>NC_064640.1:1047726982-1048938411 GCF_023864345.2 Schistocerca serialis cubense | reverse complement strand
ACATCTCCTGTTTGTCCAGTTTTAGATTCCGATGCTTCACTTCAGGTTTACTGTATCCCTTGGACCTTCTTATTGACGATGAAACACAGAAATAGCATCCAAATTTAATACAAAAGGCACAATGCCGACTTAAGTCCAAGAGGACTTACACTCTAACATTCTATGATTTGAACCTCTCCTGTTAGTCCAGTTTTAGATTCCGATGCTTCACTTCAGGTTTACTGTATCCCTTGGACCTTCTTAATGACGATGAAACACAGAAATTGCATCCGAATTTAACACAAAAGGCACAATGCCGACTTAAGTACAAGAGGATTGACACTCTAAGTTTCTCTGATTTGAACCTCTCCTGTGAGTCCAGTTTCAGATTCCGATGCTTCACTTCAGGTTTACTGTATCCCTTGGACCTTCTTATTGACGATGAAGCACAGAAATTGCGTCCGATTTTAATACAAAAGGCACAATGCCGACTTAAGTACAAGAGGACTGACACTCTAAATTTCTATGATTTGAACCTCTCCTGTGAGTCCAGTTTTAGATCCCGAGGCTTCACTTCAGGTTTACTGTATCCCTTGGACCTTCTTATTGACGATGAAACACAGAAATTGCAACCGAAATTAATACAAAAGGCACAATGCCGATATAACTACAAGAGGACAGACACTCTAAGTTTCTATGATTTGAACCTCTCTTGTGAGTCCAGTTTTAGATTCCGATGCTTCACTTCAGGTTTACTGTATCCCTTGGACCTTCTTATTGACGATGAAACACAGAAATTGCATCCTAATTTAATACAAAAGGCACAATGCCGGCTTAAGTACAAGATGACTGACACTTTAACTTTCTATGATTTGAACCACTCCTGTGAGTCCAGTTTTAGATTCCGATGCTTCACTTCCGGTTTACTGTATCCCTTGGACCTTCTTATTGACGATGAAACACAGATATTGCATCCAAATTTAATACAAAAGGCACAATGCCGACTTAAGAACAAGAGAACTGACACCCTAAGTTACTATGATTTGAACCTCTCCTGTTAGTCCAGTTTTAGATTCCGATGCTTCACTTCAGGTTTACTGTATCCCTTGGAACTTCTTTTTGACGACGAAACACAGAAATTGCATCCGAATTTAATACAAAAGGCACAATGCCGACCTAAGTACAAGAGGACTGACACTCTAATTTTCTTTGATTTGAACCTCTCCTGTGATTCCAGTTTTAATTTCCGATCCTTCATGTCAGGTTTTCTGTATTTCTTGGACCTTCTTATTGACGATGAAACACAGAAATTGCATCCGAATTTAATACAAAAGGTACAATGCCGACTTAAGTACAAGATGACTGACACTCTAACTTTCTATGATTTGAACCTCAAATGTGATTCCAGTTTTAGATTTCGATGCTTCACTTCAAGTTTACTGAATACCTTGGACCTTCTTATAAACGATGAAACACAGAAATTGCATACGAATTTAATATAAAAGGCACAATGCCGCCTTAAGTACAAGAGGACGAACACTCTAACTTTCTATGATTTGAACCACTCCTGTGAGGCCAGTTTTAGATTCCGATGCTTCACTTCAGTTTTACTGTATCCCTTGGATTTTCTTATTGACGGTGAAACACAGAAATTGCATCCGAATTTAGTACAAAAGGCACAATGCCGACTTAAGTCCTAGAGGACTTACACTCTAACTTTCTATGATTTGAACCTCTCCTGTTAGTCCAGTTTTAGATTCCGATGCTTCACTTCAGGTTTACTGTATCCCTTGGACCATCTTATTGACGATGAAACACAGAAATTGCATACGAATTTAATACAAAATGCACAATGCCGCCTTAAGTACAAGAGGACTGTCACTCTAACTTTCTATGATTTGAACCACTCCTGTGAGGCCAGTTTTAGATTCCGATGCTTCACTTCAGTTTTACTGTATATCTTGGACTTTCTTATTGACGATCAAACACAGAAATTGCATTCGAATTTAATACAAAAGGCACAATGCCGACTTAAGTACAAGAGGTCTTACACTCTAACTTTCTATGATTTGAACCTCTCCTGTGAGTCCAGTTTTAGATTCCGATGCTTCACTTCAGATTTACTATATCCCTTGGACCTTCTTATTGACGATGAAACACAGAAATTGCATCCGAATTTAATACAAAAGGCACATTGCCGACTTAAGTACAAGAGGATTGACACACTAAGTTTCTCTGATTTGAACCTCTCCTGTGAGTCCACTTTCAGATTCCGATGCTTCACTTCAGGTTTACTGTATCCCTTAGACCTTCTTATTGACGATGGAGCACAGAAATTGCATCCGATTTTAATACAAAAGGCACAATGCCGACTTAAGTACAAGAGGACTGACACTCTAATTTTCTATGATTTGAACCTCTCCTGTTAGTCCAGTTTTAGATGCCGAGGCTTCATTTCAGGTTTACTGTATCCCTTGGACCTTCTTATTGACGATGAAACACAGAAATTGCAACCGAAATTATTACAAAAGACACAATGCCGACTTAAGTGCAAGGGGACTGACACTCTAAGTTTCTATGATTTGAACCTCTCTTGTGAGTCCAGTTTTAGATTCCGATGCTTCACATCAGGTTTACTGTATCCCTTGGACCTTCTTATCGACGATGAAACACAGAAATTGCATCCGAATTTAATACAAAAGGCACAATGCCGGCATAAGTACAAGAGGACTCACACTCTAACTTTCAATGATTTGAACCTATCCTGTGATTCCAGTTTTAGATTCCGATGCTTCACTTCAAGTTTACTGTATCCCTTGGACCTTCTTATTGACGATGAAACACAGAAATTGCATCGGAATTTAATACAAAAGGCACAATGACGACTTATATACAAGAGGACTGACACTTCAACTTTCTAAGATTTGAACCTCTCCTGTGAGTCCAGTTTTAGATTCCGATGCATTACTTCAGATTTACTGTATCCCTTGGACCTTCTTATTGACGATGAAACACAGAAATTGCGTCCGAATTTAATACAAAAGGCACAATGCCTACTTAAGTACAAGGGGACTGACACCCTAACTTTCTATGATTTGAACCTCTCCTATGAGTCCAGTTTTAGTTTCCGATGCTTCACTTCAGGTTTACTGTATCGCTTGGACCTTCTTTTTGACGATGAAAGACAGAAATTGCATCCGAATTTAATACAAAAGGCACAATGCCGACCTAAGTACAAGAGGACTGACACTCTAACTTTCTTTGAATTGAACCTCTCCTGTGAATCCAGTTTTAGATTCCGATGCTTCACGTCAGGTTTACTGAATCCGTTGGACCTTCTTATTGACAATGAAACACAGAAATTGCATACGAATTTAATACAAAGGGCACAGTGCCGACTTAAGTACAAGAGGGCTGACACTCTAATTTTCTATGATTTGAACCACTCCTGTGAGTCCCGTTTTAGATTCCGATGCTTCACTTTAGGTTTACTGTATCCCTTGGACCTTCTTATTGACGATGAAACACAGAAATTGCTTCCGAATTTAATACATAAGGCACAATGCCGACTTAAGTACAAGACGACTGACACTCTAGCTTTCTATGATTTGAACCTCTCCTGTGAGGCCAGTTTTAGATTCCGATGCTTCACTTCAGGTTTACTGTATCCCTTGGACCTTATTGACGATGAAACACAGAAATTGCATCCGAATTTAATTCAAAATGCACAATGCCGACTTAAGTACAAGAGGACTGACACTCTAAGTTTCTCTGATTTGAACATCTCCTGTTTGTCCAGTTTTAGATTCCGATGCTTCACTTCAGGTTTACTGTATCCCTTGGACCTTCTTGTTGACGATGAAGCACAGAAATTGCTTCCGATTTTAATACAAAAGGCACAACGCCGACTTAAGTACAAGAGGACGGACACTCTAGTTTTCTATGATTTGAACCTCGCCTGTGAGTCCAGTTTTAGATGCCGAGGCTTCACTTCAGGTTTACTGTATCCCTTGGACCTTCTTATTGACGATGATACACAGAAATTGCAACCGAAATTAATACAAAAGGCACAATGCCGATATAAGTACAAGAGGACTGACACTCTAAGTTTCTATGATTTGAATCTCTCTTGTGAGTCCAGTTTTAGATTCCGATGCTTCACTTCAGGTTTACTGTATCCCCTGGACCTACTTATTGACGATGAAACACAGAAATTGCATCCTAATTTAATACAAAAGGCACAATGCCGCCTTAAGTACAAGAGGACTGACACTCTAACTCTCTATGATTTGAACCACTCCTGTGAGTCCAGTTTCAGATTCCGATGCTTCACTTCAGGTTTACTGTATCCCTTGGACCTTCTTATTGACGATGAAACACTGAAATTGCATCCGAAATTAATACAAAAGGCACAATGCCGATATAAGTACAAGACGACTGACACTCTAACTTTCTATGATTTGAACCTCTCCTGTGAGGCCAGTTTTAGATTCCGATGCTTCACTTCAGGTTTACTGTATCCCTTGGACCTTATTGACGATGAAACACAGAAATTGCATCCGAATTTAATTCAAAATGCACAATGCCGACTTAAGTACAAGAGGACTGACACTCTAATTTTCTATGATTTGAACCTCTCCTGTGATTCCAGTTTTAGATTCCGATGCTTCACTTCAAGTTTACTGTATCCCTTGGACCTTCTCATTGACGATTAAACACAGAAATTGCATCCGAATTTAATACAAAAGGCACAATGACTACTTAAGTACAACAGGACTGACACTCTAACTTTCTATGACTTGAACCTCTCCTGTGAGTCCAGTTTTAGATTCCGATGCTTCACTTCAGGTTTACTGTATCCCTTGGACCTTCTTATTGACGATGAAACTAAGAAATTGCATCCTAATGTAATACAAAAGCCACAATGCCGGAGTTAAGTACAACAGGACTGACACTCTATTTTTCTATGATTTGAACCTCTCCTGTGAGTCCAGTTTTAGATTCCGATGCTTCACTTCAGGTTTACTGTATCCCTTGGACCTTCTTATTGACGATGAAACCCAGAAATCGCTTCCGAATTTAATACAAAAGGCAGAATGCCGGCTTAAGTACAAGATTACTGACACTCTAACTTTCTATGATTTGAACCTCTCCTGTGATTCCAGTTTTAGATTCCGATGCTTCACTTCAAGTTTACTGTATCCCTTGGACCTTCTTATTGACGATGAAACACAGAAATTGCATCGGAATTTAATACAAAAGGAACAATGCCGACTTATATACAAGAGGACTGACACTTTAACTATCTATGATTTGAACCTCTCCTGTGAGTCCAGTTTTAGATTCCGATGCATCACTTCAGATTTACTGTATCCCTTGGACCTTCTTATTGACGATGAAACACAGAAATTGCGTCCGAATTTAATACAAAAGGCACAATGCCGACTTAAGTACAAGAGGACTGACGCTCTAACTTTCTATGATTTGAACCTCTCCGGTGAGTCCAGTTTTTGTTGCCGAGGTTTCACTTCAGGTTTACTGTATCCCTTGGACCCTCTTATCGACAATGACACACAGAAATTGCATCCGAAATTAATACAAAAGGCACAATGGCGACTTAAGTACAAGAGGACTGACACTCTAGGTTTCTATAATTTGAACCTCTCCTGTGAGTCAGGTTTTAGTTTCCGATGCTTCACTTCAGGTTTACTGAATCCGTTGGACCTTCTTATTGACAATGAAACACAGAAATTGCATACGAATTTAATACAAAAGGCACAGTGCTGACTTAAGTACAAGAGGGCTTACACTCTAACTTTCTATAATTTGAACCACTCCTGTGAGTCCTGTTTTAGATTCCGATGCTTCACTTCAGTTTTACTGTATCCCTTGGACCTTCTTATTGACGATGAAACACAGAGATTGCATCCGAATTTAATACAAAAAGCACAATGCCGACTTAAGTACAAGGGGACTGACACCCTAACTTTCTATGATTTGAACCTCTCCTATGAGTCCAGTTTTAGATTCCGATGCTTCACTTCAGGTTTACTGTATCGCTTGGACCTTCTTTTTGACGATGAAACACAGAAATTGCATCCGAATTTAATACAAAAGGCACAATGCCGACCTAAGTACAAGAGGACTGACACTCTAACTTTCTTTGATTTGAACCTCTCCTGTGATCCCAGTTTTAGATTCCGATGCTTCACGTCAGGTTTACTGAATCCGTTGGACCTTCTTATTGACAATGAAACACAGAAATTGCATACGAATTTAATACAAAAGGCACAGTGCCGACTTAAGTACAAGAGGGCTGACACTCCAACTTTCTATGATTTGAACCACTCCTGTGATGCCCGTTTTAGATTCCGATGCTTCACTTCAGGTTTACTGTATCCCTTGAACCTTCTTAATGACGATGAAACACAGAAATTGCTTCCGAATTTAATACAAAAGGCACACGGCCGACTTAAGTACAAGAGGACTGACACTCTAAGTTTCTATGATTTGAACCTCTCCTGTGAGTCCAGTTTTAGATTCCGATGCTTCACTTCAGGTTTACTGTATCCCTTGGACCTTCTTATTGTCGATGAAACACAGAAATTGCATCCTAATTTAATACAAAAGGCATAATGCCGACTTAAGTACAAGAGGACTGACACTCTAATTTTCTATGAATTAAACCTCTCCTGTGAGTCAAGTTTTAGATGCCGAGGCTTTATTTCAGGTTTACTGTATCCCTCGGACCTTCTTATTGACGATGAAACACAGAAATTGCAACCGAAATTAATACAAAAGGCACAATGCCGACTTAAGTACACGAGGACTGACACTCTAAGTTTCTATGATTTGAACCTCTCTTGTGAGTCAAGTTTTAGATTCCGATGCTTCACATCAGGTTTACTGTATCCCTTGGACCTTCTTATTGACGATTAAACGCAGAAATTGCATCCGAATTTAATACAAAAGGTACAATGCCGTCTTAAGTACAAGAGGACTGACACTCTAATTTTCTATGATTTGAACCTCTCCAGTGATTGCAGTTTTAGATTCCGATGCTTCACTTCAAGTTTACTGTATCCCTTGGACCTTCTTATTGACGATTAAACACAGAAATTGCATCCGAATTTAATACAAAAGGCACAATGCCTACTTAAGTACAAGAGGACTGACACTCTAACTTTCTATGACTTGAACCTCTCCTGTGAGTCCAGTTTTAGATTCCGATGCTTCACTTCAGGTTTACTGTATCCCTTGGACCTTCTTATTGACGATGAAACACTGAAATTGCATCCGAAATTAATACAAAAGGCACAATATCGACTTAAGTACAAGAGGACTGACACTCTAACTTTCTATGATTTGAACCTCTTCTGTGAGTCCAGTTTTTGTTGCCGAGGCTTCACTTCAGGTTTACTGTATCCCTTGGACCTTCTTATTGTCGATGAAACACTGAAACTGCATCCGAAATTAATACAAAAGGCACAATGCCGAATTAAGTACAAGAGGACTGACACTCTTGTAAATTGAACCTCTCCTCTGAGTAAGGTTTTAGTTTCCGGTGCTTCACTTCAGGTTTACTGAATCCCTTGGACCTTCTTATTGACAATGAGACACAGATATTGCATACGAATTTAATACAAAAGGCACAGTGCCGACTTAAGTACAAGAGGACTGACACTCTAACTTTCTATGATTTGAACCACTCCTGTGAGTCCAGTTTTAGATTCTGATGCTTCACTTCAGGTTTACTGTATCCCTTAGACCTTCCTATTGACGATGAAACACAGAAATTGCATCCGAATTTAATACAAAAGGAACAATGCCGACTTAAGTACAAGAAGACTGACACTCTAACTTTCTTTGATTTGAAGCTCTCCTGTGATTCCAGTTTTAGATTCCGATGCTTCACTTCAGGTTTTCTGAATCCCTTGGACCTGTTTATTGACGATGAAACACAGAGATTGCATCCGAATTTAATACAAAAAGCACAATGCCGACTTAAGTACAAGGGGACTGACACCCTAACTTTCTATGATTTGAACCTCTCCTATGAGTCCAGTTTTAGATTCCGATGCTTCACTTCAGGTGTACTGTATCGCTTGGACCTTCTTTTTGACGAAGAAACACAGAAATTGCATCCGATTTTAATACAAAAGGCACAATGCCGACTTAAGTACAAGAGGACTGACACTCTAATTTTCTATGATTTGAACCTCTCCTGTGAGTCCAGTTTTAGATGCCGAGGCTTCATTTCAGGTTTACTGTATCCCTTGGACCTTCCTTTTGACGATGAAACACTGAAATTTCAACCGAAATTAATACAAAAGGCACAATGCCGACTTAAGTACAAGAGGACTGACACTCTAAGTTTCTATGATTTGAACCTCTCTTGTGAGTCCAGTTTTAGATTCCGATGCTTCACATCAGGTTTACTGTATCCCTTAGACCTTCTTATTGACGATGAAACACAGAAATTGCATCCGAATTTAATACAAAAGGCACAATGCCGGCATAAGTACAAGAGGACTGACACTCTAATTTTCCATGATTTGAACCTCTCCTGTGATTCCAGTTTTAGATTCCGATGCTTCACTTTAAGTTTACTGTATCCCTTGGACCTTCTCATTGACGATTAAACACAGAAATTGCATCCGAATTTAATACAAAAGGCACAATGACTACTTAAGTACAACAGGACTGACACTCTAACTTTCTATGACTTGAACCTCTCCTGTGAGTCCAGTTTTAGATTCCGAGGCTTCACTTCAGGTTTACTGTATCCCTTGGACCTTCTTATTGACGATGAAACAAAGAAATTGCATCCGAATGTAATACAAAAGGCACAATGCCGGAGTTAAGTACAAGAGGACTGACACTCTATTTTTCTATGATTTGAACCTCTCCTGTGAGTCCAGTTTCAGATTCCGATGCTTCACTTCAGGTTTACTGTATCCCTTGGACCTTCTTATTGACGATGAAACCCAGAAGTTGCATCCGAATTTAATACAAAAGGCAGAATGCCGGCTTAAGTACAAGATTACTGACACTCTAACTTTCTATGATTTGAACCTCTCCTGTGATTCCAGTTTTAGATTCCGATGCTTCACTTCAAGTTTACTGTATCCCTTGGACCTTCTTATTGACGATGTAACACAGAAATTTCATCGGAATTTAATACAAAAGGAACAATGCCGACTTATATACAAGAGGACTGACACTTTAACTATCTATGATTTGAACCTCTCCTGTGAGTCCAATTTTAGATTCCGATGCATCACTTCAGATTTACTGTGTCCCTTGGACCTTCTTATTGACGATGAAACACAGAAATTGCGTCCGAATTTAATACAAAAGGCACAATGCCGACTTAAGTACAAGAGGACTGACACTCTAACTTTCTATGATTTGAACGTCTCCGGTGAGTCCAGTTTTTGTTGCCGAGGTTTCACTTCAGGTTTACTGTATCCCTTGGACCCTCTTATTGACAATGACACACAGAAATTGCATCCGAAATTAATACAAAAGGCACAATGCCGACTTAAGTACAAGAGGACTGACACTCTAGGTTTCTATAATTTGAACCTCTCCTGTGAGTCAGGTTTTAGTTTCCGATGCTTCACTTCAGGTTTACTGAATCCGTTGGACCTTCTTATTGACAATGAAACACAGAAATTGCATACGAATTTAATACAAAAGGCACAGTGCCGACTTAAGTACAAGAAGGCTGACACTCTAACTTTCTATAATTTGAACCACTCCTGTGAGTCCCGTTTTAGATTCCGATGCTTCACTTCAGTTTTACTGTATCCCTTGGAGCTTCTTATTGACGATGAAACACAGAGATTGCATCCGAATTTAATACAAAAAGCACAATGCCGACTTAAGTAAAAGGGGACTGACACCCTAACTTTCTATGATTTGAACCTCTCCTATGAGTCCAGTTTTAGATTCCGATGCTTCACTTCAGGTTTACTGTATCGCTTGGACCTTCTTTTTGACGATGAAACACAGAATTTAATCCGAATTTAATACAAAAGGCACAATGCCGACCTAAGTACAAGAGGACTGACACTCTAACTTTCTTTGATTTGATCCTCTCCTGTGATTCCAGTTTTAGATTCCGATGCTTCACGTCAGGTTTACTGAATCCGTTGGACCTTCTTATTGACAATGAAACACAAAAATTGCATACGAATTTAATACAAAAGGCACAGTGCCGACTTAAGTACAAGAGGGCTGACACTCTAACTTTCTATGAATTGAACCTCTCCTGTGAGTCCAGTTTTAGATGCCGAGGCTTTATTTCAGGTTTACTGTATCCCTCGGACCTTCTTATTGACGATGAAACACAGAAATTGCAAACCGAAATTAATACAAAAGGCACAATGCCGACTTAAGTACAAGAGGACTGACACTCTAAGTTTCTATGATTTGAAACTCTCTTGTGAGTCAAGTTTTAGATTCCGATGCTTCACATCAGGTTTACTGTATCCCTTGGACCTTCTTATTGACGATTACACAGAAATTGCATCCGAATTTAATACAAAAGGCACAATGCCGGCTTAAGTACAAGAGGACTGACACTCTAATTTTCTATGATTTGAACCTCTCCAGTGATTGCAGTTTTAGATTCCGATGCTTCACTTCAAGTTTACTGTATCCCTTGGACCTTCTTATTGACGATTAAACACAGAAATTGCATCCGAATTTAATACAAAAGGCACAATGCCTACTTAAGTACAAGAGGACTGACACTCTAACTTTCTATGACTTGAACCTCTCCTGTGAGTCCAGTTTTAGATTCCGATGCTTCACTTCAGGTTTACTGTAACCCTTGGACCTTCTTATTGACGATGAAACACAGAAATTGCATCCGAAATTAATACAAAAGGCACAATATCGACTTAAGTACAAGAGGACTGACACTCTAACTTCCTATGATTTGAACCTCTCCTGTGAGTCCAGTATTTGTTGCCGAGGCTTCACTTCAGGTTTACTGTATCCCTCGGACCTTCTTATTGTCGATGAAACACTGAAACTGCATCCGAAATTAAAACAAAAGGCACAATGCCGAATTAAGTACAAGAGGACTGACACTCTTTTAAATTGAACCCCTCCTCTGAGTCAGGTTTTAGTTTCCGATGCTTCACTTCAGGTTTACTGAATCCCTTGGACCTTCTTATTGACAATGAGACACAGATATTGCATACGAATTTAATACAAAAGGCACAGTGCCGACTTAAGTACAAGAGGACTGACACTCTAACTTTCTATGATTTGAACCACTCCTGTGAGTCGAGTTTTAGATTCCGATGCTTCACTTCAGGTTTACTGTATCCCTTGGACCTTACTATTGACGATGAAACACAAAAATTGCATCCGAAATTAATACAAAAGGCACAATGCCGACTTAAGTACAAGAGGACTGACACCCTAACTTTCTATGATTTGACCCTCTCCTGTGAGTCCAGTTTTAGATTCCGATGCTTCACTTCAGGTTTACTGTATCCCTTAGACCTTCCTATTGACGATGAAACACAGAAATTGCATCCGAATTTAATACAAAAGGAACAATGCCGACTTAAGTACAAGAAGACTGACACTTTAACTTTCTTTGATTTGAAGCTCTCCTGTGATTCCAGTTTTAGATTCCGATGCTTCACTTCAGGTTTTCTGAATCCCTTGGACCTTCTTATTGACGATGAAACACAGAAATTGCATCCGAATTTAATACAAAAGGCACAATGCCAGCTTAAGTACAAGATTACTGACACTCTAATTTTCTATGATTTGAACCTCTCCTGTGATTCCAGTTTTAGATTCCGATGCTTCACTTCAAGTTTACTGTATCCCTTGGACCTTCTTATTGACGATGATACACAGAAATTGCATCCGAATTTAATACAAAAGGCACAATGCCGACTTAATTACAAGAGGACTGACACTCTAACTTTCTATGATTGAACCTCTCCTGTGAGTCCAGTTTTTGTTGCCAAGGCTTCACTTCAGGTTTACTGTATCCCTTGGACCTTCTTATAGACGATGAAACACAGAAATTGCATCTGAATTTAATACAAAAGGCACAATGCCGACTTAAGTACAAGAGGACTGACACCCTAATTTTCTATGATTTGAACCACTCCTGTGAGGCCAGTTTTAGATTCCGATGCTTCACTTCATTTTTACTGCATCCCTTGGATCTTCTTATTGACGATGAAACACAGAAATTGCATCCGAATTTAATACAAAATGCATAATGCCAACTTAAGTACAAGAGGACCGACACTCTCACTTTCTATGATTTGAACCTCTCCTGTGAGTCCAGTTTTAGATTCCGATGCTTCACTTCAGGTTTACTGTATCCCTTGGACCTTCTTATTGTCGATGAAACACAGAAATTGCATCCGAATTTAATACAAAAGGCACAATGCCGACTTAAGTACAAGAGGGCTCACACTCTAACTTTCTATGATTTGAACCACTCCTGTGAGTCCCGTTTTAGATTCCGATGCTTCACTTCAGGTTTACTGTATCCCTTGAACCTTCTTAATGACGATGAAACACAGAAATTGCTTCCGAATTTAATACAAAAGGCACAATGCCGACTTAAGTACAAGAGGACTGACACTCTAACTTTCTATGATTTGAACCACTCCTGTGAGTCCAGTTTTAGATTCCGATGCTTCACTTCAGGTTTACTGTATCCCTTGGACCTTATTATTGTCGATGAAACACAGAAATTGCATCCGAATTTAATACAAAAGGCACAATGCCGACTTAAGTACAAGAGGACTGACACTCTAATTTTCTATGAATTGAACCTCTCCTGTGAGTCCAGTTTTAGATGCCGAGGCTTTATTTCAGGTTTACTGTATCCCTCGGACCTTCTTATTGACGATGAAACACAGAAATTGCAACCAAAATTAATACAAAAGGCACAATGCCGACTTAAGTACAAGAGGACTGACACTCTAAGTTTCTATGATTTGAACCTCTCTTGTGAGTCAAGTTTTAGATTCCGATGCTTCACATCTGGTTTACTGTATCCCTTGGACCTTCTTATTGACGATTACACAGAAATTGCATCCGAATTTAATACAAAAGGGACAATGCCGGCTTAAGTACAAGAGAACTGACACTCTAATTTTCTATGATTTGAACCTCTCCAGTGATCGCAGTTTTAGATTCCGATGCTTCACTTCAAGTTTACTGTATCCCTTGGACCTTCTTATTGACGATTAAACACAGAAATTGCATCCGAATTTAATACAAAAGGCACAGTGCCGACTTAAGTACAAGAGGACTGACACTCTAACTTTCTATGATTTGAACCACTCCTGTGAGTCGAGTTTTAGATTCCGATGCTTCACTTCAGGTTTACTGTATCCCTTGGACCTTACTATTGACGATGAAACACAAAAATTGCATCCGAAATTAATACAAAAGGCACAATGCCGACTTAAGTACAAGAGGACTGACACCCTAACTTTCTATGATTTGACCCTCTCCTGTGAGTCCAGTTTTAGATTCCGATGCTTCACTTCAGGTTTACTGTATCCCTTAGACCTTCCTATTGACGATGAAACACAGAATTTGCATCCGAATTTAATACAAAAGGAACAATGCCGACTTAAGTACAAGAAGACTGACACTCTAACTTTCTTTGATTTGAAGCTCTCCTGTGATTCCAGTTTTAGATTCCGATGCTTCACTTCAGGTTTTCTGAATCCCTTGGACCTTCTTATTGACGATGAAACACAGAAATTGCATCCGAATTTAAAACAAAAGGCACAATGCCAGCTTAAGTACAAGATTACTGACACTCTAATTCTCTATGATTTGAACCTCTCCTGTGATTCCAGTTTTAGATTCCGATGCTTCACTTCAAGTTTACTGTATCCCTTGGACCTTCTTATTGACGATGATACACAGAAATTTCATCCGAATTTATTACAAAAGGCACAATGCCGACTTAAGTACAAGAGGACTGACACTCTAACTTTCTATGATTGAACCTCTCCTCTGAGTCCAGTTTTTGTTGCCAAGGCTTCACTTCAGGTTTACTGTATCCCTTGGACCTTCTTATTGACGATGAAACACAGAAATTGCATCCGAATTTAATACAAAAGGCACAATGCCGACTTAAGTACAAGAGGACTGACACCCTAATTTTCTATGATTTGAACCACTCCTGTGAGGCCAGTTTTAGATTCCGATGCTTCACTTCAGGTTTACTGCATCCCTTGGATCTTCTTATTGACGATGAAACACAGAAATTGCATCCGAATTTAATACAAAATGCACAATGCCAACTTAAGTACAAGAGGACCGACACTCTCACTTTCAATGATTTGAACCTCTCCTGTGAGTCCAGTTTTAGATTCCGATGCTTCACTTCTGGTTTACTGTATCCCTTGGACCTTCTTATTGTCGATGAAACACAGAAATTGCATCCGAATTTAATAAAAAAGGCACAATGCCGACTTAAGTACAAGAGGGCTGACACTCTAACTTTCTATGATTTGAACCACTCCTGTGAGTTCCGTTTTAGATTCCGATGCTTCACTTCAGGTTTACTGTATCCCTTGAACCTTCTTAATGACGATGAAACACAGAAATTGCTTCCGAATTTAATACAAAAGGCACAATGCCGACTTAAGTACAAGAGGACTGACACTCTAACTTTCTATGAATTGAACCACTCCTGTGAGTCCAGTTTTAGATTCCGATGCTTCACTTCAGGTTTACTGTATCCCTTGGACCTTCTTATTGTCGATGAAACACAGAAATTGCATCCGAATTTAATACAAAAGGCACAATGCCAGCTTAAGTACAAGATTACTGACACTCTAATTTTCTATGAATTGAACCTCTCCTGTGAGTCCAGTTTTAGATGCCGAGACTTTATTTCAGGTTTACTGTATCCCTCGGACCTTCTTATTGACGATGAAACACAGAAATTGCAACCGAAATTAATACAAAAGGCACAATGCCGACTTAAGTACAAGAGGACTGACACTCTAACTTTCTATGACTTGAACCTATCCTGTGAGTCCAGTTTTAGATTCCGATGCTTCACTTCAGGTTTACAGTAACCCTTGGACCTTCTTATTGACGATGAAACACAGAAATTGCATCCGAAATTAATACAAAAGGCACAATATCGACTTAAGTACAAGGGGACTGACACTCTAACTTTCTATGATTTGAACCTCTCCTGTGAGTCCAGTTTTTGTTGCCGAGGCTTCACTTCAGGTTTACTGAATCCCTTGGACCTTCTTATTGTCGATGAAACACTGAAACTGCATCCGAAATTAATACAAAAGGCACAATGCCGAATTAAGTACAAGAGGACTGACACTCTTTTAAATTGAACCCCTCCTCTGAGTCAGGTTTTAGTTTCCGATGCTTCACTTCAGGTTTACTGAATCCCTTGGACCTTCTTATTGACAATGAGACACAGATATTGCATACGAATTTAATTCAAAAGGCACAGTGCCGACTTAAGTACAAGAGGACTGACACCCTAACTTTCTATGATTTGACCCTCTCCTGTGAGTCCAGTTTTAGATTCCGATGCTTCACTTCAGGTTTACTGTATCCCTTAGACCTTCCTATTGACGATGAAACACAGAAATTGCATCCGAATTTAATACAAAAGGAACAATGCTGACTCAAGTACAAGAAGACTGACACTCTAACTTTCTTTGATTTGAAGCTCTCCTGTGATTCCAGTTTTAGATTCCGATGCTTCACTTCAGGTTTTCTGAATCCCTTGGACCTTCTTATTGACGATGAAACACAGAAATTGCATCCGAATTTAATACAAAAGGCACAATGCCAGCTTAAGTACAAGATTACTGACACTCTAATTTTCTATGATTTGAACCTCTCCTGTGATTCCAGTTTTAGATTCCGATGCTTCACTTCAAGTTTACTGTATCCCTTGGACCTTCTTATTGACGATGATACACAGAAATTGCATCCGAATTTAATACAAAAGGCACAATGCCGACTTAAGTACAAGAAGACTGACACTCTAACTTTCTATGATTGAACCTCTCCTGTGAGTCCAGTTTTTGTTGCCAAGGCTTCACTTCAGGTTTACTGTATCCCTTGGACCTTCTTATTGTCGATGAAACACAGAAATTGCATCCGAATTTAATACAAAAGGCACACGGCCGACTTAAGTACAAGACGACTGAGACCCTAACTTTCTATGATTTGAACCACTCCTGTGAGGCCAGTTTAAGATTCCGATGCTTCACTTCAGGTTTACTGCATCCCTTGGATCTTCTTATTGACGATGAAACACAGAAATTGCATCCGAATTTAATACAAAATGCACAATGCCGACTTAAGTACAAGAAGACCGACACTCTAACTTTCTATGATTTGAACCTCTCCTGTGAGTCCAGTTTTAGATTCCGATGCTTCACTTCAGGTTTACTGAATCCCTTGCACCTTCTTATTGTCGATGAAACACAGAAATTGCATCCGAATTTAATACAAAAGGCACATTGCCGACTTAAGTACAAGAGGACTGACACTCTAATTTTCTATGAATAGAACCTCTCCTGTGAGTCCAGTTTTAGATGCCGTGGCTTTATTTCAGGTTTACTGTATCCCTCGGACCTTCTTATTGACGATGAAACACAGAAATTGCAACCGAAATTAATACAAAAGGCACAATGCCGACTTAAGTACAAGAGGACTGACACTCTAAGTTTCTATGATTTGAACCTCTCTTGTGAGTCAAGTTTTAGATTCCGATGCTTCACATCAGGTTTACTGTATCCCTTGGACCTTCTTATTGACGATTAAACACAGAAATTGCATCCGAATTTAATACAAAAGGCACAATGCCGGCTTAAGTACAAGAGGACTGACACTCTAATTTTCTATGATTTGAACCTCTCCAGTGATTGCAGTTTTAGATTCCGATGCTTCACTTCAAGTTTACTGTATCCCTTGGACCTTCTTATTGACGATTAAACACAGAAATTGCATCCGAATTTAATACAAAAGGGACAATGCCTACTTAAGTACAAGAGGACTGACACTCTAACTTTCTATGACTTGAACCTCTCCTGTGAGTCGAGTTTTTGATTCCGATGCTTCACTTCAGATTTACTGTATCCCTTGGACCTTCTTATTGACGATGAAACACAGAAATTGCATCCGAAATTAATACAAAAGGCACAATATCGACTTAAGTACAAGAGGACTGACACTCTAACTTTCTATGATTTGCACCTCTCCTGTGAGTCCAGTTTTTGTTGCCGAGGCTTCACTTCAGGTTTACTGTATCCCTTGGACCTTCTTATTGCCGATGAAACACTGAAACTGCATCCGAAATTAATACAAAAGGCACAATGCCGAATTAAGTACAAGAGGACTGACACTCTTTTAAATTGAACCTCTCCTCTGAGTCAGGTTTTAGTTTCCGATGCTTCACTTCATGTTTACTGAATCCCTTGGACCTTCTTATTGACAATGAGACACAGATATTGCATACGAATTTAATACAAAAGGCACAGTGCCGACTTAAGTACAAGAGGAGTGACACTCTAAGTTTCTATGATTTGAACCACTCCTGTGAGTCCAGTTTTAGATTCCGATGCTTCACTTCAGGTTTACTGTATCCCTTGGCCCTTACTATTGACCATGAAACACAAAAATTGCATCCGAAATTAATACAAAAGGCACAATGCCGACCTAAGTACAAGAGGACTGACACCCTAACTTTCTATGATTTGACCCTCTCCTGTGAGTCCAGTTTTAGATTCCGATGCTTCACTTCAGGTTTACTGTATCCCTTAGACCTTCCTATTGACGATGAAACACAGAAATTGCATCCGAATTTAATACAAAAGGATAATGCCGACTTAAGTACAAGAAGACTGACACTCTAACTTTCTTTGATTTGAAGCTCTCCTGTGATTCCAGTTTTAGATTCCGATGCTTCACTTCAGGTTTTCTGAATCCCTTGGACTTTCTTATTGACAATGAAACACAGAAATTGCATCCGAATTTAATACAAAAGGCACAATGCCAGCTTAAGTACAAGATTACTGACACTCTAATTTTCTATGATTTGAACCTCTCCTGTGATTCCAGTTTTAGATTCCGATGCTTCACTTCAAGTTTACTGTATCCCTTGGACCTTCTTATTGACGGTGATACACAGAAATTGCATCCGAATTTAATACAAAAGGCACAATGCCGACTTAAGTACAAGAGGACTGACACTCTAATTTTCTATGATTGAACCACTCCTGTGAGTCCAGTTTTTGTTGCCAAGGCTTCACTTCAGGTTTACTGTATCCCTTGGACCTTCTTATTGACGATGAAACACAGAAATTGCATCCGAATTTAATACAAAAGGCACAATGCCGACTTAAGTACAAGAGGACTGACACCCTAACTTTCTATGATTTGAACCACTCCTGTGAGGCCAGTTTTAGATTCCGATGCTTCACTTCAGGTTTACTGCATCCCTTGGATCTTCTTATTGACGATGAAACACAGAAATTGCATCCGAAATTAATACAAAATGCACAATGCCGACTTAAGTACAAGAGGACCGACACTCTAACTTTCTATGATTTGAACCTCACCTGTGAGTCCAGTTTTAGATTCCGATGCTTCACTTCAGGTTTACTGTAACCCTTGGACCTTCTTATTGACGATGAAACACAGAAATTGCATACGAATTTAATACAAAAGGCACAGTGCCGACTTAAGTACAAGAGGGCTGACACTCTAACTTTCTATAATTTGAACCACTCCTGTGAGTCCCGTTTTAGATTCCGATGCTTCACTTCAGTTTTACTGTATCCCTTGGACCTTCTTATTGACGATGAAACACAGAGATTGCATCCGAATTTAATACAAAAAGCACAATGCCGACTTAAGTACAAGGGGAATGACACCCTAACTTTCTATGATTTGAACCTCTCCTATGAGTCCAGTTTTAGATTCCGATGCTTCACTTCAGGTTTACTGTATCGCTTGGACCTTCTTTTTGACGAAGAAACACAGAAATTGCATCCGATTTTAATACAAAAGGCACAATGCCGACTTAAGTACAAGAGGACTGACACTCTAATTTTCTATGATTTGAACCTCTCCAGTGATTGCAGTTTTAGATTCCGATGCTTCACTTCAAGTTTACTGTATCCCTTGGACCTTCTTATTGACGATTAAACACAGAAATTGCATCCGAATTTAATACAAAAGGGACAATGCCTACTTAAGTACAAGAGGACTGACACTCTAACTTTCTATGACTTGAACCTCTCCTGTGAGTCGAGTTTTTGATTCCGATGCTTCACTTCAGGTTTACTGTATCCCTTGGACCTTCTTATTGACGATGAAACACAGAAATTGCATCCGAAATTAATACAAAAGGCACAATATCGACTTAAGTACAAGAGGACTGACACTCTAACTTTCTATGATTTGCACCTCTCCTGTGAGTCCAGTTTTTGTTGCCGAGGCTTCACTTCAGGTTTACTGTATCCCTTGGACCTTCTTATTGCCGATGAAACACTGAAACTGCATCCGAAATTAATACAAAAGGCACAATGCCGAATTAAGTACAAGAGGACTGACACCCTTTTAAATTGAACCTCTCCTCTGAGTCAGGTTTTAGTTTCCGATGCTTCACTTCATGTTTACTGAATCCCTTGGACCTTCTTATTGACAATGAGACACAGATATTGCATACGAATTTAGTACAAAAGGCACAGTGCCGACTTAAGTACAAGAGGAGTGACACTCTAAGTTTCTATGATTTGAACCACTCCTGTGAGTCCAGTTTTAGATTCCGATGCTTCACTTCAGGTTTACTGTATCCCTTGGACCTTACTATTGACGATGAAACACAAAAATTGCATCCGAAATTAATACAAAAGGCACAATGCCGACCTAAGTACAAGAGGACTGACACCCTAACTTTCTATGATTTGACCCTCTCCTGTGAGTCCAGTTTTAGATTCCGATGCTTCACTTCAGGTTTACTGTATCCCTTAGACCTTCCTATTGACGATGAAACACAGAAATTGCATCCGAATTTAATACAAAAGGATAATGCCGACTTAAGTACAAGAAGACTGACACTCTAACTTTCTTTGATTTGAAGCTCTCCTGTGATTCCAGTTTTAGATTCCGATGCTTCACTTCAGGTTTTCTGAATCCCTTGGACCTTCTTATTGACGATGAAACACAGAAATTGCATCCGAATTTAATACAAAAGGCACAATGCCAGCTTAAGTACAAGATTACTGACACTCTAATTTTCTATGATTTGAACCTCTCCTGTGATTCCAGTTTTAGATTCCGATGCTTCACTTCAAGTTTACTGTATCCCTTGGACCTTCTTATTGACGATGATACACAGAAATTGCATCCGAATTTAATACAAAAGGCACAATGCCGACTTAAGTACAAGAGGACTGACACTCTAATTTTCTATGATTGAACCTCTCCTGTGAGTCCAGTTTTTGTTGCCAAGGCTTCACTTCAGGTTTACAGTATCCTTTGGACCTTCTTATTGACGATGAAACACAGAAATTGCATCCGAATTTAATACAAAAGGCACAATGCCGACTTAAGTACAAGAGGACTGACACCCTAACTTTCTATGATTTGAACCACTCCTGTGAGGCCAGTTTTAGATTCCGATGCTTCACTTCAGGTTTACTCCATCCCTTGGATCTTCTTATTGACGATGAAACACAGAAATTGCATCCGAAATTAATACAAAATGCACAATGCCGACTTAAGTACAAGAGGACCGACACTCTAACTTTCTATGATTTGAACCTCACCTGTGAGTCCAGGTTTAGATTCCGATGCTTTACTTCAGGTTTACTGTAACCCTTGGACCTTCTTATTGACGATGAAACACAGAAATTGCATACGAATTTAATACAAAAGGCACAGTGCCGACTTAAGTACAAGAGGGCTGACACTCTAACTTTCTATAATTTGAACCACTCCTGTGAGTCCCGTTTTAGATTCCGATGCTTCACTTCAGTTTTACTGTATCCCTTGGACCTTCTTATTGACGATGAAACACAGAGATTGCATCCGAATTTAATACAAAAAGCACAATGCCGACTTAAGTACAAGGGGACTGACACCCTAACTTTCTATGATTTGAACCTCTCCTATGAGTCCAGTCTTAGAATCCGATGCTTCACTTCAGGTTTACTGTATCGCTTGGACCTTCTTTTTGACGAAGAAACACAGAAATTGCATCCGTTTTTAATACAAAAGGCACAATGCCGACTTAAGTACAAGAGGACTGACACTCTAATTTTCTATGATTTGAACCTCTCCTGTGAGTCCAGTTTTAGATGCCGAGGCTTCATTTCAGGTTTACTGTATCCCTTGGACCTTCTTTTTGACGATGAAACACAGAAATTGCAACCGAAATTAATACAAAAGGCACAATGCCGACTTAAGTACAAGAGGACAGACACTCTAAGTTTCTATGATTTGAACCTCTCTTGTGAGTCCAGTTTTAGATTCCGATGCTTCACATCAGGTTTACTGTATCCCTTAGACCTTCTTATTGACGATGAAGCACAGATATTGCATCCGAATTTAATACAAAAGGCACAATGCCGGCATAAGTACAAGAGGACTGACACTCTAATTTTCTATGATTTGAACCTCTCCTGTGATTCCAGTTTTAGATTCCGATGCTTCACTTCAAGTTTACTGTATCCCTTGGACCTTCTCATTGACGATTAAACACAGAAATTGCATCCGAATTTAATACAAAAGGCACAATGACTACTTAAGTACAACAGGACTGACACTCTAACTTTGTATGAATTGAACCTCTCCTGTGAGTCCAGTTTTAGATTCCGATGCTTCACTTCAGGTTTACTGTATCCCTTGGACCTTCTTATTGACGATGAAACAAAGAAATTGCATCCGAATGTAATACAAAAGGCACAATGCCGGAGTTAAGTACAAGAGGACTGACACTCTATTTTTCTATGATTTGAACCTTCCTGTGAGTCCAGTTTTAGATTCCGATGCTTCACTTCAGGTTTACTGTATCCCTTGGACCTTCTTATTGACGATGAAACCCAGAAATTGCATCCGAATTTAATACAAAAGGCAGAATGCCGGCTTAAGTACAAGATTACTGACACTCTAACTTTCTATGATTTGAACCTCTCCTGTGATTCCAGTTTTAGATTCCGATGCTTCACTTCAAGTTTACTGTATCCCTTGGACCTTCTTATGGACGATGAAACACAGAAATTGCATCGGAATTTAATACAAAAGGAACAATGCCGACTTATATACAAGAGGACTGACACTTTAACTATCTATGATTTGAACCTCTCCTGTGAGTCCAGTTTTAGATTCCGATGCATCACTTCAGATTTACTGTATCCCTTGGACCTTCTTATTGACGATGAAACACAGAAAATGCGTCCGAATTTAATACAAAAGGCACAATGCCGACTTAAGTACAAGAGGACTGACACTATAAATTTCTATGATTTGAACCTCTCCGGTGAGTCCAGTTTTTGTTGCCGAGGTTTCACTTCAGGTTTACTGTATCCCTTGGACCCTCTTATTGACAATGACATACAGAAATTGCATCCGAAATTAATACAAAAGGCACAATGCCGACTTAAGTACAAGAGGACTGACACTCTAGGTTTCTATAATTTGAACCTCTCCTGTGAGTCAGGTTTTAGTTTCCGTTGCTTCACTTCAGGTTTACTGAATCCGTGGGACCTTCTTATTGACAATGAAACACAGAAATTGCATACGAATTTAATACAAAAGGCACAGTGCCGACTTAAGTACAAGAGGGCTGACACTCTAACTTTCTATAATTTGAACCACTCCTGTGAGTCCCGTTTTAGATTCCGATGTTTCACTTCAGTTTTACTGTATCCCTTGGACCTTCTTATTGACGATGAAACACAGAGATTGCATCCGAATTTAATACAAAAAGCACAATGCCGACTTAAGTACAAGGGGACTGACACCCTAACTTTCTATGATTTGAACCTCTCCTATGAGTCCAGTTTTAGATTCCGATGCTTCACTTCAGGTTTACTGTATCGCTTGGACCTTCTTTTTGACGATGAAACACAGAAATTGCATCCGATTTTAATACAAAAGGCACAATGCCGACCTAAGTACAAGAGGACTGACACTCTAACTTCCTTTGATTTGAACCTCTCCTGTGATTCCAGTTTTAGATTCCGATGCTTCACGTCAGGTTTACTCAATCCGTTTTACCTTCTTATTGACAATGAAACACAGAAATTGCATACGAATTTAATACAAAAGGCACAGTGCCGACTTAAGTACAAGAGGACTGACACTCTAACTTTCTATGATTTGAACCACTCCTGTGAGTCCCGTTTTAGATTCCGATGCTTCACTTCAGGTTTACTGTATCCCTTCAACCTTCTTAATGACGATGAAACACAGAAATTGCTTCCGAATTTAATACAAAAGGCACAATGCCGGCTTAAGTACAAGAGGACTGACACTCTAATTTTCTATGATTTGAACCTCTCCAGTGATTGCAGTTTTAGATTCCGATGCTTCACTTCAAGTTTACTGTATCCCTTGGACCTTCTTATTGACGATTAAACACAGAAATTGCATCCGAATTTAATACAAAAGGCACAATGCCTACTTAAGTACAAGAGGACTGACACTCTAACTTTCTATGATTGAACCTCTCCTGTGAGTCCAGTTTTTGTTGCCAAGGCTTCACTTCAGGTTTACTGTATCCCTTGGACCTTCTTATTGTCGATGAAACACTGTAACTGCATCCGAAATTAATACAAAAGGCACAATGCCGACTTAAGTACAAGAGGACTGACACTCTAACTTTCTATGATTGAACCTCTCCTGTGAGTCCAGTTTTTGTTGCCAAGGCTTCACTTCAGGTTTACTGTATCCCTTGGACCTTCTTATTGACGATGAAACACAGAAATTGCATCCGAATTTAATACAAAAGGCACAATGCCGACTTAAGTACAAGAGGACTGACACCCTAACTTTCTATGATTTGAACCACTCCTGTGAGGCCAGTTTTAGATTCCGATGCTTCACTTCAGGTTTACTGCATCCCTTGGATCTTCTTATTGACGATGAAACACAGAAATTGCATCCGAATTTAATACAAAATGCACAATGCCGACTTAAGTACAAGAGGACCGACACTCTAACTTTCTATGATTTGAACCTCACCTGTGAGTCCAGTTTTAGATTCCGATGCTTCACTTCAGGTTTACTGTAACCCTTGGACCTTCTTATTGACGATGAAACACAGAAATTGCATACGAATTTAATACAAAAGGCACAGTGCCGACTTAAGTACAAGAGGGGTGACACTCTAACTTTCTATAATTTGAACCACTCCTGTGAGTCCCGTTTTAGATTCCGATGCTTCACTTCAGTTTTACTGTATCCCTTGGACCTTCTTATTGACGATGAAACACAGAGATTGCATCCGAATTTAATACAAGAAGCACAATGCCGACTTAAGTACAAGGGGACTGACACCCTAACTTTCTATGATTTGAACCTCTCCTATGAGTCCAGTTTTAGATTCCGATGCTTCACTTCAGGTTTACTGTATCGCTTGGACCTTCTTTTTGACGAAGAAACACAGAAATTGCATCCGAATTTAATACAAAAGGCACAATGCCGACCTAAGTACAAGAGGACTGACACTCTAACTTTCTTTGATTTGAACCTCTCCTGTGATTCCAGTTTTAGATTCCGATGCTTCACGTCAGGTTTACTGAATCCGTTGGACCTTCTTATTGACAATGAAACACAGAAATTGCATACGAATTTAATACAAAAGGCACAGTGCCGACTTAAGTACAAGAGGACTGACACTCTAACTTTCTATGATTTGAACCTCTCCTGTGAGTCCAGTTTTAGATTCCGATGCTTCACTTCCGGTTTGCTGTATCCCTTGGACCTTCTTATTGTCGATGAAACACAGAAATTGCATCCGAATTTAATACAAAAGGCACAATGCCGACTTAAGTACAAGAGGATTGACACTCTAAGTTTCTCTGATTTGAACCTCTCCTGTGAGTCTAGTTTTAGATTCCGATGCTTCACTTCAGGTTTGCTGTATCCCTTGGACCTTCTTATTGACGATGAAGCACAGAAATTGCATCCGATTTTAATACAAAAGGCACAATGCCGACTTAAGTACAAGAGGACTGACACTCTAACTTTCTATGACTTGAACCTATCCTGTGAGTCCAGTTTTAGATGCCGAGGCTTTATTTCAGGTTTACTGTATCCCTCGGACCTTCTTATTGACGATGAAACACAGAAATTGCAACCGAAATTAATACAAAAGGCACAATGCCGACTTAAGTACAAGAGGACTGACACTCTATGTTTCTATGATTTGAACCTCTCTTGTGAGTCAAGTTTTAGATTCCGATGCTTCACATCAGGTTTACTGTATCCCTTTGACCTTCTTATTGACGATTAAACACAGAAATTGCATCCGAATTTAATACAAAAGGCACAATGCCGGCTTAAGTACAAGAGGACTGACACTCTAATTTTCTATGATTTGAACCTCTCCAGTGATTGCAGTTTTAGATTCCGATGCTTCACTTCAGGTTTACTGTATCCCTTAGACCTTCCTATTGACGATGAAACACAGAAATTGCATCCGAATTTAATACAAAAGGCACAATGCCGAATTAAGTACAAGAGGACTGACACTCTTTTAAATTGAACCTCTCCTCTGAGTCAGGTTTTAGTTTCCGATGCTTCACTTCAGGTTTACTGAATCCCTTGGACCTTCTTATTGACAATGAGACACAGATATTGCATACGAATTTAATACAAAAGGCACAGTGCCGACTTAATTACAAGAGGACTGACACTCTAACTTTCTATGATTTGAACCACTCCTGTGAGTCCAGTTTTAGATTCCGATGCTTCACTTCAGGTTTACTGTATCCCTTGGACCTTACTATTGACGATGAAACACAAAAATTGCATCCGAAATTAATACAAAAGGCACAATGCCGACTTAAGTACAAGAGGACTGACACCCTCACTTTCTATGATTTGACCCTCTCCTGTGAGTCCAGTTTTAGATTCCGATGCTTCACTTCAGGTTTACTGTATCCCTTAGACCTTCCTATTGACGATGAAACACAGAAATTGCATCCGAATTTAATACAAAAGGAACAATGCCGACTTAAGTACAAGAAGACTGACACACTAACTTTCTTTGATTTGAAGCTCTCCTGTGATTCCAGTTTTAGATTCCGATGCTTCACTTCAGGTTTTCTGAATCCGTTGGACCTTCTTATTGACGATGAAACACAGAAATTGCATCCGAATTTAATACAAAAGGCACAATGCCAACTTAAGTACAAGATTACTGACACTCTAATTTTCTATGATTTGAACCTCTCCTGTGATTCCAGTTTTAGATTCCGATGCTTCACTTCAAGTTTACTGTATCCCTTGGACCTTCTTATTGACGATGATACACAGAAATTGCATCCGAATTTAATACAAAAGGCACAATGCCGACTTAAGTACAAGAGGACTGACACTCTAACTTTGTATGATTGAACCTCTTCTGTGAGTCCAGTTTTTGTTGCCAAGGTTTCACTTCAAATTTACCGTATCCCTTGGACCTTCTTATTGACGATGAAACACAGAAATTGCATCCGAATTTAATACAAAAGGCACAATGCCGACTTAAGTACAAGAGGACTGACACCCTAACTTTCTATGATTTGAACCACTCCTGTGAGGCCACTTTTAGATTCCGATGCTTCACTTCAGGTTTACTGCATCCCTTGGATCTTCTTTTTGACGATGAAACACAGAAATTGCATCCGAATTTAATACAAAATGCACAATGCCGACTTAAGTACAAGAGGACCGACACTCTAACTTTCTATGATTTGAACCTCACCTGTGAGTCCAGTTTTAGATTCCGATGCTTCACTTCAGGTTTACTGTAACCCTTGGACCTTCTTATTGACGATGAAACACAGAAATTGCATCCGAATTTAATACAAAAGGCACAATGCCGACTTAAGTACAAGAGGAGAGACACTCTAACTTTCTATGATTTGAACCACTCCTGTGAGGCCAGTTTTAGATTCCGATGCTTCACTTCAGGTTTACCGCATCCCTTGGATCTTCTTTTTGACGATGAAACACAGAAATTGCATCCGAATTTAATACAAAAGGCACAATGCCGACTTAAGTACAAGAGGACTGACACCCTAACTTTCTATGATTTGAACCACTCCTGTGAGGCCAGTTTTAGATTCCGATGCTTCACTTCAGGTTTACTTTATCCCTTGGACCTTCTTATTGACGATGAAACAAAGAAATTGCATCCGAATTTAACACAAAAGGCACAATGCCGGCTTAAGTACAAGAGGACTGACACTCTAACTTTCTATGATTTGAACCTCTCCTGTGATTCCAGTTTTAGATTCCGATGCTTCACTTCAAGTTCACTGTATCCCTTGGACCTTCTTATTGACGATGAAACACAGAAATTGCATCCGAATTTAATACAAAAGGCACAATGCCGACTTAAGTACAAGAGGACTGACACCCTAACTTTCTATGATTTGAACCACTCCTGTGAGGCCAGTTTTAGATTCCGATGCTTCACTTCAGGTTTACTTTATCCCTTGGACCTTCTTATTGACGATGAAACAAAGAAATTGCATCCGAATTTAACACAAAAGGCACAATGCCGGCTTAAGTACAAGAGGACTGACACTCTAACTTCCTATGATTTGAACCTCTCCTGTGATTCCAGTTTTAGATTCCGATGCTTCACTTCAAGTTCACTGTATCCCTTGGACCGTCTTATTGACGATGAAACACAGAAATTGCATCCGATTTTAATACAAAAGGCACAATGCCGACTTATGTACAAGAGGACTGACACTCTAATTTCCTATGAATTGAACCTCTCCTGTGAGTCCAGTTTTAGATGCCGAGGCTTTATTTCAGGTTTACTGTATCCCTCGGACCTTCTTATTGACGATGAAACACAGAAATTGCAACCGAAATTAATACAAAAGGCACAATGCCGACTTAAGTACAAGAGGACTGACACTCTAAGTTTCTATGATTTGAACCTCTCTTGTGAGTCAAGTTTTAGATTCCGATGCTTCACATCAGGTTTACTGTATCCCTTGGACCTTCTTATTGACGATTAAACACAGAAATTGCATCCGAATTTAATACAAAAGGCACAATGCCGGCTTAAGTACAAGAGGACTGACACTCTAATTTTCTATGATATGAACCTCTCCAGTGATTGCAGTTTTAGATTCCGATGCTTCACTTCAGGTTTACTGTATCCCTTAGACCTTCCTATTGACGATGAAACACAGAAATTGCATCCGAATTTAATACAAAAGGCACAATGCCGAATTAAGTAAAAGAGGACTGACACTCTTTTAAATTGAACCTCTCCTCTGTGTCAGGTTTTAGTTTCCGATGCTTCACTTCAGGTTTACTGAATCCCTTGGACCTTCTTATTGACAATGAGACACAGATATTGCATACGAATTTAATACAAAAGGCACAGTGCCGACTTAATTACAAGAGGACTGACACTCTAACTTTCTATGATTTGAACCACTCCTGTGAGTCCAGTTTTAGATTCCGATGCTTCACTTCAGGTTTACTGTATCCCTTGGACCTTACTATTGACGATGAAACACAAAAATTGCATCCGAAATTAATACAAAAGGCACAATGCCGACTTAAGTACAAGAGGACTGACACCCTCACTTTCTATGATTTGACCCTCTCCTGTGAGTCCAGTTTTAGATTCCGATGCTTCACTTCAGGTTTACTGTATCCCTTAGACCTTCCTATTGACGATGAAACACAGAAATTGCATCCGAATTTAATACAAAAGGAACAATGCCGACTTAAGTACAAGAAGACTGACACTCTAACTTTCTTTGATTTGAAGCTCTCCTGTGATTCCAGTTTTAGATTCCGATGCTTCACTTCAGGTTTTCTGAATCCGTTGGACCTTCTTATTGACGATGAAACACAGAAATTGCATCCGAATTTAATACAAAAGGCACAATGCCAACTTAAGTACAAGATTACTGACACTCTAATTTTCTATGATTTGAACCTCTCCTGTGATTCCAGTTTTAGATTCCGATGCTTCACTTCAAGTTTACTGTATCCCTTGGACCTTCTTATTGACGATGATACACAGAAATTGCATCCGAATTTAATACAAAAGGCACAATGCCGACTTAAGTACAAGAGGACTGACACTCTAACTTTGTATGATTGAACCTCTTCTGTGAGTCCAGTTTTTGTTGCCAAGGCTTCACTTCAAATTTACCGTATCCCTTGGACCTTCTTATTGACGATGAAACACAGAAATTGCATCCGAATTTAATACAAAAGGCACAATGCCGACTTAAGTACAAGAGGACTGACACCCTAACTTTCTATGATTTGAACCACTCCTGTGAGGCCAGTTTTAGATTCCGATGCTTCACTTCAGGTTTACTGCATCCCTTGGATCTTCTTTTTGACGATGAAACACAGAAATTGCATCCGAATTTAATACAAAATGCACAATGCCGACTTAAGTACAAGAGGACCGACACTCTAACTTTCTATGATTTGAACCTCACCTGTGAGTCCAGTTTTAGATTCCGATGCTTCACTTCAGGTTTACTGTAACCCTTGGACCTTCTTATTGACGATGAAACAAAGAAATTGCATCCGAATTTAATACAAAAGGCACAATGCCGACTTAAGTACAAGAGGAGAGACACTCTAACTTTCTATGATTTGAACCACTCCTGTGAGGCCAGTTTTAGATTCCGATGCTTCACTTCAGGTTTACCGCATCCCTTGGATCTTCTTTTTGACGATGAAACACAGAAATTGCATCCGAATTTAATACAAAAGGCACAATGCCGACTTAAGTACAAGAGGACTGACACCCTAACTTTCTATGATTTGAACCACTCCTGTGAGGCCAGTTTTAGATTCCGATGCTTCACTTCAGGTTTACTTTATCCCTTGGACCTTCTTATTGACGATGAAACAAAGAAATTGCATCCGAATTTAACACAAAAGGCACAATGCCGGCTTAAGTACAAGAGGACTGACACTCTAACTTTCTATGATTTGAACCTCTCCTGTGATTCCAGTTTTAGATTCCGATGCTTCACTTCAAGTTCACTGTATCCCTTGGACCTTCTTATTGACGATGAAACACAGAAATTGCATCCGAATTTAATACAAAAGGCACAATGCCGACTTAAGTACAAGAGGACTGACACCCTAACTATCTATGATTTGAACCTCTCCTGTGAGTCCAGTTTTAGATTCCGATGCTTCACTTCAGGTTTACTGTATCCCTATGACCTTCTTGTTGACGTTGAAACACAGAAATCGCATCCGAAATTAATACAAAGGCACAATGCCGACCTAAGTACAAGAGGACTGACACTCTAACTTTCTTTGATTTGAACCTCTCCTGTGATTCCAGTTTTAGATTCCAATGCATCACGTCAGGTTTTCTGTATCCCTTGGACCTTCTTATTGACGATGAAACACAGAAATTGCATCCAAATTTAATACAAAAGGCACAATGCCGACTTAAGTACAAGAGGACTGACACTCTAATTTTCTATGATATGAACCTCTCCAGTGATTGCAGTTTTAGATTCCGATGCTTCACTTCAGGTTTACTGTATCCCTTGGACCTTCTTATTGACGATGAAACAAAGAAATTGCATCCGAATGTAATACAAAAGGCACAATGCCGGAGTTAAGTACAAGAGGACTGACACTCTATTTTTCTATGATTTGAACCTTCCTGTGAGTCCAGTTTTAGATTCCGATGCTTCACTTCAGGTTTAGTGTATCCCTTGGACCTTCTTATTGACGATGAAACCCAGAAATTGCATCCGAATTTAATACAAAAGGCAGAATGCCGGCTTAAGTACAAGATTACTGACACTCTAACTTTCTATGATTTGAACCTCTCCTGTGATTCCAGTTTTAGATTCCGATGCTTCACTTCAAGTTTACTGTATCCCTTGGACCTTCTTATGGACGATGAAACACAGAAATTGCATCGGAATTTAATACAAAAGGAACAATGCCGACTTATATACAAGAGGACTGACACTTTAACTATCTATGATTTGAACCTCTCCTGTGAGTCCAGTTTTAGATTCCGATGCATCACTTCAGATTTACTGTATCCCTTGGACCTTCTTATTGACGATGAAACACAGAAAATGCGTCCGAATTTAATACAAAAGGCACAATGCCGACTTAAGTACAAGAGGACTGACACTATAAATTTCTATGATTTGAACCTCTCCGGTGAGTCCAGTTTTTGTTGCCGAGGTTTCACTTCAGGTTTACTGTATCCCTTGGACCCTCTTATTGACAATGACATACAGAAATTGCATCCGAAATTAATACAAAAGGCACAATGCCGACTTAAGTACAAGAGGACTGACACTCTAGGTTTCTATAATTTGAACCTCTCCTGTGAGTCAGGTTTTAGTTTCCGTTGCTTCACTTCAGGTTTACTGAATCCGTGGGACCTTCTTATTGACAATGAAACACAGAAATTGCATACGAATTTAATACAAAAGGCACAGTGCCGACTTAAGTACAAGAGGGCTGACACTCTAACTTTCTATAATTTGAACCACTCCTGTGAGTCCCGTTTTAGATTCCGATGTTTCACTTCAGTTTTACTGTATCCCTTGGACCTTCTTATTGACGATGAAACACAGAGATTGCATCCGAATTTAATACAAAAAGCACAATGCCGACTTAAGTACAAGGGGACTGACACCCTAACTTTCTATGATTTGAACCTCTCCTATGAGTCCAGTTTTAGATTCCGATGCTTCACTTCAGGTTTACTGTATCGCTTGGACCTTCTTTTTGACGATGAAACACAGAAATTGCATCCGATTTTAATACAAAAGGCACAATGCCGACCTAAGTACAAGAGGACTGACACTCTAACTTCCTTTGATTTGAACCTCTCCTGTGATTCCAGTTTTAGATTCCGATGCTTCACGTCAGGTTTACTCAATCCGTTTTACCTTCTTATTGACAATGAAACACAGAAATTGCATACGAATTTAATACAAAAGGCACAGTGCCGACTTAAGTACAAGAGGACTGACACTCTAACTTTCTATGATTTGAACCACTCCTGTGAGTCCCGTTTTAGATTCCGATGCTTCACTTCAGGTTTACTGTATCCCTTCAACCTTCTTAATGACGATGAAACACAGAAATTGCTTCCGAATTTAATACAAAAGGCACAATGCCGGCTTAAGTACAAGAGGACTGACACTCTAATTTTCTATGATTTGAACCTCTCCAGTGATTGCAGTTTTAGATTCCGATGCTTCACTTCAAGTTTACTGTATCCCTTGGACCTTCTTATTGACGATTAAACACAGAAATTGCATCCGAATTTAATACAAAAGGCACAATGCCTACTTAAGTACAAGAGGACTGACACTCTAACTTTCTATGATTGAACCTCTCCTGTGAGTCCAGTTTTTGTTGCCAAGGCTTCACTTCAGGTTTACTGTATCCCTTGGACCTTCTTATTGTCGATGAAACACTGTAACTGCATCCGAAATTAATACAAAAGGCACAATGCCGACTTAAGTACAAGAGGACTGACACTCTAACTTTCTATGATTGAACCTCTCCTGTGAGTCCAGTTTTTGTTGCCAAGGCTTCACTTCAGGTTTACTGTATCCCTTGGACCTTCTTATTGACGATGAAACACAGAAATTGCATCCGAATTTAATACATAAGGCACAATGCCGACTTAAGTACAAGAGGACTGACACTCTAACTTTCTATGATTTGAACCACTCCTGTGAGGCCAGTTTTAGATTCCGATGCTTCACTTCAGGTTTACTTTATCCCTTGGACCTTCTTATTGACGATGAAACAAAGAAATTGCATCCGAATTTAACACAAAAGGCACAATGCCGGCTTAAGTACAAGAGGACTGACACTCTAACTTTCTATGATTTGAACCTCTCCTGTGATTCCAGTTTTAGATTCCGATGCTTCACTTCAAGTTCACTGTATCCCTTGGACCTTCTTATTGACGATGAAACACAGAAATTGCATCCGAATTTAATACAAAAGGCACAATGCCGACTTAAGTACAAGAGGACTGACACCCTAACTATCTATGATTTGAACCTCTCCTGTGAGTCCAGTTTTAGATTCCGATGCTTCACTTCAGGTTTACTGTATCCCTATGACCTTCTTGTTGACGTTGAAACACAGAAATCGCATCCGAAATTAATACAAAGGCACAATGCCGACCTAAGTACAAGAGGACTGACACTCTAACTTTCTTTGATTTGAACCTCTCCTGTGATTCCAGTTTTAGATTCCAATGCATCACGTCAGGTTTTCTGTATCCCTTGGACCTTCTTATTGACGATGAAACACAGAAATTGCATCCAAATTTAATACAAAAGGCACAATGCCGACTTAAGTACAAGAGGACTGACACTCTAATTTTCTATGATATGAACCTCTCCAGTGATTGCAGTTTTAGATTCCGATGCTTCACTTCAGGTTTACTGTATCCCTTGGACCTTCTTATTGACGATGAAACAAAGAAATTGCATCCGAATGTAATACAAAAGGCACAATGCCGGAGTTAAGTACAAGAGGACTGACACTCTATTTTTCTATGATTTGAACCTTCCTGTGAGTCCAGTTTTAGATTCCGATGCTTCACTTCAGGTTTACTGTATCCCTTGGACCTTCTTATTGACGATGAAACCCAGAAATTGCATCCGAATTTAATACAAAAGGCAGAATGCCGGCTTAAGTACAAGATTACTGACACTCTAACTTTCTATGATTTGAACCTCTCCTGTGATTCCAGTTTTAGATTCCGATGCTTCACTTCAAGTTTACTGTATCCCTTGGACCTTCTTATGGACGATGAAACACAGAAATTGCATCGGAATTTAATACAAAAGGAACAATGCCGACTTATATACAAGAGGACTGACACTTTAACTATCTATGATTTGAACCTCTCCTGTGAGTCCAGTTTTAGATTCCGATGCATCACTTCAGATTTACTGTATCCCTTGGACCTTCTTATTGACGATGAAACACAGAAAATGCGTCCGAATTTAATACAAAAGGCACAATGCCGACTTAAGTACAAGAGGACTGACACTATAAATTTCTATGATTTGAACCTCTCCGGTGAGTCCAGTTTTTGTTGCCGAGGTTTCACTTCAGGTTTACTGTATCCCTTGGACCCTCTTATTGACAATGACATACAGAAATTGCATCCGAAATTAATACAAAAGGCACAATGCCGACTTAAGTACAAGAGGACTGACACTCTAGGTTTCTATAATTTGAACCTCTCCTGTGAGTCAGGTTTTAGTTTCCGTTGCTTCACTTCAGGTTTACTGAATCCGTGGGACCTTCTTATTGACAATGAAACACAGAAATTGCATACGAATTTAATACAAAAGGCACAGTGCCGACTTAAGTACAAGAGGGCTGACACTCTAACTTTCTATAATTTGAACCACTCCTGTGAGTCCCGTTTTAGATTCCGATGTTTCACTTCAGTTTTACTGTATCCCTTGGACCTTCTTATTGACGATGAAACACAGAGATTGCATCCGAATTTAATACAAAAAGCACAATGCCGACTTAAGTACAAGGGGACTGACACCCTAACTTTCTATGATTTGAACCTCTCCTATGAGTCCAGTTTTAGATTCCGATGCTTCACTTCAGGTTTACTGTATCGCTTGGACCTTCTTTTTGACGATGAAACACAGAAATTGCATCCGATTTTAATACAAAAGGCACAATGCCGACCTAAGTACAAGAGGACTGACACTCTAACTTCCTTTGATTTGAACCTCTCCTGTGATTCCAGTTTTAGATTCCGATGCTTCACGTCAGGTTTACTCAATCCGTTTTACCTTCTTATTGACAATGAAACACAGAAATTGCATACGAATTTAATACAAAAGGCACAGTGCCGACTTAAGTACAAGAGGACTGACACTCTAACTTTCTATGATTTGAACCACTCCTGTGAGTCCCGTTTTAGATTCCGATGCTTCACTTCAGGTTTACTGTATCCCTTCAACCTTCTTAATGACGATGAAACACAGAAATTGCTTCCGAATTTAATACAAAAGGCACAATGCCGGCTTAAGTACAAGAGGACTGACACTCTAATTTTCTATGATTTGAACCTCTCCAGTGATTGCAGTTTTAGATTCCGATGCTTCACTTCAAGTTTACTGTATCCCTTGGACCTTCTTATTGACGATTAAACACAGAAATTGCATCCGAATTTAATACAAAAGGCACAATGCCTACTTAAGTACAAGAGGACTGACACTCTAACTTTCTATGATTGAACCTCTCCTGTGAGTCCAGTTTTTGTTGCCAAGGCTTCACTTCAGGTTTACTGTATCCCTTGGACCTTCTTATTGTCGATGAAACACTGTAACTGCATCCGAAATTAATACAAAAGGCACAATGCCGACTTAAGTACAAGAGGACTGACACTCTAACTTTCTATGATTGAACCTCTCCTGTGAGTCCAGTTTTTGTTGCCAAGGCTTCACTTCAGGTTTACTGTATCCCTTGGACCTTCTTATTGACGATGAAACACAGAAATTGCATCCGAATTTAATACAAAAGGCACAATGCCGACTTAAGTACAAGAGGACTGACACCCTAACTTTCTATGATTTGAACCACTCCTGTGAGGCCAGTTTTAGATTCCGATGCTTCACTTCAGGTTTACTGCATCCCTTGGATCTTCTTATTGACGATGAAACACAGAAATTGCATCCGAATTTAATACAAAATGCACAATGCCGACTTAAGTACAAGAGGACCGACACTCTAACTTTCTATGATTTGAACCTCACCTGTGAGTCCAGTTTTAGATTCCGATGCTTCACTTCAGGTTTACTGTAACCCTTGGACCTTCTTATTGACGATGAAACAAAGAAATTGCATCCGAATTTAACACAAAAGGCACAATGCCGGCTTAAGTACAAGAGGACTGACACTCTAACTTTCTATGATTTGAACCTCTCCTGTGATTCCAGTTTTAGATTCCGATGCTTCACTTCAAGTTCACTGTATCCCTTGGACCTTCTTATTGACGATGAAACACAGAAATTGCATCCGAATTTAATACAAAAGGCACAATGCCGACTTAAGTACAAGAGGACTGACACCCTAACTATCTATGATTTGAACCTCTCCTGTGAGTCCAGTTTTAGATTCCGATGCTTCACTTCAGGTTTACTGTATCCCTATGACCTTCTTGTTGACGTTGAAACACAGAAATCGCATCCGAAATTAATACAAAGGCACAATGCCGACCTAAGTACAAGAGGACTGACACTCTAACTTTCTTTGATTTGAACCTCTCCTGTGATTCCAGTTTTAGATTCCAATGCATCACGTCAGGTTTTCTGTATCCCTTGGACCTTCTTATTGACGATGAAACACAGAAATTGCATCCAAATTTAATACAAAAGGCACAATGCCGACTTAAGTACAAGAGGACTGACACTCTAATTTTCTATGATATGAACCTCTCCAGTGATTGCAGTTTTAGATTCCGATGCTTCACTTCAGGTTTACTGTATCCCTTGGACCTTCTTATTGACGATGAAACAAAGAAATTGCATCCGAATGTAATACAAAAGGCACAATGCCGGAGTTAAGTACAAGAGGACTGACACTCTATTTTTCTATGATTTGAACCTTCCTGTGAGTCCAGTTTTAGATTCCGATGCTTCACTTCAGGTTTACTGTATCCCTTGGACCTTCTTATTGACGATGAAACCCAGAAATTGCATCCGAATTTAATACAAAAGGCAGAATGCCGGCTTAAGTACAAGATTACTGACACTCTAACTTTCTATGATTTGAACCTCTCCTGTGATTCCAGTTTTAGATTCCGATGCTTCACTTCAAGTTTACTGTATCCCTTGGACCTTCTTATGGACGATGAAACACAGAAATTGCATCGGAATTTAATACAAAAGGAACAATGCCGACTTATATACAAGAGGACTGACACTTTAACTATCTATGATTTGAACCTCTCCTGTGAGTCCAGTTTTAGATTCCGATGCATCACTTCAGATTTACTGTATCCCTTGGACCTTCTTATTGACGATGAAACACAGAAAATGCGTCCGAATTTAATACAAAAGGCACAATGCCGACTTAAGTACAAGAGGACTGACACTATAAATTTCTATGATTTGAACCTCTCCGGTGAGTCCAGTTTTTGTTGCCGAGGTTTCACTTCAGGTTTACTGTATCCCTTGGACCCTCTTATTGACAATGACATACAGAAATTGCATCCGAAATTAATACAAAAGGCACAATGCCGACTTAAGTACAAGAGGACTGACACTCTAGGTTTCTATAATTTGAACCTCTCCTGTGAGTCAGGTTTTAGTTTCCGTTGCTTCACTTCAGGTTTACTGAATCCGTGGGACCTTCTTATTGACAATGAAACACAGAAATTGCATACGAATTTAATACAAAAGGCACAGTGCCGACTTAAGTACAAGAGGGCTGACACTCTAACTTTCTATAATTTGAACCACTCCTGTGAGTCCCGTTTTAGATTCCGATGTTTCACTTCAGTTTTACTGTATCCCTTGGACCTTCTTATTGACGATGAAACACAGAGATTGCATCCGAATTTAATACAAAAAGCACAATGCCGACTTAAGTACAAGGGGACTAACACCCTAACTTTCTATGATTTGAACCTCTCCTATGAGTCCAGTTTTAGATTCCGATGCTTCACTTCAGGTTTACTGTATCGCTTGGACCTTCTTTTTGACGATGAAACACAGAAATTGCATCCGATTTTAATACAAAAGGCACAATGCCGACCTAAGTACAAGAGGACTGACACTCTAACTTCCTTTGATTTGAACCTCTCCTGTGATTCCAGTTTTAGATTCCGATGCTTCACGTCAGGTTTACTCAATCCGTTTTACCTTCTTATTGACAATGAAACACAGAAATTGCATACGAATTTAATACAAAAGGCACAGTACCGACTTAAGTACAAGAGGACTGACACTCTAACTTTCTATGATTTGAACCACTCCTGTGAGTCCCGTTTTAGATTCCGATGCTTCACTTCAGGTTTACTGTATCCCTTCAACCTTCTTAATGACGATGAAACACAGAAATTGCTTCCGAATTTAATACAAAAGGCACAATGCCGGCTTAAGTACAAGAGGACTGACACTCTAATTTTCTATGATTTGAACCTCTCCAGTGATTGCAGTTTTAGATTCCGATGCTTCACTTCAAGTTTACTGTATCCCTTGGACCTTCTTATTGACGATTAAACACAGAAATTGCATCCGAATTTAATACAAAAGGCACAATGCCTACTTAAGTACAAGAGGACTGACACTCTAACTTTCTATGATTGAACCTCTCCTGTGAGTCCAGTTTTTGTTGCCAAGGCTTCACTTCAGGTTTACTGTATCCCTTGGACCTTCTTATTGTCGATGAAACACTGTAACTGCATCCGAAATTAATACAAAAGGCACAATGCCGACTTAAGTACAAGAGGACTGACACTCTAACTTTCTATGATTGAACCTCTCCTGTGAGTCCAGTTTTTGTTGCCAAGGCTTCACTTCAGGTTTACTGTATCCCTTGGACCTTCTTATTGACGATGAAACACAGAAATTGCATCCGAATTTAATACAAAAGGCACAATGCCGACTTAAGTACAAGAGGACTGACACCCTAACTTTCTATGATTTGAACCACTCCTGTGAGGCCAGTTTTAGATTCCGATGCTTCACTTCAGGTTTACTGCATCCCTTGGATCTTCTTATTGACGATGAAACACAGAAATTGCATCCGAATTTAATACAAAATGCACAATGCCGACTTAAGTACAAGAGGACCGACACTCTAACTTTCTATGATTTGAACCTCACCTGTGAGTCCAGTTTTAGATTCCGATGCTTCACTTCAGGTTTACTGTAACCCTTGGACCTTCTTATTGACGATGAAACACAGAAATTGCATACGAATTTAATACAAAAGGCACAGTGCCGACTTAAGTACAAGAGGGGTGACACTCTAACTTTCTATAATTTGAACCACTCCTGTGAGTCCCGTTTTAGATTCCGATGCTTCACTTCAGTTTTACTGTATCCCTTGGACCTTCTTATTGACGATGAAACACAGAGATTGCATCCGAATTTAATACAAGAAGCACAATGCCGACTTAAGTACAAGGGGACTGACACCCTAACTTTCTATGATTTGAACCTCTCCTATGAGTCCAGTTTTAGATTCCGATGCTTCACTTCAGGTTTACTGTATCGCTTGGACCTTCTTTTTGACGAAGAAACACAGAAATTGCATCCGAATTTAATACAAAAGGCACAATGCCGAGCTAAGTACAAGAGGACTGACACTCTAACTTTCTTTGATTTGAACCTCTCCTGTGATTCCAGTTTTAGATTCCGATGCTTCACGTCAGGTTTACTGAATCCGTTGGACCTTCTTATTGACAATGAAACACAGAAATTGCATACGAATTTAATACAAAAGGCACAGTGCCGACTTAAGTACAAGAGGACTGACACTCTAACTTTCTATGATTTGAACCTCTCCTGTGAGTCCAGTTTTAGATTCCGATGCTTCACTTCCGGTTTGCTGTATCCCTTGGACCTTCTTATTGTCGATGAAACACAGAAATTGCATCCGAATTTAATACAAAAGGCACAATGCCGACTTAAGTACAAGAGGATTGACACTCTAAGTTTCTCTGATTTGAACCTCTCCTGTGAGTCTAGTTTTAGATTCCGATGCTTCACTTCAGGTTTGCTGTATCCCTTGGACCTTCTTATTGACGATGAAGCACAGAAATTGCATCCGATTTTAATACAAAAGGCACAATGCCGACTTAAGTACAAGAGGACTGACACTCTAACTTTCTATGACTTGAACCTATCCTGTGAGTCCAGTTTTAGATGCCGAGGCTTTATTTCAGGTTTACTGTATCCCTCGGACCTTCTTATTGACGATGAAACACAGAAATTGCAACCGAAATTAATACAAAAGGCACAATGCCGACTTAAGTACAAGAGGACTGACACTCTAAGTTTCTATGATTTGAACCTCTCTTGTGAGTCAAGTTTTAGATTCCGATGCTTCACATCAGGTTTACTGTATCCCTTTGACCTTCTTATTGACGATTAAACACAGAAATTGCATCCGAATTTAATACAAAAGGCACAATGCCGGCTTAAGTACAAGAGGACTGACACTCTAATTTTCTATGATTTGAACCTCTCCAGTGATTGCAGTTTTAGATTCCGATGCTTCACTTCAGGTTTACTGTATCCCTTAGACCTTCCTATTGACGATGAAACACAGAAATTGCATCCGAATTTAATACAAAAGGCACAATGCCGAATTAAGTACAAGAGGACTGACACTCTTTTAAATTGAACCTCTCCTCTGAGTCAGGTTTTAGTTTCCGATGCTTCACTTCAGGTTTACTGAATCCCTTGGACCTTCTTATTGTCAATGAGACACAGATATTGCATACGAATTTAATACAAAAGGCACAGTGCCGACTTAATTACAAGAGGACTGACACTCTAACTTTCTATGATTTGAACCACTCCTGTGAGTCCAGTTTTAGATTCCGATGCTTCACTTCAGGTTTACTGTATCCCTTGGACCTTACTATTGACGATGAAACACAAAAATTGCATCCGAAATTAATACAAAAGGCACAATGCCGACTTAAGTACCAGAGGACTGACACCCTCACTTTCTATGATTTGACCCTCTCCTGTGAGTCCAGTTTTAGATTCCGATGCTTCACTTCAGGTTTACTGTATCCCTTAGACCTTCCTATTGACGATGAAACACAGAAATTGCATCCGAATTTAATACAAAAGGAACAATGCCGACTTAAGTACAAGAAGACTGACACACTAACTTTCTTTGATTTGAAGCTCTCCTGTGATTCCAGTTTTAGATTCCGATGCTTCACTTCAGGTTTTCTGAATCCGTTGGACCTTCTTATTGACGATGAAACACAGAAATTGCATCCGAATTTAATACAAAAGGCACAATGCCAACTTAAGTACAAGATTACTGACACTCTAATTTTCTATGATTTGAACCTCTCCTGTGATTCCAGTTTTAGATTCCGATGCTTCACTTCAAGTTTACTGTATCCCTTGGACCTTCTTATTGACGATGATACACAGAAATTGCATCCGAATTTAATACAAAAGGCACAATGCCGACTTAAGTACAAGAGGACTGACACTCTAACTTTGTATGATTGAACCTCTTCTGTGAGTCCAGTTTTTGTTGCCAAGGTTTCACTTCAAATTTACCGTATCCCTTGGACCTTCTTATTAACGATGAAACACAGAAATTGCATCCGAATTTAATACAAAAGGCACAATGCCGACTTAAGTACAAGAGGACTGACACCCTAACTTTCTATGATTTGAACCACTCCTGTGAGGCCACTTTTAGATTCCAATGCTTCACTTCAGGTTTACTGCATCCCTTGGATCTTCTTTTTGACGATGAAACACAGAAATTGCATCCGAATTTAATACAAAATGCACAATGCCGACTTAAGTACAAGAGGACCGACACTCTAACTTTCTATGATTTGAACCTCACCTGTGAGTCCAGTTTTAGATTCCGATGCTTCACTTCAGGTTTACTGTAACCCTTGGACCTTCTTATTGACGATGAAACACAGAAATTGCATCCGAATTTAATACAAAAGGCACAATGCCGACTTAAGTACAAGAGGAGAGACACTCTAACTTTCTATGATTTGAACCACTCCTGTGAGGCCAGTTTTAGATTCCGATGCTTCACTTCAGGTTTACCGCATCCCTTGGATCTTCTTTTTGACGATGAAACACAGAAATTGCATCCGAATTTAATACAAAAGGCACAATGCCGACTTAAGTACAAGAGGACTGACACCCTAACTTTCTATGATTTGAACCACTCCTGTGAGGCCAGTTTTAGATTCCGATGCTTCACTTCAGGTTTACTTTATCCCTTGGACCTTCTTATTGACGATGAAACAAAGAAATTGCATCCGAATTTAACACAAAAGGCACAATGCCGGCTTAAGTACAAGAGGACTGACACTCTAACTTTCTATGATTTGAACCTCTCCTGTGATTCCAGTTTTAGATTCCGATGCTTCACTTCAAGTTCACTGTATCCCTTGGACCTTCTTATTGACGATGAAACACAGAAATTGCATCCGAATTTAATACAAAAGGCACAATGCCGACTTAAGTACAAGAGGACTGACACCCTAACTTTCTATGATTTGAACCACTCCTGTGAGGCCAGTTTTAGATTCCGATGCTTCACTTCAGGTTTACTTTATCCCTTGGACCTTCTTATTGACGATGAAACAAAGAAATTGCATCCGAATTTAACACAAAAGGCACAATGCCGGCTTAAGTACAAGAGGACTGACACTCTAACTTCCTATGATTTGAACCTCTCCTGTGATTCCAGTTTTAGATTCCGATGCTTCACTTCAAGTTCACTGTATCCCTTGGACCTTCTTATTGACGATGAAACACAGAAATTGCATCCGATTTTAATACAAAAGGCACAATGCCGACTTATGTACAAGAGGACTGACACTCTAATTTCCTATGAATTGAACCTCTCCTGTGAGTCCAGTTTTAGATGCCGAGGCTTTATTTCAGGTTTACTGTATCCCTCGGACCTTCTTATTGACGATGAAACACAGAAATTGCAACCGAAATTAATACAAAAGGCACAATGCCGACTTAAGTACAAGAGGACTGACACTCTAAGTTTCTATGATTTGAACCTCTCTTGTGAGTCAAGTTTTAGATTCCGATGCTTCACATCAGGTTTACTGTATCCCTTGGACCTTCTTATTGACGATTAAACACAGAAATTGCATCCGAATTTAATACAAAAGGCACAATGCCGGCTTAAGTACAAGAGGACTGACACTCTAATTTTCTATGATATGAACCTCTCCAGTGATTGCAGTTTTAGATTCCGATGCTTCACTTCAGGTTTACTGTATCCCTTAGACCTTCCTATTGACGATGAAACACAGAAATTGCATCCGAATTTAATACAAAAGGCACAATGCCGAATTAAGTAAAAGAGGACTGACACTCTTTTAAATTGAACCTCTCCTCTGAGTCAGGTTTTAGTTTCCGATGCTTCACTTCAGGTTTACTGAATCCCTTGGACCTTCTTATTGACAATGAGACACAGATATTGCATACGAATTTAATACAAAAGGCACAGTGCCGACTTAATTACAAGAGGACTGACACTCTAACTTTCTATGATTTGAACCACTCCTGTGAGTCCAGTTTTAGATTCCGATGCTTCACTTCAGGTTTACTGTATCCCTTGGACCTTACTATTGACGATGAAACACAAAAATTGCATCCGAAATTAATACAAAAGGCACAATGCCGACTTAAGTACAAGAGGACTGACACCCTCACTTTCTATGATTTGACCCTCTCCTGTGAGTCCAGTTTTAGATTCCGATGCTTCACTTCAGGTTTACTGTATCCCTTAGACCTTCCTATTGACGATGAAACACAGAAATTGCATCCGAATTTAATACAAAAGGAACAATGCCGACTTAAGTACAAGAAGACTGACACTCTAACTTTCTTTGATTTGAAGCTCTCCTGTGATTCCAGTTTTAGATTCCGATGCTTCACTTCAGGTTTTCTGAATCCGTTGGACCTTCTTATTGACGATGAAACACAGAAATTGCATCCGAATTTAATACAAAAGGCACAATGCCAACTTAAGTACAAGATTACTGACACTCTAATTTTCTATGATTTGAACCTCTCCTGTGATTCCAGTTTTAGATTCCGATGCTTCACTTCAAGTTTACTGTATCCCTTGGACCTTCTTATTGACGATGATACACAGAAATTGCATCCGAATTTAATACAAAAGGCACAATGCCGACTTAAGTACAAGAGGACTGACACTCTAACTTTGTATGATTGAACCTCTTCTGTGAGTCCAGTTTTTGTTGCCAAGGCTTCACTTCAAATTTACCGTATCCCTTGGACCTTCTTATTGACGATGAAACACAGAAATTGCATCCGAATTTAATACAAAAGGCACAATGCCGACTTAAGTACAAGAGGACTGACACCCTAACTTTCTATGATTTGAACCACTCCTGTGAGGCCAGTTTTAGATTCCGATGCTTCACTTCAGGTTTACTGCATCCCTTGGATCTTCTTTTTGACGATGAAACAGAGAAATTGCATCCGAATTTAATACAAAATGCACAATGCCGACTTAAGTACAAGAGGACCGACACTCTAACTTTCTATGATTTGAACCTCACCTGTGAGTCCAGTTTTAGATTCCGATGCTTCACTTCAGGTTTACTGTAACCCTTGGACCTTCTTATTGACGATGAAACACAGAAATTGCATCCGAATTTAATACAAAAGGCACAATGCCGACTTAAGTACAAGAGGAGAGACACTCTAACTTTCTATGATTTGAACCACTCCTGTGAGGCCAGTTTTAGATTCCGATGCTTCACTTCAGGTTTACCGCATCCCTTGGATCTTCTTTTTGACGATGAAACACAGAAATTGCATCCGAATTTAATACAAAAGGCACAATGCCGACTTAAGTACAAGAGGACTGACACCCTAACTTTCTATGATTTGAACCACTCCTGTGAGGCCAGTTTTAGATTCCGATGCTTCACTTCAGGTTTACTTTATCCCTTGGACCTTCTTATTGACGATGAAACAAAGAAATTGCATCCGAATTTAACACAAAAGGCACAATGCCGGCTTAAGTACAAGAGGACTGACACTCTAACTTTCTATGATTTGAACCTCTCCTGTGATTCCAGTTTTAGATTCCGATGCTTCACTTCAAGTTCACTGTATCCCTTGGACCTTCTTATTGACGATGAAACACAGAAATTGCATCCGAATTTAATACAAAAGGCACAATGCCGACTTAAGTACAAGAGGACTGACACCCTAACTATCTATGATTTGAACCTCTCCTGTGAGTCCAGTTTTAGATTCCGATGCTTCACTTCAGGTTTACTGTATCCCTATGACCTTCTTGTTGACGTTGAAACACAGAAATCGCATCCGAAATTAATACAAAGGCACAATGCCGACCTAAGTACAAGAGGACTGACACTCTAACTTTCTTTGATTTGAACCTCTCCTGTGATTCCAGTTTTAGATTCCAATGCATCACGTCAGGTTTTCTGTATCCCTTGGACCTTCTTATTGACGATGAAACACAGAAATTGCATCCAAATTTAATACAAAAGGCACAATGCCGACTTAAGTACAAGAGGACTGACACTCTAACTTTCTATGATTTGAACCTCACCTGTGATTCCAGTTTTAGATTTCGATGCTTCACTTCAGGTTTACTGTATCCCTTGGACCTTCTTATTGACGATGAAACACAGAAATTGCATCCGAATTTAATACAAAAGGCACAATGCCGACCTAAGTACAAGAGGACGGACACTCTAAGTTTCTCTGATTTGAACCTCTCCTGTGAGTCCAGTTTTAGATTCCGATGCTTCACTTCAGGTTTACTGTATCCCTTGGACCTTCTTATTGACGATGAAACACAGAAATTGCATCCGAATTTAATACAAAATGCACAATGCCGACTTAAGGACAAGAGGACCGACACTCTAACTTTCTATGATTTGAACCTCACCTGTGAGTCCAGTTTTAGATTCCGATGCTTCACTTCAGGTTTACTGTATCCCTTGGACCTTTTTTATTGATGATGAAACACAGAAATTGCATCCGAAATTAATACAAAAGGCACATTGCCGACTTCAGTACAAGAGGACAGACACTCTAACTTTCTATGATTTGGACCACTCCTGTGAGGCCAGTTTTAGATTCCGATGCTTCACTTCAGGTTTACTGTATCCCTTGGACCTTCTTATTGACGATGAAACACAGAAATTGCATCCGAATTTAATACAAAAGGCACAATGCCGACTTAAGTACAAGAGGACTGACACTCTTAGTTTCTCTGATTTGAACCTCTCCTGTGAGTCCAGTTTTATATTCCGATGCTTCACTTCAGGTTTACTGTATCCCTTGGACCTTCTTATTGACGATGAAACACAGAAATTGCATCCGAATTTTATACAAAAGGCACAATGCCGACTTAAGTACAAGAGGACTGACACTCTAAGTTTCTCTGATTTGAACCTCTCCTGTGAGTCCTGTATTAGATTCCGATGCTTCACTTCAGGTTTACTGTATCCCTTGGACCTTCTTATTGACGATGAAACACAGAAATTGCATCCGAATTTAATACAAAAGGCACAATGCCGACATAAGTACAAGACGACTGACACTTTAAGTTTCTATGATTTGAACCTCTCCTGTGAGTCAGGTTTTAGTTTCCGATGCCTCACGTCAGGTTTACTGAATCCCTTGGACCTTCTTATTGACAATGAAACACAGAAATTGTATACGAATTTAATACAAAAGGCACAGTGCCGACTTAAGTACAAGAGAGCTGACACGCTAACTTACTACGATTTGAACCACTCCTGTGAGTCCAGTTTTAGATTCCGATGCTTCACTTCAGGTTTATTGTATCCCTTGGACCTTCTTATTGACGATGAAACACAGAAATTGCATCCGAAATTAATACAAAAGGCACAATGCCGACTTAAGTACAAGAGGACTGACACTATAAGTTTCTCTGATTAGAACCTCTCCTGTGAGTCCAGTTTTAGATTCTGATGCTTCTCTTCAGGTTTACTGTATCCCTTGGACCTTCTTATTGACGATGAAGCACAGAAATTGCATCCGATTTTAGCACAAAAGGCACAATGCCGACTTAAGTACAAGAGGACTGACACTCCAACTTTCTCTGAACTGAACCTCTCCTGAGAGTCCAATTTTTGTTACTGAGGCTTCACTTCAGGTTTACTGTATCCCTTGGACTTTCTTATTGACGATGGAACACAGAAATTGCATCCGAAATTAATACAAAAGGCACAATGCCGACTTAAGTACAAGAGGACTGACACTCTAAGTTTCTACGATTTGAACCTCTCCTGTGATTCAGGTTTTAGTTTCCGATGTTTCACTTCAGGTTTACTAAATCCCTTGGACCTTCTTATTGACAATGAAACACAGAAATAGCATACGAATTTATTACAAAGGGTACAGTGCCGACTTAAGTACAAGAGGACTGACGCTCTAACTTTCTCTGATTTGAACCTCTTCTGTGAGTGCAGTTTTAGATTCCGATACTTCACTTTAGTTTTACTGTATCCCTTGCACTTTCTTATTGACGATGAAACACAGAAATTGCATCCGAATGTAATACAACAGTCACAATGCCGACTTAAGTACAAGAGGACTGACACTCTAACTTCCTATGATTTGAACCACTCCTGTGAATCCAGTTATAGATTCCGATGCTTCACTTCAGGTTTACTGTATCCCTAGGACCTTCTTATTGACGATGAAACACAGAAATTGCATCCGAATTTAATACAAAAGGCACAATGCCGACTTAAGTACAAGAGGACTGACACTCTAACTTTCTATGATTTGAACCTCTCCTGTGAGTCCAGTTTTAGATTCCGATGCTGCACTTCAGGTTTACTGTATCCCTTGGACTTTCTTATTGACGATGAAACACTGAAATTGCATCCGATTTTCATACAAAAGGCACAATGCCGACTTAAGTACAAGAGGACTGACACTCTAACTTTCTCTGATTTGAACCTCTCCTGTGAGTCCAGTTTTGGATTCCGATGCTTCACTTCAGGTTTACTGTACCCCTTGGACCTTCTTATTGACGATGAAGCACAGAAATTGCATGCGATTTTAATGCAAAAGGAACAATGCCGACTTAAGTACAAGAGGACTGACACTCTAACTTTCTCTGATTTGAACCTCTCCTGAGAGTCCAGTTTTTGTTGCCGAGGCTTCACTTCAGGTTTACTGTATCCCTTCGACCTCCTTATTGACAATGAAACACAGAAATTGCATACGAATTCAATACAAAAGGCACAGTGCCGACTTAAGTACAAGAGGACTGACACTCTAACTTTCTATGATTTGAACCACTCCTGTGAATCCAGTTTTAGATTCCGATGCTTTATTTCAGGTTTACTGTAACCCTTGGACCTTCTTATTGACGATGAAACACAGAAATTGCATCCGAATTTAATACAAAAGGCACAATGCCGACTTAAGTACAAGAGGACTGACACCCTAACTTTCTATGATTTGAACCTCTCCTGTGAGTCTAGTATGAGATTCTGATGCTTCACTTTAGGTTTACTGTATCCCTTGGACCTTCTTATTGACGATGAAACACATACATTGCATCCGAATTTAATACAAAAGGCACAATGCCGACTTAAGTACAAGAAGACTGACACTCAAACTTTCTATTATTTGAACCTCTCCTGTGAGACCAGTTTTAGATTTCGATGCTTCACTTCAGGTTTACTGTATCCCTTGGACCTTCTTATTGACGATGAAACACAGAAATTGCATCCGAATTTAATACAAAATCCACAATGCCGACTTAAGTACAAGAGGACCGACACTCTAACTTTCTATGATTTGAACCTCACCTGTGAGTCCAGTTTTAGATTCCAATGTTTCACTTCAGGTTTACTGTATCCCTTGGACCTTCTTATTGACGATGAAACACAGAAATTGAATCCGAATTTAATACAAAAGGCACAATGCCGACTTAAGTACAAGAGGACTGACACTCTAACTTCCTATGATTTGAACCACTCCTGTGAATCCAGTTATAGATTCCGATGCTTCACTTCAGGTTTACTGTATCCCTGGGACCTTCTTATTGACGATGAAACACAGATATTGCATCCGATTTTAATACAAAGGTAACAATGCCGACTTAAGTACAAGAGGACTGACACTCTAACTTTCTCTGATTTGAACCTCTCCTGAGAGTCCAGTTAGTGTTACTGAGGCCTCACTTCAGGTTTACTGTATCCCTAGGACCTTCTTATTGACGATGGAACACCGAAATTGCATCCGAAATTAATACAAAAGGCACTATGCCGACTTAAGTACAAGAGGACTGACACTCTAAGTTTCTACGATTTGATCCTCTCCTGTGATTCAGGTTTTAGTTTCCGATGCTTCACTTCAGGTTTACTAAATCCCTTGGACTTTGTTATTGACAATGAAAAACAGAAATTGCATACGAATTTATTACACAAGGTACAGTGCCGACTTAAGTACAAGAGGACTGACACTCTAATTTTCTATGATTTGAACCACTCCTGTGAGTCCAGTTTTAGATTCCGATGCTTCACTTCAGGTTTACTGTATCCCTTGGACCTTCTTATTGACGATGAAACACAGAAATTGTATCCGAATTTAATACAAAATGCACAATGCCGACTTAAGTACAAGAGGACCGACACTCTAACTTTCTATGATTTGAACCACTCCTGTGAGTCCAGTTTTAGATTCCGATGCTTCACTTCAGGTTTACTGTATCCCTTGGACCTTCTTATTGACGATGACACACAGAATTTGCATCCGAAATTAATACAAATGGCACAATGCCGACTCAAGTACAAGAGGACAGACACTTTAACTTTCTATGATTTGAACCACTCATATGAGGCCAGTTTTAGATTCCGATGCTTCACTTCAGGTTTACTGTATCCCTTGGACCTTCATATTGACGATGAAACACAGAAATTGCATCCGAATTTAATACAAAAAGCACAATGCCGACTTAAGTACAAGAGGACTGACACTCTAACTTTCTATGATTTGAACCTCTCCTGTGACTCCAGTTTTAGATTCCGATGCTTCACTTCAGGTTTACTGTATCCCTTGGACTTTCTTATTGACGATGAAACACAGAAATTGCATCCGATTTTAATACAAAAGGCACAATGCCGACGTAAGTACAAGAGGACTGATACTCTAACTTTCTCTGATTTGAACCTCTCCTGTGAGTCCAGTTTTAGATTCCGATGCTTCACTTCAGGTTTACTGTACCCCTTGGACCTTCTTATTGACGATGAAGCACAGAAATTGCATGCGATTTTAATAGAAAAGGAACAATGCCGACTTAAGTACAAGAGGACTGACACTCTAACTTTCTCTGATTTGAACCTCTCCTGAGAGTCCAGTTTTTGTTGCCGAGGCTTCACTTCAGGTTTACTGGATCCCTTCGACCTTCGTATTGACAATGAAACACAGAAATTGCATACGAACTCATTACAAAAGGCACAGTGCCGACTTAAGTACAGGAGGACTGACACTCTAACTTTCTATGATTTGAACCACTCCTGTGAGTCCAGTTTTAGATTCCGATGCTTTATTTCATGTTTACTGTATCCCTTGGACTTTCTTATTGACGATGAAACACAGAAATTGCATCCGATTTTAATACAAAAGGCACAATGCCGACGTAAGTACAAGAGGACTGATACTCTAACTTTCTCTGATTTGAACCTCTCCTGTGAGTCCAGTTTTAGATTCCGATGCTTCACTTCAGGTTTACTGTATCCCTTGGACCTTCTTATTGACGATGAAACACAGAAATTGCATCCGAATTTAATACAAAATGCACAATGACGACTTAAGTACATGAGGTCCGACACTCTAACTTTCTATGATTTGAACCTCACCTGTGAGTCCAGTTTTAGTTTCCGATGTTTCACTTCAGGTTTACTGTATCCCTTGGACCTTCATATTGACGATGAAACACAGAAATTGCATCCGATTTTAATACAAAAGGCACAATGCCGACTTAAGTACAAGAGGACTGACACTCTAACTTTCAATGATTTGAACCTCTTCAGTGAGTCCAGTTTTAGATTCCGATGCTTCACTTTAGTTTTACTGTATCCCTTGGACCTTCTTGTTGACGATGAAACACAGAAATTGCATCCGATTTGAATACAAAAGGCACTATACCGACTTAAGTACAAGAGCACTGACACTCTCAGTTTCTATGATTTGAACCTCTCCTATGAGTCAGGTTTTAGTTTCCGATTCTTCACTTCAGGTTTACTGAATCCCTTGGACCTTCTTATTGACAATGAAACACAGAAATTGCATCCGAATTTAATACAAAAGGCACGGTGCCGACTTAAGTACAAGAGGACTGACACTCTAACTTTGTATGATATGAACCTCTCCTGTGAGTACAGTTTTAGATTCCGATGCTTCACTTCAGGTTTACTGTATCCCTTGGACCTTCTTATTGACGATGAAACACAGAAATTGCATCCGAATTTAATACAACAGTCACAATGCCGACTTAAGTACAAGAGGACTGACACTCTAACTTCCTATGATTTGAACCACTCCTGTGAATCCAGTTATAGATTCCGATGTTTCACTTCAGGTTTACTGTATCCCTTGGACCTTCTTATTGACGATGAAACACAGAAATTGCATCCGATTTTAATACAAAAGGAACAATGCCGACTTAAGTACAAGAGGACTGACACTATAACTATCTATGATGTGAACCACTCCTGTGAGTCCCGTGTTAGATTCCGATGCTTCACTTCATGTTTACTGTATCCCTTGGACCTTCTTATAAACGATGAAACACAGAAATTACAACCAAATTTAATACAAAAGGCACAATGCTGACTTAAATACAAGATGACTGACACCCTAACTTTCTATGATTTGAACCTCTCCTGTGATTCCAGTTTTAGATTCCGATGCTTCACTTCAGGTTTACTGTATCCCTTGGACCTTCTTATTGACGTTGAAACACAGAAATTGCATCCGATTTTAATACAAAAGTAACAATGCCGACTTAAGTACAAGAGGACTGACACTCTAACTTTCTCTGATTTGAACCTCTCCTGAGAGTCCAGTTAGTGTTTCTGAGGCTACACTTCAGGTTTACTGTATCCCTTGGACCTTCTTATTGACGATGGAACACAGAAATTGCATCCGAAATTAATACAAAAGGCACAATGCCGACTTAAGTACAAGAGGACTGACGCTCTAAGTTTCTACGATTTGATCCCCACCTGTGATTCAGGTTTTAGTTTCCGATGCTTCACTTCAGGTTTACTAAATCCCTTCGACCTTGTTATTGACAATGAAAAACAGAAATTGCATACGAATTTATTACATAAGGTACAGTGCCGACTTAAGTACAAGAGGACTGACACTCTAACTTTCTATGATTTGAACCACTCCTGTGAGTCCAGTTTTAGATACCGATGCTTCACTTCAGGTTTACTGTATCCCTTGGACCCTCTTATTGACGATGAAACACAGAAATTGTATCCGAATTAATTACAAAATGCACAATGCCGACTTAAGTACAAGAGGACAGACACTCTAACTTTCTATGATTTGAACCTCTCCTGTGAGTCCAGTTTTAGATTCCGATGCTTCACTTCAGGTTTACTGTATCCCTTGGACTTTCTTATTGACGATGAAACACAGAAATTGCATCCGATTTTAATAAAAAAGGCACAATGCCGACTTAAGTACAAGAGGACTGACACTCTAACTTTCTATGATATGAACCTCTCCTGTGAGTACAGTTTTAGATTCCGATGCTTCACTTCAGGTTTACTGTATCCCTTGGACCTTCTTATTGACGACGAAACACAGAAATTGCATCCGAATTTAATACAACAGTCACAATGCCGACTTAAGTACAAGAGGACTGACACTCTAACTTCCTATGATTTGAACCACTCTTGTGAATCCAGTTATAGTTTCCGATGCTTCACTTCAGGTTTACTGTATCCCTTGGACCTTCTTATTGACGATGAAACACAGAAATTGCATCCGATTTTAATACAAAAGGAACAATGCCGACTTAAGTACAAGAGGACTGACACTATAACTTTCTATGATTTGAACCACTCCTGTGAGGCCAATTTTAGATTCCGATGATTCACTTCATGTTTACTGTAACCCTTGGACCTTCTTATTGACGATGAAACACAGAAATTGCATCCGAATTTAATACAAAAGGCACAATGCCGACTTAAGTACAAGAGGACTGACACCCTAACTTTCTATGATTTGAACCTCTCCTGTGAGTCTAGTATGAGATTCTGATGCTTCACTTTAGGTTTACTGTATCCCTTGGACCTTCTTATTGACGATGAAACACATACATTGCATCCGAATTTAATACAAAAGGCACAATGCCGACTTAAGTACAAGAAGACTGACACTCAAACTTTCTATTATTTGAACCTCTCCTGTGAGACCAGTTTTAGATTTCGATGCTTCACTTCAGGTTTACTGTATCCCTTGGACCTTCTTATTGACGATGAAACACAGAAATTGCATCCGAATTTAATACAAAATCCACAATGCCGACTTAAGTACAAGAGGACCGACACTCTAACTTTCTATGATTTGAACCTCACCTGTGAGTCCAGTTTTAGATTCCAATGTTTCACTTCAGGTTTACTGTATCCCTTGGACCTTCTTATTGACGATGAAACACAGAAATTGAATCCGAATTTAATACAAAAGGCACAATGCCGACTTAAGTACAAGAGGACTGACACTCTAACTTCCTATGATTTGAACCACTCCTGTGAATCCAGTTATAGATTCCGATGCTTCACTTCAGGTTTACTGTATCCCTGGGACCTTCTTATTGACGATGAAACACAGATATTGCATCCGATTTTAATACAAAGGTAACAATGCCGACTTAAGTACAAGAGGACTGACACTCTAACTTTCTCTGATTTGAACCTCTCCTGAGAGTCCAGTTAGTGTTACTGAGGCCTCACTTCAGGTTTACTGTATCCCTAGGACCTTCTTATTGACGATGGAACACCGAAATTGCATCCGAAATTAATACAAAAGGCACTATGCCGACTTAAGTACAAGAGGACTGACACTCTAAGTTTCTACGATTTGATCCTCTCCTGTGATTCAGGTTTTAGTTTCCGATGCTTCACTTCAGGTTTACTAAATCCCTTGGACTTTGTTATTGACAATGAAAAACAGAAATTGCATACGAATTTATTACACAAGGTACAGTGCCGACTTAAGTACAAAAGGACTGACACTCTAATTTTCTATGATTTGAACCACTCCTGTGAGTCCAGTTTTAGATTCCGATGCTTCACTTCAGGTTTACTGTATCCCTTGGACCTTCTTATTGACGATGAAACACAGAAATTGTATCCGAATTTAATACAAAATGCACAATGCCGACTTAAGTACAAGAGGACCGACACTCTAACTTTCTATGATTTGAACCACTCCTGTGAGTCCAGTTTTAGATTCCGATGCTTCACTTCAGGTTTACTGTATCCCTTGGACCTTCTTATTGACGATGACACACAGAATTTGCATCCGAAATTAATACAAATGGCACAATGCCGACTCAAGTACAAGAGGACAGACACTTTAACTTTCTATGATTTGAACCACTCCTATGAGGCCAGTTTTAGATTCCGATGCTTCACTTCAGGTTTACTGTATCCCTTGGACCTTCTTATTGACGATGAAACACAGAAATTGCATCCGAATTTAATACAAAAAGCACAATGCCGACTTAAGTACAAGAGGACTGACACTCTAACTTTCTATGATTTGAACCTCTCCTGTGACTCCAGTTTTAGATTCCGATGCTTCACTTCAGGTTTACTGTATCCCTTGGACTTTCTTATTGACGATGAAACACAGAAATTGCATCCGATTTTAATACAAAAGGCACAATGCCGACGTAAGTACAAGAGGACTGATACTCTAACTTTCTCTGATTTGAACCTCTCCTGTGAGTCCAGTTTTAGATTCCGATGCTTCACTTCAGGTTTAGTGTACCCCTTGGACCTTCTTATTGACGATGAAGCACAGAAATTGCATGCGATTTTAATAGAAAAGGAACAATGCCGACTTAAGTACAAGAGGACTGACACTCTAACTTTCTCTGATTTGAACCTCTCCTGAGAGTCCAGTTTTTGTTGCCGAGGCTTCACTTCAGGTTTACTGGATCCCTTCGACCTTCGAATTGACAATGAAACACAGAAATTGCATACGAACTCATTACAAAAGGCACAGTGCCGACTTAAGTACAGGAGGACTGACACTCTAACTTTCTATGATTTGAACCACTCCTGTGAGTCCAGTTTTAGATTCCGATGCTTTATTTCATGTTTACTGTATCCCTTGGACTTTCTTATTGACGATGAAACACAGAAATTGCATCCGATTTTAATACAAAAGGCACAATGCCGACGTAAGTACAAGAGGACTGATACTCTAACTTTCTCTGATTTGAACCTCTCCTGTGAGTCCAGTTTTAGATTCCGATGCTTCACTTCAGGTTTACTGTATCCCTTGGACCTTCTTATTGACGATGAAACACAGAAATTGCATCCGAATTTAATACAAAATGCACAATGACGACTTAAGTACATGAGGTCCGACACTCTAACTTTCTATGATTTGAACCTCACCTGTGAGTCCAGTTTTAGTTTCCGATGTTTCACTTCAGGTTTACTGTATCCCTTGGACCTTCATATTGACGATGAAACACAGAAATTGCATCCGATTTTAATACAAAAGGCACAATGCCGACTTAAGTACAAGAGGACTGACACTCTAACTTTCAATGATTTGAACCTCTTCAGTGAGTCCAGTTTTAGATTCCGATGCTTCACTTTAGTTTTACTGTATCCCTTGGACCTTCTTGTTGACGATGAAACACAGAAATTGCATCCGATTTGAATACAAAAGGCACTATACCGACTTAAGTACAAGAGCACTGACACTCTCAGTTTCTATGATTTGAACCTCTCCTATGAGTCAGGTTTTAGTTTCCGATTCTTCACTTCAGGTTTACTGAATCCCTTGGACCTTCTTATTGACAATGAAACACAGAAATTGCATCCGAATTTAATACAAAAGGCACGGTGCCGACTTAAGTACAAGAGGACTGACACTCTAACTTTGTATGATATGAACCTCTCCTGTGAGTACAGTTTTAGATTCCGATGCTTCACTTCAGGTTTACTGTATCCCTTGGACCTTCTTATTGACGATGAAACACAGAAATTGCATCCGAATTTAATACAACAGTCACAATGCCGACTTAAGTACAAGAGGACTGACACTCTAACTTCCTATGATTTGAACCACTCCTGTGAATCCAGTTATAGATTCCGATGTTTCACTTCAGGTTTACTGTATCCCTTGGACCTTCTTATTGACGATGAAACACAGAAATTGCATCCGATTTTAATACAAAAGGAACAATGCCGACTTAAGTACAAGAGGACTGACACTATAACTATCTATGATGTGAACCACTCCTGTGAGTCCCGTGTTAGATTCCGATGCTTCACTTCATGTTTACTGTATCCCTTGGACCTTCTTATAAACGATGAAACACAGAAATTACATCCAAATTTAATACAAAAGGCACAATGCTGACTTAAATACAAGATGACTGACACCCTAACTTTCTATGATTTGAACCTCTCCTGTGATTCCAGTTTTAGATTCCGATGCTTCACTTCAGGTTTACTGTATCCCTTGGACCTTCTTATTGACGTTGAAACACAGAAATTGCATCCGATTTTAATACAAAAGTAACAATGCCGACTTAAGTACAAGAGGACTGACACTCTAACTTTCTCTGATTTGAACCTCTCCTGAGAGTCCAGTTAGTGTTTCTGAGGCTACACTTCAGGTTTACTGTATCCCTTGGACCTTCTTATTGACGATGGAACACAGAAATTGCATCCGAAATTAATACAAAAGGCACAATGCCGACTTAAGTACAAGAGGACTGACGCTCTAAGTTTCTACGATTTGATCCCCTCCTGTGATTCAGGTTTTAGTTTCCGATGCTTCACTTCAGGTTTACTAAATCCCTTCGACCTTGTTATTGACAATGAAAAACAGAAATTGCATACGAATTTATTACATAAGGTACAGTGCCGACTTAAGTACAAGAGGACTGACACTCTAACTTTCTATGATTTGAACCACTCCTGTGAGTCCAGTTTTAGATACCGATGCTTCACTTCAGGTTTACTGTATCCCTTGGACCCTCTTATTGACGATGAAACACAGAAATTGTATCCGAATTAATTACAAAATGCACAATGCCGACTTAAGTACAAGAGGACAGACACTCTAACTTTCTATGATTTGAACCTCTCCTGTGAGTCCAGTTTTAGATTCCGATGCTTCACTTCAGGTTTACTGTATCCCTTGGACTTTCTTATTGACGATGAAACACAGAAATTGCATCCGATTTTAATAAAAAAGGCACAATGCCGACTTAAGTACAAGAGGACTGACACTCTAACTTTCTATGATATGAACCTCTCCTGTGAGTACAGTTTTAGATTCCGATGCTTCACTTCAGGTTTACTGTATCCCTTGGACCTTCTTATTGACGACGAAACACAGAAATTGCATCCGAATTTAATACAACAGTCACAATGCCGACTTAAGTACAAGAGGACTGACACTCTAACTTCCTATGATTTGAACCACTCTTGTGAATCCAGTTATAGTTTCCGATGCTTCACTTCAGGTTTACTGTATCCCTTGGACCTTCTTATTGACGATGAAACACAGAAATTGCATCCGATTTTAATACAAAAGGAACAATGCCGACTTAAGTACAAGAGGACTGACACTATAACTTTCTATGATGTGAACCACTCCTGTGAGGCCAATTTTAGATTCCGATGATTCACTTCATGTTTACTGTATCCCTTGGACCATCTTATAAACGATGAAACACAGAAATTACATCCAAATTTAATACAAAAGGCACAATGCCGACTTAAATACAAGAGGACTGACACCCTAACTTTCTATGATTTGAACCTCTCCTGTGAGTCCAGTTTTAGATTCCGATGCTTCACTTCAGGTTTACTGTATCCCTTGGACCTTCTTATTGACGATGGAGCACAGAAATTGCATTCGAAATTAATACAAAAGGCACAATGGCAACTTAAGTACAAGAGGACAGACACTTTAAATTCTATGATTTGAACCACTCCTATGAGGCCAGTCTTAGATTCCGATGCTTCACTTCATGTTTACTGTATCCCTTGGACCTTCATATTGACGATGAAACACAGAAATTGCATCCGAATTTAATACAAAAGGCACAATGCCGACTTAAGTACAAGAGGACTGACACTAACTTTCTCTGATTTGAACCTCTCCTGAGAGTCCAGTTTTTGTTGCCGAGGCTTCACTTCAGGTTTACTGTATCCCTTCGACCTTCGTATTGACAATGAAACACAGAAATTGCATACGAATTCAATACAAAAGGCACAGTGCCGACTTAAGTACAAGAGGACTGACACTCTAACTTTCCATGATTTGAACCACTCCTGTGAGTCCAGTTTTAGATTCCGATGCTTTATTTCAGGTTTACTGTATCTCTTCGACCTTCTTATTGACGATGAAACACAGAAATTGCATCCGAATTTATTACAAAAGGCACAATGCCGACTTAAATACAAGAGGACTGACACCCTAACTATCTATTATTTGAAAATCTCCTGTGAGTCCAGTTTTAGATTCCGATGCTTCTCTTCAGGTATACTGTATCCCTTGGACCTTCTTATTGACGATGAAACACAGAAATTGCATCCGAATTTAATACAAAATGCACAATGCCGACTTAAGTTCAAGAGGACCGACACTCTAACTTTCTATGATTTGAACCTCACCTGTGAGTCCAGTTCTAGATTCCGATGTTTCACTTCAGGATTACTGTATCCCTTGGACCTTCTTATTGACGATGAAACACAGAAATTGCATCCGAATTTAATACAAAAGGCACAATGCCGACTTAAGTACAAGAGGACTGACACTCTAACTTTCTATGATTTGAACCTCTCCTGTGAGTCCAGTTTTAGATTCCGATGCTGCACTTCAGGTTTACTGTATCCCTTGGACTTTCTTATTGACGATGAAACATAGAAATTGCATCCGATTTTCATACAAAAGGCACAATGCCGACTTAAGTAAAAGAGGACTGACACTCTAACTTTCTATGATTTGAACCTCTTCTGTGAGTGCAGTTTTAGATTCCGATACTTCACTTTAGTTTTACTGTATCCCTTGCACTTTCTTATTGACGATGAAACACAGAAATTGCATCCGAATTTAATACAACAGTCACAATGCCGACTTAAGTACAAGAGGACTGACACTCTAACTTCCTATGATTTGAACCACTCCTGTGAATCCAGTTATAGATTCCGATGCTTCACTTCAGGTTTACTGTATCCCTAGGACCTTCTTATTGACGATGAAACACAGAAATTGCATCCGAATTTAATTCAAAAGGCACAATGCCGACTTAAGTACAAGAGGACTGACACTCTAACTTTCTATGATTTGAACCTCTCCTGTGAGTCCAGTTTTAGATTCCGATGCTGCACTTCAGGTTTACTGTATCCCTTGGACTTTCTTATTGACGATGAAACACAGAAATTGCATCCGATTTTCATACAAAAGGCACAATGCCGACTTAAGTAAAAGAGGACTGACACTCTAACTTTCTCTGATTTGAACCTCTCCTGTGAGTCCAGTTTTAGATTCCGATGCTTCACTTCAGGTTTACTGTACCCCTTGGACCTTCTTGTTAACGATGAAGCACAGAAATTGCATGCGATTTTAATGAAAAAAGAAACAATGCCGACTTAAGTACAAGAGGACTGACACTCTAACTTTCTATGATTTGAACCACTCCTGTGAGTCCAGTTTTAGATTCCGATGCTTCACTTCAGGTTTACTGTATCCCTTGGACCTTCTTATTGACGATGAAACACAGAATTTGCATCCGAAATTAATACAAATGGCACAATGCCGACTCAAGTACAAGAGGACAGACACTTTAACTTTCTATGATTTGAACCACTCCTATGAGGCCAGTTTTAGATTCCGATGCTTCACTTCAGGTTTACTGTATCCCTTGGACCTTCATATTGACGATGAAACACAGAAATTGCATCCGAATTTAATACAAAAGGCACAATGCCGACTTAAGTACAAGAGGACTGACACCCTAACTTTCTATGATTTGAACCTCTCCTGTGAGTCTAGTATTAGATTCTGATGCTTCACTTTAGGTTTACTGTATCCCTTGGACCTTCTTATTGACGATGAAACACATACATTGCATCCGAATTTAATACAAAAGGCACAATGCCGACTTAAGTACAAGAAGACTGACACTCAAACTTTCTATTATTTGAACCTCTCCTGTGAGACCAGTTTTAGATTTCGATGCTTCACTTCAGGTTTACTGTATCCCTTGGACCTTCTTATTGACGATGAAACACAGAAATTGCATCCGAATTTAATACAAAATGCACAATGCCGACTTAAGTACAAGAGGACCGACACTCTAACTTTCTATGATTTGAACCTCACCTGTGAGTCCAGTTTTAGATTCCGATGTTTCACTTCAGGTTTACTGTATCCCTTGGACCTTCTTATTGACGATGAAACACAGAAATTGAATCCGAATTTAATACAAAAGGCACAATGCCGACTTAAGTACAAGAGGACTGACACTCTAACTTCCTATGATTTGAACCACTCCTGTGAATCCAGTTATAGATTCCGATGCTTCACTTCAGGTTTACTGTATCCCTGGGACCTTCTTATTGACGATGAAACACAGAAATTGCATCCGATTTTAATACAAAGGTAACAATGCCGACTTAAGTACAAGAGGACTGACACTCTAACTTTCTCTGATTTGAACCTCTCCTGAGAGTCCAGTTAGTGTTACTGAGGCCTCACTTCAGGTTTACTGTATCCCTAGGACCTTCTTATTGACGATGGAACATCGAAATTGCATCCGAAATTAATACAAAAGGCACTATGCCGACTTAAGTACAAGAGGACTGACACTCTAAGTTTCTACGATTTGATCCTCTCCTGTGATTCAGGTTTTAGTTTCCGATGCTTCACTTCAGGTTTACTAAATCCCTTGGACTTTGTTATTGACAATGAAAAACAGAAATTGCATACGAATTTATTACACAAGGTACAGTGCCGACTTAAGTACAAGAGGACTGACACTCTAATTTTCTATGATTTGAACCACTCCTGTGAGTCCAGTTTTAGATTCCGATGCTTCACTTCAGGTTTACTGTATCCCTTGGACCTTCTTATTGACGATGAAACACAGAAATTGTATCCGAATTTAATACAAAATGCACAATGCCGACTTAAGTACAAGAGGACCGACACTCTAACTTTCTATGATTTGAACCACTCCTGTGAGTCCAGTTTTAGATTCCGATGCTTCACTTCAGGTTTACTGTATCCCTTGGACCTTCTTATTGACGATGAAACACAGAATTTGCATCCGAAATTAATACAAATGGCACAATGCCGACTCAAGTACAAGAGGACAGACACTTTAACTTTCTATGATTTGAACCACTCCTATGAGGCCAGTTTTAGATTCCGATGCTTCACTTCAGGTTTACTGTATCCCTTGGACCTTCATATTGACGATGAAACACAGAAATTGCATCCGAATTTAATACAAAAAGCACAATGCCGACTTAAGTACAAGAGGACTGACACTCTAACTTTCTATGATTTGAACCTCTCCTGTGACTCCAGTTTTAGATTCCGATGCTTCACTTCAGGTTTACTGTATCCCTTGGACTTTCTTATTGACGATGAAACACAGAAATTGCATCCGATTTTAATACAAAAGGCACAATGCCGACGTAAGTACAAGAGGACTGATACTCTAACTTTCTCTGATTTGAACCTCTCCTGTGAGTCCAGTTTTAGATTCCGATGCTTCACTTCAGGTTTACTGTACCCCTTGGACCTTCTTATTGACGATGAAGCACAGAAATTGCATGCGATTTTAATAGAAAAGGAACAATGCCGACTTAAGTACAAGAGGACTGACACTCTAACTTTCTCTGATTTGAACCTCTCCTGAGAGTCCAGTTTTTGTTGCCGAGGCTTCACTTCAGGTTTACTGTATCCCTTCGACCTTCGTATTGACAATGAAACACAGAAATTGCATACGAACTCATTACAAAAGGCACAGTGCCGACTTAAGTACAGGAGGACTGACACTCTAACTTTCTATGATTTGAACCACTCCTGTGAGTCCAGTTTTAGATTCCGATGCTTTATTTCATGTTTACTGTATCTCTTGCACCTTCTTATTGACGATGAAACACAGAAATAGCATCCGAATTTAATACAAAAGGCACAATGCCGACTTAAGTACAAGAGGACTGACACCCTAACTTTCTATTATTTGAACCTCTCCTGTGAGTCCAGTTTTAGATTCCGATGCTTCACTTCAGGTTTACTGTATCCCTTGGACCTTCTTATTGACGATGAAACACAGAAATTGCATCCGAATTTAATACAAAATGCACAATGACGACTTAAGTACATGAGGTCCGACACTCTAACTTTCTATGATTTGATCCTCACCTGTGAGTCCAGTTTTAGTTTCCGATGTTTCACTTCAGGTTTACTGTATCCCTTGGACCTTCATATTGACGATGAAACACAGAAATTGCATCCGATTTTAATACAAAAGGCACAATGCCGACTTAAGTACAAGAGGACTGACACTCTAACTTTCAATGATTTGAACCTCTTCAGTGAGTCCAGTTTTAGATTCCGATGCTTCACTTTAGTTTTACTGTATCCCTTGGACCTTCTTGTTGACGATGAAACACAGAAATTGCATCCGATTTGAATACAAAAGGCACTATACCGACTTAAGTACAAGAGCACTGACACTCTCAGTTTCTATGATTTGAACCTCTCCTGTGAGTCAGGTTTTAGTTTCCGATGCTTCACTTCAGGTTTACTGAATCCCTTGGACCTTCTTATTGACAATGAAACACAGAAATTGCATCCGAATTTAATACAAAAGGCACGGTGCCGACTTAAGTACAAGAGGACTGACACTCTAACTTTGTATGATATGAACCTCTCCTGTGAGTACAGTTTTAGATTCCGATGCTTCACTTCAGGTTTACTGTATCCCTTGGACCTTCTTATTGACGATGAAACACAGAAATTGCATCCGAATTTAATACAACAGTCACAATGCCGACTTAAGTACAAGAGGACTGACACTCTAACTTCCTATGATTTGAACCACTCCTGTGAATCCAGTTATAGATTCCGATGTTTCACTTCAGGTTTACTGTATCCCTTGGACCTTCTTATTGACGATGAAACACAGAAATTGCATCCGATTTTAATACAAAAGGAACAATGCCGACTTAAGTACAAGAGGACTGACACTATAACTTTCTATGATGTGAACCACTCCTGTGAGTCCCGTGTTAGATTCCGATGCTTCACTTCATGTTTACTGTATCCCTTGGACCTTCTTATAAACGATGAAACACAGAAATTACTTCCAAATTTAATACAAAAGGCACAATGCGGACTTAAATACAAGATGACTGACACCCTAACTTTCTATGATTTGAACCTCTCCTGTGATTCCAGTTTTAGATTCCGATGCTTCACTTCAGGTTTTATTGTATCCCTTGGACCTTCTTATTGACGTTGAAACACAGAAATTGCATCCGATTTTAATACAAAAGTAACAATGCCGACTTAAGTACAAGAGGACTGACACTCTAACTTTCTCTGATTTGAACCTCTCCTGAGAGTCCAGTTAGTGTTACTGAGGCTACACTTCAGGTTTACTGTATCCCTTGGACCTTCTTATTGACGATGGAACACAGAAATTGCATCCGAAATTAATACAAAAGGCACAATGCCGACTTAAGTACAAGAGGACTGACGCTCTAAGTTTCTACGATTTGATCCCCTCCTGTGATTCAGGTTTTAGTTTCCGATGCTTCACTTCAGGTTTACTAAATCCCTTCGACCTTGTTATTGACAATGAAAAACAGAAATTGCATACGAATTTATTACAAAAGGTACAGTGCCGACTTAAGTACAAGAGGACTGACACTCTAACTTTCTATGATTTGAACCACTCCTGTGAGTCCAGTTTTAGATACCGATGCTTCACTTCGGGTTTACTGTATCCCTTGGACCCTCTTATTGACGATGAAACACAGAAATTGTATCCGAATTAATTACAAAATGCACAATGCCGACTTAAGTACAAGAGGACCGACACTCTAACTTTCTATGATTTGAACCTCTCCTGTGAGTCCAGTTTTAGATTCCGATGCTTCACTTCAGGTTTACTGTATCCCTTGGACTTTCTTATTGACGATGAAACACAGAAATTGCATCCGATTTTAATAAAAAAGGCACAATGCCGACTTAAGTACAAGAGGACTGACACTCTAACTTTCTATGATATGAACCTCTCCTGTGAGTACAGTTTTAGATTCCGATGCTTCACTTCAGGTTTACTGTATCCCTTGGACCTTCTTATTGACGACGTAACACAGAAATTGCATCCGAATTTAATACAACAGTCACAATGCCGACTTAAGTACAAGAGGACTGACACTCTAACTTCCTATGATTTGAACCACTCTTGTGAATCCAGTTATAGATTCCGATGCTTCACTTCAGGTTTACCGTATCCCTTGGACCTTCTTATTGACGATGAAACACAGAAATTGCATCCGATTTTAATACAAAAGGAACAATGCCGACTTAAGTACAAGAGGACTGACACTATAACTTTCTATGATGTGAACCACTCCTGTGAGGCCAATTTTAGATTCCGATGATTCACTTCATGTTTACTGTATCCCTTGGACCATCTTATAAACGATGAAACACAGATATTACATCCAAATTTAATACAAAAGGCACAATGCCGACTTAAATACAAGAGGACTGACACCCTAACTTTCTATGATTTGAACCTCTCCTGTGAGTCCAGTTTTAGATTCCGATGCTTCACTTCAGGTTTACTGTATCCCTTGGACCTTCTTATTGACGATGAAACACAGAATTTGCATCCGAAATTAATACAAATGGCACAATGCCGACTCAAGTACAAGAGGACAGACACTTTAACTTTCTATGATTTGAACCACTCCTATGAGGCCAGTTTTAGATTCCGATGCTTCACTTCAGGTTTACTGTATCCCTTGGACCTTCTTATTGACGATGAAACACAGAATTTGCATCCGAAATTAATACAAATGGCACAATGCCGACTCAAGTACAAGAGGAAAGACACTTTAACTTTCTATGATTTGAACCACTCCTATGAGGCCAGTTTTAGATTCCGATGCTTCACTTCAGGTTTACTGTATCCCTTGGACCTTCATATTGACGATGAAACACAGAAATTGCATCCGAATTTAATACAAAAAGCACAATGCCGACTTAAGTACAAGAGGACTGACACTCTAACTTTCTATGATTTGAACCTCTCCTGTGACTCCAGTTTTAGATTCCGATGCTTCACTTCAGGTTTACTGTATCCCTTGGACTTTCTTATTGACGATGAAACACAGAAATTGCATCCGATTTTAATACAAAAGGCACAATGCCGACGTAAGTACAAGAGGACTGATACTCTAACTTTCTCTGATTTGAACCTCTCCTGTGAGTCCAGTTTTAGATTCCGATGCTTCACTTCAGGTTTACTGTACCCCTTGGACCTTCTTATTGACGATGAAGCACAGAAATTGCATGCGATTTTAATAGAAAAGGAACAATGCCGACTTAAGTACAAGAGGACTGACACTCTAACTTTCTCTGATTTGAACCTCTCCTGAGAGTCCAGTTTTTGTTGCCGAGGCTTCACTTCAGGTTTACTGTATCCCTTCGACCTTCGTATTGACAATGAAACACAGAAATTGCATACGAACTCATTACAAAAGGCACAGTGCCGACTTAAGTACAGGAGGACTGACACTCTAACGTTCTATGATTTGAACCACTCCTGTGAGTCCAGTTTTAGATTCCGATGCTTTATTTCATGTTTACTGTATCTCTTGGACCTTCTTATTGACGATGAAACACAGAAATAGCATCCGAATTTAATACAAAAGGCACAATGCCGACTTAAGTACAAGAGGACTGACACCCTAACTTTCTATTATTTGAACCTCTCCTGTGAGTCCAGTTTTAGATTCCGATGCTTCACTTCAGGTTTACTGTATCCCTTGGACCTTCTTATTGACGATGAAACACAGAAATTGCATCCGAATTTAATACAAAATGCACAATGACGACTTAAGTACATGAGGTCCGACACTCTAACTTTCTATGATTTGAACCTCACCTGTGAGTCCAGTTTTAGTTTCCGATGTTTCACTTCAGGTTTACTGTATCCCTTGGACCTTCATATTGACGATGAAACACAGAAATTGCATCCGATTTTAATACAAAAGGCACAATGCCGACTTAAGTACAAGAGGACTGACACTCTAACTTTCAATGATTTGAACCTCTTCAGTGAGTCCAGTTTTAGATTCCGATGCTTCACTTTAGTTTTACTGTATCCCTTGGACCTTCTTGTTGACGATGAAACACAGAAATTGCATCCGATTTGAATACAAAAGGCACTATACCGACTTAAGTACAAGAGCACTGACACTCTCAGTTTCTATGATTTGAACCTCTCCTGTGAGTCAGGTTTTAGTTTCCGATGCGTCACTTCAGGTTTACTGAATCCCTTGGACCTTCTTATTGACAATGAAACACAGAAATTGCATCCGAATTTAATACAAAAGGCACGGTGCCGACTTAAGTACAAGAGGACTGACACTCTAACTTTGTATGATATGAACCTCTCCTGTGAGTACAGTTTTAGATTCCGATGCTTCACTTCAGGTTTACTGTATCCCTTGGACCTTCTTATTGACGATGAAACACAGAAATTGCATCCGAATTTAATACAACAGTCACAATGCCGACTTAAGTACAAGAGGACTGACACTCTAACTTCCTATGATTTGAACCACTCCTGTGAATCCAGTTATAGATTCCGATGTTTCACTTCAGGTTTACTGTATCCCTTGGACCTTCTTATTGACGATGAAACACAGAAATTGCATCCGATTTTAATACAAAAGGAACAATGCCGACTTAAGTACAAGAGGACTGACACTATAACTTTCTATGATGTGAACCACTCCTGTGAGTCCCGTGTTAGATTCCGATGCTTCACTTCATGTTTACTGTATCCCTTGGACCTTCTTATAAACGATGAAACACAGAAATTACTTCCAAATTTAATACAAAAGGCACAATGCGGACTTAAATACAAGATGACTGACACCCTAACTTTCTATGATTTGAACCTCTCCTGTGATTCCAGTTTTAGATTCCGATGCTTCACTTCAGGTTTTATTCTATCCCTTGGACCTTCTTATTGACGTTGAAACACAGAAATTGCATCCGATTTTAATACAAAAGTAACAATGCCGACTTAAGTACAAGAGGACTGACACTCTAACTTTCTCTGATTTGAACCTCTCCTGAGAGTCCAGTTAGTGTTACTGAGGCTACACTTCAGGTTTACTGTATCCCTTGGACCTTCTTATTGACGATGGAACACAGAAATTGCATCCGAAATTAATACAAAAGGCACAATGCCGACTTAAGTACAAGAGGACTGACGCTCTAAGTTTCTACGATTTGATCCCCTCCTGTGATTCAGGTTTTAGTTTCCGATGCTTCACTTCAGGTTTACTAAATCCCTTCGACCTTGTTATTGACAATGAAAAACAGAAATTGCATACGAATTTATTACAAAAGGTACAGTGCCGACTTAAGTACAAGAGGACTGACACTCTAACTTTCTATGATTTGAACCACTCCTGTGAGTCCAGTTTTAGATACCGATGCTTCACTTCGGGTTTACTGTATCCCTTGGACCCTCTTATTGACGATGAAACACAGAAATTGTATCCGAATTAATTACAAAATGCACAATGCCGACTTAAGTACAAGAGGACCGACACTCTAACTTTCTATGATTTGAACCTCTCCTGTGAGTCCAGTTTTAGATTCCGATGCTTCACTTCAGGTTTACTGTATCCCTTGGACTTTCTTATTGACGATGAAACACAGAAATTGCATCCGATTTTAATAAAAAAGGCACAATGCCGACTTAAGTACAAGAGGACTGACACTCTAACTTTCTATGATATGAACCTCTCCTGTGAGTACAGTTTTAGATTCCGATGCTTCACTTCAGGTTTACTGTATCCCTTGGACCTTCTTATTGACGACGAAACACAGAAATTGCATCCGAATTTAATACAACAGTCACAATGCCGACTTAAGTACAAGAGGACTGACACTCTAACTTCCTATGATTTGAACCACTCTTGTGAATCCAGTTATAGATTCCGATGCTTCACTTCAGGTTTACCGTATCCCTTGGACCTTCTTATTGACGAAGAAACACAGAAATTGCATCCGATTTTAATACAAAAGGAACAATGCCGACTTAAGTACAAGAGGACTGACACTATAACTTTCTATGATGTGAACCACTCCTGTGAGGCCAATTTTAGATTCCGATGATTCACTTCATGTTTACTGTATCCCTTGGACCATCTTATAAACGATGAAACACAGATATTACATCCAAATTTAATACAAAAGGCACAATGCCGACTTAAATACAAGAGGACTGACACCCTAACTTTCTATGATTTGAACCTCTCCTGTGAGTCCAGTTTTAGATTCCGATGCTTCACTTCAGGTTTACTGTATCCCTTGGACCTTCTTATTGACGATGGAGCACAGAAATTGCATTCGAAATTAATACAAAAGGCACAATGGCAACTTAAGTACAAGAGGACAGACACTTTAAATTCTATGATTTGAACCACTCCTATGAGGCCAGTCTTAGATTCCGATGCTTCACTTCATGTTTACTGTATCCCTTGGACCTTCATATTGACGATGAAACACAGAAATTGCATCCGAATTTAATACAAAAGGCACAATGCCGACTTAAGTACAAGAGGACTGACACTCTAACTTTCTCTGATTTGAACCTCTCCTGAGAGTCCAGTTTTTGTTGCCGAGGCTTCACTTCAGGTTTACTGTATCCCTTCGACCTTCGTATTGACAATGAAACACAGAAATTGCATACGAATTCAATACAAAAGGCACAGTGCCGACTTAAGTACAAGAGGACTGACACTCTAACTTTCCATGATTTGAACCACTCCTGTGAGTCCAGTTTTAGATTCCGATGCTTTATTTCAGGTTTACTGTATCTCTTCGACCTTCTTATTGACGATGAAACACAGAAATTGCATCCGAATTTAATACAAAAGGCACAATGCCGACTTAAATACAAGAGGACTGACACCCTAACTATCTATTATTTGAACCTCTCCTGTGAGTCCAGTTTTAGATTCCGATGCTTCTCTTCAGGTATACTGTATCCCTTGGACCTTCTTATTGACGATGAAACACAGAAATTGCATCCGAATTTAATACAAAATGCACAATGCCGACTTAAGTTCAAGAGGACCGACACTCTAACTTTCTATGATTTGAACCTCACCTGTGAGTCCAGTTCTAGATTCCGATGTTTCACTTCAGGATTACTGTATCCCTTGGACCTTCTTATTGACGATGAAACACAGAAATTGCATCCGAATTTAATACAAAAGGCACAATGCCTACTTAAGTACAAGAGGACTGACACTCTAACTTTCTATGATATGAACCTCTCCTGTGAATACAGTTTTAGATTCCGATGCTTCACTTCAGGTTTACTGTATCCCTTGGACCTTCTTATTGACGACGAAACACAGAAATTGCATCCGAATTTAATACAACAGTCACAATGACGACTTAAGTACAAGAGGACTGACACTCTAAGTTTCTATGATTTGAACCTCTCCTTTGAGTCAGGTTTTAGTTTCCGATGCTTCACTTCAGGTTTACTGAATCCCTTGGACCTTCTTATTGACAATGAAACACAGAAATTGCATACGAATTTAATACAAAAGGCACAGTGCCGACTTAAGTACAAGAGGACTGACACTCTAACTTTCTATGATATGAACCTCTCCTGTGAGTACAGTTTTAGATTCCGATGCTTCACTTCAGGTTTACTGTATCCCTTGGACCTTCTTATTGACGACGAAACACAGAAATTGCTTCCGAATTTAATACAACAGTCACAATGCCGACTTAAGTACAAGAGGACTGACACTCTAACTTCCTATGATTTGAACCACTCCTGTGAATCCAGTTATAGATTCCGATGCTTCACTTCAGGTTTACTGTATCCCTTGGACCTTCTTATTGACGACGAAACACAGAAATTGCATCCGAATTTAATACAACAGTCACAATGACGACTTAAGTACAAGAGGACTGACACTCTAAGTTTCTATGATTTGAACCTCTCCTTTGAGTCAGGTTTTAGTTTCCGATGCTTCACTTCAGGTTTACTGAATCCCTTGGACCTTCTTATTGACAATGAAACACAGAAATTGCATACGAATTTAATACAAAAGGCACAGTGCCGACTTAAGTACAAGAGGACTGACACTGTAACTTTCTATGAAATGAACCTCTCCTGTGAGTACAGTTTTAGATTCCGATGCTTCACTTCAGGTTTACTGTATCCCTTGGACCTTCTTATTGACGACGAAACACAGAAATTGCTTCCGAATTTAATACAACAGTCACAATGCCGACTTAAGTACAAGAGGACAGACACTTTAACTTTCTATGATTTGAACCACCCCTGTGAGTCCCGTGTTAGATTCCGATGCTTCACTTTATGTTTACTGTATCCCCTGGACCTTCTTATTAACGATGAAACACAGAAATTACATCCAAATTTAATACAAAAGGCACTAGGCCGACTTAAATACAAGAGGACTGACACCCTAACTTTCTATGATTTGAACCTCACCTGTGAGTCCAGTTTTAGATTCCGATGCTTCACTTCAGGTTTACTGTATCCCTTGGACCTTCTTATTGACGATGAAACACAGAAATTGCATCCGATTTTAATACAAAAGGCACAATGCCGACTTAAGTACAAGAGGACTGACACTCTAACTTTCTCTGATTTGAACCTCTCCTGTGAGTCCAGTTTTAGATTCCGATGCTTTATTTCAGGTTTACTGTATCCCTTGGACCTTCTTATTGACGATGAAACACAGAAATTGCATCCGAATTTAATACAAAATGCACAATGCCGACTTAAGTACAAGAGGACCGACACTCTAACTTTCTATGATTTGAACCTCACCTGTGAGTCCAGTTTTAGATTCCGATGTTTCACTTCAGGTTTACTGTATCCCTTGGACCTTCTTATTGACGATGAAACACAGAAATTGCATCCGAATTTAATACAAAAGGCACAGTGCCGACTTAAGTACAAGAGGACTGACACTCTAACTTTCTATGATTTGAACCTCTTCTGTGAGTCCAGTGTTAGATTCCGATGCTTCACTTTAGTTTTACTGTATCCCGTGGACTTTCTTATTGACGATGAAACACAGAAATTGCATCCGATTTTAATACAAAAGGCACAATGCCGACTTAAGTACAAGAGGACTGACACTCTAAGTTTCTATGATTTGAACCTCTCCTTTGAGTCAGGTTTTAGTTTCCGATGCTTCACTTCAGGTTTACTGAATCCCTTGGACCTTCTTATTGACAATGAAACACAGAAATTGCATACGAATTTAATACAAAAGGCACAGTGCCGACTTAAGTACAAGAGGACTGACACTCTAACTTTCTATGATATGAACCTCTCCTGTGAGTACAGTTTTAGATTCCGATGCTTCACTTCAGGTTTACTGTATCCCTTGGACCTTCTTATTGACGACGAAACACAGAAATTGCTTCCGAATTTAATACAACAGTCACAATGCCGACTTAAGTACAAGAGGACTGACACTCTAACTTCCTATGATTTGAACCACTCCTGTGAATCCAGTTATAGATTCCGATGCTTCACTTCAGGTTTACTGTATCCCTTGGACCTTCTTATTGACGATGAAACACAGAAATTGCATCCGATTTTAATACAAAAGGAACAATGCCGACTTAAGTACAAGAGGACTGACACTATAACTTTCTATGATGTGAACCACTCCTGTGAGGCCAGTTTTAGTTTCCGATGCTTCACTTCATGTTTACTGTATCCCTTGGACCATCTTATAAACGATGAAACATAGAAATTACATCCAAATTTAATACATAAGGCACAATGCCGCCTTAAATACAAGAGGACTGACACCCTAACTTTCTATGATTTGAACCTCTCCTGTGAGTCCAGTTTTAGATTCCGATGCTTCACTTCAGGTTTACTGTATACCTTGGACCTTCTTATTGAAGATGAAATACAGAAATTGCATCCGATTTTAATACAAAAGTAACAATGCCGACTTAAGTACAAGAGGACTGACACTCTAACTTTCTCTGATTTGAACCTCTCCTGAGAGTCCAGTTTTAGTTACTGAGGCGTCAGTTCAGGTTTACTGTATCCCTTGGACCTTCTTATTGACGATGGAACACAGAAATTGCATCCGAAATTAATACAAAAGGCACAATGCCGACTTAAGTACAAGAGGACTGACACTCTAAGTTTCTACGATTTGAACCTCTCCTGTGATTCAGGTTTTAGTTTCCGATGCTTCACTTCAGGTTTACTAAATCCCTTGGACCTTGTTATTGACAATGAAACACAGAAATTGCATACGAATTTATTACAAAAGGTACAGTGCCGACTTAAGTACAAGAGGACTGACACTCTAACTTTCTATGATTTGAACCACTCCTGTGACTCCAGTTTTAGATTCCGATGCTTCACTTCAGGTTTACTGTATCCCTTGGACCTTCTTATTGACGATGAAACACAGAAATTGTATCCTAATTCAATACAAAATGCACAATGCCAACTTAAGTACAAGAGGACCGACACTCTAACTTTCTCTGATTTGAACCTCTCCTGAGAGTCCAGTTTTTGTTACTGAGGCTTCACTTCAGGTTTACTGTATCCCTTGGACCTTCTTATTGACGATGGGACACAGAAATTGCATCCGAAATTAATACAAAAGGCACAATGCCGACTTAAGTACAAGAGGACTGCCACTCTAAGTTTATACGATTTGAACCTCTCCTGTGATTCATGTATTAGTTTCCGATGCTTCACTTCAGGTTTACTAAATCCCTTGGACCTTCTTATTGACAATGAAACACAGAAATTCCATACGATCTTAATACAAAAGGCACAGTGCCGACTTAAGTACAAGAGGACTGACACTCTAACTTTCTATGATATGAACCTCTCCTGTGAGTACAGTTTTAGATTCCGATGCTTCACTTCAGGTTTACTGTATCCCTTGGACCTTCTTATTGACGACGAAACACAGAAATTGCATCCGAATTTAATACAACAATCACAATGCCGACTTAAGTACAAGAGGACTGACACTCTAACTTCCTATGATTTGAACCACTCCTGTGAATCCAGTTATAGATTCCGATGCTTCACTTCAGGTTTACTGTATCCCTTGGACCTTCTTATTGACGAAGAAACACAGAAATTGCATCCGATTTTAATACAAAAGGAACAATGCCGACTTAAGTACAAGAGGACTGACACTATAACTTTCTATGATGTGAACCACTCCTGTGAGGCCAGTTTTAGATTCCGATGATTCACTTCATGTTTACTGTATCCCTTGGACCATCTTATAAACGATGAAACACAGAAATTACATCCAAATTTAATACAAAAGGCACAATGCCGACTTAAATACAAGAGGACTGACACCCTAACTTTCTATGATTTGAACCTCTCCTGTGAGTCCAGTTTTAGATTCCGATGCTTCACTTCAGGTTTACTGTATCCCTTGGACCTTCTTATTGACGATGAAACACAGAAATTGCATCCGATTTTAATACAAAAGTTACAATGCCGACTTAAGTACAAGAGGACTGACACTCTAACTTTCTCTGATTTGAACCTCTCCTGAGAGTCCAGTTTTTGTTACTGAGGCTTCACTTCAGGTTTACTGTATCCCTTGGACCTTCTTATTGACGATGGAACACAGAAATTGCATCCGAAATTAATACAAAAGGCACAATGCCGACTTAAGTACAAGAGGACTGACACTCTAAGTTTCTACGATTTGAACCTCTCCTGTGATTCAGGTTTTAGTTTCCGATGCTTCACTTCAGGTTTACTAAATCCCTTGGACCTTGTTTTTGACAATAAAACACAGAAATTGCATACGAATTTATTACAAAAGGTACAGTGCCGACTTAAGTACAAGAGGACTGACACTCTAACTTTCTATGATTTGAACCACTCCTGTGAGTCCAGTTTTAGATTCCCATGATTCACTTCAGGTTTACTGTATCCCTTGGACCTTCTTATTGACGATGAAACACAGAAATTGTATCCTAATTCAATACAAAATGCACAATGCCGACTTAAGTACAAGAGGACCGACACTCTAACTTTCTGTGATTTGAACTTCTCCTGTGAGTCCAGTTTTAGATTCCGATGCTTCACTTCAGGTTTACTGTATCCCTTGGATCTTCTTATTGACGATGAAACACAGAAATTGCATGCGAAATTAATACAAAAAGCACAATGCCAACTTAAGTACAAGAGGACAGACACTTTAACTTTCTATGATTTGAACCACCCCTGTGAGTCCCGTGTTAGATTCCGATGCTTCACTTTATGTTTACTGTATCCCCTGGACCTTCTTAATAACGATGAAACACAGAAATTACATCCAAATTTAATACAAAAGGCACAATGCCGACTTAAATACAAGAGGACTGACACCCTAACTTTCTATGATTTGAACCTCACCTGTGAGTCCAGTTTTAGATTCCGATGCTTCACTTCAGGTTTACTGTATCCCTTGGACCTTCTTATTGACGATGAAACACAGAAATTGCATCCGATTTTAATACAAAAGGCACAATGCCGACTTAAGTACAAGAGGACTGACACTCTAACTTTCTCTGATTTGAACCTCTCCTGTGAGGCCAGTTTTAGATTCCGATGCTTTATTTCAGGTTTACTGTATCTCTTGGACCTTCTTATTGACGATGAAACACAGAAATTGCATCCGAATTTAATACAAAAGGCACTATGCCGACTTAAGTACAAGAGGACTGACACTCTAACTTTCTATGATTTGAACCTCTTCTGTGAGTCCAGTGTTAGATTCCGATGCTTCACTTTAGTTTTACTGTATCCCTTGGACTTTCTTATTGACGATGAAACACAGAAATTGCATCCGATTTTAATACAAAAGGCACAATGCCGACTTAAGTACAAGAGGACTGACACTCTAAGTTTCTATGATTTGAACCTCTCCTTTGAGTCAGGTTTTAGTTTCCAATGCTTCACTTCAGGTTTACTGAATCCCTTGGACCTTCTTATTGACAATGAAACACAGAAATTGCATACGAATTTAATACAAAAGGCACAGTGCCGACTTAAGTACAAGAGGACTGACACTCTAACTTTCTATGATATGAACCTCTCCTGTGAGTACAGTTTTAGATTCCGATGCTTCACTTCAGGTTTACTGTATCCCTTGGACCTTCTTATTGACGACGAAACACAGAAATTGCTTCCGAATTTAATACAACAGTCACAATGCCCTCCCCCCCATGAACCATAGACCTTGCCGTTGGTGGGGAGGCTTGCGTGCCTCAGCGATACAGATAGCCGTACCGTAGGTGCAACCACAACGGAGGGGTATCTGTTGAGAGGCCAGACAAACGTGTGGTTCCTGAAGAGGGGCAGCAGCCTTTTCAGTAGTTGCAAGGGCAGCAGTCTGGATGATTGACTGATCTGGCCGTGTAACAATAACCAAAACGGCCTTGCTGTGCTGGTACTGCGAACGGCTGAAAGCAAGGGGAAACTACAGCCGTAGTTTTTCCCGAGGGCATGCAGCTTTACTGTATGATTACATGATGATGGCGTCCTCTTGGGTAAAATATTCCGGAGGTAAAATAGTCCCCCATTCGGATCTCCGGGCGGGGACTACTCAAGAGGATGTCGTTATCAGGAGAAAGAAAACTGGCGTTCTACGGATCGGAGCATGGAATGTCAGATCCCTTAATCGGGCAGGTAGGTTAGAAAATTTAAAAAGGGAAATGGATAGGTTGAAGTTAGATATAGTGGGAATTAGTGAAGTTCGGTGGCAGGAGGAACAAGACTTCTGGTCAGGTGACTACAGGGTTATAAACACAAAATCAAATAGGGGTAATGCAGGAGTAGGTTTAATAATGAATAGGAAAATAGGAATGCGGGTAAGCTACTACAAACAGCATAGTGAACGCATTATTGTGGCCAAGATAGATACGAAGCCCACGCCTACTACAGTAGTACAAGTTTATATGCCAACTAGCTCTGCAGATGACGAAGAAATTGAAGAAATGTATGATGAATAAAAGAAATTATTCAGATTGTGAAGGGAGACGAAAATTTAATAGTCATGGGTGACTGGAATTCGAGTGTAGGAAAAGGGAGAGAAGGAAACATAGTAGGTGAATATGGATTGGGGGACAGAAATGAAAGAGGAAGCCGCCTGGTCGAATTTTGCACAGAGCACAACATAATCATAACTAACACTTGGTTTAAGAATCATGAAAGAAGGTTGTATACATGGAAGAACCCCGGAGATACTAAAAGGTATCAGATAGATTATATAATGGTAAGACAGAGATTTAGGAACCAGGTTTTAAATTGTAAGACATTTCCAGGGGCAGATGTGGACTCTGACCACAATCTATTGGTTATGACCTGTAGATTAAAACTGAAGAAACTGCAAAAAGGTGGAAATTTAAGGAGATGGGACCTGGATAAACTAAAAGAACCAGATGTTGTACAGAGATTCTGAGAGAGCATAAGGGAGCAATTGACAGGAATGGGGGAAATAAATACAGGAGAAGAAGAATGGGTAGCTTTGAGGGATGAAGTAGTGAAGGCAGCAGAGGATCAAGTAGGTAAAAAGACGAGGGCTAGTAGAAATCCTTGGGTAACAGAAGAAATATTGAATTTAATTGATGAAAGGAGAAAATATAAAAATGCAGTAAGTGAAACAGGCAAAAAGGAATACAAACGTCTCAAAAATGAGATCGACAGGAAGTGCAAAATGGCTAAGCAGGGATGGCTAGAGGACAAATGTAAGGATGTAGAGGCCTATCTCACTAGGGGTAAGATAGATACCGCCTACAGGAAAATTAAAGAGACCTTTGGAGATAAGAGAACGACTTGTATGAATATCAAGAGCTCAGATGGAAACCCAGTTCTAAGCAAAGAAGGGAAAGCAGAAAGGTGGAAGGAGTATATAGAGGGTCTATACAAGGGCGATGTACTTGAGGACAATATTATGGAAATGGAAGAGGATGTAGATGAAGATGAAATGGGAGATATGATACTGCGTGAAGAGTTTGACAGAGCACTGAAAGACCTGAGTCGAAACAAGGCCCCCGGAGTAGACAATATTCCATTGGAACTACTGACGGCCGTGGGAGAGCCAGTCCTGACAAAACTCTACCATCTGGTGAGCAAGATGTATGAAACAGGCGAAATACCATCAGACTTCAAGAAGAATATAATAATTCCAATCCCAAAGAAAGCAGGTGTTGACAGATGTGAAAATTACCGAACTATCAGCTTAATAAGTCACAGCTGCAAAATACTAACACGAATTCTTTACAGACGAATGGAAAAACTAGTAGAAGCCAACCTCGGGGAAGATCAGTTTGGATTCCGTAGAAACACTGGAACACGTGAGGCAATACTGACCTTACGACTTATCTTAGAAGAAAGATTAAGGAAAGGCAAACCTACGTTTCTAGCATTTGTAGACTTAGAGAAAGCTTTTGACAATGTTGACTGGAATACTCTCTTTCAAATTCTAAAGGTGGCAGGGGTAAAATACAGGGAGCGAAAGGCTATTTACAATTTGTACAGTAACCAGATGGCAGTTATAAGAGTCGAGGGACATGAAAGGGAAGCAGTGGTTGGGAAGGGAGTAAGACAGGGTTGTAGCCTCTCCCCGATGTTGTTCAATCTGTATATTGAGCAAGCAGTAAAGGAAAGAAAAGAAAAATTCGGAGTAGGTATTAAAATTCATGGAGAAGAAATAAAAACTTTGAGGTTCGCCGATGACATTGTAATTCTGTCAGAGACAGCAAAGGACTTGGAAGAGCAGTTGAATGGAATGGACAGTGTCTTGAAAGGAGGATATAAGATGAACATCAACAAAAGCAAAACAAGGATAATGGAATGTAGTCTAATTAAGTCGGGTGATGCTGAGGGAATTAGATTAGGAAATGAGGCACTTAAAGTAGTAAAGGAGTTTTGCTATTTGGGGAGCAAAATAACTGATGATGGTCGAAGTAGAGAGGATATAAAATGTAGGCTGGCAATGGCAAGGAAAGCGTTTCTGAAGAAGAGAAATTTGTTAACATCCAGTATTGATTTAAGTGTCAGGAAGTCATTTCTGAAAGTATTCGTATGGAGTGTAGCCATGTATGGAAGTGAAACATGGACGATAAATAGTTTGGACAAGAAGAGAATAGAAGCTTTCGAAATGTGGTGCTACAGAAGAATGCTGAAGATTAGATGGGTAGATCACATAACTAATGAGGAAGTATTGAATAGGATTGGGGAGAAGAGAAGTTTGTGGCACAACTTGACCAGAAGAAGAGATCGGTTGGTAGGACATGTTCTGAGGCATCAAGGGATCACCAATTTAGTATTGGACGGCAGCGTGGAGGGTAAAAATCGTAGAGGGAGACCAAGAGATGAATACACTAAGCAGATTCAGAAGGATGTAGGTTGCAGTAGGTACTGGGAGATGAAAAAGCTTGCACAGGATAGAGTAGCATGGAGAGCTGCATCAAACCAGTCTCAGGACTGAAGACCACAACAACAACAACAGTCACAATGCCGACTTAAGTACAAGAGGACTGACACTCTAACTTCCTATGATTTGAACCACTCCTGTGAATCCAGTTATAGATTCCGATGCTTCACTTCAGGTTTACTGTATCTCTTGGACCTTCTTATTGACGATGAAACACAGAAATTGCATCCGAATTTAATACAAAAGGCACTATGCCGACTTAAGTACAAGAGGACTGACACTCTAACTTTCTATGATTTGAACCTCTTCTGTGAGTCCAGTGTTAGATTCCGATGCTTCACTTTAGTTTTACTGTATCCCTTGGACTTTCTTATTGACGATGAAACACAGAAATTGCATCCGATTTTAATACAAAAGGCACAATGCCGACTTAAGTACAAGAGGACTGTCACTCTAAGTTTCTATGATTTGAACCTCTCCTTTGAGTCAGGTTTTAGTTTCCGATGCTTCACTTCAGGTTTACTGAATCCCTTGGACCTTCTTATTGACAATGAAACACAGAAATTGCATACGAATTTAATACAAAAGGCACAGTGCCGACTTAAGTACAAGAGGACTGACACTCTAACTTTCTATGATATGAACCTCTCCTGTGAGTACAGTTTTAGATTCCGATGCTTCACTTCAGGTTTCTGTATCCCTTGGACCTTCTTATTGACGACGAAACACAGAAATTGCTTCCGAATTTAATACAACAGTCACAATGCCCTCCCCCCCATGAACCATAGACCTTGCCGTTGGTGGGGAGGCTTGCGTGCCTCAGCGATACAGATAGCCGTACCGTAGGTGCAACCACAACGGAGGGGTATCTGTTGAGAGGCCAGACAAACGTGTGGTTCCTGAAGAGGGGCAGCAGCCTTTTCAGTAGTTGCAAGGGCAGCAGTCTGGATGATTGACTGATCTGGCCGTGTAACAATAACCAAAACGGCCTTGCTGTGCTGGTACTGCGAACGGCTGAAAGCAAGGGGAAACTACAGCAGTAGTTTTTCCCGAGGGCATGCAGCTTTACTGTATGATTACATGATGATGGCGTCCTCTTGGGTAAAATATTCCGGAGGTAAAATAGTCCCCCATTCGTATCTCCGGGCGGGGACTACTCAAGAGGATGTCGTTATCAGGAGAAAGAAAACTGGCGTTCTACGGATCGGAGCATGGAATGTCAGATCCCTTAATCGGGCAGGTAGGTTAGAAAATTTAAAAAGGGAAATGGATAGGTTGAAGTTAGATATAGTGGGAATTAGTGAAGTTCGGTGGCAGGAGGAACAAGACTTCTGGTCAGGTGACTACAGGGTTATAAACACAAAATCAAATAGGGGTAATGCAGGAGTAGGTTTAATAATGAATAGGAAAATAGGAATGCGGGTAAGCTACTACAAACAGCATAGTGAACGCATTATTGTGGCCAAGATAGATACGAAGCCCACGCCTACTACAGTAGTACAAGTTTATATGCCAACTAGCTCTGCAGATGACGAAGAAATTGAAGAAATGTATGATGAAATAAAAGAAATTATTCAGATTGTGAAGGGAGACGAAAATTTAATAGTCATGGGTGACTGGAATTCGAGTGTAGGAAAAGGGAGAGAAGGAAACATAGTAGGTGAATATGGATTGGGGGACAGAAATGAAAGAGGAAGCCGCCTGGTCGAATTTTGCACAGAGCACAACATAATCATAACTAACACTTGGTTTAAGAATCATGAAAGAAGGTTGTATACATGGAAGAACCCCGGAGATACTAAAAGGTATCAGATAGATTATATAATGGTAAGACAGAGATTTAGGAACCAGGTTTTAAATTGTAAGACATTTCCAGGGGCAGATGTGGACTCTGACCACAATCTATTGGTTATGACCTGTAGATTAAAACTGAAGAAACTGCAAAAAGGTGGAAATTTAAGGAGATGGGACCTGGATAAACTAAAAGAACCAGATGTTGTACAGAGATTCTGAGAGAGCATAAGGGAGCAATTGACAGGAATGGGGGAAATAAATACAGTAGAAGAAGAATGGGTAGCTTTGAGGGATGAAGTAGTGAAGGCAGCAGAGGATCAAGTAGGTAAAAAGACGAGGGCTAGTAGAAATCCTTGGGTAACAGAAGAAATATTGAATTTAATTGATGAAAGGAGAAAATATAAAAATGCAGTAAGTGAAACAGGCAAAAAGGAATACAAACGTCTCAAAAATGAGATCGACAGGAAGTGCAAAATGGCTAAGCAGGGATGGCTAGAGGACAAATGTAAGGATGTAGAGGCCTATCTCACTAGGGGTAAGATAGATACCGCCTACAGGAAAATTAAAGAGACCTTTGGAGATAAGAGAACGACTTGTATGAATATCAAGAGCTCAGATGGAAACCCAGTTCTAAGCAAAGAAGGGAAAGCAGAAAGGTGGAAGGAGTATATAGAGGGTCTATACAAGGGCGATGTACTTGAGGACAATATTATGGAAATGGAAGAGGATGTAGATGAAGATGAAATGGGAGATATGATACTGCGTGAAGAGTTTGACAGAGCACTGAAAGACCTGAGTCGAAACAAGGCCCCCGGAGTAGACAATATTCCATTGGAACTACTGACGGCCGTGGGAGAGCCAGTCCTGACAAAACTCTACCATCTGGTGAGCAAGATGTATGAAACAGGCGAAATACCCTCAGACTTCAAGAAGAATATAATAATTCCAATCCCAAAGAAAGCAGGTGTTGACAGATGTGAAAATTACCGAACTATCAGCTTAATAAGTCACAGCTGCAAAATACTAACACGAATTCTTTACAGACGAATGGAAAAACTAGTAGAAGCCAACCTCGGGGAAGATCAGTTTGGATTCCGTAGAAACACTGGAACACGTGAGGCAATACTGACCTTACGACTTATCTTAGAAGAAAGATTAAGGAAAGGCAAACCTACGTTTCTAGCATTTGTAGACTTAGAGAAAGCTTTTGACAATGTTGACTGGAATACTCTCTTTCAAATTCTAAAGGTGGCAGGGGTAAAATACAGGGAGCGAAAGGCTATTTACAATTTGTACAGTAACCAGATGGCAGTTATAAGAGTCGAGGGACATGAAAGGGAAGCAGTGGTTGGGAAGGGAGTAAGACAGGGTTGTAGCCTCTCCCCGATGTTGTTCAATCTGTATATTGAGCAAGCAGTAAAGGAAAGAAAAGAAAAATTCGGAGTAGGTATTAAAATTCATGGAGAAGAAATAAAAACTTTGAGGTTCGCCGATGACATTGTAATTCTGTCAGAGACAGCAAAGGACTTGGAAGAGCAGTTGAATGGAATGGACAGTGTCTTGAAAGGAGGATATAAGATGAACATCAACAAAAGCAAAACAAGGATAATGGAATGTAGTCTAATTAAGTCGGGTGATGCTGAGGGAATTAGATTAGGAAATGAGGCACTTAAAGTAGTAAAGGAGTTTTGCTATTTGGGGAGCAAAATAACTGATGATGGTCGAAGTAGAGAGGATATAAAATGTAGGCTGGCAATGGCAAGGAAAGCGTTTCTGAAGAAGAGAAATTTGTTAACATCCAGTATTGATTTAAGTGTCAGGAAGTCATTTCTGAAAGTATTCGTATGGAGTGTAGCCATGTATGGAAGTGAAACATGGACGATAAATAGTTTGGACAAGAAGAGAATAGAAGCTTTCGAAATGTGGTGCTACAGAAGAATGCTGAAGATTAGATGGGTAGATCACATAACTAATGAGGAAGTATTGAATAGGATTGGGGAGAAGAGAAGTTTGTGGCACAACTTGACCAGAAGAAGAGATCGGTTGGTAGGACATGTTCTGAGGCATCAAGGGATCACCAATTTAGTATTGGACGGCAGCGTGGAGGGTAAAAATCGTAGAGGGAGACCAAGAGATGAATACACTAAGCAGATTCAGAAGGATGTAGGTTGCAGTAGGTACTGGGAGATGAAAAAGCTTGCACAGGATAGAGTAGCATGGAGAGCTGCATCAAACCAGTCTCAGGACTGAAGACCACAACAACAACAACAACAGTCACAATGCCGACTTAAGTACAAGAGGACTGACACTCTAACTTCCTATGATTTGAACCACTCCTGTGAATCCAGTTATAGATTCCGATGCTTCACTTCAGGTTTACTGTATCCCTTGGACCTTCTTATTGACGATGAAACACAGAAATTGCATCCGATTTTAATACAAAAGGAACAATGCCGACTTAAGTACAAGAGGACTGACACTATAACTTTCTATGATGTGAACCACTCCTGTGAGGCCAGTTTTAGATTCCGATGCTTCACTTCATGTTTACTGTATCCCTTGGACCATCTTATAAACGATGAAACACAGAAATTACATCCAAATTTAATACATAAGGCACAATGCCGACTTAAATACAAGAGGACTGACACCCTAAATTTCTATGATTTGAACCTCTCCTGTGAGTCCAGTTTTAGAATCCGATGCTTCACTTCAGGTTTACTGTATCCCTTGGACCTTCTTATTGAAGATGAAACACAGAAATTGCATCCGATTTTAATACAAAAGTAACAATGCCGACTTAAGTACAAGAGGACTGACACTCTAACTTTCTCTGATTTGAACCTCTCCTGAGAGTCCAGTTTTAGTTACTGAGGCTTCACTTCAGGTTTACTGTATCCCTTGGACCTTCTTATTGACGATGGAACACAGAAATTGCATCCAAAATTAATACAAAAGGCACAATGCCGACTTAAGTACAAGAGGACTGACACTCTAAGTTTCTACGATTTGAACCTCTCCTGTGATTCAGGTTTTAGTTTCCGATGCTTCACTTCAGGTTTACTAAATCCCTTGGACCTTGTTATTGACAATGAAACACAGAAATTGCATACGAATTTATTACAAAAGGTACAGTGCCGACTTAAGTACAAGAGGACTGACACTCTAACTTTCTATGATTTGAACCACTCCTGTGAGTCCAGTTTTAGATTCCGATGCTTCACTTCAGGTTTACTGTATCCCTTGGACCTTCTTATTGACGATGAAACACAGAAATTGTATCCTAATTCAATACAAAATGCACAATGCCAACTTAAGTACAAGAGGACCGACACTCTAACTTTCTCTGATTTGAACCTCTCCTGAGAGTCCAGTTTTTGTTACTGAGGCTTCACTTCAGGTTTACTGTATCCCTTGGACCTTCTTATTGACGATGGGACACAGAAATTGCATCCGAAATTAATACAAAAGGCACAATGCCGACTTAAGTACAAGAGGACTGACACTCTAAGTTTATACGATTTGAACCTCTCCTGTGATTCATGTATTAGTTTCCGATGCTTCACTTCAGGTTTACTAAATCCCTTGGACCTTCTTATTGACAATGAAACACAGAAATTGCATACGATCTTAATACAAAAGGCACAGTGCCGACTTAAGTACAAGAGGACTGACACTCTAACTTTCTATGATATGAACCTCTCCTGTGAGTACAGTTTTAGATTCCGATGCTTCACTTCAGGTTTACTGTATCCCTTGGACCTTCTTATTGACGACGAAACACAGAAATTGCATCCGAATTTAATACTACAATCACAATGCCGACTTAAGTACAAGAGGACTGACACTCTAACTTCCTATGATTTGAACGACTCCTGTGAATCCAGTTATAGATTCCGATGCTTCACTTCAGGTTAACTGTATCCCTTGGACCTTCGTATTGACGATGAAACACAGAAATTGCATCCGATTTTAATACCAAAGGAACAATGCCGACTTAAGTACAAGAGGACTGACACTATAACTTTCTATGATGTGAACCACTCCTGTGAGGCCAGTTTTAGATTCCGATGATTCACTTCATGTTTACTGTATCCCTTGGACCATCTTATAAACGATGAAACACAGAAATTACATCCAAATTTAATACAAAAGGCACAATGCCGACTTAAATACAAGAGGACTGACACCCTAACTTTCTATGATTTGAACCTCTCCTGTGAGTCCAGTTTTAGATTCCGATGCTTCACTTCAGGTTTACTGTATCCCTTGGACCTTCTTATTGACGATGAAACACAGAAATTGCATCCGATTTTAATACAAAAGTAACAATGCCGACTTAAGTACAAGAGGACTGACACTCTAACTTTCTATGATTTGAACCTCTCCGGAGAGTCCAGTTTTTGTTACTGAGGCTTCACTTCAGGTTTACTGTATCCCTTGGACCTTCTTATTGACGATGGAACACAGAAATTGCATCCGAAATTAATACAAAAGGCACAATGCCGACTTAAGTACAAGAGGACTGACACTCTAAGTTTCTACGATTTGAACCTCTCCTGTGATTCAGGTTTTAGTTTCCGATGATTCACTTCAGGTTTACTAAATCCCTTGGACCTTGTTATTGACAATGAAACACAGAAATTGCATACGAATTTATTACAAAAGGTACAGTGCCGACTTAAGTACAAGAGGACTGACACTCTAACTTTCTATGATTTGAACCACTCCTATGAGTCCAGTTTTAGATTCCGATGCTTCACTTCTGGTTTACTGTATCCCTTGGACCTTCTTATTGACGATGAAACACAGAAATTGCATCCTAATTCAATACAAAATGCACAATGCCGACTTAAGTACAAGCGGACCGACACTCTAACTTTCTATGATTTGAACCTCTCCTGTGAGCCCAGTTTTAGATTCCGATGCTTCACTTCAGGTTTACTGTATCCCTTGGACCTTCTTATTGACGATGAAATACAGAAATTGTATCCTAATTCTATACAAAATGCACAATGCTGACTTAAGTATAAGCGGACCGACACTCTAACTTTCTATGATTTGAACCTCACCTGTGAGCCCAGTTTTAGATTCCGATGCTTCACTTCAGGTTTACTGTATCCCTTGGACCTTCTTATTGACGATGAAACACAGAAATTGCATCCGAAATTAATACAAAAGGCACAATGCCAACTTAAGTACAAGAGGACAGACACTTTAACTTTCTATGATTTGAACCACTCCTATGAGGCCAGTTTTAGATTCCTATGCTTCACTTCAGGTTTACTGTATCCCTTGGACCTTCATATTGACGATGAAACACAGAAATTGCATCCGAATTTAATACAAAAGGCACAATGCCGACTTAAGTACAAGAGAACTGACACTCTAACTTTCTATGATTTGAACCTCTTCTGTGAGTCAGGTTTCAGTTTCCGATGCTTCACTTCAGGTTTACTGAATCCCTAGGACCTTCTTATTGACAATGAAACACAGAAATTGCATACGATCTTAATACAAAAGGCACAGTGCCGACTTAAGTACAAGAGGACTGACACTCTAACTTTCTATGATATGAACCTCTCCTGTGAGTACAGTTTTAGATTCCGATGCTTCACTTCAGGTTTACTGTACCCCTTGGACCTTCTAATTGACGACGAAACACAGAAATTGCATCCGAATTTAATACAACAATCTCAATGCCGACTTAAGTACAAGAGGACTGACCCTCTAACTTCCTATGATTTGAACCACTCCTGTGAATCCAGTTATAGATTCCGATGCTTCACTTCAGGTTTACTGTATCCCTTGGACCTTCTTATTGACGATGAAACACAGAAATTGCATCCGATTTTAATACAAAAGGAACAATGCCGACTTAAGTACAAGAGGACTGACACTTTAACTTTCTATGATTTGAACCTCACCTGTGAGCCCAGTTTTAGATTCCGATGCTTCACTTCAGGTTTACTGTATCCCTTGGACCTTCTTATTGACGATGAAACACAGAAATTGCATCCGATTTTAATACAAAAGTAACAATGCCGACTTAAGTACAAGAGGACTGACACTCTAACTTTCTCTGATTTGAACCTCTCCTGAGAGTCCAGTTTTTGTTACTGAGGCTTCACTTCAGGTTTACTGTATCCCTTGGACCTTCTTATTGACGATGGGACACAGAAATTGCATCCGAAATTAATACAAAAGGCACAATGCCGACTTCAGTACAAGAGGACTGACACTCTAAGGTTCTACGATTTGAACCTCTCCTGTGATTCAGGTATTAGTTTCCGTTGCTTCACTTCAGGTTTACTAAATCCCTTGAACCTTGTTATTGACAATGAAACACAGAAATTGCATACGAATTTATTACAAAAGGTACAGTGCCGACTTAAGTACAAGAGGACTGACACTCTAACTTTCTATGATTTCAACCACTCCTGTGAGTCCAGTTTTAGATTCCGATGCTTCACTTCAGGTTTACTGTATCCCTTGGACCTTCTTATTGACGATGAAACACAGAAATTGTATCCGAAATTAATACAAAAGGCACAATGCCAACTTAAGTACAAGAGGACAGACACTTTAACTTTCTGTGATTTGAACCACCCCTGTGAGTCCCGTGTTAGATTCCCATGCTTCACTTCATGTTTACTGTATCCCCTGGACCTTCTTATAAACGATGAAACACAGAAATTACATCCAAATTTAATACAAAAGGCACAATGCCGACTAAAATACAAAAGGACTGACACCCTAACTTTCTATGATTTGAACCTCACCTGTGAGCCCAGTTTTAGATTCCGATGCTTCACTTCAGGTTTACTGTATCCCTTGGACCTTCTTATTGACGATGAAACACAGAAATTGCATCCGATTTTAATACAAAAGTAACAATGCCGACTTAAGTACAAGAGGACTGACACTCTAACTTTCTCTGATTTGAACCTCTCCTGAGAGTCCAGTTTTTGTTACTGAGGCTTCACTTCAGGTTTACTGTATCCCTTGGACCTTCTTATTGACGATGGGACACAGAAATTGCATCCGAAATTAATACAAAAGGCACAATGCCGACTTCAGTACAAGAGGACTGACACTCTAAGGTTCTACGATTTGAACCTCTCCTGTGATTCAGGTATTAGTTTCCGTTGCTTCACTTCAGGTTTACTAAATCCCTTGGACCTTGTTATTGACAATGAAACACAGAAATTGCATACGAATTTATTACAAAAGGTACAGTGCCGACTTAAGTACAAGAGGACTGACACTCTAACTTTCTATGATTTGAACCACTCCTGTGAGTCCAGTTTTAGATTCCGATGCTTCACTTCAGGTTTACTGTATCCCTTGGACTTTCTTATTGACGATGAAACACAGAAATTGCATCCGATTTTAATTCAAAAGGCACAATGCCGACTTAAGTACAAGAGGACTGACTCTCTAACTTTCTCTGATTTGAACCTCTCCTGTGAGTCCAGTTTTAGATTCCGATGCTTCACTTCAGGTTTACTGTACCCCTTGGACCTTCTTATTGACGATGAAGCACAGAGATTGCATCCGATTTTAATACAAAAGGAACAATGCCGACATAAGTACAAGAGGACTGACACTCTAACTTTTTCCGATTTGAACCTCTCCTGAGAGTCCAGTTTTTGTTGCCGAGGTTTCACTTCAGGTTTACTGTATCCCTTCGACCTTCTTATTGACAATGAAACACAGAAATTGCATACGAATTCAATAAAAAGGCACAGTGCCGACTTAAGTACTAGAGGACTGACACTCTAACTTTCTACGCTTTGAACCACTCCTGTGAGTCCAGTTTTAGATTCCGATGCTTTATTTCAGGTTAACTGTATCCCTTGGACCTTCTTATTGACGATGAAACACAGAAATTGCATCCGAATTTATTACAAAAGTTACAGTGCCGACTTAAGTACAAGAGGACTGACACTCTAACTTTCTATGTTTTGAACCTCACCTGTGAGTCCAGTTTTACATTCCGATGTTTCACTTCAGGTTTACTGTATCCCTGGACCTTCTTATTGACGATGAAACACAGAAATTAAATCCGAATTTAATACAAAAGGCACAATGCCGACTTAAGTACAAGAGGACTAACACTCTAACTTTCTATGATTTGAACCACTCCTGTGAGGCCAGTTTTAGATTCCGATGCTTCACTTCAGGATTACTGTATCCCTTGGACCTTCGTATTGACGATAAAAACACAGAAATTGCATCCGAATTTAATACAAAAGGCACAATGCCGACTAAAGTACAAGAGGACTGACACTCTAACTTTCTATGATTTGAACCTCTCCTGTGAGTCCAGTTTTAGATTCCGATGCTTCACTTCAGGTTTACTGTATCCCTTGGACCTTCTTATTGACGATGAAACACAGAAATTGCATCCGAATTTAATACAAAAGGCACAATGCCGGCTTAAGTACAAGAGGACTGACACTCTAACTTTCTATGATTTGAACCTCTCCTGTGATTCCAGTTTTGGATGCCGATGCTTCACTTCAGGTTTACTGTATCCCTTGGACCTTCTTATTGACGATGAAACACAGATATTGCATCCGAATTTAATACAACAGTCACAATGCCGACTTAAGTAAAAGAGGACTGACACTCTAACTTCCTATGATTTGAACCACTCCTGTGAGTCCAGTTATAGATTCCGATGCTTCACTTCTGGTTTACTGTATCCCTTGGACTTTCTTATTGACGATGAAACACAGAAATTGCATCCGATTTTAATACAAAAGGCACAATGCCGACTTAAGTACAAGAGGACTGACACTCTAAGTTTCTATGATTTGAACCTCTCCTTTGAGTCAGGTTTCAGTTTCCGATGCTTCACTTCAGGTTTACTGAATCCCTTGGACCTTCTTATTGACAATGAAACACAGAAATTGCATACGAATTTAATACAAAAGGCACAGTGCCGACTTAAGTACAAGAGGACTGACACTCTAACTTTCTATGATATGAACCTCTCCTGTGAGTACAGTTTTAGATTCCGATGCTTCACTTCAGGTTTACTGTATCCCTTGGACCTTCTTATTGACGACGAAACACAGAAATTGCTTCCGAATTTAATACAACAGTCACAATGCCCTCCCCCCCATGAACCATAGACCTTGCCGTTGGTGGGGAGGCTTGCGTGCCTCAGCGATACAGATAGCCGTACCGTAGGTGCAACCACAACGGAGGGGTATCTGTTGAGAGGCCAGACAAACGTGTGGTTCCTGAAGAGGGGCAGCAGCCTTTTCAGTAGTTGCAAGGGCAGCAGTCTGGATGATTGACTGATCTGGCCGTGTAACAATAACCAAAACGGCCTTGCTGTGCTGGTACTGCGAACGGCTGAAAGCAAGGGGAAACTACAGCCGTAGTTTTTCCCGAGGGCATGCAGCTTTACTGTATGATTACATGATGATGGCGTCCTCTTGGGTAAAATATTCCGGAGGTAAAATAGTCCCCCATTCGGATCTCCGGGCGGGGACTACTCAAGAGGATGTCGTTATCAGGAGAAAGAAAACTGGCGTTCTACGGATCGGAGCATGGAATGTCAGATCCCTTAATCGGGCAGGTAGGTTAGAAAATTTAAAAAGGGAAATGGATAGGTTGAAGTTAGATATAGTGGGAATTAGTGAAGTTCGGTGGCAGGAGGAACAAGACTTCTGGTCAGGTGACTACAGGGTTATAAACACAAAATCAAATAGGGGTAATGCAGGAGTAGGTTTAATAATGAATAGGAAAATAGGAATGCGGGTAAGCTACTACAAACAGCATAGTGAACGCATTATTGTGGCCAAGATAGATACGAAGCCCACGCCTACTACAGTAGTACAAGTTTATATGCCAACTAGCTCTGCAGATGACGAAGAAATTGAAGAAATGTATGATGAAATAAAAGAAATTATTCAGATTGTGAAGGGAGACGAAAATTTAATAGTCATGGGTGACTGGAATTCGAGTGTAGGAAAAGGGAGAGAAGGAAACATAGTAGGTGAATATGGATTGGGGGACAGAAATGAAAGAGGAAGCCGCCTGGTCGAATTTTGCACAGAGCACAACATAATCATAACTAACACTTGGTTTAAGAATCATGAAAGAAGGTTGTATACATGGAAGAACCCCGGAGATACTAAAAGGTATCAGATAGATTATATAATGGTAAGACAGAGATTTAGGAACCAGGTTTTAAATTGTAAGACATTTCCAGGGGCAGATGTGGACTCTGACCACAATCTATTGGTTATGACCTGTAGATTAAAACTGAAGAAACTGCAAAAAGGTGGAAATTTAAGGAGATGGGACCTGGATAAACTAAAAGAACCAGATGTTGTACAGAGATTCTGAGAGAGCATAAGGGAGCAATTGACAGGAATGGGGGAAATAAATACAGTAGAAGAAGAATGGGTAGCTTTGAGGGATGAAGTAGTGAAGGCAGCAGAGGATCAAGTAGGTAAAAAGACGAGGGCTAGTAGAAATCCTTGGGTAACAGAAGAAATATTGAATTTAATTGATGAAAGGAGAAAATATAAAAATGCAGTAAGTGAAACAGGCAAAAAGGAATACAAACGTCTCAAAAATGAGATCGACAGGAAGTGCAAAATGGCTAAGCAGGGATGGCTAGAGGACAAATGTAAGGATGTAGAGGCCTATCTCACTAGGGGTAAGATAGATACCGCCTACAGGAAAATTAAAGAGACCTTTGGAGATAAGAGAACGACTTGTATGAATATCAAGAGCTCAGATGGAAACCCAGTTCTAAGCAAAGAAGGGAAAGCAGAAAGGTGGAAGGAGTATATAGAGGGTCTATACAAGGGCGATGTACTTGAGGACAATATTATGGAAATGGAAGAGGATGTAGATGAAGATGAAATGGGAGATATGATACTGCGTGAAGAGTTTGACAGAGCACTGAAAGACCTGAGTCGAAACAAGGCCCCCGGAGTAGACAATATTCCATTGGAACTACTGACGGCCGTGGGAGAGCCAGTCCTGACAAAACTCTACCATCTGGTGAGCAAGATGTATGAAACAGGCGAAATACCCTCAGACTTCAAGAAGAATATAATAATTCCAATCCCAAAGAAAGCAGGTGTTGACAGATGTGAAAATTACCGAACTATCAGCTTAATAAGTCACAGCTGCAAAATACTAACACGAATTCTTTACAGACGAATGGAAAAACTAGTAGAAGCCAACCTCGGGGAAGATCAGTTTGGATTCCGTAGAAACACTGGAACACGTGAGGCAATACTGACCTTACGACTTATCTTAGAAGAAAGATTAAGGAAAGGCAAACCTACGTTTCTAGCATTTGTAGACTTAGAGAAAGCTTTTGACAATGTTGACTGGAATACTCTCTTTCACATTCTAAAGGTGGCAGGGGTAAAATACAGGGAGCGAAAGGCTATTTACAATTTGTACAGTAACCAGATGGCAGTTATAAGAGTCGAGGGACATGAAAGGGAAGCAGTGGTTGGGAAGGGAGTAAGACAGGGTTGTAGCCTCTCCCCGATGTTGTTCAATCTGTATATTGAGCAAGCAGTAAAGGAAAGAAAAGAAAAATTCGGAGTAGGTATTAAAATTCATGGAGAAGAAATAAAAACTTTGAGGTTCGCCGATGACATTGTAATTCTGTCAGAGACAGCAAAGGACTTGGAAGAGCAGTTGAATGGAATGGACAGTGTCTTGAAAGGAGGATATAAGATGAACATCAACAAAAGCAAAACAAGGATAATGGAATGTAGTCTAATTAAGTCGGGTGATGCTGAGGGAATTAGATTAGGAAATGAGGCACTTAAAGTAGTAAAGGAGTTTTGCTATTTGGGGAGCAAAATAACTGATGATGGTCGAAGTAGAGAGGATATAAAATGTAGGCTGGCAATGGCAACGAAAGCGTTTCTGAAGAAGAGAAATTTGTTAACATCCAGTATTGATTTAAGTGTCAGGAAGTCATTTCTGAAAGTATTCGTATGGAGTGTAGCCATGTATGGAAGTGAAACATGGACGATAAATAGTTTGGACAAGAAGAGAATAGAAGCTTTCGAAATGTGGTGCTACAGAAGAATGCTGAAGATTAGATGGGTAGATCACATAACTAATGAGGAAGTATTGAATAGGATTGGGGAGAAGAGAAGTTTGTGGCACAACTTGACCAGAAGAAGAGATCGGTTGGTAGGACATGTTCTGAGGCATCAAGGGATCACCAATTTAGTATTGGACGGCAGCGTGGAGGGTAAAAATCGTAGAGGGAGACCAAGAGATGAATACACTAAGCAGATTCAGAAGGATGTAGGTTGCAGTAGGTACTGGGAGATGAAAAAGCTTGCACAGGATAGAGTAGCATGGAGAGCTGCATCAAACCAGTCTCAGGACTGAAGACCACAACAACAACAACAACAGTCACAATGCCGACTTAAGTACAAGAGGACTGACACTCTAACTTCCTATGATTTGAACCACTCCTGTGAATCCAGTTATAGATTCCGATGCTTCACTTCAGGTTTACTGTATCCCTTGGACCTTCTTATTGACGATGAAACACAGAAATTGCATCCGATTTTAATACAAAAGGAACAATGCCGACTTAAGTACAAGAGGACTGACACTATAACTTTCTATGATGTGAACCACTCCTGTGAGGCCAGTTTTAGATTCCGATGCTTCACTTCATGTTTACTGTATCCCTTGGACCATCTTATAAACGATGAAACACAGAAATTACATCCAAATTTAATACATAAGGCACAATGCCGACTTAAATACAAGAGGACTGACACCCTAAATTTCTATGATTTGAACCTCTCCTGTGAGTCCAGTTTTAGAATCCGATGCTTCACTTCAGGTTTACTGTATCCCTTGGACCTTCTTATTGAAGATGAAACACAGAAATTGCATCCGATTTTAATACAAAAGTAACAATGCCGACTTAAGTACAAGAGGACTGACACTCTAACTTTCTCTGATTTGAACCTCTCCTGAGAGTCCAGTTTTAGTTACTGAGGCTTCACTTCAGGTTTACTGTATCCCTTGGACCTTCTTATTGACGATGGAACACAGAAATTGCATCCAAAATTAATACAAAAGGCACAATGCCGACTTAAGTACAAGAGGACTGACACTCTAAGTTTCTACGATTTGAACCTCTCCTGTGATTCAGGTTTTAGTTTCCGATGCTTCACTTCAGGTTTACTAAATCCCTTGGACCTTGTTATTGACAATGAAACACAGAAATTGCATACGAATTTATTACAAAAGGTACAGTGCCGACTTAAGTACAAGAGGACTGACACTCTAACTTTCTATGATTTGAACCACTCCTGTGAGTCCAGTTTTAGATTCCGATGCTTCACTTCAGGTTTACTGTATCCCTTGGACCTTCTTATTGACGATGAAACACAGAAATTGTATCCTAATTCAATACAAAATGCACAATGCCAACTTAAGTACAAGAGGACCGACACTCTAACTTTCTCTGATTTGAACCTCTCCTGAGAGTCCAGTTTTTGTTACTGAGGCTTCACTTCAGGTTTACTGTATCCCTTGGACCTTCTTATTGACGATGGGACACAGAAATTGCATCCGATTTTAATACCAAAGGAACAATGCCGACTTAAGTACAAGAGGACTGACACTATAACTTTCTATGATGTGAACCACTCCTGTGAGGCCAGTTTTAGATTCCGATGATTCACTTCATGTTTACTGTATCCCTTGGACCATCTTATAAACGATGAAACACAGAAATTACATCCAAATTTAATACAAAAGGCACAATGCCGACTTAAATACAAGAGGACTGACACCCTAACTTTCTATGATTTGAACCTCTCCTGTGAGTCCAGTTTTAGATTCCGATGCTTCACTTCAGGTTTACTGTATCCCTTGGACCTTCTTATTGACGATGAAACACAGAAATTGCATCCGATTTTAATACAAAAGTAACAATGCCGACTTAAGTACAAGAGGACTGACACTCTAACTTTCTATGATTTGAACCTCTCCGGAGAGTCCAGTTTTTGTTACTGAGGCTTCACTTCAGGTTTACTGTATCCCTTGGACCTTCTTATTGACGATGGAACACAGAAATTGCATCCGAAATTAATACAAAAGGCACAATGCCGACTTAAGTACAAGAGGACTGACACTCTAAGTTTCTACGATTTGAACCTCTCCTGTGATTCAGGTTTTAGTTTCCGATGATTCACTTCAGGTTTACTAAATCCCTTGGACCTTGTTATTGACAATGAAACACAGAAATTGCATACGAATTTATTACAAAAGGTACAGTGCCGACTTAAGTACAAGAGGACTGACACTCTAACTTTCTATGATTTGAACCACTCCTATGAGTCCAGTTTTAGATTCCGATGCTTCACTTCTGGTTTACTGTATCCCTTGGACCTTCTTATTGACGATGAAACACAGAAATTGCATCCTAATTCAATACAAAATGCACAATGCCGACTTAAGTACAAGAGGACCGACACTCTAACTTTCTATGATTTGAACCTCTCCTGTGAGCCCAGTTTTAGATTCCGATGCTTCACTTCAGGTTTACTGTATCCCTTGGACCTTCTTATTGACGATGAAATACAGAAATTGTATCCTAATTCTATACAAAATGCACAATGCTGACTTAAGTATAAGCGGACCGACACTCTAACTTTCTATGATTTGAACCTCACCTGTGAGCCCAGTTTTAGATTCCGATGCTTCACTTCAGGTTTACTGTATCCCTTGGACCTTCTTATTGACGATGAAACACAGAAATTGCATCCGAAATTAATACAAAAGGCACAATGCCAACTTAAGTACAAGAGGACAGACACTTTAACTTTCTATGATTTGAACCACTCCTATGAGGCCAGTTTTAGATTCCTATGCTTCACTTCAGGTTTACTGTATCCCTTGGACCTTCATATTGACGATGAAACACAGAAATTGCATCCGAATTTAATACAAAAGGCACAATGCCGACTTAAGTACAAGAGAACTGACACTCTAACTTTCTATGATTTGAACCTCTTCTGTGAGTCAGGTTTCAGTTTCCGATGCTTCACTTCAGGTTTACTGAATCCCTAGGACCTTCTTATTGACAATGAAACACAGAAATTGCATACGATCTTAATACAAAAGGCACAGTGCCGACTTAAGTACAAGAGGACTGACACTCTAACTTTCTATGATATGAACCTCTCCTGTGAGTACAGTTTTAGATTCCGATGCTTCACTTCAGGTTTACTGTACCCCTTGGACCTTCTAATTGACGACGAAACACAGAAATTGCATCCGAATTTAATACAACAATCTCAATGCCGACTTAAGTACAAGAGGACTGACCCTCTAACTTCCTATGATTTGAACCACTCCTGTGAATCCAGTTATAGATTCCGATGCTTCACTTCAGGTTTACTGTATCCCTTGGACCTTCTTATTGACGATGAAACACAGAAATTGCATCCGATTTTAATACAAAAGGAACAATGCCGACTTAAGTACAAGAGGACTGACACTATAACTTTCTATGATTTGAACCTCACCTGTGAGCCCAGTTTTAGATTCCGATGCTTCACTTCAGGTTTACTGTATCCCTTGGACCTTCTTATTGACGATGAAACACAGAAATTGCATCCGATTTTAATACAAAAGTAACAATGCCGACTTAAGTACAAGAGGACTGACACTCTAACTTTCTCTGATTTGAACCTCTCCTGAGAGTCCAGTTTTTGTTACTGAGGCTTCACTTCAGGTTTACTGTATCCCTTGGACCTTCTTATTGACGATGGGACACAGAAATTGCATCCGAAATTAATACAAAAGGCACAATGCCGACTTCAGTACAAGAGGACTGACACTCTAAGGTTCTACGATTTGAACCTCTCCTGTGATTCAGGTATTAGTTTCCGTTGCTTCACTTCAGGTTTACTAAATCCCTTGGACCTTGTTATTGACAATGAAACACAGAAATTGCATACGAATTTATTACAAAAGGTACAGTGCCGACTTAAGTACAAGAGGACTGACACTCTAACTTTCTATGATTTCAACCACTCCTGTGAGTCCAGTTTTAGATTCCGATGCTTCACTTCAGGTTTACTGTATCCCTTGGACCTTCTTATTGACGATGAAACACAGAAATTGTATCCTAATTCAATACAAAATGCACAATGCCGACTTAAGTACAAGCGGACCGACACACTAACTTTCTATGATTTTAACCTCTCCTGTGAGCCCAGTTTCAGATTCCGATGCTTCACTTCAGGTTTACTGTATCCCTTGAACCTTCTTATTGACGATGAAACACAGAAATTGCATCCGAAATTAATACAAAAGGCACAATGCCAACTTAAGTACAAGAGGACAGACACTTTAACTTTCTGTGATTTGAACCACCCCTGTGAGTCCCGTGTTAGATTCCCATGCTTCACTTCATGTTTACTGTATCCCCTGGACCTTCTTATAAACGATGAAACACAGAAATTACATCCAAATTTAATACAAAAGGCACAATGCCGACTAAAATACAAAAGGACTGACACCCTAACTTTCTATGATTTGAACCTCACCTGTGAGCCCAGTTTTAGATTCCGATGCTTCACTTCAGGTTTACTGTATCCCTTGGACCTTCTTATTGACGATGAAACACAGAAATTGCATCCGATTTTAATACAAAAGTAACAATGCCGACTTAAGTACAAGAGGACTGACACTCTAATTTTCTCTGATTTGAACCTCTCCTGAGAGTCCAGTTTTTGTTACTGAGGCTTCACTTCAGGTTTACTGTATCCCTTGGACCTTCTTATTGACGATGGGACACAGAAATTGCATCCGAAATTAATACAAAAGGCACAATGCCGACTTCAGTACAAGAGGACTGACACTCTAAGGTTCTACGATTTGAACCTCTCCTGTGATTCAGGTATTAGTTTCCGTTGCTTCACTTCAGGTTTACTAAATCCCTTGGACCTTGTTATTGACAATGAAACACAGAAATTGCATACGAATTTATTACAAAAGGTACAGTGCCGACTTAAGTACAAGAGGACTGACACTCTAACTTTCTATGATTTGAACCACTCCTGTGAGTCCAGTTTTAGATTCCGATGCTTCACTTCAGGTTTACTGTATCCCTTGGACTTTCTTATTGACGATGAAACACAGAAATTGCATCCGATTTTAATTCAAAAGGCACAATGCCGACTTAAGTACAAGAGGACTGACTCTCTAACTTTCTCTGATTTGAACCTCTCCTGTGAGTCCAGTTTTAGATTCCGATGCTTCACTTCAGGTTTACTGTACCCCTTGGACCTTCTTATTGACGATGAAGCACAGAGATTGCATCCGATTTTAATACAAAAGGAACAATGCCGACATAAGTACAAGAGGACTGACACTCTAACTTTTTCCGATTTGAACCTCTCCTGAGAGTCCAGTTTTTGTTGCCGAGGTTTCACTTCAGGTTTACTGTATCCCTTCGACCTTCTTATTGACAATGAAACACAGAAATTGCATACGAATTCAATAAAAAGGCACAGTGCCGACTTAAGTACTAGAGGACTGACACTCTAACTTTCTACGCTTTGAACCACTCCTGTGAGTCCAGTTTTAGATTCCGATGCTTTATTTCAGGTTAACTGTATCCCTTGGACCTTCTTATTGACGATGAAACACAGAAATTGCATCCGAATTTATTACAAAAGTTACAGTGCCGACTTAAGTACAAGAGGACTGACACTCTAACTTTCTATGTTTTGAACCTCACCTGTGAGTCCAGTTTTACATTCCGATGTTTCACTTCAGGTTTACTGTATCCCTGGACCTTCTTATTGACGATGAAACACAGAGATTAAATCCGAATTTAATACAAAAGGCACAATGCCGACTTAAGTACAAGAGGACTAACACTCTAACTTTCTATGATTTGAACCACTCCTGTGAGGCCAGTTTTAGATTCCGATGCTTCACTTCAGGATTACTGTATCCCTTGGACCTTCGTATTGACGATAAAAACACAGAAATTGCATCCGAATTTAATACAAAAGGCACAATGCCGACTAAAGTACAAGAGGACTGACACTCTAACTTTCTATGATTTGAACCTCTCCTGTGAGTCCAGTTTTAGATTCCGATGCTTCACTTCAGGTTTACTGTATCCCTTGGACCTTCTTATTGACGATGAAACACAGAAATTGCATCCGAATTTAATACAAAAGGCACAATGCCGGCTTAAGTACAAGAGGACTGACACTCTAACTTTCTATGATTTGAACCTCTCCTGTGATTCCAGTTTTGGATGCCGATGCTTCACTTCAGGTTTACTGTATCCCTTGGACCTTCTTATTGACGATGAAACACAGATATTGCATCCGAATTTAATACAACAGTCACAATGCCGACTTAAGTAAAAGAGGACTGACACTCTAACTTCCTATGATTTGAACCACTCCTGTGAGTCCAGTTATAGATTCCGATGCTTCACTTCTGGTTTACTGTATCCCTTGGACCTTCTTATTGACGATGAAACACAGAAATTGCATCCGAATTTAATACAAAAGCACAATGCCGACTTAAGTACAAGAGGACTGACACTCTAACTTTCTTTGAAGTGAACCTCTCCTGTGATTCCACTTTTAGATTCCGATGCTTCACTTCAGGTTTTCTGTATTCCTTTGGACCTTCTTATTGACGATGAAACACAGAAATTGCATCCGAATTTAATACAAAAGGCACAATGCCGACTTAAGTACAAGAGGACTGACACCCTAAGATTTTCTGATTTGAACCTCTCCTGTGTGTCCAGTTTTAGATTCCGAAGCTTCACTTCAGGTTTACTGTATCCCTTGGACCTTCTTACTGACGATGAAGCACAGAAATTGCATCCGATTTTAATACAAAAGTCACAATGCCGACTTAAGTACAAGAGGACTGACACTCTAATTGTCTATGATTTGAACCAGTCCTGTGAGTCCAGTTTTATATGCCGAGGATTCACTTAAGGTTTACTGTATCCCTTGGACCTTCTTACTGACGATGAAGCACAGAAATTGCATCCGATTTTAATACAAAAGGCACAATGTCGACTTAAGTACAAGAGGACTGACACTCTAAGTTTCTATGATTTGAACCTCTCCTGTGAGTCCAGTTTTAGATTACGATGCTTCACTTCAGATATACTGTATCCCTTGGACCTTCTTATTGACGATGAAACACAGAATTTGCTTCCGAATTTAATACAAAAGGCACAATGCCGACTTAAGTACAAGAGGACTGACGCTCTAACTTTCTATGATTTGAACCTCTTCTGTGAGTCCAGTTTTAGATTCCGATGCTTCACTTCAGGTTTACTGTATCCCTTGGACTTTCTTACTGACGATGAAACACAGAAATTGTATTCGAATTTAATACAAAAGGCACAATGCCGACTTAAGTACAAGAGGACTGACACTCTAAGTTTCTATGATTTGAAGCTCTCCTGTGAGTCAGGTTTTAGTTTCCGATGCTTCACTTCAGGTTTACTGTATCGCTTGGACCTTCTTATTGACAATGAAACACAGAAATTGCATACGAATTTAATACAAAAGGCACAGTGCCGACATAAGTACAAGAGGACTGACACTCTAACTTTCTATGATATGAACCTCTCCTGTGAGTACAGTTTTAGATTCCGATGCTTCACTTCAGGTTTACTGCATCCCTTGGACCTTCTTATTGGCGATGAAACACAGAAATTGCATCCGAATTTAATACAACAGTCACAATGCCGACTTAAGTACAAGAGGACTGACACTCTAACTTCCTATAATTTGAACCACTCCTGTGAGTCCAGTTATAATTCCGATGATTCACTTCAGGTTTACTGTATCCCTTGGACCTTCTTATTGACGATGAAACACAGAAATTGCATCCGAAATTAATACAAAAGGCACAATGCCGCCTTAAGTACAAGAGGACAGACACTCTAACTTTCTATGATATCAACCTCTGCTGTGAATCCAGTTTTAGATTCCAATGCTTCACTTCAAGTTTACTGTATCCCTTGGACCTTCTTATTGACGATGAAACAAGAAATTGCATCCGAATTTAATACAAAAGGCACAATGCCGACTTAAGTACAAGAGGACTGACACTCTAACTCTCTATGATTTGAACCTCTCCTGTGAGTCCAGTTTTAGATTCTGATGCTTCACTTTAGGTTTACTGTATCCCTTGGACCTTCTTATTGACGATGAAACACAGACATTGCATCCGAATATAATACAAAAGGCACAAAGCCGACTTAAGTACAAGAGGACTGACACTCTAAGTTTCTTTGATTTGAACCTCTCCTGTGATTCCACTTTTAGATTCCGATGCTTCACTTCAGGTTTTCTGTATTCCTTTGGACCTTCTTATTGACGATGAAACACAGAAATTCCATCCGAATTTAATACAAAAGGCACAATGCCGACTTAAGTACAAGAGGACTGACACTCAAACTTTCTATTATTTGAACCTCTCCTGTGAGTCCAGTTTTATATTCCGATGCTTCACTTCAGGTTAACTGTATCCCTTGGACCTCCTTATTGACGATGAAACACAGAAATTGCATCCGATTTTAATACAAAAGTAACAATGCCGACTTAAGTACAAGAGGACTGACACTCTAAATTTCTCTGATTTGAACCTCTCCTGAGAGTCCAGTTTTTGTTACTGAGGCTTCACTTCAGGTTTACTGTATCCCTTGGACCTTCGTATTGACGATGGAGCACAAAAATTGCATCCGAAATTAATACAAAAGGCACAATGCCGACTTAAGTACAAGAGGACTGACACTCTAAGTTTCTACGATTTGAACCTCTCCTGTGATTCGCGTTTTAGTTTCCGATGCTTCACTTCAGGTTTACTAAATCCATTGGACCTTGTTATTGACAATGAAACACAGAAATTGCATACGAATTTATTACAAAAGGTACAGTGCCGACTTAAGTACAAGTGGACTGACACTATAACTTTCTATGTTTTGAACCACTCCTGTGAGTCCAGTTTTAGATTCCGATGCTTCACTTCAGGTTTACTGTATCCCTTGGACCTTCTTCTTGACGATGAAACACAGAAATTGTATCCGAATTTAATACAAAATGCACAATGCCGACTTAAGTACAAGAGGACCGACACTCTAACTTTCTATGATTAGAACCTCTCCTGTGAGTCCAGTTTTGGATTCCGATGCTTCACTTCAGGTTTACTGTATCCCTTGGACCTTCTTATTGACGATGAAACACAGAAATTGCATCCGAAATTAATACAAAAGGCACAATGCAACTTAACTACAAGAGGACTGACACTCTAACTTTCTATGATTTGAACCTCTCCTGTGAGTCCAGTTTTAGATTCCGATGCTTCACTTCAGGTTTACTGTATCCCTTGGACTTTCTTATTGACGATGAAACACAGAAATTGCATCCGATTTTAATACAAAAGGCACAATGCCGACTTAAGTACAAGAGGACTGACACTCTAACTATCTATTATTTGAACCTCTCCTGTGAGTCCAGTTTTAGATTCCGATGCTTCTCTTCAGGTTTACTGTATCCCTTGGACCTTCTTATTGACGATGAAGCACAGAAATTGCATCCGATTTTAATACAAAAGGCACAATGTCGACTTAAGTACAAGAGGACTGACACTCTAACTTTCTATGATTTGAACCTCTCCTGTGAGTCCAGTTTTAGATTACGATGCTTCACTTCAGATATACTGTTTCCCTTGGACCTTCTTATTGACGATCAAACACAGAAATTGCATCTGAATTTAATACAAAATGCACAATGCCGACTTAAGTACAAGAGGACCGACACTGTAACTTTCTATGATTTGAACCTCACCTGTGAGTCCAGTTTTAGATTCCGATGCTTCATTTCAGGTTTACTGTATCCCTTGGACCTTCTTATTGACGATGAAACACAGAAATTGCATCCGAATTTAATACAAAAGGCACAATGCTGGCTTAAGTACAAGAGGACTAACACTCTAACTTTCTATGATTTGAACCTCTCCTGTGATTCCAGTTTTAGATTCCGATGCTTCACTTCAGGTTTACTGTATCCCTTGGACCTTCTTATTGACGATGAAACACAGAATTTGCATCCGAATTTAATAAAAAAGGCACAATGCCGACTTAAGTACAAGAGGACTGACGCTCTAACTTTCTATGATTTGAACCTCTTCTGTGAGTCCAGTTTTAGATTCCGATGCTTCACTTCAGGTTTACTGTATCCCTTGGACTTTCTTACTGACGATGAAACACAGAAATTGTATTCGAATTTAATACAAAAGGCACAATGCCGACTTAAGTACAAGAGGACTGACACTCTAAGTTTCTATGATTTGAAGCTCTCCTGTGAGTCAGGTTTTAGTTTCCGATGCTTCACTTCAGGTTTACAGAATCCCTTGGACCTTCTTATTGACAATGAAACACAGAAATTGCATACGAATTTAATACAAAAGGCACAGTGCCGACATAAGTACAAGAGGACTGACACTCTAACTTTCTATGATATGAACCTCTCCTGTGAGTACAGTTTTAGATTCCGATGCTTCACTTCAGGTTTACTGCATCCCTTGGACCTTCTTATTGGCGATGAAACACAGAAATTCATCCGAATTTAATACAACAGTCACAATGCCGACTTAAGTACAAGAGGACTGACACTCTAACTTCCTATAATTTGAACCACTCCTGTGAGTCCAGTTATAATTCCGATGATTCACTTCAGGTTTACTGTATCCCTTGGACCTTCTTATTGACGATGAAACACAGAAATTGCATCCGAAATTAATACAAAAGGCACAATGCCGCCTTAAGTACAAGAGGACAGACACTCTAACTTTCTATGATTTCAACCTCTGCTGTGAATCCAGTTTTAGATTCCGATGCTTCACTTCAGGGTTACTGTATCCCTTGGACCTTCTTATTGACGATGAAACACAGACATTGCATCCGAATTTAATACAAAAGGCACAAAGCCGACTTAAGTACAAGAGGACTGACACTCTAAGTTTCTTTGATTTGAACCTCTCCTGTGATTCCACTTTTAGATTCCGATGCTTCACTTCAGGTTTTCTGTATTCCTTTGGACCTTCTTATTGACGATGAAATACAGAAATTGCATCCGAATTTAATACAAAAGGCACAATGCCGACTTAAGTACAAGAGGACTGACACTCAAACTTTCTATTATTTGAACCTCTCCTGTGAGTCCAGTTTTATATTCCGATGCTTCACTTCAGGTTTACTGTATCCCTTGGACCTCCTTATTGACGATGAAACACAGAAATTGCATCCGATTTTAATACAAAAGTAACAATGCCGACTTAAGTACAAGAGGACTGACACTCTAAATTTCTCTGATTTGAACCTCTCCTGAGAGTCCAGTTTTTGTTACTGAGGCTTCACTTCAGGTTTACTGTATCCCTTGGACCTTCGTATTGACGATGGAGCACAAAAATTGCATCCGAAATTAATACAAAAGGCACAATGCCGACTTAAGTACAAGAGGACTGACACTCTAAGTTTCTACGATTTGAACCTCTCCTGTGATTCACGTTTTAGTTTCCGATGCTTCACTTCAGGTTTACTAAATCCCTTGGACCTTGTTATTGACAATGAAACACAGAAATTGCATACGAATTTATTACAAAAGGTACAGTGCCGACTTAAGTACAAGAGGACTGACACTCTAACTTTCTATGTTTTGAACCACTCCTGTGAGTCCAGTTTTAGATTCCGATGCTTCACTTCAGGTTTACTGTATCCCTTGGACCTTCTTATTGACGATGAAACACAGAAATTGTATCCGAATTTAATACAAAATGCACAATGCCGACTTAAGTACAAGAGGACCGACACTCTAACTTTCTATGATTAGAACCTCTCCTGTGAGTCCAGTTTTGGATTCCGATGCTTCACTTCAGGTTTACTGTATCCCTTGGACCTTCTTATTGACGATGAAACACAGAAATTGCATCCGAAATTAATACAAAAGGCACAATGCAACTTAACTACAAGAGGACTGACACTCTAACTTTCTATTATTTGAACCTCTCCTGTTAGTCCAGTTTTAGATTCCGATGCTTCACTTCAGGTTTACTGTATTCCTTGGACTATCTTATTGACGATGAAACACAGAAATTGCATCCGATTTTAATACAAAAGGCACAATGCCGACTTAAGTACAAGAGGACTGACACTCACAACTTTCTATTATTTGAACCTCTCCTGTGAGTCCAGTTTTAGATTCCGATGCTTCTCTTCAGGTTTACTGTATCCCTTGGACCTTCTTATTGACGATGAAACACAGAAATTGCATCCGAATTTAATACAAAATGCACAATGCCGACTTAAGTACAAGAGAACCGACACTCTAACTTTCTATGATTTGAACCTCACCTGTGAGTCCAGTTTTACATTCCGATGTTTCACTTCAGGTTTACTGTATCCCTGGACCTTCTTATTGACGATGAAACACAGAAATTAAATCCGAATTTAAAACAAAAGGCACAATGCCGACTTAAGTACAAGAGGTGTAACACTCTAACTTTCTATGATTTGAACCACTCCTGTGAGGCCAGTTCTAGATTCCGATGCTTCACTTCAGGTTTACTGTATCCCTTGGACCTTCGTATTGGCGATAAAAACACAGAAATTGCATCCGAATTTAATACAAAAGGCACAATGCCGACTAAAGTACAAGAGGACTGACACTCTAACTTTCTATGATTTGAACCTCTCCTGTGAGTCCAGTTTTAGATTCCGATGCTTCACTTCAGGTTTACTGTATCCCTTGGACCTTCTTATTGACGATGAAACACAGAAATTGCATCCGAATTTAATACAAAAGGCACAATGCCGACTTTAGTACAAGAGGACTGACATTCTAACTTTCTTTGAAGTGAACCTCTCCTGTGATTCCACTTTTAGATTCCGATGCTTCACTTCAGGTTTTCTGTATTCCTTTGGACCTTCTTATTGACGATGAAACACAGAAATTGCATCCGAATTTAATACAAAAGGCACAATGCCGACTTACGTACAAGAGGACTGACACTCTAAGATTCTCTGATTTGAACCTCTCCTGTGTGTCCAGTTTTAGATTCCGAAGCTTCTCTTCAGGTTTACTGTATCCCTTGGACCTTCTTACTGACGATGAAGCACAGAAATTGCATCCGATTTTAATACAAAAGGCACAATGCCGACTTAAGTACAAGAGGACTGACACTCTAAATGTCTATGATTTGAACCTCTCCTGTGAGTCCAGTTTTATATGCCGAGGCTTCACTTCAGGTTTACTGTATCCCTTGGACCTTCTTACTGACGATGAAGCACAGAAATTGCATCCGATTTTAATACAAAAGGCACAATGCCGACTTAAGTACAAGAGGACTGACACTCTAATTGTCTATGATTTGAACCTCTCCTGTGAGTCCAGTTTTTGTTGCCGAGGCTTCACTTCAGGTTTACTGTATCCCTTGGACCTTCTTATTGTCGATGAAACACAGAAATTGCATCCGAATTTAATACAAAAGGCACAATGCCGATTTAAGTACAAGAGGACTGACACTCTAACTTTCTATGATTTGAACCTCTCCTATGAGTCCAGTTTTAGATTACGATGCTTCACATCAGGTTTACTGTATCCCTTGGACCTTCTTATTGATGATCAAACACAGAAATTGCATCTGAATTTAATACAAAATGCACAATGCCGACTTAAGTACAAGAGGACCGACACTCTAACTTTCTATGATTTGAACCTCACCTGTGAGTCCAGTTTTAGATTCCGATGCTTCACTTCAGGTTTACTGTATCCCTTGGACCTTCTTATTGACGATGAAACACAGAAATTGCATCCGAAATTAATACAAAAGGCACAATGCTGGCTTAAGTACAAGAGGACTAACACTCTAACTTTCTATGATTTGAGCCTCTCCTGTGATTCCAGTTTTAGATTCCGATGCTTCACTTCAGGTTTACTGTATCCCTTGGACCTTCTTATTGACGATGAAACACAGAATTTGCATCCGAATTTAATACAAAAGGCACAATGCCGACTTAAGTACAAGAGGACTGACGCTCTAACTTTCTATGATTTGAACCTCTTCTGTGAGTCCAGTTTTAGATTCCGATGCTTCACTTCTGGTTTACTGTATCCCTTGGACTTTCTTATTGACGATGAAACACAGAAATTGTATTCGAATTTAATACAAAAGGCACAATGCCGACTTTAGTAAAAGAGGACTGACACTCTAAGTTTCTATGATTTGAAGCTCTCCTGTGAGTCAGGTTTTAGTTTCCGATGCTTCACTTCAGGTTTACAGAATCCCTTGACCTTCTTATTGACAATGAAACACAGAAATTGCATACGAATTTAATACAAAAGGCACAGTGCCCACATAAGTACAAGAGGACTGACACTCTAACTTTCTATGATATGAACCTCTCCTGTGAGTACAGTTTTAGATTCCGATGCTTCACTTCAGGTTTACTGCATCCCTTGGACATTCTTATTGGCGATGAAACACAGAAATTGCATCCGAATTTAATACAACAGTCACAATGCCGACTTAAGTACAAGAGGACTGACACTCTAACTTCCTATGATTTGAACCACTCCTGTGAGTCCAGTTATAGATTCCGATGCTTCACTTCAGGTTTACTGTATCCCTTGGACCTTCTTATTGACGATGAAACAAAGAAATTTCATCCGAAATTAATACAAAAGGCACAATGCCGACTTAAGTACAAGAGGACAGACACTCTAACTTTCTATGATTTCAACCTCTGCTGTGAATCCAGTTTTAGATTCCGATGCTTCACTTCAAGTTTACTGTATCCCTTGGACCTTCTTATTGACGATGAAACAAGAAATTGCATCCGAATTTAATACAAAAGGCACAATGCCGACTTAAGTACAAGAGGACTGACACTCTAACTCTCTGTGATTTGAACCTCTCCTGTGAGTCCAGTTTTAGATTCCGATGCTTCACTTCAGATTTACTGTATCCCTTGGACCTTCTTATTGACGATGAAACACAGAAATTGCGTCCGAATTTAATTCTAAAGGCACAATGCCGTCTTAAGTACAAGAGAACTAACACTCTAAATTTCCATGATTTGAACCTCTCCTGTGAGTCCAGTTTTTGTTGCCGAGGCTTCACTTTAGGTTTACTGTATCCCTTGGACCTTCTTATTGACGATGAAACACAGAAATTGCATCCGAAATTAATAGAAAAGGCACAATGCCGACTTAAGTACAAGAGGACTGACACTCTAAGTTTCTATGATTTGAACCTCTCCTGTGAGTCAGGTTTTAGTTTCTGATGCTTCACTTCGGGTGTACTGCATCCCTCGGACCTTCTTATTGACGATGAAACACAGAAATTGCATCCGAATTTAATACAAAAGGCACAATGCCGACTTAAGTACAAGAGGACTGACACTTCAACTTTCTTTGATTTGAACCTCTCCTGTGATTCCACTTTTAGATTCCGATGCTGCACTTCAGGTTTTCTGTATTGCTTTGGACCTTCTTATTGACTATGAAACACAGAAATTGCATCCGAATTTAATACAAAAGGCACAATGCCGACTTAAGTACAAGAGGACTGACACTCTAAGTTTCTACGATTTGAACCTCTCCTGTGATTCAGGTTTTAGTTTCCGATGATTCACTTCAGGTTTACAGAATCCCTTGGACCTTCTTATTGACAATGAAACACAGAAATTGCATACGAATTTAATACAAAAGGCACAATGCCTACTTAAGTACAAGAGGACTGACACTCTAACTTTCTATGATTTGAACCTCTCCTGTGAGTCCAGTTTCAGATGCCGAGGTTTCACTTCAGGTTTACTGTATCCCTTGGACCTTCTTATTGACGATAAAACACAGAAATTGCATCCGAATTTAATACAAAAGGCACAATGCCGATTTAAGTACAAGAGGACTGACACTCTAACTTTCTGTGATTTGAACCTCTCCTGTGAGTCCAGTTTTAGATTACGATGCTTCACTTCAGATATACTGTATCCCTTGGACCTTCTTATTGACGATCAAACACAGAAATTGCATCTGAATTTAATACAAAATGCACAATGCCGACTTAAGTACAAGAGGACCGACACTCTAACTTTCTATGATTTGAACCTCACCTGTGAGTCCAGTTTTAGATTCCGATGCTTCACTTCAGGTTTACTGTATCCCTTGGACCTTCTTATTGACGATGAAACACAGAATTTGCATCCGAATTTAATACAAAAGGCACAATGCCGACTTAAGTACAAGAGGACTGACGCTCTAACTTTCTATGATTTGAACCTCTTCTGTGAGTCCAGTTTTAGATTCCGATGCTTCACTTCAGGTTTACTGTATCCCTTGGACTTTCTTATTGACGATGAAACACAGAAATTGTATTCGAATTTAATACAAAAGGCACAATGCCGACCTAAGTACAAGAGGACTGACACTCTAAGTTTCTATGATTTGAAGCTCTCCTGTGAGTCAGGTTTTAGTTTCCGATGCTTCACTTCAGGTTTACAGAATCCCTTGGACCTTCTTATTGACAATGAAACACAGAAATTGCATACGAATTTAATACAAAAGGCACAATGCCTACTTAAGTACAAGAGGACTGACACTCTAACTTTCTATTATTTGAACCCCTCCTGTGAGTCCAGTTTTAGATTCCGATGCTTCATTTCAGGTTTACTGTATCCCTGGACCTTCTTACTGACGATGAAACACAGAAATTAAATCCGAATTTAATACAAAAGGCACAATGCCGACTTAAGTTCAAGAGGACTGACACTCTAAGATTCTCTGATTTGAACCTGTCCTGTGTGCCCAGTTTTAGATTCCGAAGCTTCACTTCAGGTTTACTGTATTCCTTGGACCTTCTTACTGACGATGAAGCACAGAAATTGCATCTGATTTTAATACAAAATGCACAATGCCGACTTAAGTACAAGAGAACCGACACTCTAACTTTCTATGATTTGAACCTCACCTGTGAGTCCAGTTTTACATTCCGATGTTTCACTTCAGGTTTACTGTATCCCTGGACCTTCTTATTGACGATGAAACACAGAAATTAAATCCGAATTTAATACAAAAGGCACAATGCCGACTTAAGTACAAGAGGTGTAACACTCTAACTTTCTATGATTTGAACCACTCCTGTGAGGCCAGTTTTAGATTCCGATGCTTCACTTCAGGTTTACTGTATCCCTTGGACCTTCGTATTGGCGATAAAAACACCGAAATTGCATCCGAATTTAATACAAAAGGCACAATGCCGACTAAAGTACAAGAGGACTGACACTCTAACTTTCTATGATTTGAACCTCTCCTGTGAGTCCTGTTTTAGATTCCGATGCTTCACTTCAGGTTTACTGTATCCCTTGGACCTTCTTATTGACGATGAAACACAGAAATTGCATCCGCATTTAATACAAAAGGCACAATGCCGACTTAAGTACAAGAGGACTGACACTCTAACTTTCTTTGAAGTGAACCTCTCCTGTGATTCCACACTTAGATTCCGATGCTTCACTTCAGGTTTTCTGTATTCCTTTGGACCTTCTTATTGACGATGAAACACAGAAATTGCATCCGAATTTAATACAAAAGGCACAATGCCGACTTAAGTACAAGAGGACTGACACTCTAAGATTCTCTGATTTGAACCTCTCCTGTGTGTCCAGTTTTAGATTCCGAAGCTTCACTTCTGGTTTACTGTATCCCTTGGACCTTCTTACTGACGATGAAGCACAGAAATTGCATCCGATTTTAATACAAAAGGCACAATGCCGACTTAAGTACAAGAGGACTGACACTCTAATTGTCTATGATTTGAACCTCTCCTGTGAGTCCAGTTTTATATGCCGAGGCTTCACTTCAGGTTTACTGTATCCCTTGGACCTTCTTACTGACGATGAAGCACAGAAATTGCATCCGATTTTAATACAAAAGGCACAATGCCGACTTAAGTACAAGAGGACTGACACTCTAATTGTCTATGATTTGAACCTCTCCTGTGAGTCCAGTTTCAGATGCCGAGGCTTCACTTCAGGTTTACTGTATCCCTTGGACCTTCTTATTGACGATGAAACACAGAAATTGCATCCGAATTTAATACAAAAGGCACAATGCCGATTTAAGTACAAGAGGACTGACACTCTAACTTTCTACGATTTGAACCTCTCCTGTGAGTCCAGTTTTAGATTACGATGCTTCACTTCAGGTTTACTGTATCCCTTGGACCTTCTTATTGACGATCAAACACAGAAATTGCATCTGAATCTAATACAAAATGCACAATGCCGACAAAGACCAAGAGGACCGACACTCTAACTTTCTATGATTTGAACCTCACCTGTGAGTCCAGTTTTAGATTCCGATGCTTCACTTCAGGTTTACTGTATCCCTTGGACCTTCATATTGACGATGAAACACAGAAATTGCATCCGAAATTAATACAAAAGGCACAATGCTGGCTTAAGTACAAGAGGACTAACACTCTATCTTTCTATGATTTGAACCTCTCCTGTGATTCCAGTTTTAGATTCCGATGCTTCACTTCAGGTTTACTGTATCCCTTGGACCTTCTTATTGACGATGAAACACAGAATTTGCATCCGAATTTAATACAAAAGGCACAATGCCGACTTAAGTACAAGAGGACTGACGCTCTAACTTTCTATGATTTGAACCTCTTCTGTGAGTCCAGTTTTAGATTCCGATGCTTCACTTCAGGTTTACTGTATCCCTTGGACTTTCTTATTGCCGATGAAACACAGAAATTGTATTCGAATTTAATACAAATGGCACAATGCCGACTTTAGAAAAGGAGGACTGACACTCTAAGTTTCTATGATTTGAAGCTCTCCTGTGAGTCAGGTTTTAGTTTCCGATGCTTCACTTCAGGTTTACAGAATCCCTTGGACCTTCTTATTGACAATGAAACACAGAAATTGCATACGAATTTAATACAAAAGGCACAGTGCCGACATAAGTACAAGAGGACTGACACTCTAACTTTCTATGATATGAACCTCTCCTGTGAGTACAGTTTTAGATTCCGATGCTTCACTTCAGGTTTACTGCATCCCTTGGACCTTCTTATTGGCGATGAAACACAGAAATTGCATCCGAATTTAATACAACAGTCACAATGCCGACTTAAGTACAAGAGGACTGACACTCTAACTTCCTATGATTTGAACCACTCCTGTGAGTCCAGTTATAGATTCCGATGCTTCACTTCAGGTTTACTGTATCCCTTGGACCTTCTTATTGACGATGAAGCACAGAAATTGCATCCGATTTTAATACAAAAGGCACAATGCCGACTTAAGTACAAGAGGACTGACACTCTAATTGTCTATGATTTGAACCTCTCCTGTGAGTCCAGTTTTATATGCCGAGGCTTCACTTCAGGTTTACTGTATCCCTTGGACCTTCTTACTGACGATGTAGCACAGAAATTGTATCCGATTTTAATACAAAAGGCACAATGCCGACTTAAGTACAAGAGGACTGACACTCAAATTGTCTATGATTTGAACCTCTCCTGTGAGTCCAGTTTTAGATGCCGAGGCTTCACTTCAGGTTTACTGTATCCCTTGGACCTTCTTATTGACGATGAAACACAGAAATTGCATCCGAATTTAATACAAAAGGCACAATGCCGATTTAAGTACAAGAGGACTGACACTCTAACTTTCTGTGATTTGAACCTCTCCTGTGAGTCCAGTTTTAGATTACGATGCTTCACTTCAGATATACTGTATCCCTTGGACCTTCTTATTGACGATCAAACACAGAAATTGCATCTGAATTTAATACAATATGCACAATGCCGACTTAAGTACAAGAGGACCGACACTCTAACTTTCTATGATTTGAACCTCACCTGTGAGTCCAGTTTTAGATTCCGATGCTTCACTTCAGGTTTACTGTATCCCTTGGACCTTCTTATTGACGATGAAACACAGAAACTGCATCCGATTTTAATACAAAAGGCACAATGCTGGCTTAAGTACAAGAGGACTAACACTCTACCTTTCTTTGATTTGAACCTCTCCTGTGATTCTAGTTTTAGATTCCGATGCTTCACTTCAGGTTTACTGTATCCCTTGGACCTTCTTATTGACGATGAAACACAGAATTTGCATCCGAATTTAATACAAAAGGCACAATGCCGACTTAAGTACAAGAGGACTGACGCTCTAACTTTCTATGATTTGAACCTCTTCTGTGAGTCCAGTTTTAGATTCCGATGCTTCACTTCAGGATTACTGTATCCCTTGGACTTTCTTATTGACGATGAAACACAGAAATTGTATTCGAATTTAATACAAAAGGCACAATGCCGACTTAAGTACAAGAGGACTGACACTCTAAGTTTCTATGATTTGAAGCTCTCCTGTGAGTCAGGTTTTAGTTTCCGATGCTTCACTTCAGGTTTACAGAATCCCTTGGACCTTCTTATTGACAATGAAACACAGAAATTGCATACGAATTTAATACAAAAGGCACAGTGCCGACATAAGTACAAGAGGACTGACACTCTAACTTTCTATGATATGAACCTCTCCTGTGAGTACAGTTTTAGATTCCGATGCTTCACTTCAGGTTTACTGCATCCCTTGGACCTTCTTATTGACGATGAAGCACAGAAATTGCATCCGATTTTAATACAAAAGGCACAATGCCGACTTAAGTACAAGAGGACTGACACTCTAATTGTCTATGATTTGAACCTCTCCTGTGAGTCCAGTTTTATATGCCGAGGCTTCACTTCAGGTATACTGTATCCCTTGGACCTTCTTACTGACGATGTAGCACAGAAATTGTATCCGATTTTAATACAAAAGGCACAATGCCGACTTAAGTACAAGAGGACTGACACTCAAATTGTCTATGATTTGAACCTCTCCTGTGAGTCCAGTTTTAGATGCCGAGGCTTCACTTCAGGTTTACTGTATCCCTTGGACCTTCTTATTGACGATGAAACACAGAAATTGCATCCGAATTTAATACAAAAGGCACAATGCCGATTTAAGTACAAGAGGACTGACACTCTAACTTTCTGTGATTTGAACCTCTCCTGTGAGTCCAGTTTTAGATTACGATGCTTCACTTCAGATATACTGTATCCCTTGGACCTTCTTATTGACGATCAAACACAGAAATTGCATCTGAATTTAATACAAAATGCACAATGCCGACTTAAGTACAAGAGGACCGACACTCTAACTTTCTATGATTTGAACCTCACCTGTGAGTCCAGTTTTAGATTCCGATGCTTCACTTCAGGTTTACTGTATCCCTTGGACCTTCTTATTGACGATGAAACACAGAAACTGCATCCGATTTTAATACAAAAGGCACAATGCTGGCTTAAGTACAAGAGGACTAACACTCTACCTTTCTTTGATTTGAACCTCTCCTGTGATTCCAGTTTTAGATTCCGATGCTTCAGTTCAGGTTTACTGTATCCCTTGGACCTTCTTATTGACGATGAAACACAGAATTTGCATCCGAATTTAATACAAAAGGCACAATGCCGACTTAAGTACAAGAGGACTGACGCTCTAACTTTCTATGATTTGAACCTCTTCTGTGAGTCCAGTTTTAGATTCCGATGCTTCACTTCAGGATTACTGTATCCCTTGGACTTTCTTATTGACGATGAAACACAGAAATTGTATTCGAATTTAATACAAAAGGCACAATGCCGACTTAAGTACAAGAGGACTGACACTCTAAGTTTCTATGATTTGAAGCTCTCCTGTGAGTCAGGTTTTAGTTTCCGATGCTTCACTTCAGGTTTACAGAATCCCTTGGACCTTCTTATTGACAATGAAACACAGATATTGCATACGAATTTAATACAAAAAGCACAATGCCTACTTAAGTATAAGAGGACAGCCACTCTAACTTTCTATTATTTGAACCTCTCCTGTGAGTCCAGTTTTAGATTCCGATGCTTTACTTCAGGTTTACTGTATCCCTGGACCTTCTTACTGACGATGAAACACAGAAATTAAATCCGAATTTAATACAAAAGGCACAATGCCGACTTAAGTTCAAGAGGACTGACACTCTAAGATTCTCTGATTTGAACCTCTCCTGTGTGCCCAGTTTTAGATTCCGAAGCTTCACTTCAGGTTTACTGTATTCCTTGGACCTTCTTACTGACGATGAAGCACAGAAATTGCATCCGATTTTAATACAAAATGCACAATGCCGACTTAAGTACAAGAGAACAGACACTCTAACTTTCTATGATTTGAACCTCACCTGTGAGTCCAGTTTTACATTCCGATGTTTCACTTCAGGTTTACTGTATCCCTGGACCTTCTTATTGACGATGAAACACAGAAATTAAATCCGAATTTAATACAAAAGGCACAATGCCGACTTAAGTACAAGAGGTCTAACACTCTAACTTTCTATGATTTGAACCACTCCTGTGAGGCCAGTTTTAGATTCCGATGCTTCACTTCAGGTTTACTGTATCCCTTGGACCTTCGTATTGGCGATAAAAACACAGAAATTGCATCCGAATTTAATACAAAAGGCACAATGCCGACTAAAGTACAAGAGGACTGACACTCTAACTTTCTATGATTTGAACCTCTCCTGTGAGTCCAGGTTTAGATTCCGATGCTTCACTTCAGGTTTACTGTATCCCTTGGACCTTCTTATTGACGATGAAACACAGAAATTGCATCCGAATTTAATACAAAAGGCACAATGCCGACTTAAGTACAAGAGGACTGACACTCTAACTTTCTTTGAAGTGAACCTCTCCTGTGATTCCACTTTTAGATTCCGATGCTTCACTTCAGGTTTTCTGTATTCCTTTGGACCTTCTTATTGACGATGAAACACAGAAATTGCATCCGAATTTAATACAAAAGGCAGAATGCCGACTTAAGTACAAGAGGACTGACACTCTAAGATTCTCTGATTTGAACCTCTCCTGTGTGTCCAGTTTTAGATTCCGAAGCTTCACTTCAGGTTTACTGTATCCCTTGGACCTTCTTACTGACGATGAAGCACAGAAATTGCATCCGATTTTAATTCAAAAGGCACAATGCCGACTTAAGTACAAGAGGACTGACACTCTAATTGTCTATGATTTGAACCTCTCCTGTGAGTCCAGTTTTATATGCCGAGGCTTCACTTCAGGTTTACTGTATCCCTTGGACCTTCTTACTGACGATGAAGCACAGAAATTGCATCCGATTTTAATACAAAAGGCACAATGCCGACTTAAGTACAAGAGGACTGACACTCTAATTGTCTATGATTTGAACCTCTCCTGTGAGTCCAGTTTCAGATGCCGAGGTTTCACTTCAGGTTTACTGTATCCCTTGGACCTTCTTATTGACGATGAAACACAGAAATTGCATCCGAATTTAATACAAAAGGCACAATGCCGATTTAAGTACAAGAGGACTGACACTCTAACTTTCTACGATTTGAACCTCTCCTGTGAGTCCAGTTTTAGATTACGATGCTTCACTTCAGGTTTACTGTATCCCTTGGACCTTCTTATTGACGATCAAACACAGAAATTGCATCTGAATTTAATACAAAATGCACAATGCCGACTTAAGTACAAGAGGACTGACACTCTAACTTTCTATGATTTGAACCTCACCTGTGAGTCCAGTTTTAGATTCCGATGCTTCACTTCAGGTTTACTGTATCCCTTGGACCTTCTTATTGACGATGAAACACAGAAATTGCATCCGAAATTAATACAAAAGGCACAATGCTGGCTTAAGTACAAGAGGACTAACACTCTATCTTTCTATGATTTGAACCTCTCCTGTGATTCCAGTTTTAGATTCCGATGCTTCACTTCAGGTTTACTGTATCCCTTGGACCTTCTTATTGACGATGAAACACAGAATTTGCATCCGAATTTAATACAAAAGGCACAATGCCGACTTAAGTACAAGAGGACTGACGCTCTAACTTTCTATGATTTGAACCTCTTCTGTGAGTCCAGTTTTAGATTCCGATGCTTCACTTCAGGTTTACTGTATCCCTTGGACTTTCTTATTGACGATGAAACACAGAAATTGTATTCGAATTTAAAACAAATGGCACAATGCCGACTTCAGTAAAAGAGGACTGACACTCTAAGTTTCTATGATTTGAAGCTCTCCTGTGAGTCAGGTTTTAGTTTCCGATGCTTCACTTCAGGTTTACAGAATCCCTTGGACCTTCTTATTGACAATGAAACACAGAAATTGCATACGAATTTAATACAAAAGGCACAGTGCCGACATAAGTACAAGAGGACTGACACTCTAACTTTCTATGATATGAACCTCTCCTGTGAGTACAGTTTTAGATTCCGATGCTTCACTTCAGGTGTACTGCATCCCTTGGACCTTCTTATTGGCGATGAAACACAGAAATTGCATCCGAATTTAATACAACAGTCACAATGCCGACTTAAGTACAAGTGGACTGACACTTCAACTTTCTTTGATTTGAACCTCTCCTGTGATTCCACTTTTAGATTCCGATGCTGCACTTCAGGTTTTCTGTATTCCTTTGGACCTTCTTATTGACTATGAAACACAGAAATTGCATCCGAATTTAATACAAAAGGCACAATGCCGACTTAAGTACAAGAGGACTGACACTCTAACTTTCTATTATTTGAACCTCTCCTGTGAGTCCAGTTTTAGATTCCGATGCTTCACTTCAGGTTTACTGTATCCCTGGACCTTCTTACTGACGATGAAACACAGAAATTAAATCCGAATTTAATACAAAAGGCACAATGCCGACTTAAGTTCAAGAGGACTGACACTCTAAGATTCTCTGATTTGAACCTCTCCTGTGTGCCCAGTTTTAGATTCCGAAGCTTGACTTCAGGTTTACTGTATTCCTTGGACCTTCTTACTGACGATGAAGCACAGAAATTGCATCCGATTTTAATACAAAAGGCACAATGCCGACTTAAGTACAAGAGGACTGACACTCTAATTGTCTATGATTTGAACCTCTCCTGTGAGTCCAGTTTTATATGCCGAGGCTTCACTTCAGGTTTACTGTATCCCTTGGACCTTCTTACTGACGATGAAGCACAGAAATTGTATCCGATTTTAATACAAAAGGCACAATGCCGACTTAAGTACAAGAGGACTGACACTCAAATTGTCTATGATTTGAACCTCTCCTGTGAGTCCAGTTTTAGATGCCGAGGCTTCACTTCAGGTTTACTGTATCCCTTGGACCTTTTTATTGACGATGAAACACAGAAATTGCATCCGAATTTAGTACAAAAGGCACAATGCCGATTTAAGTACAAGAGGACTGACACTTTAACTTTCTGTGATTTGAACCTCTCCTGTGAGTCCAGTTAGATTACGATGCTTCACTTCAGATATACTGTATCCCTTGGACCTTCTTATTGACGATCAAACACAGAAATTGCATCTGAATTTAATACAAAATGCACAATGCCGACTTAAGTACAAGAGGACCGACACACTAACTTTCTATGATTTGAACCTCACCTGTGAGTCCAGTTTTAGATTCCGATGCTTCACTTTAGGTTTACTGTATCCCTTGGACCTTCTTATTGACGATGAAACACAGAAACTGCATCCGATTTTAATACAAAAGGCACAATGCTGGCTTAAGTACAAGAGGACTAACACTCTACCTTTCTATGATTTGAACCTCTCCTGTGATTCCAGTTTTAGATTCCGATGCTTCACTTCAGGTTTACTGTATCCCTTGGACCTTCTTATTGACGATGAAACACAGAATTTGCATCCGAATTTAATACAAAAGGCACAATGCCGACTTAAGTACAAGAGGACTGACCCTCTAACTTTCTATGATTTGAACCCCTTCTGTGAGTCCAGTTTTAGATTCCGAGGCTTCACTTCAGGTTTACTGTATCCCTTGGACTTTCTTATTGACGATGAAACACAGAAATTGTATTCGAATTTAATACAAAAGGCACAATGCCGACTTAAGTACAAGAGGACTGACACTCTAAGTTTCTATGATTTGAAGCTCTCCTGTGAGTCAGGTTTTAGTTTCCGATGCTTCACTTCAGGTTTACAGAATCCCTTGGACCTTCTTATTGACAATGAAACACAGAAATTGCATACGAATTTAATACAAAAGGCACAGTGCCGACATAAGTACAAGAGGACTGACACTCTAACTCTCTATGAATTGAACCTCTCCTGTGAGTACAGTTTTAGATTCCGATGCTTCACTTCAGGTTTACTGCATCCCTTGGACCTTCTTATTGGCGATGAAACACAGAAATTGCATCCGAATTTAATACAACAGTCACAATGCCGACTTTAGTACAAGAGGACTGACACTCTAACTTCCTATGATTTGAACCACTCCTGTGAGTCCAGTTGTAGATTCCGATGCTTCACTTCAGGTTTACTGTATCCCTTGGACCTTCTTATTGACGATGAAACACAGAAATTGCATCCGAAATTAATACAAAAGACACAATGCCGACTTAAGTACAAGAGGATAGACACTCTATCTTTCTATGATTTCAACCTCTGCTGTGAATCCAGTTTTAGATTCCGATGCTTCACTTCAAGTTTGCTGTATCCCTTGGACCTTCTTATTGACGATGAAACAAGAAATTGCATCCGAATTTAATACAAAAGGCACAATGCCGACTTAAGTACAAGAGGACTGACACTCTAACTTTCTGTGATTTGAACCTCTCCTGTGAGTCCAGTTTTAGATTCCGATGCTTCACTTCAGATTTACTGTATCCCTTGGACCTTCTTATTGACGATGAAACACAGAAATTGCGTCCGAATTTAATACAAAAGGCACAATGCCGTCTAAAGTACAAGAGAACTGACACTCTAAAATTCTATGATTTGAACCTCTCCTGTGAGTCCAGTTTTTGTTTCCGAGGCTTCACTTCAGGTTTACTGTATCCCTTGGACCTTCTTATTGACGATGAAACACAGAAATTGCATCCGAAATTAATACAAAAGGCACAATGCCGACTTAAGTACAAGAGGACTGACACTCTAAGTTTCTATGATTTGAACCTCTCCTGTGAGTCAGGTTTTAGTTTCTGATGCTTCACTTCGGGTGTACAGCATCCCTCGGACCTTCTTATTGACCATGAAACACAGAAATTGCATCCGAATTTAATACAAAAGGCACAATGCCGACTTAAGTACAAGAGGACTGACACTTCAACTTTCTTTGATTTGAACCTATCCTGTGATTCCACTTTTAGATTCCGATGCTGCACTTCAGGTTTTCTGTATTCCTTTGGACCTTCTTATTGACTATGAAACACAGAAATTGCATCCGAATTTAATACAAAAGGCACAATGCCGACTTAAGTACAAGAGGACTGACACTCTAAGTTTCTATGATTTGAACCTCACCTGTGAGTCCAGTTTTAGATTCCGATGCTTCACTACAGGTTTACTGTATCCCTTGGACCTTCTTATTGTCAATGAAACACAGAAATTGTATCCGAATTTAATACAAAATGCACAATGCCGACATAAGTACAAGAGGACTGACACTCTAATTGTCTATGATTTGAACCTCTCCTGTGAGTTCAGTTTTAGATGCCGAGGCTTCACTTCAGGTTTACTGTATCCCTGGACCTTCTTACTGACGATGAAACACAGAAATTAAATCCGAATTTAATACAAAAGACACAATGCCGACTTAAGTTCAAGAGGACTGACACTCTAAGATTCTCTGATTTGAACCTCTCCTGTGTGCCCAGTTTTAGATTCCGAAGCTTGACTTCAGGTTTACTGTATTCCTTGGACCTTCTTACTGACGATGAAGCACAGAAATTGCATCCGATTTTAATACAAAAGGCACAATGCCGACTTAAGTACAAGAGGACTGACACTCTAATTGTCTATGATTTGAACCTCTCCTGTGAGTCCAGTTTTATATGCCGAGGCTTCACTTCAGGTTTACTGTTTCCCTTGGACCTTCTTACTGACGATGAAGCACAGAAATTGTATCCGATTTTAATACAAAAGGCACAATGCCGACTTAAGTACAAGAGGACTGACACTCAAATTGTCTATGATTTGAACCTCTCCTGTGAGTCCAGTTTTAGATGCCGAGGCTTCACTTCAGGTTTACTGTATCCCTTGGACCTTTTTATTGACGATGAAACATAGAAATTGCATCCGAATTTAATACAAAAGGCACAATGCCGATTTAAGTACAAGAGGACTGACACTCTAACTTTCTGTGATTTGAACCTCTCCTGTGAGTCCAGTTAGATTACGATGCTTCACTTCAGATATACTGTAACCCTTGGACCTTCTTATTGACGATCAAACACAGAAATTGCGTATGAATTTAATACAAAATGCACAATGCCGACTTAAGTACAAGAGGACCGACACACTAACTTTCTATGATTTGAACCTCACCTGTGAGTCCAGTTTTAGATTCCGATGCTTCACTTCAGGTTTACTGTATCCCTTGGACCTTCTTATTGACGATGAAACACAGAAATTGCATCCGAAATTAATACAAAAGGCACAATGCTGGCTTAAGTACAAGAGGACTAACACTCTATCTTTCTATGATTTGAACCTCTCCTGTGATTCCAGTTTTAGATTCTGATGCTTCACTTCAGGTTTACTGTATCCCTTGGACCTTCTTATTGACGATGAAACACAGAATTTGCATCCGAATTTAATAAAAAAGGCACAATGCCGACTTAAGTACAAGAGGACTGACGCTCTAACTTTCTATGATTTGAACCTCTTCTGTGAGTCCAGTTTTAGATTCCGATGCTTCACTTCAGGTTTACTGTATCCCTTGGACTTTCTTATTGACGATGAAACACAGAAATTGTATTCGAATTTAAAACAAATGGCACAATGACGACTTTAGTAAAAGAGGACTGACACTCTAAGTTTCTATGTTTTGAAGCTCTCCTGTGAGTCAGGTTTTAGTTTCCGATGCTTCACTTCAGGTTTACAGAATCCCTTGGACCTTCTTATTGACAATGAAACACAGAAATTGCATACGAATTTAATACAAAAGGCACAGTGCCGACATAAGTACAAGAGGACTGACACTCTAACTTTCTATGATATAAACCTCTCCTGTGAGTACAGTTTTAGATTCCGATGCTTCACTTCAGGTTTACTGCATCCCTTGGACCTTCTTATTGGCGATGAAACACAGAAATTGCATCCGAATTTAATACAACAGTCACAATGCCGACTTAAGTACAAGAGGACTGACACTTCAACTTTCTTTGATTTGAACCTCTCCTGTGATTCCACTTTTAGATTCCGATGCTGCACTTCAGGTTTTCTGTATTCCTTTGGACCTTCTTATTGACTATGAAACACAGAAATTGCATCCGAATTTAATACAAAAGGCAGAATGCCGACTTAAGTACAAGAGGACTGACACTCTAAGATTCTCTGATTTGAACCTCTCCTGTGTGTCCAGTTTTAGATTCCGAAGCTTCACTTCAGGTTTACTGTATCCCTTGGACCTTCTTACTGACGATGAAGCACAGAAATTGCATCCGATTTTAATTCAAAAGGCACAATGCCGACTTAAGTACAAGAGGACTGACACTCTAATTGTCTATGATTTGAACCTCTCCTGTGAGTCCAGTTTTATATGCCGAGGCTTCACTTCAGGTTTACTGTATCCCTTGGACCTTCTTACTGACGATGAAGCACAGAAATTGCATCCGAATTTAATACAAAAGGCAGAATGCCGACTTAAGTACAAGAGGACTGACACTCTAAGATTCTCTGATTTGAACCTCTCCTGTGTGTCCAGTTTTAGATTCCGAAGCTTCACTTCAGGTTTACTGTATCCCTTGGACCTTCTTACTGACGATGAAGCACAGAAATTGCATCCGATTTTAATTCAAAAGGCACAATGCCGACTTAAGTACAAGAGGACTGACACTCTAATTGTCTATGATTTGAACCTCTCCTGTGAGTCCAGTTTTATATGCCGAGGCTTCACTTCAGGTTTACTGTATCCCTTGGACCTTCTTACTGACGATGAAGCACAGAAATTGCATCCGATTTTAATACAAAAGGCACAATGCCGACTTAAGTACAAGAGGACTGACACTCTAATTGTCTATGATTTGAACCTCTCCTGTGAGTCCAGTTTCAGATGCCGAGGTTTCACTTCAGGTTTACTGTATCCCTTGGACCTTCTTATTGACGATGAAACACAGAAATTGCATCCGAATTTAATACAAAAGGCACAATGCCGATTTAAGTACAAGAGGACTGACACTCTAACTTTCTACGATTTGAACCTCTCCTGTGAGTCCAGTTTTAGATTACGATGCTTCACTTCAGGTTTACTGTATCCCTTGGACCTTCTTATTGACGATCAAACACAGAAATTGCATCTGAATTTAATACAAAATGCACAATGCCGACTTAAGTACAAGAGGACTGACACTCTAACTTTCTATGATTTGAACCTCACCTGTGAGTCCAGTTTTAGATTCCGATGCTTCACTTCAGGTTTACTGTATCCCTTGGACCTTCTTATTGACGATGAAACACAGAAATTGCATCCGAAATTAATACAAAAGGCACAATGCTGGCTTAAGTACAAGAGGACTAACACTCTATCTTTCTATGATTTGAACCTCTCCTGTGATTCCAGTTTTAGATTCCGATGCTTCACTTCAGGTTTACTGTATCCCTTGGACCTTCTTATTGACGATGAAACACAGAATTTGCATCCGAATTTAATACAAAAGGCACAATGCCGACTTAAGTACAAGAGGACTGACGCTCTAACTTTCTATGATTTGAACCTCTTCTGTGAGTCCAAATTTAGATTCCGATGCTTCACTTCAGGTTTACTGTATCCCTTGGACTTTCTTATTGACGATGAAACACAGATATTGTATTCGAATTTAAAACAAATGGCACAATGCCGACTTTAGTAAAAGAGGACTGACACTCTAAGTTTCTATGATTTGAAGCTCTCCTGTGAGTCAGGTTTTAGTTTCCGATGCTTCACTTCAGGTTTACAGAATCCCTTGGACCTTCTTATTGACAATGAAACACAGAAATTGCATACGAATTTAATACAAAAGGCACAGTGCCGACATAAGTACAAGAGGACTGACACTCTAACTTTCTATGATATGAACCTCTCCTGTGAGTACAGTTTTAGATTCCGATGCTTCACTTCAGGTGTACTGCATCCCTTGGACCTTCTTATTGGCGATGAAACACAGAAATTGCATCCAAATTTAATACAACAGTCACAATGCCGACTTAAGTACAAGTGGACTGACACTTCAACTTTCTTTGATTTGAACCTCTCCTGTGATTCCACTTTTAGATTCCGATGCTGCACTTCAGGTTTTCTGTATTCCTTTGGACCTTCTTATTGACTATGAAACACAGAAATTGCATCCGAATTTAATACAAAAGGCACAATGCCGACTTAAGTACAAGAGGACTGACACTCTAACTTTCTATTATTTGAACCTCTCCTGTGAGTCCAGTTTTAGATTCCGATGCTTCACTTCAGGTTTACTGTATCCCTGGACCTTCTTACTGACGATGAAACACAGAAATTAAATCCGAATTTAATACAAAAGGCACAATGCCGACTTAAGTTCAAGAGGACTGACACTCTAAGATTCTCTGATTTGAACCTCTCCTGTGTGCCCAGTTTTAGATTCCGAAGCTTCACTTCAGGTTTACTGTATTCCTTGGACCTTCTTACTGACGATGAAGCACAGAAATTGCATCCGATTTTAATACAAAAGGCACAATGCCGACTTAAGTACAAGAGGACTGACACTCTAATTGTCTATGATTTGAACCTCTCCTGTGAGTCCAGTTTTATATGCCGAGGCTTCACTTCAGGTTTACTGTATCCCTTGGACCTTCTTACTGACGATGAAGCACAGAAATTGTATCCGATTTTAATACAAAAGGCACAATGCCGACTTAAGTACAAGAGGACTGACACTCAAATTGTCTATGATTTGAACCTCTCCTGTGAGTCCAGTTTTAGATGCCGAGGCTTCACTTCAGGTTTACTGTATCCCTTGGACCTTTTTATTGACGATGAAACACAGAAATTGCATCCGAATTTAGTACAAAAGGCACAATGCCGATTTAAGTACAAGAGGACTGACACTCTAACTTTCTGTGATTTGAACCTCTCCTGTGAGTCCAGTTAGATTACGATGCTTCACTTCAGATATACTGTATCCCTTGGACCTTCTTATTGACGATCAAACACAGAAATTGCATCTGAATTTAATACAAAATGCACAATGCCGACTTAAGTACAAGAGGACCGACACACTAACTTTCTATGATTTGAACCTCACCTGTGAGTCCAGTTTTAGATTCCGATGCTTCACTTTAGGTTTACTGTATCCCTTGGACCTTCTTATTGACGATGAAACACAGAAACTGCATCCGATTTTAATACAAAAGGCACAATGCTGGCTTAAGTACAAGAGGACTAACACTCTACCTTTCTATGATTTGAACCTCTCCTGTGATTCCAGTTTTAGATTCCGATGCTTCACTTCAGGTTTACTGTATCCCTTGGACCTTCTTATTGACGATGAAACACAGAATTTGCATCCGAATTTAATACAAAAGGCACAATGCCGACTTAAGTACAAGAGGACTGACGCTCTAACTTTCTATGATTTGAACCCCTTCTGTGAGTCCAGTTTTAGATTCCGATGCTTCACTTCAGGTTTACTGTATCCCTTGGACTTTCTTATTGACGATGAAACACAGAAATTGTATTCGAATTTAATACAAAAGGCACAATGCCGACTTAAGTACAAGAGGACTGATCACTCTAAGTTTCTATGATTTGAAGCTCTCCTGTGAGTCAGGTTTTAGTTTCCGATGCTTCACTTCAGGTTTACAGAATCCCTTGGACCTTCTTATTGACAATGAAACACAGAAATTGCATACGAATTTAATACAAAAGGCACAGTGCCGACATAAGTACAAGAGGACTGACACTCTAACTCTCTATGAATTGAACCTCTCCTGTGAGTACAGTTTTAGATTCCGATGCTTCACTTCAGGTTTACTGCATCCCTTGGACCTTCTTATTGGCGATGAAACACAGAAATTGCATCCGAATTTAATACAACAGTCACAATGCCGACTTTAGTACAAGAGGACTGACACTCTAACTTCCTATGATTTGAACCACTCCTGTGAGTCCAGTTGTAGATTCCGATGCTTCACTTCAGGTTTACTGTATCCCTTGGACCTTCTTATTGACGATGAAACACAGAAATTGCATCCGAAATTAATACAAAAGACACAATGCCGACTTAAGTACAAGAGGATAGACACTCTATCTTTCTATGATTTCAACCTCTGCTGTGAATCCAGTTTTAGATTCCGATGCTTCACTTCAAGTTTGCTGTATCCCTTGGACCTTCTTATTGACGATGAAACAAGAAATTGCATCCGAATTTAATACAAAAGGCACAATGCCGACTTAAGTACAAGAGGACTGACACTCTAACTTTCTGTGATTTGAACCTCTCCTGTGAGTCCAGTTTTAGATTCCGATGCTTCACTTCAGATTTACTGTATCCCTTGGACCTTCTTATTGACGATGAAACACAGAAATTGCGTCCGAATTTAATACAAAAGGCACAATGCCGTCTAAAGTACAAGAGAACTGACACTCTAAAATTCTATGATTTGAACCTCTCCTGTGAGTCCAGTTTTTGTTTCCGAGGCTTCACTTCAGGTTTACTGTATCCCTTGGACCTTCTTATTGACGATGAAACACAGAAATTGCATCCGAAATTAATACAAAAGGCACAATGCCGACTTAAGTACAAGAGGACTGACACTCTAAGTTTCTATGATTTGAACCTCTCCTGTGAGTCAGGTTTTAGTTTCTGATGCTTCACTTCGGGTGTACAGCATCCCTCGGACCTTCTTATTGACCATGAAACACAGAAATTGCATCCGAATTTAATACAAAAGGCACAATGCCGACTTAAGTACAAGAGGACTGACACTTCAACTTTCTTTGATTTGAACCTATCCTGTGATTCCACTTTTAGATTCCGATGCTGCACTTCAGGTTTTCTGTATTCCTTTGGACCTTCTTATTGACTATGAAACACAGAAATTGCATCCGAATTTAATACAAAAGGCACAATGCCGACTTAAGTACAAGAGGACTGACACTCTAAGTTTCTATGATTTGAACCTCACCTGTGAGTCCAGTTTTAGATTCCGATGCTTCACTACAGGTTTACTGTATCCCTTGGACCTTCTTATTGTCAATGAAACACAGAAATTGTATCCGAATTTAATACAAAATGCACAATGCCGACATAAGTACAAGAGGACTGACACTCTAATTGTCTATGATTTGAACCTCTCCTGTGAGTCCAGTTTTAGATGCCGAGGCTTCACTTCAGGTTTACTGTATCCCTGGACCTTCTTACTGACGATGAAACACAGAAATTAAATCCGAATTTAATACAAAAGGCACAATGCCGACTTAAGTTCAAGAGGACTGACACTCTAAGATTCTCTGATTTGAACCTCTCCTGTGTGCCCAGTTTTAGATTCCGAAGCTTCACTTCAGGTTTACTGTATTCCTTGGACCTTCTTACTGACGATGAAGCACAGAAATTGCATCCGATTTTAATACAAAAGGCACAATGCCGACTTAAGTACAAGAGGACTGACACTCAAATTGTCTATGATTTGAACCTCTCCTGTGAGTCCAGTTTTAGATGCCGAGGCTTCACTTCAGGTTTACTGTATCCCTTGGACCTTTTTATTGACGATGAAACATAGAAATTGCATCCGAATTTAATACAAAAGGCACAATGCCGATTTAAGTACAAGAGGACTGACACTCTAACTTTCTGTGATTTGAACCTCTCCTGTGAGTCCAGTTAGATTACGATGCTTCACTTCAGATATACTGTAACCCTTGGACCTTCTTATTGACGATCAAACACAGAAATTGCGTATGAATTTAATACAAAATGCACAATGCCGACTTAAGTACAAGAGGACCGACACACTAACTTTCTATGATTTGAACCTCACCTGTGAGTCCAGTTTTAGATTCCGATGCTTCACTTCAGGTTTACTGTATCCCTTGGACCTTCTTATTGACGATGAAACACAGAAATTGCATCCGAAATTAATACAAAAGGCACAATGCTGGCTTAAGTACAAGAGGACTAACACTCTATCTTTCTATGATTTGAACCTCTCCTGTGATTCCAGTTTTAGATTCTGATGCTTCACTTCAGGTTTACTGTATCCCTTGGACCTTCTTATTGACGATGAAACACAGAATTTGCATCCGAATTTAATACAAAAGGCACAATGCCGACTTAAGTACAAGAGGACTGACGCTCTAACTTTCTATGATTTGAACCTCTTCTGTGAGTCCAGTTTTAGATTCCGATGCTTCACTTCAGGTTTACTGTATCCCTTGGACTTTCTTATTGACGATGAAACACAGAAATTGTATTCGAATTTAAAACAAATGGCACAATGACGACTTTAGTAAAAGAGGACTGACACTCTAAGTTTCTATGTTTTGAAGCTCTCCTGTGAGTCAGGTTTTAGTTTCCGATGCTTCACTTCAGGTTTACAGAATCCCTTGGACCTTCTTATTGACAATGAAACACAGAAATTGCATACGAATTTAATACAAAAGGCACAGTGCCGACATAAGTACAAGAGGACTGACACTCTAACTTTCTATGATATAAACCTCTCCTGTGAGTACAGTTTTAGATTCCGATGCTTCACTTCAGGTTTACTGCATCCCTTGGACCTTCTTATTGGCGATGAAACACAGAAATTGCATCCGAATTTAATACAACAGTCACAATGCCGACTTAAGTACAAGAGGACTGACACTTCAACTTTCTTTGATTTGAACCTCTCCTGTGATTCCACTTTTAGATTCCGATGCTGCACTTCAGGTTTTCTGTATTCCTTTGGACCTTCTTATTGACTATGAAACACAGAAATTGCATCCGAATTTAATACAAAAGGCACAATGCCGACTTAAGTACAAGAGGACTGACACTCTAACTTTCTATTATTTGAACCTCTCCTGTGAGTCCAGTTTTAGATTCCGATGCTTCACTTCAGGTTTACTGTATCCCTGGACCTTCTTACTGACGATGAAACACAGAAATTAAATCCGAATTTAATACAAAAGGCACAATGCCGACTTAAGTTCAAGAGGACTGACACTCTAAGATTCTCTGATTTGAACCTCTCCTGTGTGCCCAGTTTTAGATTCCGAAGCTTCACTTCAGGTTTACTGTATTCCTTGGACCTTCTTACTGACGATGAAGCACAGAAATTGCATCCGATTTTAATACAAAAGGCACAATGCCGACTTAAGTACAAGAGGACTGACACTCTAATTGTCTATGATTTGAACCTCTCCTGTGAGTCCAGTTTTATATGCCGAGGCTTCACTTCAGGTTTACTGTATCCCTTGGACCTTCTTACTGACGATGAAGCACAGAAATTGTATCCGATTTTAATACAAAAGGCACAATGCCGACTTAAGTACAAGAGGACGGACACTCAAATTGTCTATGATTTGAACCTCTCCTGTGAGTCCAGTTTTAGATGCCGAGGCTTCACTTCAGGTTTACTGTATCCCTTGGACCTTTTTATTGACGATGAAACACAGAAATTGCATCCGAATTTAATACAAAAGGCACAATGCCGATTTAAGTACAAGTGGACTGACACTCTAACTTTCTGTGATTTGAACCTCACCTGTGAGTCCAGTTAGATTACGATGCTTCACTTCAGATATACTGTATCCCTTGGACCTTCTTATTGACGATCAAACACAGAAATTGCATCTGAATTTAATACAAAATGCACAATGCCGACTTAAGTACAAGAGGACCGACACACTAACTTTCTATGATTTGAACCTCACCTGTGAGTCCAGTTTTAGATTCCGATGCTTCACTTTAGGTTTACTGTATCCCTTGGACCTTCTTATTGACGATGAAACACAGAAACTGCATCCGATTTTAATACAAAAGGCACAATGCTGGCTTAAGTACAAGAGGACTAACACTCTACCTTTCTATGATTTGAACCTCTCCTGTGATTCCAGTTTTAGATTCCGATGCTTCACTTCAGGTTTACTGTATCCCTTGGACCTTCTTATTGACGATGAAACACAGAATTTGCATCCGAATTTAATACAAAAGGCACAATGCCGACTTAAGTACAAGAGGACTGACGCTCTAACTTTCTATGATTTGAACCCCTTCTGTGAGTCCAGTTTTAGATTCCGATGCTTCACTTCAGGTTTACTGTATCCCTTGGACTTTCTTATTGACGATGAAACACAGAAATTGTATTCGAATTTAATACAAAAGGCACAATGCCGACTTAAGTACAAGAGGACTGACACTCTAAGTTTCTATGATTTGAAGCTCTCCTGTGAGTCAGGTTTTAGTTTCCGATGCTTCACTTCAGGTTTACAGAATCCCTTGGACCTTCTTATTGACAATGAAACACAGAAATTGCATACGAATTTAATACAAAAGGCACAGTGCCGACATAAGTACAAGAGGACTGACACTCTAACTCTCTATGAATTGAACCTCTCCTGTGAGTACAGTTTTAGATTCCGATGCTTCACTTCAGGTTTACTGCATCCCTTGGACCTTCTTATTGGCGATGAAACACAGAAATTGCATCCGAATTTAATACAACAGTCACAATGCCGACTTTAGTACAAGAGGACTGACACTCTAACTTCCTATGATTTGAACCACTCCTGTGAGTCCAGTTGTAGATTCCGATGCTTCACTTCAGGTTTACTGTATCCCTTGGACCTTCTTATTGACGATGAAACACAGAAATTGCATCCGAAATTAATACAAAAGACACAATGCCGACTTAAGTACAAGAGGATAGACACTCTATCTTTCTATGATTTCAACCTCTGCTGTGAATCCAGTTTTAGATTCCGATGCTTCACTTCAAGTTTGCTGTATCCCTTGGACCTTCTTATTGACGATGAAACAAGAAATTGCATCCGAATTTAATACAAAAGGCACAATGCCGACTTAAGTACAAGAGGACTGACACTCTAACTTTCTGTGATTTGAACCTCTCCTGTGAGTCCAGTTTTAGATTCCGATGCTTCACTTCAGATTTACTGTATCCCTTGGACCTTCTTATTGACGATGAAACACAGAAATTGCGTCCGAATTTAATACAAAAGGCACAATGCCGTCTTAAGTACAAGAGAACTGACACTCTAAAATTCTATGATTTGAACCTCTCCTGTGAGTCCAGTTTTTGTTGCCGAGGCTTCACTTCAGGTTTACTGTATCCCTTGGACCTTCTTATTGACGATGAAACACAGAAATTGCATCCGAAATTAATACAAAAGGCACAATGCCGACTTAAGTACAAGAGGACTGACACTCTAAGTTTCTATGATTTGAACCTCTCCTGTGAGTCAGGTTTTAGTTTCTGATGCTTCACTTCGGGTGTACAGCATCCCTCGGACCTTCTTATTGACCATGAAACACAGAAATTGCATCCGAATTTAATACAAAAGGCACAATGCCGACTTAAGTACAAGAGGACTGACACTTCAACTTTCTTTGATTTGAACCTATCCTGTGATTTCACTTTTAGATTCCGATGCTGCACTTCAGGTTTTCTGTATTCCTTTGGACCTTCTTATTGACTATGAAACACAGAAATTGCATCCGAATTTAATACAAAAGGCACAATGCCGACTTAAGTACAAGAGGACTGACACTCTAAGTTTCTATGATTTGAACCTCTCCTGTGAGTCCAGTTTTAGATTCCGATGCTTCACTACAGGTTTACTGTAGCCCTTGGACCTTCTTATTGTCAATGAAACACAGATATTGTATCCGAATTTAATACAAAATGCACAATGCCGACATAAGTACAAGAGGACTGACACTCTAACTTTCTATGATTTGAACCTCACCTGTGAGACTAGTTTTAGATTCCGATGTTTCACTTCAGGTTTACTGTATCCCTTGGACCTTCTTATTGACGATGAAACACAGAAATTGCATCCGAATTTAATACAAAAGGCACAATGCCGACTTAAGTGCAAGAGGACTGACACTCTAACTTTCTTTGAAGTGAACCTCTCCTGTGATTCCACTTTTAGATTCCGATGCTTCACTTCAGGTTTTCTGTATTCCTTTGGACCTTCTTATTGACGATGAAACACAGAAATTGCATCCGAATTTAATACAAAAGGCACAATGCCGACTTAAGTACAAGAGGACTGACACTCTAAGATTCTCTGATTTGAACCTCTCCTGTTTGTCCAGTTTTAGATTCCGAAGCTTCACTTCAGGTTTACTGTATCCCTTGGACCTTCTTACTGACGATGAAGCACAGAAATTGCATCCGATTTTAATACAAAAGGCACAATGCCGACTTAAGTACAAGAGGACTGACACTCTAATTGTCTATGATTTGAACCTCTCCTGTGAGTCCAGTTTTAGATGCCGAGGCTTCACTTCAGGTTTACTGTATCCCTGGACCTTCTTACTGACGATGAAACACAGAAATTAAATCCGAATTTAATACAAAAGGCACAATGCCGACTTAAGTTCAAGAGGACTGACACTCTAAGATTCTCTGATTTGAACCTCTCCTGTGTGCCCAGTTTTAGATTCCGAAGCTTCACTTCAGGTTTACTGTATTCCTTGGACCTTCTTACTGACGATGAAGCACAGAAATTGCATCCGATTTTAATACAAAAGGCACAATGCCGACTTAAGTACAAGAGGACTGACACTCTAATTGCCTATGATTTGAACCTCTCCTGTGAGTCCAGTTTTATATGCCGAGGCTTCACTTGAGGTTTACTGTATCCCTTGGACCTTCTTACTGACGATGAAGCACAGAAATTGTATCCGATTTTAATACAAAAGGCACAATGCCGACTTAAGTACAAGAGGACTGACACTCAAATTGTCTATGATTTGAACCTCTCCTGTGAGTCCAGTTTTAGATGCCGAGGCTTCACTTCAGGTTTACTGTATCCCTTGGACCTTTTTATTGACGATGAAACACAGAAATTGCATCCGAATTTAATACAAAAGGCACAATGCCGATTTAAGTACAAGAGGACTGACACTCTAACTTTCTGTGATTTGAACCTCTCCTGTGAGTCCAGTTTTAGATTCCGATGCTTCACTTCAGATTTACTGTATCCCTTGGACCTTCTTATTGACGATGAAACACAGAAATTGCGTCCGAATTTAATACAAAAGGCACAATGCCGTCTTAAGTACAAGAGAACTGACACTCTAAAATTCTATGATTTGAACCTCCCCTGTGAGTCCAGTTTTTGTTGCCGAGGCTTCACTTCAGGTTTACTGTATCCCTTGGACCTTCTTATTGACGATGAAACACAGAAATTGCATCCGAAATTAATACAAAAGGCACAAAGCCGACTTAAGTACAAGAGGACTGACACTCTAAGTTTCTATGATTTGAACCTCTCCCGTGAGTCAGGTTTTAGTTTCTGATGCTTCACTTCGGGTGTACAGCATCCCTCGGACCTTCTTATTGACCATGAAACACAGAAATTGCATCCGAATTTAATACAAAAGGCACAATGCCGACTTAAGTACAAGAGGACTGACACTTCAACTTTCTTTGATTTGAACCTATCCTGTGATTCCACTTTTAGATTCCGATGCTGCACTTCAGGTTTTCTGTATTCCTTTGGACCTTCTTACTGACTATGAAACACAGAAATTGCATCCGAATTTAATACAAAAGGCACAATGCCGACTTAAGTACAAGAGGACTGACACTCTAAGTTTCTATGATTTGAACCTCTCCTGTGAGTCCAGTTTTAGATTCCGATGCTTCACTACAGGTTTACTGTATCCCTTGGACCTTCTTATTGTCAATGAAACACAGAAATTGTATCCGAATTTAATACAAAATGCACAATGCCGACATAAGTACAAGAGGACTGACACTCTAACTTTCTATGATTTGAACCTCACCTGTGAGACTAGTTTTAGATTCCGATGTTTCACTTCAGGTTTACTGTATCCCTTGGACCTTCTTATTGACGATGAAACACAGAAATTGCATCCGAATTAAATACTAAAGGCACAATGCCGACTTAAGTGCAAGAGGACTGACACTCTAACTTTCTTTGAAGTGAACCTCTCCTGTGATTCCACTTTTAGATTCCGATGCTTCACTTCAGGTTTTCTGTATTCCTTTGGACCTTCTTATTGACGATGAAACACAGAAATTGCATCCGAATTTAATACAAAAGGCACAATGCCGACTTAAGTACAAGAGGACTGACACTCTAATTGTCTATGATTTGAACCTCTCCTGTGAGTCCAGTTTTAGATGCCGAGGCTTCACTTCAGGTTTACTGTATCCGTTGGACCTTCTTACTGACGATGAAGCACAGTAATTGCATCCGATTTTAATACAAAAGGCACAATGCCGACTTAAGTACAAGAGGACTGACACTCTAATTGTCTATGATTTGAACCTCTCCTGTGAGTCCAGTTTTAGATGCCGAGGCTTCACTTCAGGTTTACTGTATCCCTTGGACCTTCTTATTGACGATGAAACACAGAAATAGCATCCGAATTTAATACAAAAGGCACAATGCCGATTTAAGTACAAGAGGACTGACACTCTAACTTTCTATGATTTGAACCTCTCCTGTGAGTCCAGTTTTAGATTACGATGCTTCACTTCAGATATACTGTATCCCTTTTACCTTCTTATTGACGATCAAACACAGAAATTGCATCTGAATTTAATACAAAATGCACAATGCCGAATTAAGTACAAGAGGACCGACACTCTAAATTTCTGTGATTTGAACCTCACCTGTGAGTCCAGTTTTAGATTCCGATGCTTCACTTCAGGTTTACTGTATCCCTTGGACCTTCTTATTGACGATGAAACACAGAAATTGCATCCGAATTTAATACAAAAGGCACATTGCTGGCTTAAGTACAAGAGGACTAACACTCTAACTTTCTATGATTTGAACCTCTCCTGTGATTCCAGTTTTAGATTCCGATGCTTCACTTCAAGTTTACTGTATCCCTTGGACCTTCTTATTGACGATGTAACACAGAATTGGCATCCGAATTTAATACAAAAGGCACAATGCCGACTTAAGTACACGAGGACTGACGCTCTAACTTTCTATGATTTGAACCTCTTCTATGAGTCCAGTTTTAGATTCCGATGTTTCACTTCAGTTTTACTGTATCCCTTGGACATTCTTATTGAAAATGAAACACAGAAATTGTATTCGAATTTAATACAAAAGGCAAAATGCCGACTTAAGTACAAGAGGACGGACACTCTAAGTTTCTATGATTTGAAGCTCTCCTGTGAGTCAGGTTTTAGTTTCCGATGCTTCACTTCATGTTTACAGAATCCCTTGGACCTTCTTATTTACGATGAAACAAGAAATTGCATCAGAATTTAATACAAAAGGCACAATGCCGACTTAAGTACAAGAGGACTGACACGCTAACTTTCTGTAATTTGAACCTCTCCTGTGAGTCCAGTTTTTGTTGCCGAGATTCACTTCAGGTTTACTGTATCCCTTGGACCTTCTTATTGACGATGAAACACAGAAATTGCATCCGAAATTAATACAAAAGGCACAATGCTGGCTTAAGTACAAGAGGACTAACACTCTAACTTTCTATGATTTGAACCACTCCTGTGAGTCCAGTTATAGATTCCGATGCTTCACTTCAGGTTTACTGTATCCCTTGGACCTTCTTATTGACGATGAAACACAGAAATTGCATCCGAAATTAATACAAAAGGCACAATGCCGACTTAAGTACAAGAGGACAGACACTCTAACTTTCTATGATTTCAACCTCTGCTGTGAATCCAGTTTTAGATTCCGATGCTTCACTTCAAGTTTACTGTATCCCTTGGACCTTCTTATTGACGATGAAACAAGAAATTGCATCCGAATTTAATACAAATGGCACAATGCCGACTTAAGTACAAGAGGACTGACACTCTAACTTTCTGTGATTTGAACCTCTCCTGTGAGTCCAGTTTTTGTTGCCGAGATTCACTTCAGGTTTACTGTATCCCTTGGACCTTCTTATTGACGATGAAACACAGAAATTGCATCCGAAATTAATACAAAAGGCACAATGCCGACTTAAGTACAAGAGGACTGACGCTCTAACTTTCTATGATTTGAACCTCTTCTATGAGTCCAGTTTCAGATTCCGATGCTTCACTTCAGTTTTACTGTATCCCTTGGACTTTCTTATTGACGATGAAACTCAGAAATTGTATTCGAATTTAATACATAAGGCAAAATGCCGACTTAAGTACAAGAGGACGGACACTCTAAGTTTCTATGATTTGAACCTCTCCTGTGAGTCAGGTTTTAGTTTCTGATGCTTCACTTCAGGTTTACTGCATTCCTCGGACCTTCTTATTGACGATGAAACACAGAAATTGCATCCGAATTTAATACAAAAGGCACAATGCCGACTTAAGTACAAGAGGACTGACACTTCAACTTTCTTTGATTTGAACCTCTCCTGTGATTCCACTTTTAGATTCCGATGCTGCACTTCAGGTTTTCTGTATTCCTTTGGACCTTCTTATTGACTATGAAACACAGAAATTGCATCCGAATTTAATACAAAAGGCACAATGCCGACTTAAGTACAAGAGGACTGACACTCTTACTTTCTATGATTTGAACCTCTCCTGTGAGTCCAGTTTTAGATGCCGAGGCTTCACTTCAGGTTTACTGTATCCCTTGGACCTTTTTATTGACGATGAAACACAGAAATTGCATCCGAATTTAATACAAAAGGCACAATGCCGATTTAAGTACAAGAGGACTGACACTCTAACTTTCTGTGATTTGAACCTCTCCTGTGAGTCCAGTTTTAGATTCCGATGCTTCACTTCAGATTTACTGTATCCCTTGGACCTTCTTATTGACGATGAAACACAGAAATTGCGTCCGAATTTAATACAAAAGGCACAATGCCGTCTTAAGTACAAGAGAACTGACACTCTAAAATTCTATGATTTGAACCTCCCCTGTGAGTCCAGTTTTTGTTGCCGAGGCTTCACTTCAGGTTTACTGTATCCCTTGGACCTTCTTATTGACGATGAAACACAGAAATTGCATCCGAAATTAATACAAAAGGCACAAAGCCGACTTAAGTACAAGAGGACTGACACTCTAAGTTTCTATGATTTGAACCTCTCCCGTGAGTCAGGTTTTAGTTTCTGATGCTTCACTTCGGGTGTACAGCATCCCTCGGACCTTCTTATTGACCATGAAACACAGAAATTGCATCCGAATTTAATACAAAAGGCACAATGCCGACTTAAGTACAAGAGGACTGACACTTCAACTTTCTTTGATTTGAACCTATCCTGTGATTCCACTTTTAGATTCCGATGCTGCACTTCAGGTTTTCTGTATTCCTTTGGACCTTCTTATTGACTATGAAACACAGAAATTGCATCCGAATTTAATACAAAAGGCACAATGCCGACTTAAGTACAAGAGGACTGACACTCTAAGTTTCTATGATTTGAACCTCTCCTGTGAGTCCAGTTTTAGATTCCGATGCTTCACTACAGGTTTACTGTATCCCTTGGACCTTCTTATTGTCAATGAAACACAGAAATTGTATCCGAATTTAATACAAAATGCACAATGCCGACATAAGTACAAGAGGACTGACACTCTAACTTTCTATGATTTGAACCTCACCTGTGAGACTAGTTTTAGATTCCGATGTTTCACTTCAGGTTTACTGTATCCCTTGGACCTTCTTATTGACGATGAAACACAGAAATTGCATCCGAATTTAATACAAAAGGCACAATGCCGACTTAAGTACAAGAGGACTAACACTCTAAGATTCTCTGATTTGAACCTCTCCTGTTTGTCCAGTTTTAGATTCCGAAGCTTCACTTCAGGTTTACTGTATCCCTTGGACCTTCTTACTGACGATGAAGCACAGAAATTGCATCCGATTTTAATACAAAAGGCACAATGCCGACTTAAGTACAAGAGGACTGACACTCTAATTGTCTATGATTTGAACCTCTCCTGTGAGTCCAGTTTTAGATGCCGAGGCTTCACTTCAGGTTTACTGTATCCGTTGGACCTTCTTACTGACGATGAAGCACAGTAATTGCATCCGATTTTAATACAAAAGGCACAATGCCGACTTAAGTACAAGAGGACTGACACTCTAATTGTCTATGATTTGAACCTCTCCTGTGAGTCCAGTTTTAGATGCCGAGGCTTCACTTCAGGTTTACTGTATCCCTTGGACCTTCTTATTGACGATGAAACACAGAAATAGCATCCGAATTTAATACAAAAGGCACAATGCCGATTTAAGTACAAGAGGACTGACACTCTAACTTTCTATGATTTGAACCTCTCCTGTGAGTCCAGTTTTAGATTACGATGCTTCACTTCAGATATACTGTATCCCTTTTACCTTCTTATTGACGATCAAACACAGAAATTGCATCTGAATTTAATACAAAATGCACAATGCCGAATTAAGTACAAGAGGACCGACACTCTAAATTTCTGTGATTTGAACCTCACCTGTGAGTCCAGTTTTAGATTCCGATGCTTCACTTCAGGTTTACTGTATCCCTTGGACCTTCTTATTGACGATGAAACACAGAAATTGCATCCGAATTTAATACAAAAGGCACATTGCTGGCTTAAGTACAAGAGGACTAACACTCTAACTTTCTATGATTTGAACCTCTCCTGTGATTCCAGTTTTAGATTCCGATGCTTCACTTCAAGTTTACTGTATCCCTTGGACCTTCTTATTGACGATGTAACACAGAATTGGCATCCGAATTTAATACAAAAGGCACAATGCCGACTTAAGTACACGAGGACTGACGCTCTAACTTTCTATGATTTCAACCTCTGCTGTGAATCCAGTTTTAGATTCCGATGCTTCACTTCAAGTTTACTGTATCCCTTGGACCTTCTTATTGACGATGAAACAAGAAATTGCATCCGAATTTAATACAAATGGCACAATGCCGACTTAAGTACAAGAGGACTGACACTCTAACTTTCTGTGATTTGAACCTCTCCTGTGAGTCCAGTTTTTGTTGCCGAGATTCACTTCAGGTTTACTGTATCCCTTGGACCTTCTTATTGACGATGAAACACAGAAATTGCATCCGAAATTAATACAAAAGGCACAATGCCGACTTAAGTACAAGAGGACTGACGCTCTAACTTTCTATGATTTGAACCTCTTCTATGAGTCCAGTTTCAGATTCCGATGCTTCACTTCAGTTTTACTGTATCCCTTGGACTTTCTTATTGACGATGAAACTCAGAAATTGTATTCGAATTTAATACAAAAGGCAAAATGCCGACTTAAGTACAAGAGGACGGACACTCTAAGTTTCTATGATTTGAACCTCTCCTGTGAGTCAGGTTTTAGTTTCTGATGCTTCACTTCAGGTTTACTGCATTCCTCGGACCTTCTTATTGACGATGAAACACAGAAATTGCATCCGAATTTAATACAAAAGGCACAATGCCGACTTAAGTACAAGAGGACTGACACTTCAACTTTCTTTGATTTGAACCTCTCCTGTGATTCCACTTTTAGATTCCGATGCTGCACTTCAGGTTTTCTGTATTCCTTTGGACCTTCTTATTGACTATGAAACACAGAAATTGCATCCGAATTTAATACAAAAGGCACAATGCCGACTTAAGTACAAGAGGACTGACACTCTTACTTTCTATGATTTGAACCTCTCCTGTGAGTCCAGTTTTAGATTCCGATGCTTCACTACAGGTTTACTGTATCCCTTGGACCTTCTTATTGACAATGAAACACAGAAATCGCATCCGAATTTAATACAAATTGCACAATGCCGACATAAGTACAAGAGGACCGACACTCTAACTTTCTATGATTTGAACCTCACCTGTGAGTCTAGTTTTAGATTCCGATGCTTCACTTCAGGTTTACTGTATCCCTTGGACCTTCTTACTGACGATGAATCACAGAAATTGCATCCGAATTTAATACAAAAGGCACAATGCCGACTTAAGTACAAGAGGACTGACACTCTAACTTTCTATGATTTGAACCTCACCTGTGAGTCCAGTTTTAGATTCCGATGCTGCACTTCAGGTTTACTGTATCCCTTGGACCTTCTTATTGACGATGAAACACAGAAATTGCATCCGAAATTAATACAAAAGGGACAATGCCGACTTAAGTACAAGAGGACAGACACTCTAATTATCTATGATTTGAACCACTCCTGTGGGGCCAGTTTTAGATTGCGATGCTTCACTTCAGGTTTACTGTATCCCTTGGAGCTTCTTATTGACGATGAAACACAGAAATTGCATCCGAATTTAATACAAATGGCACAATGCCGACTTAAGTAAAAGAGGACCGACACTGTAACTTTCTATGATTTGAACCTCACCTGTGAGTCCAGTTTTAGATTCCGATGCTTCACTTCAGGTTTACTGTATCCCTTGGACCTTCTTATTGACGATGAAACACAGAAATTGCATCCGAAATTAATACAAAAGGCACAATGCCGACTTAAGTACAAGAGGACCGACACTCTAACTTACTATGATTTGAACCACTCCTGTGGGGCCAGTTTTAGATTCAGATGCTTCACTTCAGGTTTACTGTATCCCTTGGACCTTCTTATTGACGATGAAACACAGAAATTGCATCCGAAATTAATACAAAAGGCACAATGCCGACTTAAGTACAAGAGGACAGACACTCTAACTTTCAATGATTTCAACCTCTGCTGTGAATCCAGATTTAGATTCCGATGCTTCACTTCAAGTTCACTGTATCCCTTGGACCTTCTTATTGACAATCAAACAAGAAATTGCATCCCAATTTAATACAAAAGGCACAATGCCGACTTAAGTACAAGAGGACTGACACTCTAACTTTCTGTGATTTGAACCTCTCCTGTGAGTCCAGTTTTAGATTCCGATGCTTCACTTCAGATTTACTGTATCCCTTGGACCTTCTTATTGACGATGAAACACAGAAATTGCATCCGAAATTAATACAAAAGCACAATGCCGACTTAAGTACAAGAGAACTGACACTCTAAATTTCTATGATTTGAACCCCTCCTGTGGGTCCAGTTTTTGTTGACGAGGCTTCACTTCAGGTTTACTGTATCCCTTGGACCTTCTAATTGACGATGAAACACAGAAATTGCATCCGAAATTAATACAAAAGGCACAATGCCTACTTAAGTACAAGAGGACTGACACTCTAAGTTTCTATGATTTGAACCTCTCCTGTGAGTCAGGTTTTAGTTTCTGATGCTTCACTTCAGGTTTACTGTATCCCTCGGACCTTCTTATTGCCGATGAAACACAGAAATTGCATCCGAATTTAATACAAAAGGCACAATGCCGACTTAAGTACAAGTGGACTGACACTTCAACTTCGTTTGATTAGAACCTCTCCTGTGATTCCACTTTTAGACTCCGATGCTGCACTTCAGGTTTTCTGTATTCCTTTGGACCTTGTTATTGACTATGAAACACAGAAATTGCATCCGAATTTAATACAAAAGGCACAATGCCGACTTAAGTACAAGAGGACTGACACTCTAACTTTCTATGATTTGAACCTCTCCTGTGAGTCCAGTTTTAGATTCCGATGCTTCACTACAGGTTTACTGTATCCCTTGGACCTTCTTATTGACAATGAAACACAGAAATTGCATCCGAATTTAATACAAAATGCACAATGCCGACATAAGTACAAGAGGACCGACACTCTAACTTTCTATTATTTGAACCTCACCTGTGAGTCTAGTTTTAGATTCCGATGCTTCACTTCAGGTTTACTGTATCCCTCGGACCTTCTTATTGACGATGAAACACAGAAATTGCATCCGAATTTAATACAAAAGGCACAATGCCGACTTAAGTACAAGAGGACTGACACTCTAACTTTCTATGATTTGAACCTCACCTGTGAGTCCAGTTTTAGATTCCGATGCTTCACTTCAGGTTTACTGTATCCCTTGGACCTTCTTATTGACGACGAAACACAGAAATTGCATCCGAAATTAATACAAAACGGACAATGCCGACTTAAGTACAAAAGGGCAGACACTCTATCTTTCTATGATTTGAACCACTCCTGTTAGGCCAGTTTTAGATTGCGATGCTTCACTTCAGGTTTACTGTATCCCTTGGAGCTTCTTATTGACGATGAAACACAGAAATTGCATCCTAATTTAATACAAAAGGCACAATGCCGACTTAAGTACAAGAGGACTGACACTGTATCTATCTATGATTTGAACCTCTCCTGTGAGTCCAGTTTTAGTTTCCGATGCTTCAATTCAGGTTTACTGTATCCCTTGGACCTTCTTATTGACGATGAAACACTGAAATTGCATCCGAAATTAATACAAAAGGCACAATGCCGACTTAAGTACAAGAGGACTGACACACTAACTTCCGATTATTTGAACCTCTCCTGTGAGTCCAGTTTTAGATTCCGATGCTTCACTTCAGGTTTACTGTATTCCTTGGACCTTCTTATTGACGATGAAACACAGAAATTGCATGCGAATTTAATACAAAATGCACAATGCCGACTTAAGTACAAGAGGACCGACACTCTAACTTTCTATGATTTGAACCACTCCTGTGGGGCCAGTTTTAGATTCTGATTCTTCACTTCAGGTTTACTGTATCCCTTGGAGCTTCTTATTGACGGTGAATCACAGAAATTGCATTCGAATTTAATACAAAAGGCACAATGCCGACTTAAGTAAAAGAGGACTGACACTCTTACTTTCTATGATTTGAACCTCTCCTGTGAGTCCAGTTTTAGATTCCGATGCTACAATTCAGGTTTACTGTATCCCTGTGACCTTCTTATTGACGATGAAACACAGAAATTGCATCCGAATTTAATACAAAAGGCACAATGCCGACTTAAGTACAAGAGGACTGACACTCTAACTTTCTTCGATTTGAACCTCTCCTGTGAGTCCAGTTTTAGATTCCGATGCTTCACTTCAGGTTTACTGTATCCCTTGGACCTTCTTATTGACGATGAAACACAGAAATTGCATCCGAATGTAATACAAAAGGCACAATGCTGACTTAAGTACAAGAGGACTGAGTTTCTATGAATTGAACCACTCTTGTGAGTCCCGTGTTAGTTTCCGATGCTTCACTTCAGGTTTACAGTATCCCTTGGACCTTCTTACAAACGATGAAACACAGAAATTACATCCGAATTTAATACAAAAGGCACATTGCCGACCTAAGTACAAGAGGACTGACACTCTAACTTTCTATGATTTGAACCTCTCCTGTGAGTCCAGTTTTCTATTCCGATGCTTCACTTCAGGTTTACTGTGTCCCTTGGACCTTCTTATTGACGATGAAACACAGAAATTGCATCCGAATTTAATACAAAAGGCACAATGCCGACTTAAGTACAAGAGGACTGACACTCAAACTTTCTATGATTTGAACCTCTCCTTTGAGTCTTGTTTTTGTTGCCGAGGCTTCACTTCAGGTTTACTGTATCCCTTGGACCTTCTTATTGACGATGAAACACAGAAATTGCATCCAAAATTAATACAAAAGGCACATGCCGACGTAAGTACAAGAGGACTGACACTCTAAGTTTCTATGATTTGAACCTCTCCTGTGAGTCAGGTTTTAGTTTCTGATGCTTCACTTCAGGTTTACTGTATCCCTCGGACCTTCTTATTGACGATGAAACACAGAAATTGCATCCGAATTTAATACAAAAGGACAATGCCGACTTAGGTACAAGAGGACTGACACTCTAACTTTCTTTGATTTGAACCTCTCCTGTGATTCCACTTTTAGATTCCGATGCTTCACTTCAGGTTTTCTGTATTCCTTTTGACCTTCTTATTGACTATGAAACACAGAAATTGCATCCGAATTTAATTCAAAAGGCACAATGCCGACTTAAGTACAAGAGGACTGACACTCTAACTTTCTATGATTTGAACCTCTCCTGTGAGTCCAGTTTTAGATTCCGATGCTTCACTTCAGGTTTACTGTATCCCTTGGACCTTCTTATTGACGATGAAACACAGAAATTGCATCCGAATTTAATGCAAAATGCACAATGCCGACATAAGTACTAGAGGACTGACACTCTAACTTTCTATGATTTGAACTTCACCTGTGAGTCCAGGTTTAGATTCCGATGCTTCACTTCAGGTTTACTGTATCCCTTGGACCCTCTTATTGACGATGAAACACAGAAATTGCATCCGAATTTAATACAAAAGGCACAATGCCGACTTAAGTACAAGAGGACTGACACTCTAACTTTCTATGATTTGAACCTCACCTGTGAGTCCAGTTTTAGATTCCGATGCTTCACTTCAGGTTTACTGTATCCCTTGGACCTTCTTATTGACGATGAAACACAGAAATTGCATCCGAAATTAATACAAAACGGACAATGCCGACTTAAGTACAAGAGGACAGACACTCTAACTTACTATGATTTGAACCACTCCTGTGGGGCCTGTTTTAGATTGCGATGCTTCACTTCAGGTTTACTGTATCCCTTGGAGCTTCTTATTGACGATGAAACACAGAAATTGCATCCGAATTTAATACAAAAGGCACAATGCCGACTTAAGTACAAGAGGACTGACACTCTAACTTTCTATGATTTGAACCTCTCCTGTGAGTCCAGTTTTAGTTTCCGATGCGTCAATTCAGGTTTACTGTATCCCTTGGACCTTCTTATTGACGATGAAACACTGAAATTGCATCCGAAATTAATACAAAAGGCACAATGCCGACTTAAGTACAAGAGGACCGACACTCTAACTTTCTATGATTTGAACCACTCCTGTGGGGCGAGTTTTAGATTCAGATTCTTCACTTCAGGTTTACTGTATCCCCTTGGACCTTCTTATTAACGATGAAACACAGAAATTGCATCCGAATTTAATACAAAAGGCACAATGCCGACTTAAGTACAAGAGGACTGACACTCTAACTTTCTACGATTTGAACCTCTCCTGTGAGTCCAGTTTTAGATTCCGATGCTTCACTTCAGATTTACTGTATCCCTTGGACCTTCTTATTGACGATGAAACACAGAAATTGCATCCGAATTTAATACTAAAGGCACAATGCTGACTTAAGTACAAGAGGACTGACACTCTAACTTTCTATGAATTGAACCACTCTTGTGAGTCCCGTGTTAGTTTCCGATGCTTCACTTCAGGTTTACAGTATCCCTTGGACCTTCTTACAAACGATGAAACACAGAAATTGCATCCGAATTTAATACAAAAGGCACATTGCCGACCTAAGTACAAGAGGACTGACACTCTAACTTTCTATGATTTGAACCTCTCCTGTGAGTCCAGTTTTAGATTCCGATGCTTCACTTCAGGTTTACTGTATCCCTTGGACCTTCTTATTGACGATGAAACACAGAAATTGCATCCGAATTTAATGCAAAATGCACAATGCCGACATAAGTACAAGAGGACTGACACTCTAACTTTCTATGATTTGAACCTCACCTGTGAGTCTAGTTTTAGATTCCGATGCTTCACTTCAGGTTTACCTTATCCCTTGGACCTTCTTATTGACGATGAAACACAGAAATTGCATCCGAATTTAATACAAAAGGCACAATGCCGACTTAAGTACTAGAGGACTGACACTCTAACTTTCTATGATTTGAACTTCACCTGTGAGTCCAGGTTTAGATTCCGATGCTTCACTTCAGGTTTACTGTATCCCTTGGACCCTCTTATTGACGATGAAACACAGAAATTGCATCCGAATTTAATACAAAAGGCACAATGCCGACTTAAGTACAAGAGGACTGACACTCTAACTTTCTATGATTTGAACCTCACCTGTGAGTCCACTTTTAGATTCCGATGCTTCACTTCAGGTTTTCTGTATTACTTTTGACCTTCTTATTGACTATGAAACACAGAAATTGCATCCGAATTTAATTCAAAAGGCACAATGCCGACTTAAGTACAAGAGGACTGACACTCTAACTTTCTATGATTTGAACCTCTCCTGTGAGTCCAGTTTTAGATTCCGATGCTTCACTTCAGGTTTACTGTATCCCTTGGACCTTCTTATTGACGATGAAACACAGAAATTGCATCCGAATTTAATGCAAAATGCACAATGCCGACATAAGTACAAGAGGACCGACACTCTAACTTTCTATGATTTGAACCTCACCTGTGAGTCTAGTTTTAGATTCCGATGCTTCACTTCAGGTTTACCTTATCCCTTGGACCTTCTTATTGACGATGAAACACAGAAATTGCATCCGAATTTAATACAAAAGGCACAATGCCGACTTAAGTACTAGAGGACTGACACTCTAACTTTCTATGATTTGAACTTCACCTGTGAGTCCAGGTTTAGATTCCGATGCTTCACTTCAGGTTTACTGTATCCCTTGGACCCTCTTATTGACGATGAAACACAGAAATTGCATCCGAATTTAATACAAAAGGCACAATGCCGACTTAAGTACAAGAGGACTGACACTCTAACTTTCTATGATTTGAACCTCACCTGTGAGTCCAGTTTTAGATTCCGATGCTTCACTTCAGGTTTACTGTATCCCTTGGACCTTCTTATTGACGATGAAACACAGAAATTGCATCCGAAATTAATACAAAACGGACAATGCCGACTTAAGTACAAGAGGACAGACACTCTAACTTACTATGATTTGAACCACTCCTGTGGGGCCTGTTTTAGATTGCGATGCTTCACTTTAGGTTTACTGTATCCCTTGGAGCTTCTTATTGACGATGAAACACAGAAATTGCATCCGAATTTAATACAAAAGGCACAATGCTGACTTAAGTACAAGAGGACTGACACTCTAACTTTCTATGAATTGAACCACTCTTGTGAGTCCCGTGTTAGTTTCCGATGCTTCACTTCAGGTTTACAGTATCCCTTGGACCTTCTTACAAACGATGAAACACAGAAATTACATCCGAATTTAATACAAAAGGCACATTGCCGACCTAAGTACAAGAGGACTGACACCCTAACTTTCTATGATTTGAACCTCTCCTGTGAGTCCAGTTTTAGATTCCGATGCTTCACTTCAGGTTTACTGTATCCCTTGGACCTTCTTATTGACGATGAAACACAGAAATTGCATCCGAATTTAATACAAAAGGCACAATGCCGACTTAAGTACAAGAGGACTAACACTCTAACTATCTATGATTTGAACCTCTCCTGTGATTCCTGTTTTTGTTGCCGAGGCTTCACTTCAGGTTTACTGTATCCCTTGGACCTTCTTATTGACGATGAAACACAGAAATTGCATCCAAAATTAATACAAAAGGCACATGCCGACTTAAGTACAAGAGGAATGACACTCTAAGTTTCTATGATTTGAACCTCTCCTGTTAGTCAGGTTTTAGTTTCTGATGCTTCACTTCAGGTTTACTGTATCCCTCGGACCTTCTTATTGACGATGAAACACAGAAATTGCATCCGAAATTAATACAAAAGGCACAATGCCGACTTAAGTACAAGAGGACCAACACTCTAACTTTCTATCATTTGTACCACTCCTGTGGGGCCAGTTTTAGATTCAGATGCTTCACTTCAGGTTTACTGTATCCCTTGGAGCTTCTTATTGACGATGAATCACAGAAATTGCATCCGAATTTTATACAAAAGGAACAATGCCGACTTAAGTAAATGAGGACTGACACTCTTACTTTCTATGATTTGAACCTCTCCTGTGAGTCCCGTTTTAGATTCCGATGCTTCACTTCAGGTTTACTGTATCCCTTGGACCTTCTTAGTGACGATGAAACACAGAAATTGCATCCGAATTTAATACAAAAGGCACAATGCCGACTTAAGTACAAGAGGACTGACACTCTAACTTTCTACGATTTGAACCTTTCTTGTGAGTCCAGTTTTAGATTCCGATGCTTCACTTCGGATTTACTGTATCCCTTGGACCTTCTTATTGACGATGAAACACAGAAATTGCATCCGAATTTAATACAAAAGGCACAATGCTGACTTAAGTACAAGAGGACTGACACTCTAACTTTCTATGAATTGATTCACTCTTGTGAGTCCCGTGTTAGTTTCCGATGCTTCACTTCAGGTTTACAGTATCCCTTGGACCTTCTTACAAACGATGAAACACAGAAATTACATCCGAATTTAATACAAAAGGCACATTGCCGACCTAAGTACAAGAGGACTGACACTCTAACTTTCTATGATTTGAACCTCTCCTGTGAGTCCAGTTTTAGATTCCGATGCTTCACTTCAGGTTTACTGTATCCCTTGGACCTTCTTATTGACGATGAAACACAGAAATTGCATCCGAATTTAATGCAAAATGCACAATGCCGACATAAGTACAAGAGGACCGACACTCTAACTTTCTATGATTTGAACCTCACCTGTGAGTCTAGTTTTAGATTCCGATGCTTCACTTCAGGTTTACCTTATCCCTTGGACCTTCTTATTGACGATGAAACACAGAAATTGCATCCGAATTTAATACAAAAGGCACAATGCCGACTTAAGTACTAGAGGACTGACACTCTAACTTTCTATGATTTGAACCACTCCTGTGGGGCCTGTTTTAGATTGCGATGCTTCACTTCAGGTTTACTGTATCCCTTGGAGCTTCTTATTGACGATGAAACACAGAAATTGCATCCGAATTTAATACAAAAGGCACAATGCCGACTTAAGTACAAGAGGACTGACACTCTAACTTTCTATGATTTGAACCTCTCCTGTGAGTCCAGTTTTAGTTTCCGATGCGTCAATTCAGGTTTACTGTATCCCTTGGACCTTCTTATTGACGATGAAACACTGAAATTGCATCCGAAATTAATACAAAAGGCACAATGCCGACTTAAGTACAAGAGGACCGACACTCTAACTTTCTATGATTTGAACCACTCCTGTGGGGCGAGTTTTAGATTCAGATTCTTCACTTCAGGTTTACTGTATCCCCTTGGACCTTCTTATTAACGATGAAACACAGAAATTGCATCCGAATTTAATACAAAAGGCACAATGCCGACTTAAGTACAAGAGGACTGACACTCTAACTTTCTACGATTTGAACCTCTCCTGTGAGTCCAGTTTTAGATTCCGATGCTTCACTTCAGATTTACTGTATCCCTTGGACCTTCTTATTGACGATGAAACACAGAAATTGCATCCGAATTTAATACTAAAGGCACAATGCTGACTTAAGTACAAGAGGACTGACACTCTAACTTTCTATGAATTGAACCACTCTTGTGAGTCCCGTGTTAGTTTCCGATGCTTCACTTCAGGTTTACAGTATCCCTTGGACCTTCTTACAAACGATGAAACACAGAAATTGCATCCGAATTTAATACAAAAGGCACATTGCCGACCTAAGTACAAGAGGACTGACACTCTAACTTTCTATGATTTGAACCTCTCCTGTGAGTCCAGTTTTAGATTCCGATGCTTCACTTCAGGTTTACTGTATCCCTTGGACCTTCTTATTGACGATGAAACACAGAAATTGCATCCGAATTTAATGCAAAATGCACAATGCCGACATAAGTACAAGAGGACTGACACTCTAACTTTCTATGATTTGAACCTCACCTGTGAGTCTAGTTTTAGATTCCGATGCTTCACTTCAGGTTTACCTTATCCCTTGGACCTTCTTATTGACGATGAAACACAGAAATTGCATCCGAATTTAATACAAAAGGCACAATGCCGACTTAAGTACTAGAGGACTGACACTCTAACTTTCTATGATTTGAACTTCACCTGTGAGTCCAGGTTTAGATTCCGATGCTTCACTTCAGGTTTACTGTATCCCTTGGACCCTCTTATTGACGATGAAACACAGAAATTGCATCCGAATTTAATACAAAAGGCACAATGCCGACTTAAGTACAAGAGGACTGACACTCTAACTTTCTATGATTTGAACCTCACCTGTGAGTCCACTTTTAGATTCCGATGCTTCACTTCAGGTTTTCTGTATTCCTTTTGACCTTCTTATTGACTATGAAACACAGAAATTGCATCCGAATTTAATTCAAAAGGCACAATGCCGACTTAAGTACAAGAGGACTGACACTCTAACTTTCTATGATTTGAACCTCTCCTGTGAGTCCAGTTTTAGATTCCGATGCTTCACTTCAGGTTTACTGTATCCCTTGGACCTTCTTATTGACGATGAAACACAGAAATTGCATCCGAATTTAATGCAAAATGCACAATGCCGACATAAGTACAAGAGGACCGACACTCTAACTTTCTATGATTTGAACCTCACCTGTGAGTCTAGTTTTAGATTCCGATGCTTCACTTCAGGTTTACCTTATCCCTTGGACCTTCTTATTGACGATGAAACACAGAAATTGCATCCGAATTTAATACAAAAGGCACAATGCCGACTTAAGTACTAGAGGACTGACACTCTAACTTTCTATGATTTGAACTTCACCTGTGAGTCCAGGTTTAGATTCCGATGCTTCACTTCAGGTTTACTGTATCCCTTGGACCCTCTTATTGACGATGAAACACAGAAATTGCATCCGAATTTAATACAAAAGGCACAATGCCGACTTAAGTACAAGAGGACTGACACTCTAACTTTCTATGATTTGAACCTCACCTGTGAGTCCAGTTTTAGATTCCGATGCTTCACTTCAGGTTTACTGTATCCCTTGGACCTTCTTATTGACGATGAAACACAGAAATTGCATCCGAAATTAATACAAAACGGACAATGCCGACTTAAGTACAAGAGGACAGACACTCTAACTTACTATGATTTGAACCACTCCTGTGGGGCCTGTTTTAGATTGCGATGCTTCACTTCAGGTTTACTGTATCCCTTGGAGCTTCTTATTGACGATGAAACACAGAAATTGCATCCGAATTTAATACAAAAGGCACAATGCTGACTTAAGTACAAGAGGACTGACACTCTAACTTTCTATGAATTGAACCACTCTTGTGAGTCCCGTGTTAGTTTCCGATGCTTCACTTCAGGTTTACAGTATCCCTTGGACCTTCTTACAAACGATGAAACACAGAAATTACATCCGAATTTAATACAAAAGGCACATTGCCGACCTAAGTACAAGAGGACTGACACTCTAACTTTCTATGATTTGAACCTCTCCTGTGAGTCCAGTTTTAGATTCCGATGCTTCACTTCAGGTTTACTGTATCCCTTGGACCTTCTTATTGACGATGAAACACAGAAATTGCATCCGAATTTAATACAAAAGGCACAATGCCGACTTAAGTACAAGAGGACTAACACTCTAACTATCTATGATTTGAACCTCTCCTGTGATTCCTGTTTTTGTTGCCGAGGCTTCACTTCAGGTTTACTGTATCCCTTGGACCTTCTTATTGACGATGAAACACAGAAATTGCATCCAAAATTAATACAAAAGGCACATGCCGACTTAAGTACAAGAGGAATGACACTCTAAGTTTCTATGATTTGAACCTCTCCTGTTAGTCAGGTTTTAGTTTCTGATGCTTCACTTCAGGTTTACTGTATCCCTCGGACCTTCTTATTGACGATGAAACACAGAAATTGCATCCGAAATTAATACAAAAGGCACAATGCCGACTTAAGTACAAGAGGACCAACACTCTAACTTTCTATCATTTGTACCACTCCTGTGGGGCCAGTTTTAGATTCAGATGCTTCACTTCAGGTTTACTGTATCCCTTGGAGCTTCTTATTGACGATGAATCACAGAAATTGCATCCGAATTTTATACAAAAGGAACAATGCCGACTTAAGTAAATGAGGACTGACACTCTTACTTTCTATGATTTGAACCTCTCCTGTGAGTCCCGTTTTAGATTCCGATGCTTCACTTCAGGTTTACTGTATCCCTTGGACCTTCTTAGTGACGATGAAACACAGAAATTGCATCCGAATTTAATACAAAAGGCACAATGCCGACTTAAGTACAAGAGGACTGACACTCTAACTTTCTACGATTTGAACCTTTCTTGTGAGTCCAGTTTTAGATTCCGATGCTTCACTTCGGATTTACTGTATCCCTTGGACCTTCTTATTGACGATGAAACACAGAAATTGCATCCGAATTTAATACAAAAGGCACAATGCTGACTTAAGTACAAGAGGACTGACACTCTAACTTTCTATGAATTGATTCACTCTTGTGAGTCCCGTGTTAGTTTCCGATGCTTCACTTCAGGTTTACAGTATCCCTTGGACCTTCTTACAAACGATGAAACACAGAAATTACATCCGAATTTAATACAAAAGGCACATTGCCGACCTAAGTACAAGAGGACTGACACTCTAACTTTCTACGATTTGAACCTCTCCTGTGAGTCCAGTTTTAGATTCCGATGCTTCACTTCAGGTTTACTGTATCCCTTGGACCTTCTTATTGACGATGAAACACAGAAATTGCATCCGAAATTAATACAAAACGGACAATGCCGATTTAAGTACAAGAGGACAGACACTCTACCTTACTATGATTTGAACCACTCCTGTGGGGCCTGTTTTAAATTGCGATGCTTCACTTCAGGTTTACTGTATCCCTTGGAGCTTCTTATTGACGATGAAACACAGAAATTGCATCCGAATTTAATACAAAAGGCACAATGCCGACTTAAGTACAAGAGGACTGACACTCTAACTTTCTATGATTTGAACCTCTCCTGTGAGTCCAGTTTTAGTTTCCGATGCGTCAATTCAGGTTTACTGTATCCCTTGGACCTTCTTATTGACGATGAAACACTGAAATTGCATCCGAAATTAATACAAAAGCACAATGCCGACTTAAGTACAAGAGGACTGGCACTCTAACTTCCGATTATTTGAACCTCTCCTGTGAGTCCAGTTTTAGATTCCGATGCTTCACTTCAGGTTTACTGTATTCCTTTGACCTTCTTATTGACGATGAAACACAGAAATTGCATGCGAATTTAATACAAAATGCACAATGCCGACTTAAGTACAAGAGGACCGACACTCTAACTTTTTATGATTTGAACCTCACCTGTGAGTCCAGTTTTAGATTCCGATGCTTCACTTCAGGTTTACTGTATCCCTTGGACCTTCTTATTGACGATGAAACACAGAAATTGCAACCGAATTTAATACAAAAGGGACAATGCCGACTTAAGTACAAGAGGACTGACACTCTAACTTTCTATGATTTGAACCTCTCCTGTGAGTCCAGTTTTAGATTCCGATGCTTCACTTCAGCTTTACTGTATCCCTTGGACCTTCTTATTGACGATGAAACACAGAAATTGCATCCGAATTTAATACAAAAGGCACAATGCCGACTTAAGTACAAGAGGACTGACACTCTAACTTTCTACGATTTGAACCTCTCCTGTGAGTCCAGTTTTAGATTCCGATGCTTCACTTCAGATTTACTGTATCCCTTGGACCTTCTTATTGACGATGAAACACAGAAATTGCATCCGAATTTAATACAAAAGGCACAATGCTGACTTAAGTACAAGAGGACTGACACTCTAACTTTCCATGAATTGAACCACTCTTGTGAGTCCCGTGTTAGTTTCCGATGCTTCACTTCAGGTTTACAGTATCCCTTGGACCTTCTTACAAACGATGAAACACAGAAATTACATCCGAATTTAATACAAAAGGCACATTGCCGACCTAAGTACAAGAGGACTGACACTCTAACTTTCTATGATTTGAACCTCTCCTGTGAGTCCAGTTTTAGATTCCGATGCTTCACTTCAGGTTTACTGTATCCCTTGGACCTTCTTATTGACGATGAAACACAGAAATTGCATCCGAATTTAATACAAAAGGCACAATGCCGACTTAAGTACAAGAGGACTGACACTCTAACTATCTATGATTTGAACCTCTCCTGTGATTCCTGTTTTTGTTGCCGAGGCTTCACTTCAGGTTTACTGTATCCCTTGGACCTTCTTATTGACGATGAGACACAGAAATTGCATCCAAAATTAATACAAGAGGCACATGCCGACTTAAGTACAAGAGGAATGACACTCTAAGTTTCTATGATTTGAACCTCTCCTGTTAGTAAGGTTTTAGTTTCTGATGCTTCACTTCAGGTTTAATGTATCCCTCGGACCTTCTTATTGACGATGAAACACAGAAATTGCATCTGAAATTAATACAAAAGGCACAATGCCGACTTAAGTACAAGAGGACCGACACTCTAACTTTCTATCATTTGTACCACTCCTGTGGGGCCAGTTTTAGATTCAGATGCTTCACTTCAGGTTTACTGTATCCCTTGGAGCTTCTTATTGACGATGAATCACAGAAATAGCATCCGAATTTAATACAAATGGCACAATGCCGACTTAAGTAAAAGAGGACTGACACTCTTACTTTCTATGATTTGAACCTCTCCTGTGAGTCCAGTTTTAGATTCCGATGCTTCACTTCAGGTTTACTGTATCCCTTGGACCTTCTTATTGACGATGAAACACAGAAATTGCATCCCAATTTAATACAAAAGGCACAATGCCGACTTAAGTACAAGAGGACTGACACTCTAACTTTCTACGATTTGAACCTTTCTTGTGAGTCCAGTTTTAGATTCCGATGCTTCACTTCAGATTTACTGTATCCCTTGGACCTTCTTATTGACGATGAAACACAGAAATTGCATCCGAATTTAATACAAAAGGCACAATGCTGACTTAAGTACAAGAGGACTGACACTCTAACTTTCTATGAATTGAACTACTCTTGTGAGTCCCGTGTTAGTTTCCGATGCTTCACTTCAGGTTTACAGTATCCCTTGGACCTTCTTACAAACGATGAAACACAGAAATTACATCCGAATTTAATACAAAAGGCACATTGCCGACCTAAGTACAAGAGGACTGACACTCTAACTTTCTATGATTTGAACCTCTCCTGTGAGTCCAGTTTTAGATTCCGATGCTTAACTTCAGGTTTACTGTATCCCTTGGACCTTCTTATTGACGATGAAACACAGAAATTGCATCCGAATTTAATACAAAAGGCACAATGCCGACATAAGTACAAGAGGACTGACACTCTAACTTTCTATAATTTGAACCTCTCCTGTGAGTCCAGTTTTCTATTCCGATGCTTCACTTCAGGTTTACTGTATCCCTTGGACCTTCTTATTGACGATGAAACACAGAAATTGCATCCGAATTTAATACAAAAGGCACAATGCCGACTTAAGTACAAGAGGACTGACACTCTAACTTTCTATGATTTGAACCTCTCCTTGTGAGTCCTGTTTTTGTTGCCGAGGCTTCACTTCAGGTTTACTGTATCCCTTGGACCTTCTTATTGACGATGAAACACAGAAATTGCATGCAAAATTAATACATAAGGCACATGCCCACTTAAGTACAAGAGGACTGACACTCTAAGTTTCTATGATTTGAACCTCTCCTGTGAGTCAGGTTTTAGTTTCTGATGCTTCACTTCAGGTTTACTGTATCCCTCGGACCTTCTTATTGACGATGAAACACAGAAATTGCATCCGAAATTAATACAAAAGGCACAATGCCGACTTAAGTACAAGAGGACCAACACTCTAACTTTCTATCATTTGTACCACTCCTGTGGGGCCAGTTTTAGATTCAGATGCTTCACTTCAGGTTTACTGTATCCCTTGGAGCTTCTTATTGACGATGAATTACAGAAATTGCATCCGAATTTTATACAAAAGGCACAATGCCGACTTAAGTAAATGAGGACTGACACTCTTACTTTCTACGATTTGAACCTCTCCTGTGAGTCCCGTTTTAGATTCCGATGCTTCACTTCAGGTTTACTGTATCCCTTGGACCTTCTTAGTGACGATGAAACACAGAAATTGCATCCGAATTTAATACAAAAGGCACAATGCCGACTTAAGTACAAGAGGACTGACACTCTAACTTTCTACGATTTGAACCTTTCTTGTGAGTCCAGTTTTAGATTCCGATGCTTCACTTCGGATTTACTGTATCCCTTGGACCTTCTTATTGACGATGAAACACAGAAATTGCATCCGAATTTAATACAAAAGGCACAATGCTGACTTAAGTACAAGAGGACTGACACTCTAACTTTCTATGAATTGATTCACTCTTGTGAGTCCCGTGTTAGTTTCCGATGCTTCACTTCAGGTTTACAGTATCCCTTGGACCTTCTTACAAACGATGAAACACAGAAATTACATCCGAATTTAATACAAAAGGCACATTGCCGACCTAAGTACAAGAGGACTGACACTCTAACTTTCTATGATTTGAACCTCTCCTGTGAGTCCAGTTTTAGATTCCGATGCTTCACTTCAGGTTTACTGTATCCCTTGGACCTTCTTATTGACGATGAAACACAGAAATAGCATCCGAAATTAATACAAAACGGACAATGCCGATTTAAGTACAAGAGGACAGACACTCTACCTTACTATGATTTGAACCACTCCTGTGGGGCCTGTTTTAAATTGCGATGCTTCACTTCAGGTTTACTGTATCCCTTGGAGCTTCTTATTGACGATGAAACACAGAAATTGCATCCGAAATTAATACAAAAGGCACAATTCCGACTTAAGTACAAGAGGACTGACACTCTAACTTTCTATGATTTGAACCTCTCCTGTGAGTCCAGTTTTAGTTTCCGATGCGTCAATTCAGGTTTACTGTATCCCTTGGACCTTCTTATTGACGATGAAACACTGAAATTGCATCCGAAATTAATACAAAAGCACAATGCCGACTTAAGTACAAGAGGACTGACACTCTAACTTCCGATTATTTGAACCTCTCCTGTGAGTCCAGTTTTAGATTCCGATGCTTCACTTCAGGTTTACTGTATTCCTTTGACCTTCTTATTGACGATGAAACACAGAAATTGCATGCGAATTTAATACAAAATGCACAATGCCGACTTAAGTACAAGAGGACCGACACTCTAACTTTTTATGATTTGAACCTCACCTGTGAGTCCAGTTTTAGATTCCGATGCTTCACTTCAGGTTTACTGTATCCCTTGGACCTTCTTATTGACGATGAAACACAGAAATTGCATCCGAATTTAATACAAAAGGCACAATGCCGACTTAAGTACAAGAGGACTGACACTCTAACTTTCTATGATTTGAACCTCTCCTGTGAGTCCAGTTTTAGATTCCGATGCTTCACTTCAGGTTTACTGTATCCCTTGGACCTTCTTATTGACGATGAAACTCAGAAATTGCATCCGAATTTAATACAAAAGGCACAATGCCGACTTAAGTACAAGAGGACTGACACTCTAACTTTCTACGATTTGAACCTCTCCTGTGAGTCCAGTTTTAGATTCCGATGCTTCACTTCAGATTTACTGTATCCCTTGGACCTTCTTATTGACGATGAAACACAGAAATTGCATCCGAATTTAATACAAAAGGCACAATGCTGACTTAAGTACAAGAGGACTGACACTCTAACTTTCCATGAATTGAACCACTCTTGTGAGTCCCGTGTTAGTTTCCGATGCTTCACTTCAGGTTTACAGTATCCCTTGGACCTTCTTACAAACGATGAAACACAGAAATTACATCCGAATTTAATGCAAAAGGCACATTGCCGACCTAAGTACAAGAGGACTGACACTCTAACTTTCTATGATTTGAACCTCTCCTGTGAGTCCAGTTTTAGATTCCGATGCTTCACTTCAGGTTTACTGTATCCCTTGGACCTTCTTATTGACGATGAAACACAGAAATTGCATCCGAATTTAATACAAATGGCACAATGCCGACTTAAGAACAAGAGGACTGACACTCTAACTATCTATGATTTGAACCTCTCCTGTGATTCCTGTTTTTGTTGCCGAGGCTTCACTTCAGGTTTACTGTATCCCTTGGACCTTCTTATTGACGATGAAACACAGAAATTGCATCCAAAATTAATACAAAAGGCACATGCCGACTTAAGTACAAGAGGAATGACACTCTAAGTTTCTATGATTTGAACCTCTCCTGTTAGTAAGGTTTTAGTTTCTGATGCTTCACTTCAGGTTTACTGTATCCCTCGGACCTTCTTATTGACGATGAAACACAGAAATTGCATCCGAAATTAATACAAAAGGCACAATGCCGACTTAAGTACAAGAGGACCGACACTCTAACTTTCTATCATTTGTACCACTCCTGTGGGGCCAGTTTTAGATTCAGATGCTTCACTTCAGGTTTACTGTATTCCTTGGACCTTATTATTGACGATGAAACACAGAAATTGCATCCGAAATTAATACAAAAGGGACAATGCCGACTTAAGTACAAGAGGACAGACACTCTAACTTTCTATGATTTGAACCACTCCTGTGGGGCCAGTTTTAGATTGCGATGCTTCACTTCAGGTTTACTGTATCCCTTGGAGCTTCTTATTGACGATGAAACACAGAAATTGCATCCGAATTTAATACAAAAGGCACAATGCCGACTTAAGTACAAGAGGACTGACACTCTAACTTTCTATGATTTGAACCTCTCCTGTGAGTCCAGTTTTAGTTTCCGATGCTTCAATTCAGGTTTACTGTATCCCTTGGACCTTCTTATTGACGATGAAACACAGATATTGCGTCCGAATTTAATACAAAAGGCACAATGCCGACTTAAGTACAAGAGAACTGACACCCTAAATTTCTATGATTTGAACCACTCCTGTGAGCCCAGTTTTAGATTCCGATGCTTCACTTCAGTTTCACTGTATCCCTTGGACTTTCTTCGTGACGATGAACCACAGAAATTGCATCCGAATTCAATACAAAAGGCACAATGCCGACTTAAGTACAAGAGGACTGACACTCTTACTTTCTATGATTTGAACCTCTCCTGTGAGTCCAGTTTTAGATTCCGATGCTTCACTTCAGGTTTACTGTATCCCTTTGACCTTCTTATTGACGATGAAACACAGAAATTGCATCCGAATTTAATACAAAAGGCACAATGCCGACTTAAGTACAAGAGGACTGACACTCTAAGTTTCTCTGATTTGATCCTCTCCTGTGAGTCAAGTTTTAGTTTCCGATGCTTCCCTTCAGGTTTACTGTATCCCTTGGACCTTCTTACTGACGATGAAGCACAGAAATTGCATCCGATTTTAATACAAAAGGCACAATGCCGACTTAAGTACAAGCGGACTGTCACTCTAATTGTCTATGATTTGAACCTCTCCTGTGAGTCCAGTTTTAGATGCGGAGGATTCACTTCAGGTTTACTGTATCACTTGGACCTTCTTATTGACGATGAAACACAGAAATTGCATCCGAATTTAATACAAAAGGCACAATGCCGACTTAAGTACAAGTGGACTGACACTCTAACTTTCTACGATTTGAACCTCTCCTGTGAGTCCGGTTTTAGATTCCGATGCTTCACTTCAGATTTACTGTATCCCTTGGACCTTCTTATTGACGATGAAACACAGAAATTGCATCCGAATTTAATACAAAAGGCACAATGCTGACTTAAGTACAAGAGGACTGACACTCTAACTTTCTATGAATTGAACCACTCTTGTGAGTCCCGTGTTAGTTTCTGATGCTTCACTTCAGGTTTACAGTATCCCTTAGACCTTCTTACAAACGATGAAACTCAGAAATTACATCCGAATTTAATACAAAATGCACAATGCCGACCTAAGTACAAGAGGACTGACACTCTAACTTTCTATGATTTGAACCTCTCCTGTGAGTCCAGTTTTAGATTCCGATGCTTCACTTCTGGTTTACTGTATTCCTTGGACCTTCTTATTGACGATGAAACACAGAAATTGCATCCGAATTTAATACAAAAGGCACAATGCCGACTTAAGTACGGGAGGGCTGACACTCTAACTTTCTATGATTTGAACCTCTCCTCTGAGTCCTGTTTTTGTTGCCGAGGCATCACTTCAGGTTTACTGTATCCCTTGGACCTTCTTATTGACGATGAAACACAGAAATTGCATCCGAATTTAATACAAAAGGCACAAAGCTGACTTAAGTACAAGAGGACTGACACTCTAAGTTTCTCTGATTTGAACCTCTCCTGTGAGTCAACTTTTAGATTCCGATGCTTCCCTTCAGGTTTACTGTATCCCTTGGACCTTCTTACAGACGATGAAGCACAGAAATTGCATCCGATTTTAATACAAAAGGCACAATGCCGACTTAAGTACAAGATGACTGACACTCTAATTGTCTATGATTTGAACCTCTCCTGTGAGTCCAGTTTTAGATGCCGAGGCTTCACTTCAGGTTTAATGTATCCCTTGGACCTTCTTATTGACGATGAAACACAGAAATTGCATCCGAATTTAATACAAAAGGCACAATGCGGACTTAAGTACAGGAGGACTGACACTCTAACTTTCTATGATTTGAACCTCTCCTGTGAGTCCAGTTTTAGATTCCGATGCTTCACTTCAGATTTACTGTATCCCTTGGACCTTCTTATTGACGATGGAACACAGAAATTGCATCCGAATTTAATACAAAAGGCACAATGCTGACTTAAGTACAAGAGGACTGACACACTAACTTTCTATGAATTGAACCACTCCTGTGAGTCCCGTGTTAGATTCCGATGCTTCACTTCAGGTTTACAGTATCCCTTGGACCTTCTTATTGACAATGAAACACAGAAATTGCATCCGAATTTAATTCAAAAGCCTCAATGCCGACTTAAGTACAAGAGGACTGACACTCTAACTTTCTATGATTTGAACCTCTCCTGTGAGTCCAGTTTTCGATTCCGATGGTTCACTTCAGGTTTACTGTATCCCTTGGACCTTCTTATTGACGATGAAACACAGAAATTGCATCCGAATTTAATACAAAAGGCACAATGCCGACTTAAGTACAAGAGGACTGACACTCTAACTTTCTATGATTTGAACCTCTCCTGTGAGTCCTGTTTTTGTTGCCAAGGCTTCACTTCAGGTTTACTGTATATCTTGGATCTTCTTATTGACGATGAAACACAGAATTGCATCCGAATTTAATACAAAAGGCACAATGCCGACTTAAGTACAAGAAGACTGACACTCTAACTTCCGATTATTTGTGCCTCTCCTGTGAGTCCAGTTTTAGATTCCGATGCTTCACTTCAGGTTTACTGTATCCCTTGGATCTTCTTATTGACGATGAAACACAGAAATTGAATCCGAATTTAATACAAAACGCACAAGGCTGACTTAAGTACAAGTGGACTGACACTCTAAGTTTCTCTGATTTGAACCTCTCCTGTGAGTCCAGTTTTAGATTCCGATGCTTCACTTCAGGTTTACTGTATCCCTTGGACCTTCTTACTGACATTGAAGCACAGAAATTGCATCCGATTTTAATACAAAAGGCACAATGCCGACTTAAGTACAAGAGGACTGAGACTCTAATTGTCTATGATTTGAACCTCTCCTGTGAGTCCAGTTTTAGATGCCGAGGCTTCACTTCAGGTTTACTGTATCACTTGGAACTTCTTATTGACAATGAAACACAGAAATTGCATGCGAATTTAATACAAAAGGCACAATGCCGACTTAAGTGCAAGAGGACTGACACTCTAACTTTCTATGATTTGAACCTCTCCTGTGAGTCCAGTTTTCGATCCCGATGCTTCACTTCAGGTATACTGTATCCCTTGGACCTTCTTATTGACGATGAAACACAGAAATTGCATCCGAATTTAATACAAAATGCACAATGCCGACTTAAGTACAAGAGGACCGACACTCTAACTTTCTATGATTTCAACCTCACCTGTGAGTCCAGTTTTAGATTCCGATGCTTCACTTCAGGTTTACTGTATACCTTGGACCTTCTTATTGACGATGAAACACAGAAATTGCACCCGAAATTAATACAAAAGGCAGAATGCCGACATAAGTACAAGAGGACCGACACTCTAACTTTCTATGATTTGAACCACTCCTGTGGGGCCAGATTTAGATTCCGATGCTTCACTTCAGGTTTACTGTATCCCTTGGAGCTTCTTATTGACGATGACACACAGAAAGTGCATCCGAATTTAATACAATAGGCACAATGCCGACTTAAGTACAAGAGGACTGACACTCTAATTTTCTATGATTTGAACCTCTCCTGTGAGTCCAGTTTTAGTTTCCGATGCTTCAATTCAGGTTTACTGTATCCCTTGGACCTTCTTACTGACGATGAAACACAGAAATTGCGTCCGAATTTAATACAAATGGCACAATGCCGACTTAAGTACAAGAGAACTGACACTCTAAATTTCTATGATTTGAACCACTCCTGTGAGCCCAGTTTTAGATTCCGATGCTTCACTTCAGTTTCACTGTATCCCTTGGACCTTCTTATTGACGATGAAACACAGATATTGCGTCCGAATTTAATACAAAAGGCACAATGCCGACTTAAGTACAAGAGGACTGACACTCTTACTTTCTATGATTTGAACGTCTCCTGTGAGTCCAGTTTTAGTTTCCGATGGTTCACTACAGGTTTCCTGTATCCCTTTGACCTTCTTATTGACGATGAAACACAGAAATTGCATCCGAATTTAATACAAAAGGCAAAATGCCAACTTAAATACAAGTGGACTGACACTGTAAGTTTCTCTGATTTGAACCTCTCCTGTGAGTTCAGTTTTAGATTCCGATGCTTCACTTCAGGTTTACTGTATCCCTTGGACCTTCTTACTGACGATGAAGCACAGAAATTGCATCCGATTTTAATACAAAAGGCACAATGCCGACTTAAGTGCAAGAGGACTGACACTCTAATTGACTATGATTTGAACCTCTCCAGTGAGTCCAGTTTTAGATGCCGAGGCTTCACTCCAGGTTTACTGTATCCCTTGGACCTTCTGATTGACGATGAAACACAGAAATTGCATCCGAATTTAATACAAAAGGCACAATGCCGACCTATGTACAAGAGGACAGACACTCTAACATTCTATGATTTGAACCTCTCCTGTGAGTCCAGTTTTAGATTCCGATGCTTCACTTCAGGTTTACTGTATCCCTTGGACCTTCTTATTGACGATGAAACACAGAAATTGCATCCGAATTTAATACAAAAGGCACAATGCCGACTGAAGTACAAGAGGACTGACACTCTAACTTTCTATGATTTGAACCTCTCCTGTGAGTCCAGTTTTCGATTCCGATGCCTCACATCAGGTTTACTGTATCCCTTGGACCTTCTTATTGACGATGAAACACAGAAATTGCATCCGAATTTAATACAAAAGGCACAATGCCGACTTAAGTACAAGAGGACTGACACTCTAACTTTCTATGATTTGAACCTCTTCTGTGATTCCTGTTTTTGTTGCCGAGGCTTGACTTCAGGTTTACTGTATCCCTTGGACCTTCTTATTGACGATGAAACACAGAAATTGCATCCGAATTTAATACAAAAGGCACAATGCCGACTTAAGTATAAGAGGACTGACACTCTAAGCTCCCATTATAGGAACCTGTCCTGTGAGTCCAGTTTTAGATTCCGATGCTTCACTTCAGGTTTACTGTATCCCTTGGACCTTCTTATTGACGATGAAACACAGAAATTGCATGCGAATTTAATACAAAATGCACAATGCCTACTTAAGTACAAGAGGACCGACACTCTAACTTTCTATGATTTGAACCTCACGTGTGAGTCCAGTTTTAGATTCCGATGCTTCACTTCAGGTTTACTGTATCCCTTGGACCTTCGTATTGACGATGAAACACAGAAATTGCATCCGAATTTAATACAAAAGGGACAATGCCGACTTAAGTACAAGAGGACTGACACTCTAACTTTCAATGATTTGAACCTCTCCTGTGAGTCCTGTTTTTGTTGCTGAGGCTTCACTTCAGGTTTACTGTATCCCTTGGATCTTCTTATTGACGATGAAACACAGAAATTGCATCCGAATTTAATACAAAAGGCACAATGCCGACTTAAGTACAAGAGGACTCACACTCTAACTTCCGATTAATTGAACCTCTCCTGTGAGTCCAGTTTTAGATTCCGATGCTTCACTTCAGGGTTACTGTATCCCTTGGACCTTCTTATTGACGATGAAACACAGAAATTGCATGCGAATTTAATACAAAATGCACAATGCTGACTTAAGTACAAGAGGACCGACACTCTAACTTTCTATGATTTGAACCTCACCTGTGAGTCCAGTTTTAGATTCCGATGCTTCACTTCAGGTTTACTGTATCCCTTGGAGCTTCTTATTGACGATGAAACACAGAAATTGCATCCGAATTTAATACAAAAGGCACAATTCCAACTTAAGTACAAGTGGACTGACACTCTAAGTTTCTCTGATTTGAACCTCTCCTGTGAGTTCAGTTTTAGATTCCGATGCTTCACTTTAGGTTTACTGTATCCCTTGGACCTTCTTACAGACGATGAAGCACAGAAATTGCATCCGATTTTAATACAAAAGGCACAATGCCGACTTAAGTGCAAGAGGACTGACACTCTAATTGCCTATGATTTGAAACTCTCCAGTGAGTCCAGTTTTAGATGCCGAGGCTTCTCTTCAGGTTTACTGTATCCCTTGGACCTTCTTATTGACGATGAAACACAGAAATTGCATCCGAATTTAATACAAAAGGCACAATGCCGACCTATGTACAAGAGGACTGACACTCTAACTTTCTATGATTTGAACCTCTCCTGTGAGTCCAGTTTTAGATTCCGATGCTTCACTTCAGGTTTACTGTATCCCTTGGACCTTCTTATTGACGATGAAACACAGAAATTGCATCCGAATTTAATACAAAAGGCACAATGCCGACTTAAGTACAAGAGGACTGACATTCTAACTTTCTATGATTTGAACCTCTCCTGTGAGTCCAGTTTTCGATTCCGATGCTTCACATCAGGTTTACTGTATCCCTTGGACCTTCTTATTGACGATGAAACACAGAAATTGCATGCAAAATTAATACATAAGGCACATGCCGACTTAAGTACAAGAGGACTGACACTCTAAGTTTCTATGATTTGAACCTCTCCTGTGAGTCAGGTTTTAGTTTCTGATGCTTCACTTCAGGTTTACTGTATCCCTCGGACCTTCTTATTGACGATGAAACACAGAAATTGCATCCGAATTTAATACAAAAGGACAATGCCGACTTAAGTACAAGAGGACCGACACTCTAACTTTCTTTGATTTGAACCTCTCCTGTGATTCCACTTTTAGATTCCGATGCTTCACTTCAGGTTTTCTGTATTCCTTTGGACCTTATTATTGACTATGAAACACAGAAATTGCATCCGAATTTAATACAAAAGGCACAATGCCGACTTAAGTACAAGAGGACTGACACTCTAACTTTCTATGAATTGAACCTCTTCTGTGAGTCCAGTTTTAGATTCCGATGCTTCACTTCAGGTTTACTGTATCCCTTGGACCTTCTTATTGACGATGAAACACAGAAATTGCATCCGAATTTAATACAAAATGCAGAATGCCGACATAAGTACAAGAGGACCGACACTCTAACTTTCTATGATTTGAACCTCACCTGTGAGTCTAGTTTTAGATTCCGATTCTTCACTTCAGGTTTACTGTATCCCTTGGACCTTCTTATTGACGATGAAACATAGAAATTGCATCCGAATTTAATACAAAAGGCACAATGCCGACTTAAGTACAAGAGGACTGACACTCTAACTTTCTATGATTTGAACGTCTCCTGTGAGTCCTGTTTTTGTTGCCGAGGCTTCACTTCAGGTTTACTGTATCCCTTAGACCTTCTTATTGACGATGAAACACAGAAATTGCATCCGAATTTAATACAAAAGGCACAATGCCGACTTTAGTACAAGAGGACTGACACTCTAACTTTCTATGATTTGAACCTCTCCTGTGAGTCCAGTTTTAGATTCCGATGCTTCATTTCAGATTTACTGTATCCCTTGGACCTTCTTATTGACGATGAAACACAGAAATTGCATCCGAATTTAATACAAAAGGCACAATGCTGACTTAAGTACAAGAGGACTGACACACTTACATTCTATGAATTGAGCCACTCCTGTGAGTCCCGTGTTAGATTCCGATGCTTCACTTCAGGTTTACAGTATCTCTTGGACCTTCTTATTGACAATGAAACACAGAAATTGCATCCGAATTTAATTCAAAAGGCACAATGCCGACTTAAGTACATGAGGACTGACACTCTAACTTTCTATGATTTGAACCTCTCCTGTGAGTCCAGTTTTTGATTCCGATGCTTCACTTCAGGTTTACTGTATCCCTTGGACCTTCTTATTGACGATGAAACACAGAAATTGCATCCGAATTTAATACAAAAGGCACAATGCCGACTTAAGTACAAGAGGACTGACACTCTAACTTTCTATGATTTCAAACTCTCCTGTGAGTCCAGTTTTAGATTCCGATGCTTCACTTCAGGTTTACTGTATCCCTTGGAGCTTCTTATTGACGATGAATCACAGAAATTGCATCCGAATTTAATACAAAAGGCACAATGCCAACGTAAGTACAAGAGGACTGACACTCTAACTTGCTATGATTTGAACCTCTCCTGTGAGTCCAGTTTTAGATTCCGATGCTTCACTTCAGGTTTACTGTATCCCTTGGACCTTCTTATTGACGATGAAACACAGAAATGGCATCCGAATTTAATACTAAACGCACAATGCCGACTTAAGTACAAGTGGACTGACACTCTAAGTTTCTCTGATTTGAACCTCTTCTGTGAGTCCAGTTTTAGGTTCGGATGCTTCACTTCAGGTTTACTGTATCCCTTGGACCTTCTTACTGACGATGAAGCACAGAAATTGCATCCGATTTTAATACAAAAGGCACAATGCCGACTGAAGTACAAGAGGACTGACACTCTAATTGTCTATGATTTGCACCTCTCCTGTGAGTCCAGTTTTAAATGCCGAGGCTTCACTTCAGGTTTACTGTATCCCTTGGACCTTCTTATTGACAATGAAAGACAAAAATTGCATCCGAATTTCATACAAAAGGCACAATGCCGACTTAAGTGCAAGAGGACTGACACTCTAACTTTCTATGATTTGAACATCACCTGTGAGTCCAGTTTTAGATTCCGATACTTCACTTCAGGTTTACTGTATCCCTTGGACCTTCTTATTGACGATGAAACACGAAATTGCATCCGAAATTAATACAAAAGGCACAATGCCGACATAAGTACTAGAGGACCGACACTCTAACTTTCTATGATTTGAACCACTCCTGTGGGGCCAGTTTTAGATTACGATGCTTCACTTCAGGTTTACTGTATCCCTTGGAGCTTCATATTGACGATGAAACACAGAAATTGCATCCGAATTTAATACAAAAGGCACAATGCCGACTTAAGTACAAGAGGACTGACACTCTTACTTTCTATGATTTGAACCTCTCCTGTGAGTCCAGTTTTAGATTCCGATGCTTCACTTCAGGTTTACTGTATCCCTTTGACCTTCTTATAGGCGATGAAACATAGAAATTGCATCCGAATTTAATATAAAAGGCAAAATGCCGACTTAAGTACAAGTGGACTGACACTCTAAGTTTCTCTGATTTGAACCTCTCCTGTGAGTCCAGTTTTAGATTACGATGCTTCATTTCAGGGTTACTGTATCCCTTGGACCTTCTTACTGACGATGAAACACAGAAATTGCATCCGACTTTAATACAAAAGGCACAATGCGACTTAAGTACAAGAGGACTGACACTCTAATTGTCTATGATTTGAACCTCTCCAGTGAGTCCAGTTTTAGATGCCGAGGCTTCACTTCAGGTTTACTGTATCCCTTGGACCTTCTTATTGACGATGAAACACAGAAATTGCATCCGAATTTAATACAAAAGGCACAATGCCGACTTAAGTACCAGAGGACTGACACTCTAACTTTCTACGATTTGAACCTCTCCTGTGAGTCCAGTTTTAGATTCCGATGCTTCACTTCAGATTTACTGTATCCCTTGGACCTTCTTATTGACGATGAAACACAGAAATTGCATCCGAATTTAATACAAAAGGCAAAATGCTGACTTAAGTACAAGAGGACTGACAGTCTAACTTTCTATGAATTGAACCACTCCTGTGAGTCCCAAGTTAGATTCCGATGCTTCACTTCAGGTTTACAGTATTCCTTGGAACTTCTTATAAACGATGAAACACAGAAATTACATCCTAATTTAATACAAAAGGCACAATGCCGACCTAAGTACAAGAGGACTGACACTCTAACTTTCTATGATTTGAACCTCTCCTGTGAGTCCAGTTTAAGATTCCGATGCTTCACTTCAGGTTTACTGTATCCCTTGGACCTTCCTATTGACAATGAAACACAGAAATTGCATGCGAATTTAATACAAAAGGCACAATGCCGATTTAAGTACAAGAGGACTGACACTCTAACTTTCTATGATTTGAACCTCTCCTGTGAGTGCAGTTTTCGATTCCGATGCTTCACTTCAGGTTTACTGTATCCCTTGGACCTTCTTATTGACGATGAAACACAGATATTGCATCCGTTTTTAATACAAAAGGCACAATGCCGACATAAGTACAAGAGGACTGACACTCTAACTTTCTATGATTTGAAGCTCTCCTGTGAGTCCTGATTTTGTTGCCGAGGCTTCACTTCAGGTTTACTGTATCCCTTTGATCTTCTTATTGACGATGAAACACAGAAATTGCATCCGAATTTAATACAAAAGGCACAATGAAGACTTAAGTACAAGAGGACTGACACTCTAACTTCCGATTATTTGAACCTCTCCTGTGAGTCCAGTTTTAGATTCCGATGCTTCACTTCAGGTTTACTGTATCCCTTGGAACGTCTTATTGACGATGAAACACAGAAATTGCATGCGAATTTAATACAAAATGCACAATGCTGACTTAAGTACAAGAGGACCGACACTCTAACTTTCAATGATTTGAACCTCACCTGTGAGTCCAGTTTTAGATTCGGATGCTTCACTTCAGGTTTACTTTATCCCTTCGACCTTCTTATTGACGATGAAACACAGAAATTGCATCCGAAATTAATACAAAAGGCACAATGCCGACTTAAGTACAAGAGGACAGACACTCTAACTTTCTATGATTTGAACCACTCCTGTGGGGCCAGTTTTAGATTCCGATGCTTCACTTCAGGTTTACTGTATCCCTTGGAGCTTCTTATTGACGATGAAACACAGAAATTGCATCCGAATTAAATACAAAAGGCACAATGCCGACTTAAGTACAAGTGGACTGACACTCTAAGTTTCTCTGATTTGAACCTCTCCTGTGAGTCCAGTTTTTGATTCCGATGCTTCACTTCAGGTTTACTGTATCTCTTGGACCTTCTTACTTACGATGAAGCACAGAAATAGCATCCGATTATAATACAAAAGGCACAATGCCGACTTAAGTACAAGAGGACCGACACTCTAATTGTCTATGATTTGAACCTCTCCTGTGAGTCCAGTTTTAGATGCCGAGGCTTCACTTCAGGTTTACTGTATCCCTTGGACCTTCTTATTGACGATGAAACACAGAAATTGCATCCGAATTTAACACAAAAGGCACAATGCCGACCTATGTACAAGAGGACTGACACTCTAACATTCTATGATTTGAACCTCTCCTGTGAGTCCAGTTTTAGATTCCGATGCTTCACTTCAGGTTTACTGTATCCCTTGAATCTTCTTATTGACGATGAAACACAGAAATTGCATCCGAATTTAATACAAAAGGCACAATGCCGACTGAAGTACAAGAGGACTGACACTCTAACTTTCTATGATTTGAACCTCTCCTGTGAGTCCAGTTTTCGATTCCGATGCTTCACTTCAGGTTTACTGTATCCCTTGGACCTTCCTATTGACGATGAAACACAGAAATTGCATCCGAATTTAATACAAAAGGCACAATGCTGACTTAAGTACAAGAGGACTGACACTCTAACTATCTATGATTTGAACCTCTCCTGTGAGTCCTGCTTTTGTTGCCGAGGCTTCACTGCAGGTTTACTGTATCCCTTGGACCTTCTTATTGACGATGAAACACAGAAATTGCATCCGAATTTAATACAAAAGGCACAATGCCGACTTAAGTATAAGAGGACTGACACTGTAAGCTCCGATTATTGGAACCTGTCCTGTGAGTCCAGTTTTAGATTCCGATGCTTCACTTCAGGTTTACTGTATCCCTTGAACCTTCTTATTGACGATGAAACACAGAAATTGCATGCGAATTTAATACAAAATGCACAATGCCGACTTAAGTACAAGAGGACCGACACTAACTTTCTATGATTTGAACCTCACGTGTGAGTCCAGTTTTAGATTCCGATGCTTCACTTCAGGTTTACTGTATCCCTTGGACCTTCTTATTGACGATGAAAAACAGAAATTGCAATCGAACTTAATACAAAAGGCACAATGCCGACTTAAGTACAAGAGGACTGACACTCTAACTTTCTATGATTTGAACCTCTCCCGTGAGTCCAGTTTCAGATTCCGATGCTTCACTTCAGATTTACTGAATCCCTTGGACCTTCTTATTGACGATGAAACACAGAAATTGCATCCGAATTTAATACAAAAGGCACAATGCCGACTTAAGTACAAGAGGACTGACACTATAACTTTCTATGATTTGAACCTCTCCTGTGAGTCCTGTCTTTGTTGCCGAGGCTTCACTTCAGGTTTACTGTATCCCTTGGACCTTCTTATTGACGATGAAACACAGAAATTGCATCCGAATTTAATACAAAAGGCACAATGCCGACTTAAGTAGAAGAACACTGACACTCTAAGTTTCTCTGATTTGAACCTCTCCTGTGAGTCAAGTTTTAGATTCCGATGCTTCACTTCAGATTTGCTGTATCCCTTGGACCTTCTTACTGACGATGAAGCACAGAAATTGCATCCGATTTTAATAAAAAAGGCACAATCCCGACTTAAGTACAAGAGGACTGACACTCTAATTGTCTATGATTTGAACCTCTCCTGTGAGTCCAGTTTTAGATGCCGAGGCTTCACTTCAGGTTTAATGTATCCCTTGGACCTTCTTATTGACGATGAAACACAGAAATTGCATCCGAATTTAATACAAAAGTCACAATGCCGACTTAAGTACAAGAGGACTGACACTCTAACTTTCTATGATTCGAACCTCTCCTGTGAGTCCAGTTTTAGATTCCGATGCTTCACTTCAGATTAACTGTATCCCTTGGACCTTCTTATTGACGATGAAACACAGGAATTGCATCCGAATTTAATACAAAAGGCACAATGCTGATTTAAGTACAAGAGGACTGACACACTACTTTCTATGAATTGAACCACTCCTGTGAGTCCCGTGTTAGATTCCGATGTTTCACTTCAGGTTTACAGTATCCCTTGGAACATCTTATAAACGATGAAACACAGAAATTACATCCGAATTTAATACAAAAGGCACAATGCCGACCTAAGTACAAGAGGACTGACACTCTAACTTTCTATGATTTGAACCTCTCCTGTGAGTCCAGTTTTAGATTCCGATGCTTCACTTCAGGTTTACTGTATCCCTTGGAGCTTCTTATTGACGATGAAACACAGAAATTGCATCCGAATTTAATACAAAAGGCACAATGCCAACGTAAGTACAAGAGGACTGACACTTTAACTTGCTATGATTTGAACCTCTCCTGTGGGTCCAGTTTTAGATTCGGATGCGTCACTTCAGGTTTACTGTATCCCTTGGACCTTCTTACTGACGATGAAGCACAGAAATTGCTTCCGATTTTAATACAAACGGCACAATGCCGACTTAAGTACAAGAGGACTGACACTCTAATTGTCAATGATTTGAACCTCTCCTGTGAGTCCAGTTTTAGATGCCGAGGCTTCACTTCAGGTTTACTGTATCCCTTGGACCTTCTTATTGACAATGAAACACAGAAATTGCATCCGAATTTCATACAAAAGGCACAATGCCGACTTAAGTACAAGACGACTGACACTCTAACTTTCTATGATTTGAACCTCACCTGTGAGTCCAGTTTTAGATTCCGATGCTTCACTTCAGGTATACTGTATCCCTTGGACCTTCTTATTGACGATGAAACACAGAAATTGCCTCCGAAATTAATACTAAAGGCACAATGCCGACATAAGTACTAGAGGACCGTCACTCTAACTTTCTATGATTTGAACCACTCCTGTGGGGACCAGTTTTAGATTCCGATGCTTCACTTCAGGTTTACTGTATCCCTTGGAGCTTCTTATTGACAATGAAACACAGAAATTGCATCCGAATTTAATACAAAAGGCACAATGCCGACTTAAGTACAAGAGGACTGACACTCTTACTTTCTATGATTTGAACCTCTCCTGTGAGTCCAGTTTTAGATTCCGATGCTTCACTTCAGGTTTACTGTATCCCTTTGACCTTCTTATTGACGATGAAACACAGAAATTGCATCCGAATTTAATATAAAAGGCAAAATGCTGACATAAGTACAAGTGGACTGACACTCTAAGTTTCTCTGATTTGAACCTCTCCTGTGAGTCCAGTTTTAGATTACGATGCTTCACTTCGGTAAGAAGGTCCAAGGGATACACCCTTGGACCTTCTTACTGACGATGAAGCACAGAAATTGCATCCGATTTTAATACAAAAGGCACAATGCCGACTTAAGTACAAGAGGTCTGACACTCTAATTGTCTATGATTTGAACCTCTCCATTGAGTCCAGTTTTAGATGCCGAGGCTTCACTTCAGGTTTACTGTATCCCTTGGACCTTCTTATTGACGATGAAACACAGAAATTGCATCCGAATTTAATACAAAAGGCACAATGCCGACTTAAGTACCAGAGGACTGACACTCTAACTTTCTACGATTTGAACCTCTCCTGTGAGTCCAGTTTTAGATTCCGATGCTTCACTTCAGATTTACTGTATCCCTTGGACCTTCTTATTGACGATGAAACACAGAAATTGCATCCGAATTTAATACAAAAGGCACAATGCGGACTTAAGCACAAGAGGACTGACAGTCTAACTTTCTATGAATTGAACCACTCCTGTGAGTCCCATGTTAGTTTCCGATGCTTCACTTCAGGTTTACAGTATCCCTTGGACCTTCTTATAAACGATGAAACACAGAAATTACATCTGAATTTAATACAAAAGGCACAATGCCGACCTAAGTACAAGAGGACTGACACTCTAACTTTCTATGATTTGAACCTCTCCTGTGAGTCCAGTTTTAGATTCCGATGCCTCACTTCAAGTTTACTGTATCCCTTGGACCTTCTTATTGACGATGAAACACAGAAATTGCATCCGAATTTAATACAAAAGGCACAATGCCGACTTAAGTACAAGAGGACTGACACTCTAACTTTCTATGATTTGAACCTCTCCTGTGAGTCCAGTTTTCGATTCCGATGCTTCACTTCAGGTTTACTGTATCCCTTGGACCTTCTTATTGACGATGAAACACAGAAATTGCATCCGAATTTAATACAAAAGGCACAATGCCGACTTAAGTACAAGAGGACTGTCACTCTAACTTTCTATGATTTGAACCTCTCCTGTGAGTCATGTTTTAGATTCCGATGCTTCCCTTCAGGTTTACTGTATCCCTTGGACCTTCTTACTGACGATGAAGCACAGAAATTGCATCCGATTTTAATACAAAAGGCACAATGCCGACTTATGTACAAGAGGACTGACACTCTAATTGTCTATGATTTGAACCTCTCCTGTGAGTCCAGTTTTAGATGCCGAGGCTTCACTTCAGGTTTAATGTATCCCTTGGACCTTCTTATTGACGATGAAACAAAGAAATTGCATCCGAATTTAATACTAAAGGCACAATGCCGACTTAAGTACAAGAGGACTGACACTCTAACTTTCTATGTTTTGAACCTTTCCTGTGAGTCCAGTTTTAGATTCCGATGCTTCACTTCAGATTTACTGTATCCCTTGGACCTTCTTATGGACGATGAAACACAGAAATTGCATCCGAATTTAACACAAAAGGCACAATGCTGACTTAAGTACAAGAGGACTGACACACTAACTTTCTATGAATTGAACCACTCCTGTGAGTCCCGAGTTTGATTCCGATGCTTCACTTCAGGTTTACAGTATTCCTTGGAACTTCTTATAAACGATGAAACACAGAAATTACATCCGAATTTAATACAAAAGGTACAATGCCGACCTAAGTACAAGAGGACTGACACTCTAACTTTCTATGATTTGAACCTCTCCTGTGAGTCCAGTTTAAGATTCCGATGCTTCACTTCAGGTTTACTGTATCCCTTGGACCTTCTTATTGACAATGAAACACAGAAATTGCATCCGAATTTAATACAAAAGGCACAATGCCGACTTAAGTACAAGAGGACTGACACTCTAACTTTCTATGATTTGAAGCTCTCCTGTGAGTCCTGCTTTTGTTGCCGAGGCTTCACTTCAGGTTTACTGTATCCCTTGGATCTTCTTATTGACGATGAAACACAGAAATTGCATCCGAATTTAATACAAAAGGCACAATGCCGACTTAAGTACAAGAGGACTGACACTCTAACTTTCTATGATTTGAACCTCTCCTGTGAGTCCAGTTTTAGATGCCGAGGCTTCACTTCAGGTTTAATGTATCCCTTGGACCTTCTTATTGACGATGAAACACAGAATTTGCATCCGAAATGAATACAAAAGGCACAATGCCGACTTAAGTACAAGAGGACAGACACTCTAACTTTCTATGATTTGAACCACTCCTGTGGGGCCAGTTTTAGATTCCGATGCTTCACTTCAGGTTTACTGTATGCCTTGCAGCTTCTTATTGACGATGAAACACAGAAATTGCATCCGAATTTAATACAAAAGGCACAATGCCGACTTAAGTACAAGTGGACTGACACTCTAAGTTTCTCTGATTTGAACCTCTCCTGTGAGTCCAGTTTTAGATTCCGATGCTTCACTTCAGTTTTACTGTATCCCTTGGACCTTCTTATTGACGATGAAGCACAGAAATTGCATCCGAATTTAATACAAAAGGCACAATGCTGACTTAAGTACAAGAGGACTGACACTCTAATATTCTATGATTTGAACCTCTCCTGTGAGTCCTGATTTTGTTGCCGAGGCTTCACTGCAGGTTTACTGTATCCCTTGGACCTTCTTATTGACGATGAAACACAGAAATTGCATCCGAATTTAATACAAGAGGCACAATGCCGACTTATGTACAAGAGGACTGACACTCTCGCTTCCGATAATTTGAACCTCTCCTGTGAGTCCAGTTTTAGATTCCGATGCTTCACTTCAGGTTTACTGTATCCCTTGGACCTTCTTATTGACGATGAAACACAGAAATTGCATGCGAATTTAATACAAAAGGCATAATGCTGATTTAAGTACAAGGGGACTGACACTCTAACTTTCTATGATTTGAACCTCTCCTGTGAGTCCAGTTTTAGATTCCGATGCTTCACTTCTGGTTTACTGTATCCCTTGGACCTTCTAATTGACAAAGAAACACAGAAATTGCATCCGAATTTAATTCAAAAGGCACAATGCCGACTTAAGTACAAGAGGACTGACACTCTAACTTTCTATGATTTGAACCTCTCCTGTGAGTCCAGTTTTAGGTTCCGATGCTTCACTTCAGGTTTACTGTATCCCTTGGAGCTTCTTGTTGACGATGAAACACAGAAATAGCATCCGAATTTAATACAAAAGGCACAATGCCAACGTAAGTACAAGAGGACTGACACTCTAACTTGCTATTATTTGAACCTCTCCTGTGCGTCCAGTTTTAGATTCCGATGCTTCACTTCAGGTTTACTGTATCCCTTGGACCTTCTTATTGACGATGAAACACAGATATTGCATCCGAATTTAATACAAAAGGCACAATGCTGACTTAAGTACAAGAGGACTGACGGTCTAACTTTCTATGAATTGAACCACTCCTGTGAGTCCCGTGTTAGTTTCCGATGCTTCACTTCAGGTTTACAGTATCCCTTGGACCTTCTTATAAACGATGAAACACAGAAATTACATCCGAATTTAATACAAAAGGCACAATGCCGACCTAAGTACAAGAGGACTGACACTCTAACTTTCTATGATTTGAACCTCTCCTGTGAGTCCAGTTTTAGATTCCGATGCTTCACTTCAAGTTTACTGTATCCCTTGGACCTTCTTATTGACGATGAAGCACAGAAATTGCATCCGAATTTAATACAAAAGGCACAATGCCGACTTATGTACAAGAGGACTGACACTCTAACTTTCTATGATTTTAACCTCTCCTGTGAGTCCAGTTTTCGATTCCGATGCTTCACTTCAGGTTTACTGTATCCCTTGGACCTTCTTATTGACGATAAAACACAGAAATTGCATCCGAATTTAATACAAAAGGCACAATGCCGACTTAAGTACAAGAGGACTGACACTCTAAGTTTCTCTGATTTGAACCTCTCCTGTGAGTCAAGTTTTAGATTCCGATGCTTCCCTTCAGGTTTACTGTATCCTTTGGACCTTCTTACTGACGATGAAGCACAGAAATTGCATCCGATTTTAATACAAAAGGCACAATGCCGACTTAAGTACAAGAGGACTGACACTCTAATTGTCTATGATTTGAACCTCTCCTGTGAGTCCAGTTTTAGATGCCGAGGCTTCACTTCAGGTTTAATGTATCCCTTGGACCTTCTTATTGACGATGAAACAAAGAAATTGCATCCGAATTTAATACAAAAGGCACAATGCCGACTTAAGTACAAGAGGACAGACACTCTAACTTTCTATGATTTGAACCTCTCCTGTGAGTCCAGTTTAAGATTCCGATGCTTCACTTCAGGTTTACTTTATCCCTTGGACCTTCTTATTGACGATGAAACACAGAAATTGCATCCGAATTTAATACAAAAGGCACAATGCCGACTTAAGTACAAGGGGACTGACACTCTAACTTTCTATGATTTGAACCTCTCCTGTGAGTGCAGTTTTCGATTCCGATGCTTCACTTCAGGTTTACTGTATCCACTGTATCCCTTCGACCTTCTTATTGACGATGAAACACAGAAATTGCATCCGAAATTAATACAAAAGTCACAATGCCGACTTAAGTACAAGAGGACAGACACTCTAACTTTCTATTATTTGAACCACTCCTGTGGGGCCAGTTTCAGATTCCGATGCTTCACTTCAGGTTTACTGTATTCCTTGGAGCTTCTTATTGACGATGAAACACAGAAATTGCATCCGAATTTAATACAAAAGGCACAATGCCGACTTAAGTACAAGTGGACTGACACTCTAAGTTTCTCTGATTTGAATCTCTCCTGTGAGTCCAGTTTTACATTCCGATGCTTCACTTCATGTTTACTGTATCCCTTGGACCTTCTTACTGACGATGAAGCACAGAAATTGCATCCGATTTTAATACAAAAGGCACAATGCCGACTTAAGTACAAGAGGACTGACACTCTAATTGTCTATGATTTGAACCTCTCCTGTGAGTCCAGTTTTAGATGGCGAGGCTTCACTTCAGGTTTACTGTATCCCTTGGACCTTCTTATTGACGATGAAACACAGAAATTGCATCCGAATTTAATAAAAAGGCACAATGCCGACCTATGTACAAGGGGACTGACACTCTAACTTTCTATGATTTGAACCTCTCCTGTGAGTCCAGTTTTAGATTCCGATGCTTCACTTCAGGTTTACTGTATCCCTTGGACCTTCTTCTTGACGATGAAACACAGAAATTGCATCCGAATTTAATAGAAAAGGCACAATGCCGACTTAAGTACAAGAGGACTGACACTCTAATTTTCTATGATTTGAACCTCTCCTGTGAGTCCAGTTTTAGATTCCGATGCTTCACTTCAGGTTTACTGTATCCCTTGGACCTTCTTGTTGACGATGAAACACAGAAATTGCATCCGAATTTAATACAAAAGGCACAATGCCGACTTAAGTACAAGAGGACTGACACTCTAACTTTCTATGATTTGAACCTCTCCTGTGAGTCCTGTTTTTGTTGCCGAGGCTTCACTGCAGGTTTACTGTCTCCCTTGGACCTTCTTATTGACGATGAAACACAGAAATTGCATCCGAATTTAATACAAAAGGCACAATGCCGACTTAAGTACAAGAGGACTGACACTCTAACTTCCGATTATTTGAACCTCTCCAGTGAGTCCAGTTTTAGATTCCGATGCTTCACTTCAGGTTTACTGTATCCCTTGGACCTTCTTATTGACGATGAAACACAGAAATTGCATGCGAATTTAATACAAAATGCACAATGCCGACTTAAGTACAAGAGGACCGACACTCTAACTTTCTATGATTTGAACCTCACCTGTGAGTCCAGTTTTAGATTCCGATGCTTCACTTCAGGTTTACTGTATCCCTTGGACCTTCTTATTGGCGATGAAACACAGAAATTGCATCCGAAATTAACACAAAAGGCACAATGCTGACTTAAGTACAAGAGGACAGACACACTAACTTTCTAAGAATTGAACCACTCCTGTGGGTCCCGAGTTAGATTCCGATGCTTCACTTCAGGTTTACTGTATCCCTTGGACCTTCTTATTGACGATGAAACACAGAAATTGCATCCGAATTTAATACAAAAGGCACAATGCCGACTTAAGTACAAGGGGACTGACACTCTAACTTTCTATGATTTGAACCTCTCCTGTGAGTGCAGTTTTCGATTCCGATGCTTCACTTCAGGTTTACTGTATCCACTGTATCCCTTCGACCTTCTTATTGACGATGAAACACAGAAATTGCATCCGAAATTAATACAAAAGGCACAATGCCGACCTAAGTACAAGAGGACAGACACTCTAACTTTCTATGATTTGAACCACTCCTGTGGGGCCAGTTTCAGATTCCGATGCTTCACTTCAGGGTCACTGTATTCCTTGGAGCTTCTTATTGACGATGAAACACAGAAATTGCATCCGAATTTAATACAAAAGGCACAATGCCGACTTAAGTACAAGTGGACTGACACTCTAAGTTTCTCTGATTTGAACCTCTCCTGTGAGTCCAGTTTTAGATTCCGATGCTTCACTTCAGGTTTACTGTATCCCTTGGACCTTCTTACTGACGATGAAGCACAGAAATTGCATCCGATTTTAATACAAAAGGCACAATGCCGACTTAAGTACAAGAGGACTGACACTCTAATTGTCTATGATTTGAACCTCTCCTGTGAGTCCAGTTTTAGATGCCGAGGCTTCACTTCAGGTTTACTGTATCCCTTGGACCTTCTTATTGACGATGAAACACAGAAATTGCATCCGAATTTAATAAAAAGGCACAATGCCGACCTATGTACAAGGGGACTGACACTCTAACTTTCTATGATTTGAACCTCTCCTGTGAGTCCAGTTTTAGATTCCGATGCTTCACTTCAGGTTTACTGTATCCCTTGGACCTTCTTGTTGACGATGAAACACAGAAATTGCATCCGAATTTAATACAAAAGGCACAATGCCGACTTAAGTACAAGAGGACTGACACTCTAACTTTCTATGATTTGAACCTCTCCTGTGAGTCCTGTTTTTGTTGCCGAGGCTTCACTGCAGGTTTACTGTCTCCCTTGGACCTTCTTATTGACGATGAAACACAGAAATTGCATCCGAAATTAATACAAAAGGCACAATGCCGACTTAAGTACAAGAGGACAGACACTCTAACTTTCTATGATTTGAACCTCTCCTGTGAGTCCAGTTTTAGATTCTGATGCTTCACTTCAGGTTTACTGTATCCCTTGGACCTTCTTATTGACAATGAAACACAGAAATTGCATCCGAATTTAATACAAAAGGCACAATGCCGATTTAAGTACAAGAGGACTGTCACTCTAAGTTTCTCTGATTTGAACCTCTCCTGTGAGTCAAGTTTTAGATTCCGATGCTTCCCTTCAGGTTTACTGTATCCCTTGGACCTTCTTACTGACGATGAAGCACAGAAATTGCATCCGATTTTAATACAAAAGGCACAATGCCGACTTAAGTACAAGAGGACTGACACTCTAATTGTCTATGATTTGAACCTCTCCTGTGAGTCCAGTTTTAGATGCCGAGGCTTCACTTCAGGTTTAATGTATCCCTTGGACCTTCTTATTGACGATGAAACAAAGAAATTGCATCCGAATTTAATACTAACGGCACAATGCCGACTTAAGTACAAGAGGACTGACACTCTAACTTTCTATGATTTGAACCTCTCCTGTGAGTGCAGTTTTCGATTCCGATGCTTCACTTCAGGTTTACTGTATCCCTTGGACCTTCTTATTGACGATGAAACACAGATATTGCATCCGTTTTTAATACAAAAGGCACAATGCCGACATAAGTACAAGAGGACAGACACTCTAACTTTCTATGATTTGAACCACTCCTGTGGGGCCAGTTTTAGATGCCGAGGCTTCACTTCAGGTTTACTGTATCCCTTGGACCTTCTTATTGACGATGAAACACAGAAATTGCATCCGAATTTAATACAAAAGGCACAATGCCGACCTATGTACAAGAGGACTGACACTCTAACTTTCTATGATTTGAACCTCTCCTGTGGGTCCAGTTTTAGATTCCGATGCTTCCCTTCAGGTTTACTGTATCCCTTGGACCTTCTTACTGACGATGAAGCACAGAAATTGCATCCGATTTTAATACAAAAGGCACAATGCCGACTTAAGTACAAGAGGACTGACACTCTAACTTTCTATGATTTGAACCTCTCCTGTGAGTCCAGTTTTAGATTCCGATGCTTCACTTCAGATTTACTGTATCCCTTGGACCTTCTTATTGACGATGAAACACAGAAATTGCATCCGAATTTAACACAAAAGGCAAGTTGCTGACTTAAGTACAAGAGGACTGACACACTAACTTTCTATGAATTGAACCACTCCTGTGAGTCCCAAGTTAGATTCCGATGCTTCACTTCAGGTTTACTGTATCCCTTGGACCTTCTGATTGACAATGAAACACAGAAGTTGCATCCGAATTTAATACAAAAGGCACAATGCCGATTTAAGTACAAGAGGACTGACACTCTAACTTTCTATGATTTGAACCTTTCCTGTGAGTGCAGTTTTCGATTCCGATGCTTCACTTCAGGTTTACTGTATCCCTTGGACCTTCTTATTGACGATGAAACACAGATATTGCATCCGTTTTTAATACAAAAGGCACAATGCCGACTTAAGTACAAGAGGACTGACGCTCTAACTTTCTATGATTTGAAGCTCTCCTGTGAGTCCTGCTTTTGTTGCCGAGGCTTCACTTCAGGTTTACTGTATCCCTTGGATCTTCTTATTGACGATGAAACACAGAAATTGCATCCGAATTTAATACAAAAGGCACAATGACGACTTAAGTACAAGAGGACTGACACTCTAACTTCCGATTATTTGAACCTCTCCTGTGAGTCCAGTTTTAGATTCCGATGCTTCACTTCAGGTTTACTGTATCCCTTGGACCTTCTTATTGACGATGAAACACAGAAATTGCATGCGAATTTAATACAAAATGCACAATGCTGACTTAAGTACAAGAGGACCGACACTCTAACTTTCAATGATTTGAACCTCACCTGTGAGTTCAGTTTTAGATTCCGATGCTTCACTTCAGGTTTACTGTAAGCCTTCGACCTTCTTATTGACGATGAAACACAGAAATTGCATCCGAAATTAATACAAAAGGCACAATGCCGACTTAAGTACAAGTGGACTGACACTCTAAGTTCTCTGATTTGAACCTCTGCTGTGAGTCAAGTTTTAGATTCCGATGCTTCACTTCAGGTTTACTGTATCCCTTGGACCTTCTTACTGACGATGAAGCACAGAAATAGCATCCGATTTTAATACAAAAGGCACAATGCCGAGTTAAGTACAAGAGGACTGACACTCTAATTGTCTATGATTTGAACCTCTCCTGTGAGTCCAGTTTTAGATGCCGATGCTTCACTTCAGGTTTACTGTATCCCTTGGACCTTCTTATTGACGATGAAACACAGAAATTGCATCCGAATTTAATACAAAAGGCACAATGCCGACCTATGTACAAGAGGACTGACACTCTAACTTTCTATGATTTGAACCTCTCCTGTGAGTCCAGTTTTAGATTCCGATGCTTCACTTCAGGTTTACTGTATCCCTTGGACCTTCTTATTGACGATGAAACACAGAAATTGCATCCGAATTTAATACAATAGGCACAATGCCGACTTAAGTACAAGAGGACTGACACTCTAACTTTCTATGATTTGAACCTCTCCTGTGAGTCCAGTTTTAGATTCCGATGCTTCACTTCAGATTTACTGTATCCCTTGGACCTTCTTATTGACGATGAAACACAGAAATTGCATCCGAATTTAACACAAAAGGCACAATGCTGACTTAAGTACAAGAGGACTGACACACTAACTTTCTATGAATTGTACCACTCCTGTGAGTCCCAAGTTAGATTCCGATGCTTCACTTCAGGTTTGCAGTATTCCTTGGAACTTCTTATAAACGATGAAACACAGAGATTACATCCTAATTTAATACAAAAGGCACAATGCCGACCTAAGTACAAAAGGACTGACACTCTAACTTTCTATGATTTGAACCTCTCCTGTGAGTCCAGTTTAAGATTCCGATGCTTCACTTCAGGTTTACTGTATCCCTTGGACCTTCTTATTGACAATGAAACACAGAAATTGCATCCGAATTTAATACAAAAGGCACAATGCCGATTTAAGTACAAGAGGACTGACACTCTAAATTTCTATGATTTGAACCTCTCCTGTGAGTGCAGTTTTCGATTCCGATGCTTCACTTCAGGTTTACTGTATCCCTTGGACCTTCTTATTGACGATGAAACTCAGATATTGCATCCGTTTTTAATACAAAAGGCACAATGCCGACTTAAGTACAAGAGGACTGACACTCTAACTTTCTATGATTTGAAGCTCTCCTGTGAGTCCTGCTTTTGTTGCCGAGGCTTCACTTCAGGTTTACTGTATCCCTTGGATCTTCTTATTGACGATGAAACACAGAAATTGCATCCGAATTTAATACAAAAGGCACAATGACGACTTAAGTACAAGAGGACTGACACTCTAACTTCCGATTATTTGAACCTCTCCTGTGAGTCCAGTTTTAGATTCCGATGCTTCACTTCAGGTTTACTGTATCCCTTGGACCTTCTTATTGACGATGAAACACAGAAATTGCATGCGAATTTAATACAAAATGCACAATGCTGACTTAAGTACAAGAGGACCGACACTCTAACTTTCAATGATTTGAACCTCACCTGTGAGTCCAGTTTTAGATTCCGAAGCTTCACTTCGGGTTTACTGTATCCCTTCGACCTTCTTATTGACGATGAAACACAGAAATTGCATCCGAAATTAATACAAAAGGCACAATGCCGACTTAAGTACAAGAGGACAGACACCCTAACTTTCTATGATTTGAACCACTCCTGTGGGGCCAGTTTTAGAATCCGATGCTTCACTTCAGGTTTACTGTATTCCTTGGAGCTTCTTATTGACGATGAAACACAGAAATTGCATCCGAATTTAATACAAAAGGCACAATGCCGACTTAAGTACAAGTGGACTGACACTCTAAGTTTCTCTGATTTGAACCTCTCCTGTGAGTCCAGTTTTAGATTCCGATGCTTCACTTCAGGTTTACTGTATCCCTTGGACCTTCTTACTGACGATGAAGCACAGAAATAGCATCCGATTTTAATACAAAAGGCACAATGCCACTTAAGTACAAGAGGACTGACACTCTAATTGTCTATGATTTGAACCTCTCCTGTGAGTCCAGTTTTAGATGCCGAGGCTTCACTTCAGGTTTACTGTATCCCTTGGACCTTCTTATTGACGATGAAACACAGAAATTGCATCCGAATTTAATACAAAAGGCACAATGCCGACCTATGTACAAGAGGACTGACACTCTAACTTTCTATGATTTGAACCGCTCCTGTGAGTCCAGTTTTAGATTCCGATGCTTCACTTCAGGTTTACTGTATCCCTTGGACCTTCTTATTGACGATGAAACACAGAAATTGCATCCGAATTTAATACAAAAGGCACAATGCCGACTTAAGTACAAGAGGACTGACACTCTAACTTTCTATGATTTGAACCTCTCCTGTGAGTCCAGTTTTAGATTCCGATGCTTCACTTCAGGTTTACTGTATCCCTTGGACCTTCTTATTGACGATGAAACACAGAAATTGCATCCGAATTTAATACAAAATGCACAATGCCGACTTAAGTACAAGAGGACTGACACTCTAACTTTCTATGATTTGAACCTCTCCTGTGAGTCCAGTTTTAGATTCCGATGCTTCACTTCAGATTTACTGTATCCCTTGGACCTTCTTATTGACGATGAAACACAGAAATTGCATCCGAATTTAACACAAAAGGCACAATGCTGACTTAAGTACAAGAGGACTGACACACTAACTTTCTATGAATTGTACCACTCCTTTGAGTCCCAAGTTAGATACCGATGCTTCACTTCAGGTTTACAGTATTCCTTGGAACTTCTTATAAACGATGAAACACAGAAATTACATCCTAATTTAATACAAAAGGCACAATGCCGACCTAAGTACAAGAGGACTGACACTCTAACTTTCTATGATTTGAACCTCTCCTGTGAGTCCAGTTTAAGATTCCGATGCTTCACTTCAGGTTTACTGTATCCCTTGGACCTTCTTATTGACAATGAATCACAGAAATTGCATCCGAATTTAATACAAAAGGCACAATGCCGATGTAAGTACAAGAGGACTGACACTCTAACTTTCTATGATTTGAACCTCTCCTGTGAGTGCAGTTTTCGATTCCGATGCTTCACTTCAGGTTTACTGTATCCCTTGGACCTTCTTATTGACGATGAAACACAGATATTGCATCCGTTTTTAATACAAAAGGCACAATGCCGACTTAAGTACAAGAGGACTGACACTCTAACCTTCTATGATTTGAAGCTCTCCTGTGAGTCCTGCTTTTGTTGCCGAGGCTTCACTTCAGGTTTACTGTATCCCTTGGATCGTCTTATTGACGATGAAACACAGAAATTGCATCCGAATTTAATACAAAAGGCACAATGACGACTTAAGTACAAGAGGACTGACACTCTAACTTCCGATTATTTGAAGCTCTCCTGTGAGTCCAGTTTTAGATTCCGATGCTTCACTTCAGGTTTACTGTATCCCTTCGACCTTCTTATTGACGATGAAACACAGAAATTGCATCCGAAATTAATACAAAAGGCACAATGCCGACTTAAGTACAAGAGGACAGACACTCTAACTTTCTATGATTTGAACCACTCCTGTGGGGCCAGTTTTAGAATCCGATGCTTCACTTCAGGTTTACTGTATTCCTTGGAGCTTCTTATTGACGATGAAACACAGAAATTGCATCCGAATTTAATACAAAAGGCACAATGCCGACTTAAGTACAAGTGGACTGACACTCTAAGTTTCTCTGATTTGAACCTCTCCTGTGAGTCCAGTTTTAGATTCCGATGCTTCACTTCAGGTTTACTGTATCCCTTGGACTTTCTTACTGACGATGAAGCACAGAAATAGCATCCGAATTTAATACAAAAGGCACAATGCCGACTTAAGTACAAGAGGACTGACACTCTAATTGTCTATGATTTGAACCTCTCCTGTGAGTCCAGTTTTAGATGCCGAGGCTTCACTTCAGGTTTACTGTATCCCTTGGACCTTCTTATTGACGATGAAACACAGAAATTGCATCCGAATTTAATACAAAAGGCACAATGCCGACCTATGTACAAGAGGACTGACACTCTAACTTTCTATGATTTGAACCTCTCCTGTGAGTCCAGTTTTAGATTCCGATGCTTCCCTTCTGGTTTACTGTATCCCTTGGACCTTCTTACTGACGATGAAGCACAGAAATTGCATCCGATTTTAATACAAAAGGCACAATGCCGACTTAAGTACAAGAGGACTGACACTCTAACTTTCTATGATTTGAACCTCTCCTGTGAGTCCAGTTTTAGATTCCGATGCTTCACTTCAGGTTTACTGTATCCCTTGGACCTTCTTATTGACGATGAAACACAGAAATTGCATCCGAATTTAATACAAAAGGCACAATGCCGACTTAAGTACAAGAGGACTGACACTCTAACTTTCTATGATTTGAACCTCTCCTGTGAGTCCAGTTTTAGATTCCGATGCTTCACTTCAGGTTTACTGTATCCCTTGGACCTTATTATTGACGATGAAACACAGAAATTGCATCCGAATTTAATACAAAATGCACAATGCCGACTTAAGTACAAGAGGACTGACACTCTAACTTTCTATGATTTGAACCTCTCCTGTGAGTCCAGTTTTAGATTCCGATGCTTCACTTCAGATTTACTGTATCCCTTGGACCTTCTTATTGACGATGAAACACAGAAATTGCATCCGAATTTAACACAAAAGGCACAATGCTGACTTAAGTACAAGAGGACTGACACACTAACTTTCTATGAATTGTACCACTCCTTTGAGTCCCAAGTTAGATTCCGATGCTTCACTTCAGGTTTACAGTATTCCTTGGAACTTCTTATAAACGATGAAACACAGAAATTACATCCTAATTTAATACAAAAGGCACAATGCCGACCTAAGTACAAGAGGACTGACACTCTAACTTTCTATGATTTGAACCTCTCCTGTGAGTCCAGTTTTAGATTCCGATGCTTCCCTTCTGGTTTACTGTATCCCTTGGACCTTCTTACTGACGATGAAGCACAGAAATTGCATCCGATTTTAATACAAAAGGCACAATGCCGACTTAAGTACAAGAGGACTGACACTCTAACTTTCTATGATTTGAACCTCTCCTGTGAGTCCAGTTTTAGATTCCGATGCTTCACTTCAGATTTACTGTATCCCTTGGACCTTCTTATTGACGATGAAACACAGAAATTGCATCCGAATTTAACACAAAAGGCACAATGCTGACTTAAGTACAACAGGACTGACACACTATCTTTCTATGAATTGAACCACTCCTGTGAGTCCCAAGTTAGATTCCGATGCTTCACTTCAGGTTTACAGTATTCCTTGGAACTTCTTATAAACGATGAAACACAGAAATTACATCCTAATTTAATTGAAAAGGCACAATGCCGACCTAAGTACAAGAGGACTGACACTCTAACTTTCTATGATTTGAACCTCTCCTGTGAGTCCAGTTTAAGATTCCGATGCTTCACTTCAGGTTTACTGTATCCCTTGGACCTTCTTATTGACAATGAAACACAGAAATTGCATCCGAATTTAATACAAAAGGCACAATGCCGATTTAAGTACAAGAGGACTGACACTCTAACTTTCTATGATTTGAACCTCTCCTGTGAGTGCAGTTTTCGATTCCGATGCTTCACTTCAGGTTTACTGTATCCCTTGGACCTTCTTATTGACGATGAAACACAGATATTGCATCCGTTTTTAATACACAAGGCACAATGCTGACTAAAGTACAAGAGGACTGACACTCTAACTTTCTATGATTTGAAGCTCACCTGTGAGTCCTGCTTTTGTTGCCGAGGCTTCACTTCAGGTTTACTGTATCCCTTGGATCTTCCTATTGACGATGAAACACAGAACTTGCATCCGAATTTAATACAAAAGGCACAATGACGACTTAAGTACAAGAGGACTGACACTCTAACTTCCGATTATTTGAACCTCTCCTGTGAGTCCAGTTTTAGATTCCGATGCTTCACTTCAGGTTTACTGTATCCCTTGGACCTTCTTATTGACGATGAAACACAGAAATTGCATGCGAATTTAATACAAAATGCACAATGCTGACTTAAGTACAAGAGGACCGACACTCTAACTTTCAATGATTTGAACCTCACCTGTGAGTCCAGTTTTAGATTCCGATCTTCACTTCAGGTTTACTGTATCCCTTCGACCTTCTTATTGACGATGAAACACAGAAATTGCATCCGAAATTAATACAAAAGGCACAATGCCGACTTAAGTACAAGAGGACAGACACTCTAACTTTCTATGATTTGAACCACTCCTGTGGGGCCAGTTTTAGAATCCGATGCTTCACTTCAGGTTTACTGTATTCCTTGGAGCTTCTTATTGACGATGAAACACAGAAATTGCATCCGAATTTGATACAAAAGGCACAATGCCGACTTCAGTACAAGTGGACTGACACTCTAAGTTTCTCTGATTTGAACCTATCCTGTGAGTCCAGTTTTAGATTCCGATGCTTCACTTCAGGTTTACTGTATCCCTTGGACCTTCTTACTGACGATGAAGCACAGAAATAGCATCCGATTTTAATACAAAAGGCACAATGCCGACTTAAGTACAAGAGGACTGACACTCAAATTGTCTATGATTTGAACCTCTCCTGTGAGTCCCGTTTTAGATGCCGAGGCTTCACTTCAGGTTTACTGTATCCCTTGGACCTTCTTATTGACGATGAAACACAGAAATTGCATCCGAATTTAATACAAAAGGCACAATGCCGACCTATTTACAAGAGGACTGACACTCTAACTTTCTATGATTTGAACCTCTCCTGTGAGTCCAGTTTTAGATTCCGATGCTTCACTTCAGGTTTACTGTATCCCTTGGACCTTCTTATTGACGATGAGACACAGAAATTGCATCCGAATTTAATACAAAAGGCACAATGCCGACTTATGTACAAGAGGACTGACACTCTAACTTTCTATGATTTGAACCTCTCCTGTGAGTCCAGTTTTCGATTCCGATGCTTCACTTCAGGTTTACTGTATCCCTTGGACCTTCTTATTGACGATGAAACACAGAAATTGCATGCGAATTTAATACAAAATGCACAATGCTGACTTAAGTACAAGAGGACCGACACTCTAACTTTCTATGATTTGAACCTCACCTGTGAGTCCAGTTTTAGATTCCGATGCTTCACTTCAGGTTTACTGTATCCCTTCGACCTTCTTATTGACGATGAAACACAGAAATTGCATCCGAAATTAATACAAAAGGCACAATGCCGACTTAAGTACAAGAGGACAGACACTCTAACTTTCTATGATTTGAACCACTCCTGTGGGTCCAGTTTTAGATTCCGATGCTACACTTCAGGTTTACTGTTTCCCTTGGAGCTTCCTATTGACGATGACACACAGAAATTGCATCCGAATATAATACAAAAGGCACAATGCCAACTTAAGTACAAGTGGACTGACACTCTAAGTTTCTCTGATTTGAACCTCTCCTGTGAGTTGAGTTTTAGATTCCGATGCTTCACTTCAGGTTTACTGTATCCCTTGGACCTTCTTACTGACGATGAAGCACGGAAATTGCATCCGATTTTAATACAAAAGGCACAATGCCGACTTAAGTGCAAGAGGACTGACACTCTAATTGCCTATGATTTGAACCTCTCCTGTGAGTCCAGTTTTAGATGCCGAGGCTTCACTTCAGGTTTACTGTATCCCTTGGGCCTTCTTATTGACGATGAAACACAGAAATTGCATCCGAATTTAATACAAAAGGCACAATGCCGACCTATGTACAAGAGGACTGACACTCTAACTTTCTATGATTTGAACCTCTCCTGTGAGTGCAGTTTTAGATTCCGATGCTTCACTTCAGGTTTACTGTATCCCTTGGACCTTCTTATTGACGATGAAACACAGAAATTGCATCCGAATTTAATACAAAAGGCACAATGCCGACTTAAGTACAAGAGGACTGACACTCTAACTTTCTATGATTTGATCCTCTCCTGTGAGTCCAGTTTTCGATTCCGATGCTTCACATCAGGTTTACTGTATCCCTTGGACCTTCTTATTGACGATGAAACACAGAAATTGCATGCGAATTTAATACAAAAGGCACAATGCCGACTTAAGTACAAGAGGACAGACACTCTAACTTTCTATGATTTGAACCTCTCCTGTGAGTCCTGTTTTTGTTGCCGAGGCTTCACTTCAGGTTTACTGTATCCCTTGGACCTTCTTATTGACGATGAAACACAGAAATTGCATCTGAATTTAATACAAAAGGCACAATGCCGACTTAAGTATAAGAGGACTGACACTCTAAGCTCCGATTATTGGAACCTGTCCTGTGAGTCCAGTTTTAGATTCCGATGCTTCACTTCAGGTTTTCTGTATCCCTTGAACCTTCTTATTGACGATGAAACACAGAAATTGCATGCGAATTTAATACAAATTGCACAATGCCGACTTAAGTACAAGAGGACCGACACTCTAACTTTCTATGATTTGAACCTCACTTGTGAGTCCAGTTTTAGATTCCGATGCTTCACTTCAGGTTTACTGTATCCCTTGGAACTTCTTATTGACGATGAAAAACAGAAATTGCATACGAACTTAATACAAAAGGCACAATGCCGACTTAAGTACAAGAGGACTGACACTCTAACTTTCTATGATTTGAACCTCTCCCGTGAGTCCAGTTTCAGATTCCGATGCTTCACTTCAGATTTACTGTATCCCTTGGACCTTCTTATTGACGATGAAACACAGAAATAGCATCAGAATTTAATACAAAAGGCACAATGCCGACTTAAGTACAAGAGGACTGACACTATAACTTTCTATGATTTGAACCTCTCCTGTGAGTCCTGTCTTTGTTGCCGAGGCTTCACTTCAGGTTTACTGTATCCCTTGGACCTTCTTATTGACGATGAAACACAGAAATTGCATCCGAATTTAATACAAAAGGCACAATGCCGACTTAAGTACAAGAGGACTCACACTCTAATTGTCTATGATTTGAACCTCTCCTGTGAGTCCAGTTTTAGATGCCGAGGCTTCACTTCAGGTTTAATGTATCCCTTGGACCTTCTTATTGACGATGAAACACAGAAAGTGCATCCGAATTTAATGCAAAAGTCACAATGCCGACTTAAGTACAAGAGGACTGACACTCTAACTTTCAATGATTCGAACCTCTCCTGTGAGTCCAGTTTTAGATTCCGATGCTTCACTTCAGATTTACTGTATCCCTTGGGCCTTCTTATTGACGATGAAACACAGAAATTGCATCAGAATTTAATACAAAAGGCACAATGCTGATTTAAGTACAAGAGGACTGACACACTACTTTCTATGAATTGAACCACTCCTGTGAGTCCCGTGTTAGATTCAGATGCTTCACTTCAGGTTTACAGTATCCCTTGGAACATCTTATAAACGATGAAACACAGAAATTACATCCGAATTTAATACAAGAGGCACAATGCCGACCTAAGTACAAGAGGACTGACACTCTAACTTTCTATGATTTGAACCTCTCCTGTGAGTCCAGTTTTAGATTCCGATGCTTCACTTCAGTTTTACTGTATCCCTTGGACCTTCTTATTGACAATGAAACACAGAAATTGCATCCGAATTTAATTCAAAAGGCACAATGCCGCCTTAAGAACAAGAGGACTGACACTCTAACTTTCTATGATTTGAACCTCTCCTGTGAGTCCAGTTTTAGATTCCGATGCTTCACTTCAGGTTTACTGTATCCCTTGGAGCTTCTTATTGACGATGAAACACAGAAATTGCATCCGAATTTAATACAAAAGGCACAATGCCAACGTAAGTACAAGAGGACTGACACTCTAACTTGCTATGATTTGAACCTCTCCTGTGAGTCCAGTTTTAGATTCCGATGCTTCACTTCAGGTTTACTGTATCCCTTGGACCTTCTTATTGACGATGAAACACAGAAATTGCATCCGAATTTAATACTAAACGCACAATGCCGACTTAAGTACAAGTGGACTGACACTCTAAGTTTCTCTGATTTGAACCTCTTCTGTGAGTCCAGTTTTAGATTCGGATGCGTCACTTCAGGTTTACTGTATCCCTTGGACCTTCTTACTGACGATGAAGCTCAGAAATTGCTTCCGATTTTAATACAAACGGCACAATGCCGACTTAATTACAAGAGGACTGACACTCTAATTGTCTATGATTTGAACCTCTCCTGTGAGTCCAGTTTTAGATGCCGAGGCTTCACTTCAGGTTTACTGTATCCCTTGGACCTTCTTATTGACAATGAAACACAGAAATTGCATCCGAATTTCATTCAAAAGGCACAATGCCGACTTAAGTGCAAGAGGACTGACACTCTAACTTTCTATGATTTGAACCTCACCTGTGAGTCCAGTTTTAGATTCCGATGCTTCACTTCAGGTTTACTGTATCCCTTGGACCTTCTTATTGACGATGAAACACAGAAATTGCATCCGAAATTAATACAAAAGGCACAATGCCGACATAAGTACTAGAGGACCGACACTCTAACTTTCTATGATTTGAACCACTCCTGTGGGGCCAGTTTTAGATTCCGATGCTTCACTTCAGGTTTACTGTATCCCTTGGAGCTTCTTATTGACGATGAAACACAGAAATTGCATCCGAATTTAATACAAAAGGCACAATGCCGACTTAAGTACAAGAGGACTGACACTCTTACTTTCTATGATTTGAACCTCTCCTGTGAGTCCAGTTTTAGATTACGATGCTTCACTTCAGTGTTACTGTATCCCTTGGACCTTCTTACTGACGATGAAGCACAGAAATTGCATCCGATTTTAATACAAAAGGCACAATGCCGACTTAAGTGCAAGAGGACTGACACTCTAATTGTCTATAATTTGAACCTCTCCATTGAGTCCAGTTTTAGATTCCGAGGCTTCACTTCAGGTTTACTGTATCCCTTGGAGCTTCTTATTGACGATGAAACACACATATTGCATCCGAATTTAATACAAAAGGCACAATGCCGACTTAAGTACCAGAGGACTGACACTCTAACTTTCTACGATTTGAACCTCTCCTATGAGTCCAGTTTTAGATTCCGATGCTTCACTTCAGATTTACTGTATCCCTTGGACCTTCTTATTGACGATGAAACACAGAAATTGCATCCGAATTTATTACAAAAGGCACAATGCTGACTTAAGTACAAGAGGACTGACAGTCTAACTTTCTATGAATTGAACCACTCCTGTGAGTCCCGTGTTAGTTTCCGATGCTTCACTTCAGGTTTACAGTATCCCTGGGACCTTCTTATAAACGATGAAACACAGAAATTACATCTGAATTTAATACAAAAGGCACAATGCCGACGTAAGTACAAGAGGACTGACACTCTAACTTTCTATGATTTGAACCTCTCCTGTGAGTCCAGTTTTAGATTCCGATGCTTCACTTCAAGTTTACTGTATCCCTTGGACCTTCTTATTGACGATGAAACACAGAAATTGCATCCGAATTTAATACAAAAGGCACAATGCCGACTTAAGTACAAGAGGACTGACACTCTAACTTTCTATGATTTGAACCTCTCCTGTGAGTCCAGTTTTCGATTCCGATGCTTCACTTCAGGTTTACTGTATCCCTTGGACCTTCTTATTGACGATGAAACACAGAAATTGCATCCGAATTTAATACAAAAGGCACAATGCCGACTTAAGTACAAGAGGACTGTCACTCTAACTTTCTATGATTTGAACCTCTCCTGTGAGACCTGTTTTAGATTCCGATGCTTCCCTTCAGGTTTACTGTATCCCTTGGACCTTCTTACTGACAATGAAGCACAGAAATTGCATCCGATTTTAATACAAAAGGCACAATGCCGACTTAGGTACAAGAGGACTGACACTCTAATTGTCTATGATTTGAACCTCTCCTGTGAGTCCAGTTTTAGATGCCGAGGCTTCACTTCAGGTTTAATGTATCCCTTGGACCTTCTTATTGACGATGAAACAAAGAAATAGCATCCGAATTTAATACAAAAGCACAATGCCGACTTAAGTGCTAGAGGACTGACACTCTAACTTTCTAAGAATTGAACCACTCCTGTGAGTCCCGAGTTAGATTCCGATGCTTCACTTCAGGTTTACTGTATCCCTTGGACCTTCTTATTGACGATGAAACACAGAAATTGCATCCGAATTTAATACAAAAGGCACAATGCCGACTTAAGTACAAGGGGACTGACACTCTAACTTTCTATGATTTGAACCTCTCCTGTGAGTGCAGTTTTCGATTCCGATGCTTCACTTCAGGTTTACTGTATCCACTGTATCCCTTCGACCTTCTTATTGACGATGAAACACAGAAATTGCATCCGAAATTAATACAAAAGGCACAATGCCGACTTAAGTACAAGAGGACAGACACTCTAACTTTCTATGATTTGAACCACTCCTGTGGGGCCAGTTTTAGATTCCGATACTTCACTTCAGGTTTACTGTATCCCTTGGACCTTCTTATTGACGATGAAACACAGAAATTGCATCCGAATTTAATAGAAAAGGCACAATGCCGACTTAAGTACAAGAGGACTGACACTCTAATTTTCTATGATTTGAACCTCTCCTGTGAGTCCAGTTTTAGATTCCGATGCTTCACTTCAGGTTTACTGTATCCCTTGGACCTTCTTGTTGACGATGAAACACAGAAATTGCATCCGAATTTAATACAAAAGGCACAATGCCCACTTAAGTACAAGAGGACTGACACTCTAACTTTCTATGATTTGAACCTCTCCTGTGAGTCCTGTTTTTGTTGCCGAGGCTTCACTGCAGGTTTACTGTCTCCCTTGGACCTTCTTATTGACGATGAAACACAGAAATTGCATCCGAAATTAATACAAAAGGCACAATGCCGACTTAAGTACAAGAGGACTGACACTCTAACTTCCGATTATTTGAACCTCTCCTGTGAGTCCAGTTTTAGATTCCGATGCTTCACTTCAGGTTTACTGTATCCCTTGGACCTTCTTATTGACGATGAAACACAGAAATTGCATGCGAATTTAATACAAAATGCACAATGCCGACTTAAGTACAAGAGGACCGACACTCTAACTTTCTATGATTTGAACCTCACCTGTGAGTCCAGTTTTAGATTCCGATGCTTCACTTCAGGTTTACTGTATCCCTTGGACCTTCTTATTGACGATGAAACACAGAAATTGCATCCGAAATTAATACAAAAGGCACAATGCCGACTTCAGTACAAGAGGACAGACACTCTAACTTTCTATGATTTGAACCTCTCCTGTGAGTCCAGTTTTAGATTCTGATGCTTCACTTCAGGTTTACTGTATCCCTTGGACCTTCTTATTGACAATGAAACACAGAAATTGCATCCGAATTTAATACAAAAGGCACAATGCCGATTTAAGTACAAGAGGACTGACACTCTAACTTTCTATGATTTGAACCTCTCCTGTGAGTCCAGTTTTCGATTCCGATGCTTCACTTCAGGTTTACTGTATCCCTTGGAGCTTCTTATTGACGATGAAACACAGAAATTGCATCCGAATTTAATACAAAAGGCACAATGCCAACGTAAGTACAAGAGGACTGACACTCTAACTTGCTATGATTTGAACCTCTCCTGTGAGTCCAGTTTTAGATTCCGATGCTTCACTTCAGGTTTACTGTATCCCTTGGACCTTCTTATTGACGATGAAACACAGAAATTGCATCCGAATTTAATACAAAAGGCACAATGGTGACTTAAGTACAAGAGGACTGACAGTCTAACTTTCTATGAATTGAACCACTCCTGTGAGTCCCGTGTTAGTTTCTGATGCTTCACTTCAGGTTTACAGTATCCCTTGGTCCTTCTTATAAACGATGAAACACAGAAATTACATCCGAATTTGATACAAAAGGCACAATGCCGGCCTAAGTACAAGAGGACTGACACTCTAACTTTCTATGATTTGAACCTCTCCTGTGAGTCCAGTTTTAGATTCCGATGCTTCACTTCAAGTTTACTGTATCCCTTGGACCTTCTTATTGACGATGAAACACAGAAATTGCATCCGAATTTAATACAAAAGGCACAATGCCGACTTAAGTACAAGAGGACTGACACTCTAATTTTCTATGATTTGAACCTCTCCTGTGAGTCCAGTTTTCGATTCCGATGCTTCACTTCAGGTATACTGTATCCCTTGGACCTTCTTATTGACGATAAAACACAGAAATTGCATCCGAATTTAATACAAAAGGCACAATGCCGACTTAAGTACAAGAGGACTGACACTCTAAGTTTCTCTGATTTGAACCTCTCCTGTGAGTGCAGTTTTCGATTCCGATGCTTCACTTCAGGTTTACTGTATCCACTGTATCCCTTCGACCTTCTTATTGACGATGAAACACAGAAATTGCATCCGAAATTAATACAAAAGGCACAATGCCGACTTAAGTACAAGAGGACAGACACTCTAACTTTCTATGATTTGAACCACTCCTGTGGGGCCAGTTTTAGATTCCGATACTTCACTTCAGGTTTACTGTATCCCTTGGACCTTCTTATTGACGATGAAACACAGAAATTGCATCCGAATTTAATAGAAAAGGCACAATGCCGACTTAAGTACAAGAGGACTGACACTCTAATTTTCTATGATTTGAACCTCTCCTGTGAGTCCAGTTTTAGATTCCGATGCTTCACTTCAGGTTTACTGTATCCCTTGGACCTTCTTGTTGACGATGAAACACAGAAATTGCATCCGAATTTAATACAAAAGGCACAATGCCGACTTAAGTTCAAGAGGACTGACACTCTAACTTTCTATGATTTGAACCTCTCCTGTGAGTCCAGTTTTAGATTCCGATGCTTCACTTCAAGTTTACTGTATCCCTTGGACCTTCTTATTGACGATGACACACAGAAATTGCATCCGAATTTAATACAAAAGGCACAATGCCGACTTAAGTACAAGAGGACTGACACTCTAACTTCCGATTATTTGAACCTCTCCTGTGAGTCCAGTTTTAGATTCCGATGCTTCACTTCAGGTTTACTGTATCCCTTGGACCTTCTTATTGACGATGAAACACAGAAATTGCATGCGAATTTAATACAAAATGCACAATGCTGACTTAAGTACAAGAGGACCGACACTCTAACTTTCTATGATTTGAACCTCACCTGTGAGTCCAGTTTTAGATTCCGATGCTTCACTTCAGGTTTACTGTATCCCTTGGACCTTCTTATTGACGATGAAACACAGAAATTGCATCCGAAATTAATACAAAAGGCACAATGCCGACTTCAGTACAAGAGGACAGACACTCAAACTTTCTATGATTTGAACCTCTCCTGTGAGTCCAGTTTTAGATTCTGATGCTTCACTTCAGGTTTACTGTATCCCTTGGACCCTCTTATTGACAATGAAACACAGAAATTGCATCCGAATTTAATACAAAAGTCACAATGCCGATTTAAGTACAAGAGGACTGACACTCTAACTTTCTATGATTTGAACCTCTCCTAGGAGTCCAGTTTTCGATTCCGATGCTTCACTTCAGGTTTACTGTATCCCTTGGACCTTCTTATTGACGATGAAACACAGAAATTGCATCCGAATTTAATACAAAAGGCACAATGCTGACTTAAGTACAAGAGGACTGACACTCTAACTTTCTATAAATTGAACCATTCCTGTGAGTCCCGTGTTAGTTTCTGATGCTTCACTTCAGGTTTACAGTATCCCTTGGACCTTCTTGTAAATGATGAAACACAGAAATTACATCCGAATTTAATACAAAAGGCACAATGCCGACCTAAGTACAAGAGGACTGACACTCTAACTTTCTATGATTTGAACCTCTCCTGTGAGTCCAGTTTTAGATTCCGATGCTTCACTTCAGGTTTACTGTATCCCTTGGACCTTCTTATTGACGATGAAACACAGAAATTGCATCCGAATTTAATACAAAAGGCACAATGCCGACTTAAGTACAAGAGGACTGACACTCTTACTTCTATGATTTGAACCTCTCCTGTGAGTCCAGTTTTCGATTCCGATGCTTCACTTCAGGTTTACTGTATCCCTTCGACCTTCTTATTGACGATGAAACACAGAAATTGCATCCGAAATTAATACAAAAGGCACAATGCCAACTTAAGTACAAGAGGACAGACACTCTAACTTTCTATGATTTGAACCTCTCCTGTGAGTCCAGTTTAAGATTCCGATGCTTCACTTCAGGTTTACTGTATCCACTGTATCCCTTCGACCTTCTTATTGACGATGAAACACAGAAATTGCATCCGAAATTAATACAAAAGGCACAATGCCGACCTAAGTACAAGAGGACAGACACTCTAACTTTCTATGATTTGAACCACTCCTGTGGGGCCAGTTTTAGATTCCGATGCTTCACTTCAGTTTTACTGTATCCCTTGGAGCTTCTTATTGACGATGAAACATAGAAATTGCATCCGAATTTAATACAAAAGGCACAATGCCGACTTAAGTACAAGTGGACTGACACTCTAAGTTTCTCTGATTTGAACCTCTCCTGTGAGTCCAGTTTTAGATTCCGATGCTTCACTTCAGATTTACTGTATCCCTTGGACCTTCTTACTGACGATGAAGCACAGAAATTGCATCCGATTTTAATACAAAAGGCACAATGCCGACTTAAGTACAAGAGGACTGACACTCTAATTGTCTATGATTTGAACCTCTCCTGTGAGTCCAGTTTTAGATGCCGAGGCTTCACTTCAGGTTTACTGTATCCCTTGGACCTTCTTATTGACGATGAAACACAGAAATTGCATCCGAATTTAATACAAAAGGCACAATGCCGACCTATGTACAAGAGGACTGACACTCTAACTTTCTATGATTTGAACCTCTCCTGTGAGTCCAGTTTTAGATTCCGATGCTTCACTTCAGGTTTACTGTATCCCTTGGACCTTCTTATTGACGATGAAACACAGAAATTGCATCCGAATTTAATAGAAAAGGCACTATGCCGACTTAAGTACAAGAGGACTGACACTCTAATTTTCTATGATTTAAACCTCTCCTGTGAGTCCAGTTTTAGATTCCGATGCTTCACTTCAGGTTTACTGTATCCCTTGGACCTTCTTGTTGACGATGAAACACAGAAATTGCATCCGAATTTAATACAAAAGGCACAATGCCGACTTAAGTACAAGAGGACTGACACTCTAACTTTCTATGATTTGAACCTCTCCTGTGAGTCCTTTTTTTGTTGCCGAGGCTTCACTGCAGGTTTACTGTCTCCCTTGGACCGTCTTATTGACGATGAAACACAGAAATTGCATGCGAATTTATACAAAATGCACAATGCCGACTTAAGTACAAGAGGACCTACACTCTAACTTTCTATGATTTGAACCTCACCTGTGAGTCCAGTTTTAGATTCCGATGCTTCACTTCAGGTTTACTGTATACCTTGGATCTTCTTATTGACGATGAAACACAGAAATTGCATCCGAAATTAATACAAAAGGCACAATGCCGACTTAAGTACAAGAGGACAGACACTCTAACTTTCTATGATTTGAACCTCTCCTGTGAGTCCAGTTTTAGATTCTGATGCTTCACTTCAGGTTTACTGTATCCCTTGGACCTTCTCATTGACAATGAAACACAGAAATTGCATCCGAATTTAATACAAAAGGCACAATGCCGATTTAAGTACAAGAGGACTGACACTCTAACTTTCTATGATTTGAACCTCTCCTGTGAGTCCAGTTTTCGATTCCGATGCTTCACTTCAGGTTTACTGTATCCCTTGGACCTTCTTATTGACGATGAAACACAGAAATTGCATCCGAATTTAACACAAAAGGCACAATGCCGACTTAAGTACAAGAGGACTGACACTCCAACATTCTATAAATTGAACCACTCCTGTGAGTCCCGTGTTACTTTCTGATGCTTCACTTCAGGTTTACAGTATCCCTTGGACCTTCTTATAAATGATGAAACACAGAAATTACATCCGAATTTAATACAAAAGGCACAATGCCGACCTAAGTACAAGAGGACTGACACTCTAACTTTCTATGATTTGAACCTCTCCTGTGAGTCCAGTTTTAGATTCCGATGCTTCACTTCAGGTTTACTGTATCCCTTGGACCTTCTTATTAACGATGAAACACAGAAATTGCATCCGAATTTAATACAAAAGGCACAATGCCGACTTAAGTACAAGAGGACTGACACTCTTACTTTCTATGATTTGAACCCCTCCTGTGAGTCCAGTTTTCTATTCCGATGCTTCACTTCAGGTTTACTGTATCCCTTGGACCTTCTTATTGACGATGAAACACAGAAATTGCATCCGAAATTAATACAAAAGGCACAATGCCGACTTAAGTACAAGAGGACAGACACTCTAACTTTCTATGATTTGAACCTCTCCTGTGAGTCCAGTTTAAGATTCCGATGCTTCACTTCAGGTTTACTGTATCCCTTGGACCTTCTTGTTGACGATGAAACACAGAAATTGCATCCGAATTTAATACAAAAGGCACAATGCCGACTTAAGTACAAGAGGACTGACACTCTAACTTTCTATGATTTGAACCTCTCCTGTGAGTCCTGTTTTGGTTGCCGAGGCTTCACTGCAGGTTTACTGTATCCCTTGGACCTTCTTATTGACGATGAAACACAGAAATTGCATCCGAATTTAATACAAAAGGCACAATGCCGACTTAAGTACAAGAGGACTGACACTCTAACTTCCGATTAATTGAACCTCTCCAGTGAGTCCAGTTTTAGATTCCGATGCTTCACTTCAGGTTTACTGTATCCCTTGGACCTTCTTATTGACGATGAAACACAGAAATTGCATGCGAATTTAATACAAAATGCACAATGCCGACTTAAGTACAAGAGGACCGACACTCTAACTTTCTATGATTTGAACCTCACCTGTGAGTCCAGTTTTAGATTCCGATGCTTCACTTCAGGTTTACTGTATACCTTGGACCTTCTTATTGACGATGAAACACAGAAATTGCATCCGAATTTAATACAAAAGGCACAATGCCGACTTAAGTACAAGAGGACTGACACTCTAACTTCCGATTAATTGAACCTCTCCTGTGAGTCCAGTTTTAGATTCCGATGCTTCACTTCAGGTTTACTGTATCCCTTGGACCTTCTTATTGACAATGAAACACAGAAATTGCATCCGAATTTAATACAAAAGGCACAATGCCGATTTAAGTACAAGAGGACTGACACTCTAACTTTATTTGACTTGAACCTCTTCTGTGAGTGCAGTTTTCGTTTCCGATGGTTCACTTCAGTTTTACTGTATCCCTTGGACCTTCTTATTGACGATGAAACACAGATATTGCATCCGAATTTAATACAAAAGGCACAATGCCGACTTAAGTAAAAGAGGACTGACACACTAACTTTCTATGATTTGAACCTCTCCTGTGAGTCCAGTTTTCGATTCCGATGCTTCACTTCAGGTTTACTGTATCCCTTGGACCTTCTTATTGACGATGAAACACAGAAATTGCATCCGAATTTAATACAAAAGGCACAATGCTGACTTAAGTACAAGAGGACTGACACTCTAACTTTCTATGAATTGAACCACTCCTGTGAGTCCTGTGTTAGTTTCCGATGCTTCACTTCAGGTTTACAGTATCCCTTGGACCTTCTTATAAATGATGAAACACAGAAATTACATCCGAATTTAATTCAAAAGGCACAATGCCGACCTAAGTACAAGAGGACTGACACTCTAACTTTCTATGATTTGAACCTCTCCTGTGAGTCCAGTTTTAGATTCCGATGCTTCACTTCAGGTTTACTGTATCCCTTGGACCTTCTTATTGACGATGAAACACAGAAAATGCATCCGAATTTAATACAAAAGGCACAATGCCGACTTAAGTACAAGAGGACTGACACTCTTACTTTCTATGATTTAACCTCTCCTGTGAGTCCAGTTTTCGATTCCGATGCTTCACTTCAGGTTTACTGAATCCCTTGGACCTTCTTATTGACGATGAAACACAGAAATTGCATCCGAATTTAATACAAAAGGCACAATGCCGACTTAAGTACAAGTGGACTGACACTCTAAGTTTCTCTGATTTGAACCTCTTCTGTGAGTCCAGTTTTAGATTCCGATGCTTCACTTCAGGTTTACTGTATCCCTTGGACCTTCTTACTGACGATGAAGCACAGAAATTGCATACGGTTTTAATACAAAAGGCACAATGCCGACTTAAGTACAAGAGGACTGACACTCTAATTGTCTATGATTTGAACATCTCCTGTGAGTCCAGTTTTAGATGCCCAGGCTTCACTTCAGGTTTACTGTATCCCTTGGACCTTCTTATTGACGATGAAACACAGAAATTGCATCCGAATTTAATACAAAAGGCACAATGCCGACCTATGTACAAGAGGACTGACACTCTAACTTTCTATGATTTGAACCTCTCCTGTGAGTCCAGTTTTAGATTCCGATGCTTCACTTCAGGTTTACTGTATCCCTTGGACCTTCCTATTGACGATGAAACACAGAAATTGCATCCGAATTTAATACAAAAGGCACAATGCCGACTTAAGTACAAGTGGACTGACACTCTAAGTTTCTCTGATTTGAACCTCTCCTGTGAGTCCAGTTTTAGATTCCGATGCTTCACTTCAGGTTTACTGTATCGCTTGGACCTTCTTACTGACGATGAAGCACAGAAATTGCATCCGATTTTAATACAAAAGGCACAATGCCGACTTAATTACAAGTGGACTGACACTCTAATTGTCTATGATTTGAACCTCTCCTGTGAGTCCAGTTTTAGATGCCGAGGCTTCACTTCAGGTTTACTGTATCCCTTGGACCTTCTTATTGACGATGAAACACAGAAATTGCATCCGAATTTAATACAAAAGGCACAATGCCGACCTATGTACAAGAGGACTGACACTCTAACTTTCTATGATTTGAACCTCTCCTGTGAGTCCAGTTTTAGATTCCGATGGTTCACTTCAGGTTTACTGTATCCCTTCGACCATCTTATTGACGATGAAACACAGAAATTGCATCCGAATTTAATACAAAAGGCACAATGCCGACTTAAGTACAAGAGGACTGACACTCTAACTTTCTATGATTTGATACTCTCCTGTGAGTCCAGTTTTCGATTCCGATGCTTCACTTCAGGTTTACTGTATCCCTTGGACCTTCTTGTTGACGATGAAACAAAGAAATTGCATCCGAATTTAATACAAAAGGCACAATGCTGACTTAAGTACAAGAGGACTGACACTCTAACTCTCTATAAATTGAACCACTGCTGTGAGTCCCGTGTTAGTTTCTGATGCTTCACTTCAGGTTTACAGTATCCCTTGGACCTTCTTATAAATGATGAAACACAGAAATTACATCCGAATTTCATACAAAAGGCACAATGCCGACCTAAGTACAAGAGGACTGACACTCTAACTTTCTATGATTTGAACCTCTCCTGTGAGTCCAGTTTTAGATTCCGATGCTTCACTTCAGGTTTACTGTATCCCTTGGACCTTCTTATTGACGATGAAACACAGAAATTGCATCCGAATTTAATACAAAAGGCACAATGCTGACTTAAGTACAAGAGGACTGACACTCTTACTTTCTATGATTTGAACCTCTCCTGTGAGTCCAGTTTTCGATTCCGATGCTTCACTTCAGGTTTACTGTATCCCTTGGACCTTCTTATTGACGATGAAACACAGAAATTGCATCCGAAATTAATACAAAAGGCACAATGCCGACTTAAGTACAAGAGGACAGACACTCTAACTTTCAATGATTTGAACCTCTCCTGTGAGTCCAGTTTAAGATTCCGATGCTTCACTTCAGGTTTACTGTATCGCTTGGACCTTCTTACTGACGATGAAGCACAGAAATTGCATCCGATTTTAATACAAAAGGCACAATGCCGACTTAATTACAAGTGGACTGACACTCTAATTGTCTATGATTTGAACCTGTCCTGTGAGTCCAGTTTTGGATGCCGAGGCTTCACTTCAGGTTTACTGTATCCCTTGGACCTTCTTATTGACGATGAAACACAGAAATTGCATCCGAATTTAATACAAAAGGCACAATGCCGACCTATGTACAAGAGGACTGACAATCTAACTTTCTATGATTTGAACCTCTCCTGTGAGTCCAGTTTTAGATTCCGATGGTTCACTTCAGGTTTACTGTATCCCTTCGACCATCTTATGGACGATGAAACACAGAAATTGCATCCGAATTTAATACAAAAGGCACAATGCCGACTTAAGTACAAGAGGACTGACACTCTAACTTTCTATGATTTGATACTCTCCTGTGAGTCCAGTTTTCGATTCCGATGCTTCACTTCAGGTTTACTGTATCCCTTGGACCTTCTTGTTGACGATGAAACACAGAAATTGCATCCAAATTTAATACAAAAGGCACAATGCTGACTTAAGTACAAGAGGACTGACACTCTAACTTTCTATAAATTGAACCACTCCTGTGAGTCCCGTGTTAGTTTCTGATGCTTCACTTCAGGTTTACAGTATCCCTTGGACCTTCTTATAAATGATGAAACACAGAAATTACATCCGAATTTCATACAAAAGGCACAATGCCGACCTAAGTACAAGAGGACTGACACTCTAACCTTCTATGATTTGAACCTCTCCTGTGAGTCCAGTTTTAGATTCCGATGCTTCACTTCAGGTTTACTGTATCCCTTGGACCTTCTTATTGACGATGAAACACAGAAATTGCATCCGAATTTAATACAAAAGGCACAATGCTGACTTAAGTACAAGAGGACTGACACTCTTACTTTCTATGATTTGAACCTCTCCTGTGAGTCCAGTTTTCGATTCCGATGCTTCACTTCAGGTTTACTGTATCCCTTGGACCTTCTTATTGACGATGAAACACAGAAATTGCATCCGAAATTAATACAAAAGGCACAATGCCGACTTAAGTACAAGAGGACAGACACTCTAACTTTCTATGATTTGAACCTCTCCTGTGAGTCCAGTTTAAGATTCCGATGCTTCACTTCAGGTTTACTGTACCCCTTGGACCTTCTTGTTGACGATGAAACACAGAAATTGCATCCGAATTTAATACAAAAGGCACAATGTCGACTTAAGTACAAGAGGACTGACACTCTAACTTTCTATGATTTGAACCTCTCCTGTGAGTCCTGTTTTTGTTGCCGAGGCTTCACTGCAGGTTTACTGTATCCCTTGGACCTTCTTATTGACGATGAAACACAGAAATTGCATCCGAATTTAATACAAAAGGCACAATGCCGACTTAAGTACAAGAGGACTGACACTCTAACTTCCGATTATTTGAACCTCTCCTGTGAGTCCAGTTTTAGATTCCGATGCTTCACTTCAGGTTTACTGTATCCCTTGGACCTTCTTATTGACGATGAAACACAGAAATTGCATGCGAATTTAATACAAAATGCACAATGCCGACTTAAGTACAAGAGGACCGACACTCTAACTTTCTATGATTTGAACCTCACCTGTGAGTCCAGTTTTAGATTCCGATGCTTCACTTCAGGTTTACTGTATACCTTGGACCTTCTTATTGACGACGAAACACAGAAATTGCATCCGAAATTAATACAAAAGGCACAATGCCGACTTAAGTACAAGAGGACAGACACTCTAACTTTCTACGATTTGAACCACTCCTGTGGGCCAGTTTTAGATTCCGATGCTTCACTTCAGGTTTAATGTATCCCTTGGACCTTCTTATTGACGATGAAACACAGAAATTGCATCCGAATTTAATACAAAAGGCACAATGCCGACTTAAGTACAAGAGGACTGACACTCTAACTTTCTATGATTTGAACCACTCCTGTGAGTCCAGTTTTAGATTCCGATGCTTCACTTCAGATTTACTGTATCGCTTGGACCTTCTTATTGACGATGAAACACAGAAATTGCATCCGATTTTAATACAAAAGGCACAATGCTGACTTAAGTACAAGAGGACTGACACTCTAACTTTCTATGAATTGAACCACTCCTGTGAGTCCCGTGTTAGTTTCCGATGCTTCACTTCGGGTTTACAGTATCCCTTGGACCTTCTTATAAATGATGAAACACAGAAATTACATCCGAATTTAATACAAAAGGCACAATGCCGACTTAAGTAAATGAGGACTGACACACTAACTTTCTATGATTTGAACCTCACCTGTGAGTCCAGTTTTCGATTCCGATGCTTCACTTCAGGTTTACTGTATCCCTTGGACCTTCTTATTGACGATGAAACACAGAAATTGCATCCGAATTTAATACAAAAGGCACAATGCCGACTTAAGTACAAGAGGACTGACACTCTAACTTCCGATTATTTGAACCTCTCCTGTGAGTCCAGTTTTAGATTCCGATGCTTCACTTCAGGTTTACTGTATCCCTTGGACCTTCTTATTGACGATGAAACACAGAAATTGCATGCGAATTTAATACAAAATGCACAATGCCGACTTAAGTACAAGAGGACCGACACTCTAACTTTCTATGATTTGAACCTCACCTGTGAGTCCAGTTTTAGATTCCGATGCTTCACTTCAGGTTTACTGTATACCTTGGACCTTCTTATTGACGACGAAACACAGAAATTGCATCCGAAATTAATACAAAAGGCACAATGCCGACTTAAGTACAAGAGGACAGACACTCTAACTTTCTACGATTTGAACCACTCCTGTGGGCCAGTTTTAGATTCCGATGCTTCACTTCAGGTTTAATGTATCCCTTGGACCTTCTTATTGACGATGAAACACAGAAATTGCATCCGAATTTAATACAAAAGGCACAATGCCGACTTAAGTACAAGAGGACTGACACTCTAACTTTCTATGATTTGAACCACTCCTGTGAGTCCAGTTTTAGATTCCGATGCTTCACTTCAGATTTACTGTATCGCTTGGACCTTCTTATTGACGATGAAACACAGAAATTGCATCCGATTTTAATACAAAAGGCACAATGCTGACTTAAGTACAAGAGGACTGACACTCTAACTTTCTATGAATTGAACCACTCCTGTGAGTCCCGTGTTAGTTTCCGATGCTTCACTTCGGGTTTACAGTATCCCTTGGACCTTCTTATAAATGATGAAACACAGAAATTACATCCGAATTTAATACAAAAGGCACAATGCCGACTTAAGTAAATGAGGACTGACACACTAACTTTCTATGATTTGAACCTCACCTGTGAGTCCAGTTTTCGATTCCGATGCTTCACTTCAGGTTTACTGTATCCCTTGGACCTTCTTATTGACGATGAAACACAGAAATTGCATCCGAATTTAATACAAAAGGCACAATGCTGACTTAAGTACAAGAGGACTGACACTCTAACTTTCTATGAATTGAACCACTCCTGTGAGTCCCGTGTTAGTTTCCGATGCTTCACTTCGGGTTTACAGTATCCCTTGGACCTTCTTATAAATGATGAAACACAGAAATTACATCCGAATTTAATACAAAAGGCACAATGCCGACCTAAGTACAAGAGGACTGACACTCTAACTTTCTATGATTTGAACCTCTCCTGTGAGTCCAGTTTTAGATTCCGATGCTTCTCTTCAGGTTTACTGTATCCCTTGGACCTTGTTATTGACGATGAAACACAGAAAATGCATCCGAATTTAATACAAAAGACACAATGCCGACTTAAGTACAAGAGGACTGACACTATTACTTTCTATGATTTGAACCTCTCCTGTGAGTCCAGTTTTCGATTCCGATGCTTCACTTCAGGTTTACTGAATCCCTTGGACCTTCTTATTGACGATGTAACACAGAAATTGCATCCGAATTTAATACAAAAGGCACAATGCCGACTTAAGTACAAGTGGACTGACACTCTAAGTTTCTCTGATTTGAGCCTCTCCTGTGAGTCCAGTTTTAGATTCCGATGCTTCACTTCAGGTTTACTGTATCCCTTGGACCTTCTTACTGACGATGAAGCACAGAAATTGCATACGGTTTTAATACAAAAGGCACAATGCCGACTTAAGTACAAGAGGACTGACACTCTAATTGTCTATGATTTGAACATCTCCTGTGAGTCCAGTTTTAGATGCCGAGGCTTCACTTCAGGTTTACTGTATCCCTTGGACCTTCTTATTGACGATGAAACACAGAAATTGCATCCGAATTTAATACAAAAGGCACAATGCCGACCTATGTACAAGAGGACTGACACTCTAAATTTCTATGATTTGAACCTCTCCTGTGAGTCCAGTTTTAGATTCCGATGCTTCACTTCAGGTTTACTGTATCCCTTGGACCTTCCTATTGACGATGAAACACAGAAATTGCATCCGAATTTAATACAAAAGGCACAATGCCGACTTAAGTACAAGTGGACTGACACTCTAAGTTTCTCGGATTTGAACCTCTCCTGTGAGTCCAGTTTTAGACTCCGATGCTTCACTTCAGGTTTACTGTATCCCTTGGACCTTCTTACTGACGATGAAGCACAGAAATTGCATCCGATTTTAATACAAAAGGCACAATGCCGACTTAATTACAAGTGGACTGACACTCTAATTGTCTATGATTTGAACCTCTCCTGTGAGTCCAGTTTTAGATGCCGAGGCTTCACTTCAGGTTTACTGTATCCCTTGGACCTTCTTTTGACGATGAAACACAGAAATTGCATCCGATTTTAATACAAAAGGCACAATGCCGACCTATGTACAAGAGGACTGACACTCTAACTTTCTATGATTTGAACCTCTCCTGTGAGTCCAGTTTTAGATTCCGATGCTTCACTTCAGGTTTACTGTATCCCTTCGACCTTCTTATTGACGATGAAACACAGAAATTGCATCCGAATGTAATACTAAAGGCACAATGCCGACTTAAGTACAAGAGGACTGACACTCTAACTTTCTATGATTTGATACTCTCCTGTGAGTCCAGTTTTCGATTCCGATGCTTCACTTCAGGTTTCCTGTATCCCTTGGACCTTCTTGCTGACGATGAAACACAGAAATTGCATCCGAATTTAATACAAAAGGCACAATGCCGACTTAAGTACAAGAGGACTGACACTCTAACTTTCTATGATTTGAACCTCTCCTGTGAGTCCAGTTTTAGATTCCGATGCTTCACTTCAGATTTACTGTATCGCTTGGACCTTCTTATTGACGATGAAACACAGAAATTGCATCCGAATTTAATACAAAAGGCACAATGCCGACTTAAGTACAAGAGGACTGACACTCTAACTTTCTATGATTTGAACCTCCCCGGGGAGTCCAGTTTTCGATTCCGATGCTTCACTTCAGGTTTACTGTATCCCTTGGACCTTCTTATTGACGATGAAACACAGAAATTGCATCCCAATTTAATACAAAAGGTACAATGCCGACTTAAGTACAAGAGGACCGACACTCTAACTTTCTATGATTTGAACCTCACCTGTGAGTCCAGTTTTAGATTCCGATGCTTCACTTCAGGTTTACTCTATGCCTTCGAGCTTCCTATTGACGATGAAACACAGAAATTGCATCCGAAATTAATACAAAAGGCACAATGCCGACTTAAGTACAAGAGGACAGACACTCTAACTTTCTATGATTTGAACCACTCCTGTAGGGCCAGTTATAGATTCCGATGCTTCACTTCAGGTTTACTGTATTCGTTGGAGCTTCTTATTGACGATGAGACACAGAAATTGCATCCGAATTTAATACAAAAGGCACAATGCCGACCTAAGTACAAGAGGACTGACACTCTAACTTTCTATGTTTTGAACCTCTCCTGTGAGTCCTGTTTTTGTTGCCAAGGCCTCACTTCAGGTTTACTGTATCCCTTGGACCTCCTTATTGACGATGAAACACAGAAATTGCATCCGAATTTAATACAAAAGGCACAATGCCGACTTAAGTACAAGAGGACTGACACTCTAACTTTCTATGATTTGAAGCTCTCCTGGGAGTCCAGTTTTCGATTCCGATGCTTCACTTCAGGTTTACTGTATCCCTTGGTCCTTCTTATTGACGATGAAACACATAAATTGCATCCGAATTTAATACAAAAGGCACAATGCTGACTTAAGTACAAGAGGACTGACAAACTAACTTTCTATGAATTGAACCACTCCTGTGAGTCCCGTGTTAGATTCCGATGCTTCACTTCAAGTTTACAGTATCCCTTGGAACTTCTTATAAACGATGAAACACAGAAATTACATCCGAATTTAATAGAAAAGGCACAATGCCGACCTAAGTACAAGAGGACTGACACTCTAACTTTCTATGATTTGAAGCTCTCCGGTGAGTCCAGTTTTCGATTCCGATGCTTCACTTCAGGTTTACTGTATCCCTTGGACCTTCTTATTGACGATGAAACACAGAAATTGCATGCGAATTTAATACAAAATGCACAATGCTTACTTAAGTACAAGAGGACCGACACTCTAACTTTCTATGATTTGAACCTCACCTGTGAGTCCAGTTTTAGATTCCGATGCTTCACTTCAGGTTTACTGTATCCCTTCGACCTTCTTATTAACGATGAAACACAGAAATTGCATCCGAAATTAATACAAAAGGCACAATGCCGACATAAGTACAAGAGGACAGACACTCTAACTTTCTACGATTTGAACCACTCCTGTGGGCCAGTTTTAGATTCCGATGCTTCACTTCAGGTTTAATGTATCCCTTGGACCTTCTTATTGACGATGAAACACAGAAATTGCATCCGAATTTAATACAAAAGGCACAATGCCGACTTAAGTACAAGAGGACTGACACTCTAACTTTCTATGATTTGAACCACTCCTGTGAGTCCAGTTTTAGATTCCGATGCTTCACTTCAGATTTACTGTATCGCTTGGACCTTCTTATTGACGATGAAACACAGAAATTGCATCCGATTTTAATACAAAAGGCACAATGCTGACTTCAGTATAAGAGGACTGACAAACTAACTTTCAATGAATTGAACCACTCCTGTGAGTCCCGTGTTAGATTCCGATGCGTCACTTCAAGTTTACAGTATCCCTTGGAACTTCTTATAAACGATGAAACACATAAATTACATCCGAATTTAATAGAAAAGGCACAATGCCGACCTAAGTACAAGAGGACTGACACTCTAACTTTCTATGATTTGAAGCTCTCCGGTGAGTCCAGTTTTCGATTCCGATGCTTCACTTCAGGTTTACTGTATCCCTTGGACCTTCTTATTGACGATGAAACACAGAAATTGCATCCGAATTTAATACAAAAGGCACAATGCCGACTTAAGTACAAGAGGACTGACACTCTAACTTTCTATGATTTGAACCTCTCCTGTGAGTCCAGTTTTAGATTCCGATGCTTCACTTCAGATTTACTGTATCGCTTGGACCTTCTTATTGACGATGAAACACAGAAATTGCATCCGAATTTAATACAAAAGGCACAATGCTGACTTAAGTACAAGAGGACTGAGACACTAAATTTCAATGAATTGAACCACTCCTGTGAGTCCCGTGTTAGATTCCGATGCTTCACTTCAGGTTTACAGTATCCCTTGGAACTTCTTATAAACGATGAAACACAGAAATTACATCCGAATTTAATAGAAAAGGCACAATGCCGACCTAAGTACAAGAGGACTGACACTCTAACTTTCTATGATTTGAACCTCTCCGGTGAGTCCAGTTTTCGATTCCGATGCTTCACTTCAGGTTTACTGTATCCCTTGGACCTTCTTATTGACGATGAAACACAGAAATTGCATCCGAATTTAATACAAAAGGCACAATGCCGACTTAAGTACAAGAGGACTGACACTCTAACTTTCTATGATTAGAACCTCTCCTGTGAGTCCCGTTTTTGTTGCCGAGGCTTCACTTCAGGTTTGCTGTATCCCTTGGATCTTCTTATTAACGATGAAACACAGAAATTACATCCGAATTTAATACAAAAGGCACAATGCCGACTTAAGTACAAGAGGACTGACACTCTAACTTCCGATTATTTGAACCTCTCCTGTGAGTCCAGTTTTAGATTCCGATGCTTCACTTCAGGTTTACTGTATCCCTTGGACCTTCTTATTGACGATGAAACACAGAAATTACATGCGAATTTAATACAAAAGCACAATGCTCACTTAAGTACAAGAGGACCGACACTCTAACTTTCTATGATTTGAACCTCACCTGTGAGTCCAGTTTTAGATTCCGATGCTTCACTTCAGGTTTACTGTATCCCTTCGACCTTCCTATTGACGATGAAACACAGAATTTGCATCCGAAATTAATACAAAAGGTACAATGCCGACTTAAGTACAAGAGGACAGACACTCTAACTCTCTATGATTTGAACCACTCCTGTGGGGACAGTTTTAGATTCCGATGCTTCACTTCAGGTTTACTGTATTCGATGGACCTTCTTATTGACGATGAAACACAGAAATTGCATCCGAATTTAATACAAAAGGCACAATGCCGACTTAAGTACAAGTGGACTGACACTCTAAGTTTCTCTGATTTGAACCTCTCCTGTGAGTCCAGTTTTAGATTCCGATGCTTCACTTCAGGTTTACTGTATCCCTTGGACCTTCTTATTGACGATGAAACACAGAAATTGCATCCGAATTTAATACAAAAGGCACAATGCCGACCTATGTACAAGAGGACTGACACTCTAACTTTCTATGATTTGAACCTCTCCTGTGAGTCCAGTTTTAGATTCCGATGCTTCACTTCAGGTTTACTGTACCCCTTGGACCTTCCTATTGACGATGAAACACAGAAATTGCATCCGAATTTAATACAAAAGGCACAATGCCGACTTAAGTACAAGTGGACTGACACTCTAAGTTTCTCTGATTTGAACCTCTCCTGTGAGTCCAGTTTTAGATTCCGATGCTTCACTTCAGGTTTACTGTATCCCTTGGACCTTCTTACTGACGATGAAGCACAGAAATTGCATCCGATTTTAATACAAAAGGCACAATGCCGACTTAATTACAAGTGGACTGACGCTCTAATTGTCTATGATTTGAACCTCTCCTGTGAGTCCAGTTTTAGATGCCGAGGCTTCACTTAAGGTTTACTGTATCCCTTGGACCTTCTTATTGACGATGAAACACAGAAAATGCATCCGATTTTAATACAAAAGGCACAATGCCGACCTATGTACAAGAGGACTGACACTCTAACTTTCTATGATTTGAACCTCTCCTGTGAGTCCAGTTTTAGATTCCGATGCTTCACTTCAGGTTTACTGTATCCCTTCGACCTTCTTATTGACGATGAAACACAGAAATTGCATCCGAATTTAATACAAAAGGCACAATGCCGACTTAAGTACAAGAGGACTGACACTCTAACTTTCTATGATTTGATACTCTCCTGTGAGTCCAGTCTTCGATTCCGATGCTTCACTTCAGGTTTACTGTATCCATTGGACCTTCTTGCTGACGATGAAACACAGAAATTGCATCCGAATTTAATACAAAAGGCACAATGCCGACTTAAGTACAAGAGGACTGACACTCTAACTTTCTATGATTTGAACCTCTCCTGTGAGTCCAGTTTTAGATTCCGATGCTTCACTTCAGATTTACTGTATCGCTTGGACCTTCTTATTGACGATGAAACACAGAAATTGCATCCGAATTTAATACAAAAGGCACAATGCCGACTTAAGTACAAGAGGACTGACACTCTAACTTTCTATGATTTGAACCTCCCCGGTGAGTCCAGTTTTCGATTCCGATGCTTCACTTCAGGTTTACTGTATCCCTTGGACCTTCTTATTGACGATGAAACACAGAAATTGCATCCCAATTTAATACAAAAGGCACAATGCCGACTTAAGTACAAGAGGACCGACACTCTAACTTTCTATGATTTGAACCTCACCTGTGAGTCCAGTTTTAGATTCCGATGCTTCACTTCAGGTTTACTCTATCCCTTCGAGCTTCCTATTGACGATGAAACACAGAAATTGCATCCGAAATTAATACAAAAGGCACAATGCCGACTTAAGTACAAGAGGACAGACACTCTAACTTTCTATGATTTGAACCACTCCTGTAGGGCCAGTTATAGATTCCGATGCTTCACTTCAGGTTTACTGTATTCGTTGGAGCTTCTTATTGACGATGAGACACAGAAATTGCATCCGAATTTAATACAAAAGGCACAATGCCGACCTAAGTACAAGAGGACTGACACTCTAACTTTCTATGTTTTGAACCTCTCCTGTGAGTCCTGTTTTTGTTGCCAAGGCCTCACTTCAGGTTTACTGTATCCCTTGGACCTCCTTATTGACGATGAAACACAGAAATTGCATCCGAATTTAATACAAAAGGCACAATGCCGACTTAAGTACAAGAGGACTGACACTCTAACTTTCTATGATTTGAAGCTCTCCTGGGAGTCCAGTTTTCGATTCCGATGCTTCACTTCAGGTTTACTGTATCCCTTGGTCCTTCTTATTGACGATGAAACACATAAATTGCATCCGAATTTAATACAAAAGGCACAATGCTGACTTAAGTACAAGAGGACTGACAAACTAACTTTCTATGAATTGAACCACTCCTGTGAGTCCCGTGTTAGATTCCGATGCTTCACTTCAAGTTTACAGTATCCCTTGGAACTTCTTATAAACGATGAAACACAGAAATTACATCCGAATTTAATAGAAAAGGCACAATGCCGACCTAAGTACAAGAGGACTGACACTCTAACTTTCTATGATTTGAAGCTCTCCGGTGAGTCCAGTTTTCGATTCCGATGCTTCACTTCAGGTTTACTGTATCCCTTGGACCTTCTTATTGACGATGAAACACAGAAATTGCATGCGAATTTAATACAAAATGCACAATGCTTACTTAAGTACAAGAGGACCGACACTCTAACTTTCTATGATTTGAACCTCACCTGTGAGTCCAGTTTTAGATTCCGATGCTTCACTTCAGGTTTACTGTATCCCTTCGACCTTCTTTTTAACGATGAAACACAGAAATTGCATCCGAAATTAATACAAAAGGCACAATGCCGACATAAGTACAAGAGGACAGACACTCTAACTTTCTACGATTTGAACCACTCCTGTGGGCCAGTTTTAGATTCCGATGCTTCACTTCAGGTTTAATGTATCCCTTGGACCTTCTTATTGACGATGAAACACAGAAATTGCATCCGAATTTAATACAAAAGGCACAATGCCGACTTAAGTACAAGAGGACTGACACTCTAACTTTCTATGATTTGAACCACTCCTGTGAGTCCAGTTTTAGATTCCGATGCTTCACTTCAGATTTACTGTATCGCTTGGACCTTCTTATTGACGATGAAACACAGAAATTGCATCCGATTTTAATACAAAAGGCACAATGCTGACTTAAGTACAAGAGGACTGACAAACTAACTTTCAATGAATTGAACCACTCCTGTGAGTCCCGTGTTAGATTCCGATGCGTCACTTCAAGTTTACAGTATCCCTTGGAACTTCTTATAAACGATGAAACACATAAATTACATCCGAATTTAATAGAAAAGGCACAATGCCGACCTAAGTACAAGAGGACTGACACTCTAACTTTCTATGATTTGAAGCTCTATGGTGAGTCCAGTTTTCGATTCCGATGCTTCACTTCAGGTTTACTGTATCCCTTGGACCTTCTTATTGACGATGAAACACAGAAATTGCATCCGAATTTAATACAAAAGGCACAATGCCGACTTAAGTACAAGAGGACTGACACTCTAACTTTCTATGATTTGAACCTCTCCTGTGAGTCCAGTTTTAGATTCCGATGCTTCACTTCAGATTTACTGTATCGCTTGGACCTTCTTATTGACGATGAAACACAGAAATTGCATCCGAATTTAATACAAAAGGCACAATGCTGACTTAAGTACAAGAGGACTGAGACACTAAATTTCAATGAATTGAACCACTCCTGTGAGTCCCGTGTTAGATTCCGATGCTTCACTTCAGGTTTACAGTATCCCTTGGAACTTCTTATAAACGATGAAACACAGAAATTACATCCGAATTTAATAGAAAAGGCACAATGCCGACCTAAGTACAAGAGGACTGACACTCTAACTTTCTATGATTTGAACCTCTCCGGTGAGTCCAGTTTTCGATTCCGATGCTTCACTTCAGGTTTACTGTATCCCTTGGACCTTCTTATTGACGATGAAACACAGAAATTGCATCCGAATTTAATACAAAAGGCACAATGCCGACTTAAGTACAAGAGGACTGACACTCTAACTTTCTATGATTAGAACCTCTCCTGTGAGTCCCGTTTTTGTTGCCGAGGCTTCACTTCAGGTTTGCTGTATCCCTTGGATCTTCTTATTAACGATGAAACACAGAAATTACATCCGAATTTAATACAAAAGGCACAATGCCGACTTAAGTACAAGAGGACTGACACTCTAACTTCCGATTATTTGAACCTCTCCTGTGAGTCCAGTTTTAGATTCCGATGCTTCACTTCAGGTTTACTGTATCCCTTGGACCTTCTTATTGACGATGAAACACAGAAATTACATGCGAATTTAATACAAAAGCACAATGCTCACTTAAGTACAAGAGGACCGACACTCTAACTTTCTATGATTTGAACCTCACCTGTGAGTCCAGTTTTAGATTCCGATGCTTCACTTCAGGTTTACTGTATCCCTTCGACCTTCCTATTGACGATGAAACACAGAATTTGCATCCGAAATTAATACAAAAGGTACAATGCCGACTTAAGTACAAGAGGACAGACACTCTAACTCTCTATGATTTGAACCACTCCTGTGGGGACAGTTTTAGATTCCGATGCTTCACTTCAGGTTTACTGTATTCGATGGACCTTCTTATTGACGATGAAACACAGAAATTGCATCCGAATTTAATACAAAAGGCACAATGCCGACTTAAGTACAAGTGGACTGACACTCTAAGTTTCTCTGATTTGAACCTCTCCTGTGAGTCCAGTTTTAGATTCCGATGCTTCACTTCAGGTTTACTGTATCCCTTGGACCTTCTTATTGACGATGAAACACAGAAATTGCATCCGAATTTAATACAAAAGGCACAATGCCGACCTATGTACAAGAGGACTGACACTCTAACTTTCTATGATTTGAACCTCTCCTGTGAGTCCAGTTTTAGATTCCGATGCTTCACTTCAGGTTTACTGTACCCCTTGGACCTTCCTATTGACGATGAAACACAGAAATTGCATCCGAATTTAATACAAAAGGCACAATGCCGACTTAAGTACAAGTGGACTGACACTCTAAGTTTCTCTGATTTGAACCTCTCCTGTGAGTCCAGTTTTAGATTCCGATGCTTCACTTCAGGTTTACTGTATCCCTTGGACCTTCTTACTGACGATGAAGCACAGAAATTGCATCCGATTTTAATACAAAAGGCACAATGCCGACTTAATTACAAGTGGACTGACGCTCTAATTGTCTATGATTTGAACCTCTCCTGTGAGTCCAGTTTTAGATGCCGAGGCTTCACTTAAGGTTTACTGTATCCCTTGGACCTTCTTATTGACGATGAAACACAGAAAATGCATCCGATTTTAATACAAAAGGCACAATGCCGACCTATGTACAAGAGGACTGACACTCTAACTTTCTATGATTTGAACCTCTCCTGTGAGTCCAGTTTTAGATTCCGATGCTTCACTTCAGGTTTACTGTATCCCTTCGACCTTCTTATTGACGATGAAACACAGAAATTGCATCCGAATTTAATACAAAAGGCACAATGCCGACTTAAGTACAAGAGGACTGACACTCTAACTTTCTATGATTTGATACTCTCCTGTGAGTCCAGTCTTCGATTCCGATGCTTCACTTCAGGTTTACTGTATCCATTGGACCTTCTTGCTGACGATGAAACACAGAAATTGCATCCGAATTTAATACAAAAGGCACAATGCCGACTTAAGTACAAGAGGACTGACACTCTAACTTTCTATGATTTGAACCTCTCCTGTGAGTCCAGTTTTAGATTCCGATGCTTCACTTCAGATTTACTGTATCGCTTGGACCTTCTTATTGACGATGAAACACAGAAATTGCATCCGAATTTAATACAAAAGGCACAATGCCGACTTAAGTACAAGAGGACTGACACTCTAACTTTCTATGATTTGAACCTCCCCGGTGAGTCCAGTTTTCGATTCCGATGCTTCACTTCAGGTTTACTGTATCCCTTGGACCTTCTTATTGACGATGAAACACAGAAATTGCATCCCAATTTAATACAAAAGGCACAATGCCGACTTAAGTACAAGAGGACCGACACTCTAACTTTCTATGATTTGAACCTCACCTGTGAGTCCAGTTTTAGATTCCGATGCTTCACTTCAGGTTTACTCTATCCCTTCGAGCTTCCTATTGACGATGAAACACAGAAATTGCATCCGAAATTAATACAAAAGGCACAATGCCGACTTAAGTACAAGAGGACAGACACTCTAACTTTCTATGATTTGAACCACTCCTGTAGGGCCAGTTATAGATTCCGATGCTTCACTTCAGGTTTACTGTATTCGTTGGAGCTTCTTATTGACGATGAGACACAGAAATTGCATCCGAATTTAATACAAAAGGCACAATGCCGACCTAAGTACAAGAGGACTGACACTCTAACTTTCTATGTTTTGAACCTCTCCTGTGAGTCCTGTTTTTGTTGCCAAGGCCTCACTTCAGGTTTACTGTATCCCTTGGACCTCCTTATTGACGATGAAACACAGAAATTGCATCCGAATTTAATACAAAAGGCACAATGCCGACTTAAGTACAAGAGGACTGACACTCTAACTTTCTATGATTTGAAGCTCTCCTGGGAGTCCAGTTTTCGATTCCGATGCTTCACTTCAGGTTTACTGTATCCCTTGGTCCTTCTTATTGACGATGAAACACATAAATTGCATCCGAATTTAATACAAAAGGCACAATGCTGACTTAAGTACAAGAGGACTGACAAACTAACTTTCTATGAATTGAACCACTCCTGTGAGTCCCGTGTTAGATTCCGATGCTTCACTTCAAGTTTACAGTATCCCTTGGAACTTCTTATAAACGATGAAACACAGAAATTACATCCGAATTTAATAGAAAAGGCACAATGCCGACCTAAGTACAAGAGGACTGACACTCTAACTTTCTATGATTTGAAGCTCTCCGGTGAGTCCAGTTTTCGATTCCGATGCTTCACTTCAGGTTTACTGTATCCCTTGGACCTTCTTATTGACGATGAAACACAGAAATTGCATGCGAATTTAATACAAAATGCACAATGCTTACTTAAGTACAAGAGGACCGACACTCTAACTTTCTATGATTTGAACCTCACCTGTGAGTCCAGTTTTAGATTCCGATGCTTCACTTCAGGTTTACTGTATCCCTTCGACCTTCTTTTTAACGATGAAACACAGAAATTGCATCCGAAATTAATACAAAAGGCACAATGCCGACATAAGTACAAGAGGACAGACACTCTAACTTTCTACGATTTGAACCACTCCTGTGGGCCAGTTTTAGATTCCGATGCTTCACTTCAGGTTTAATGTATCCCTTGGACCTTCTTATTGACGATGAAACACAGAAATTGCATCCGAATTTAATACAAAAGGCACAATGCCGACTTAAGTACAAGAGGACTGACACTCTAACTTTCTATGATTTGAACCACTCCTGTGAGTCCAGTTTTAGATTCCGATGCTTCACTTCAGATTTACTGTATCGCTTGGACCTTCTTATTGACGATGAAACACAGAAATTGCATCCGATTTTAATACAAAAGGCACAATGCTGACTTAAGTACAAGAGGACTGACAAACTAACTTTCAATGAATTGAACCACTCCTGTGAGTCCCGTGTTAGATTCCGATGCGTCACTTCAAGTTTACAGTATCCCTTGGAACTTCTTATAAACGATGAAACACATAAATTACATCCGAATTTAATAGAAAAGGCACAATGCCGACCTAAGTACAAGAGGACTGACACTCTAACTTTCTATGATTTGAAGCTCTATGGTGAGTCCAGTTTTCGATTCCGATGCTTCACTTCAGGTTTACTGTATCCCTTGGACCTTCTTATTGACGATGAAACACAGAAATTGCATCCGAATTTAATACAAAAGGCACAATGCCGACTTAAGTACAAGAGGACTGACACTCTAACTTTCTATGATTTGAACCTCTCCTGTGAGTCCAGTTTTAGATTCCGATGCTTCACTTCAGATTTACTGTATCGCTTGGACCTTCTTATTGACGATGAAACACAGAAATTGCATCCGAATTTAATACAAAAGGCACAATGCTGACTTAAGTACAAGAGGACTGAGACACTAAATTTCAATGAATTGAACCACTCCTGTGAGTCCCGTGTTAGATTCCGATGCTTCACTTCAGGTTTACAGTATCCCTTGGAACTTCTTATAAACGATGAAACACAGAAATTACATCCGAATTTAATAGAAAAGGCACAATGCCGACCTAAGTACAAGAGGACTGACACTCTAACTTTCTATGATTTGAACCTCTCCGGTGAGTCCAGTTTTCGATTCCGATGCTTCACTTCAGGTTTACTGTATCCCTTGGACCTTCTTATTGACGATGAAACACAGAAATTGCATCCGAATTTAATACAAAAGGCACAATGCCGACTTAAGTACAAGAGGACTGACACTCTAACTTTCTATGATTTGAACCTCTCCTGTGAGTCCTGTTTTTGTTGCCGAGGCTTCACTTCAGGTTTGCTGTATCCCTTGGATCTTCTTATTAACGATGAAACACAGAAATTACATCCGAATTTAATACAAAAGGCACAATGCCGACTTAAGTACAAGAGGACTGACACTCTAACTTCCGATTATTTGAACCTCTCCTGTGAGTCCAGTTTTAGATTCCGATGCTTCACTTCAGGTTTACTGTATCCCTTGGACCTTCTTATTGACGATGAAACACAGAAATTACATGCGAATTTAATACAAAAGCACAATGCTCACTTAAGTACAAGAGGACCGACACTCTAACTTTCTATGATTTGAACCTCACCTGTGAGTCCAGTTTTAGATTCCGATGCTTCACTTCAGGTTTACTGTATCCCTTCGACCTTCCTATTGACGATGAAACACAGAATTTGCATCCGAAATTAATACAAAAGGTACAATGCCGACTTAAGTACAAGAGGACAGACACTCTAACTCTCTATGATTTGAACCACTCCTGTGGGGACAGTTTTAGATTCCGATGCTTCACTTCAGGTTTACTGCATTCGTTGGACCTTCTTATTGACGATGAAACACAGAAATTGCATCCGAATTTAATACAAAAGGCACAATGCCGACTTAAGTACAAGTGGACTGACACTCTAAGTTTCTCTGATTTGAACCTCTCCTGTGAGTCCAGTTTTAGATTCCGATGCTTCACTTCAGGTTTACTGTATCCCTTGGACCTTCTTATTGACGATGAACCACAGAAATTGCATCCGAATTTAATACAAGAGGCACAATGCCGACCTATGTACAAGAGGACTGACACTCTAACTTTCTATGATTTGAACCTCTCCTGTGAGTCCAGTTTTAGATTCCGATGCTTCACTTCAGGTTTACTGTACCCCTTGGACCTTCCTATTGACGATGAAAAACAGAAATTGCATCCGAATTTAATACAAAAGGCACAATGCCGACTTAAGTACAAGTGGACTGACACTCTAAGTTTCTCTGATTTGAACCTCTCCTGTGAGTCCAGTTTTAGATTCCGATGCTTCACTTCAGGTTTACTGTATCCCTTGGACCTCCTTACTGACGATGAAGCACAGAAATTGCATCCGATTTTAATACAAATGGCACAATGCCGACTTAATTACAAGTGGACTGACACTCTAATTGTCTATGATTTGAACCTCTCCTGTGAGTCCAGTTTTAGATGCCGAGGCTTCACTTCAGGTTTACTGTATCCCTTGGACCTTCTTTTTGACGATGAAACACAGAAATTGCATCCGATTTTAATACAAAAGGCACAATGCCGACCTATGTACAAGAGGACTGACACTCTAACTTTCTATAATTTGAACCTCTCCTGTGAGTCCAGTTTTAGATTCCGATGCTTCACTTCAGGTTTACTGTATCCCTTCGACCTTCTTATTGACGATGAAACACAGAAATTGCATCCGAATTTAATACAAAAGGCACAATGCCGACTTAAGTACAAGAGGACTGACACTCTAACTTTCTATGATTTGAACCACTCCTGTGAGTCCAGTTTTAGATTCCGATGCTTCACTTCAGATTTACTGTATCGCTTGGACCTTCTTATTGACGATGAAACACAGAAATTGCATCCGATTTTAATACAAAAGGCACAATGCTGACTTAAGTACAAGAGGACTGACAAACTAACTTTCAATGAATTGAACCACTCCTGTGAGTCCCGTGTTAGATTCCGATGCGTCACTTCAAGTTTACAGTATCCCTTGGAACTTCTTATAAACGATGAAACACATAAATTACATCCGAATTTAATAGAAAAGGCACAATGCCGACCTAAATACAAGAGGACTGACACTCTAACTTTCTATGATTTGAAGCTCTATGGTGAGTCCAGTTTTCGATTCCGATGCTTCACTTCAGGTTTACTGTATCCCTTGGACCTTCTTATTGACGATGAAACACAGAAATTGCATCCGAATTTAATACAAAAGGCACAATGCCGACTTAAGTACAAGAGGACTGACACTCTAACTTTCTATGATTTGAACCTCTCCTGTGAGTCCAGTTTTAGATTCCGATGCTTCACTTCAGATTTACTGTATCGCTTGGACCTTCTTATTGACGATGAAACACAGAAATTGCATCCGAATTTAATACAAAAGGCACAATGCTGACTTAAGTACAAGAGGACTGAGACACTAAATTTCAATGAATTGAACCACTCCTGTGAGTCCCGTGTTAGATTCCGATGCTTCACTTCAGGTTTACAGTATCCCTTGGAACTTCTTATAAACGATGAAACACAGAAATTACATCCGAATTTAATAGAAAAGGCACAATGCCGACCTAAGTACAAGAGGACTGACACTCTAACTTTCTATGATTTGAACCTCTCCGGTGAGTCCAGTTTTCGATTCCGATGCTTCACTTCAGGTTTACTGTATCCCTTGGACCTTCTTATTGACGATGAAACACAGAAATTGCATCCGAATTTAATACAAAAGGCACAATGCCGACTTAAGTACAAGAGGACTGACACTCTAACTTTCTATGATTTGAACCTCTCCTGTGAGTCCTGTTTTTGTTGCCGAGGCTTCACTTCAGGTTTGCTGTATCCCTTGGATCTTCTTATTAACGATGAAACACAGAAATTACATCCGAATTTAATACAAAAGGCACAATGCCGACTTAAGTACAAGAGGACTGACACTCTAACTTCCGATTATTTGAACCTCTCCTGTGAGTCCAGTTTTAGATTCCGATGCTTCACTTCAGGTTTACTGTATCCCTTGGACCTTCTTATTGACGATGAAACACAGAAATTACATGCGAATTTAATACAAAAGCACAATGCTCACTTAAGTACAAGAGGACCGACACTCTAACTTTCTATGATTTGAACCTCACCTGTGAGTCCAGTTTTAGATTCCGATGCTTCACTTCAGGTTTACTGTATCCCTTCGACCTTCCTATTGACGATGAAACACAGAATTTGCATCCGAAATTAATACAAAAGGTACAATGCCGACTTAAGTACAAGAGGACAGACACTCTAACTCTCTATGATTTGAACCACTCCTGTGGGGACAGTTTTAGATTCCGATGCTTCACTTCAGGTTTACTGTATTCGTTGGACCTTCTTATTGACGATGAAACACAGAAATTGCATCCGAATTTAATACAAAAGGCACAATGCCGACTTAAGTACAAGTGGACTGACACTCTAAGTTTCTCTGATTTGAACCTCTCCTGTGAGTCCAGTTTTAGATTCCGATGCTTCACTTCAGGTTTACTGTATCCCTTGGACCTTCTTATTGACGATGAACCACAGAAATTGCATCCGAATTTAATACAAGAGGCACAATGCCGACCTATGTACAAGAGGACTGACACTCTAACTTTCTATGATTTGAACCTCTCCTGTGAGTCCAGTTTTAGATTCCGATGCTTCACTTCAGGTTTACTGTACCCCTTGGACCTTCCTATTGACGATGAAACACAGAAATTGCATCCGAATTTAATACAAAAGGCACAATGCCGACTTAAGTACAAGTGGACTGACACTCTAAGTTTCTCTGATTTGAACCTCTCCTGTGAGTCCAGTTTTAGATTCCGATGCTTCACTTCAGGTTTACTGTATCCCTTGGACCTCCTTACTGACGATGAAGCACAGAAATTGCATCCGATTTTAATACAAATGGCACAATGCCGACTTAATTACAAGTGGACTGACACTCTAATTGTCTATGATTTGAACCTCTCCTGTGAGTCCAGTTTTAGATGCCGAGGCTTCACTTCAGGTTTACTGTATCCCTTGGACCTTCTTTTTGACGATGAAACACAGAAATTGCATCCGATTTTAATACAAAAGGCACAATGCCGACCTATGTACAAGAGGACTGACACTCTAACTTTCTATAATTTGAACCTCTCCTGTGAGTCCAGTTTTAGATTCCGATGCTTCACTTCAGGTTTACTGTATCCCTTCGACCTTCTTATTGACGATGAAACACAGAAATTGCATCCGAATTTAATACAAAAGGCACAATGCCGACTTAAGTACAAGAGGACTGACACTCTAACTTTCTATGATTTGATACTCTCCTGTGAGTCCAGTCTTCGATTCCGATGCTTCACTTCAGGTTTACTGTATCCCTTGGACCTTCTTGCTGACGATGAAACACAGAAATTGCATCCGAATTTAATACAAAAGGCACAATGCCGACTTAAGTACAAGAGGACTGACACTCTAACTTTCTATGATTTGAACCTCTCCTGTGAGTCCAGTTTTAGATTCCGATGCTTCACTTCAGATTTACTGTATCGCTTGGACCTTCTTATTGACGATGAAACACAGAAATTGCATCCGAATTTAATACAAAAGGCACAATGCCGACTTAAGTACAAGAGGACTGACACTCTAACTTTCTATGATTTGAACCTCCCCGGTGAGTCCAGTTTTCGATTCCGATGCTTCACTTCAGGTTTACTGTATCCCTTGGACCTTTCTATTGACGATGAAACACAGAAATTGCATCCCAATTTAATACAAAAGGCACAATGCCGACTTAAGTACAAGAGGACTGACACTCTAACTTTCTATGATTTTATACTCTCCTGTGAGTCCAGTTTTCGATTCCGATGCTTCACTTCAGGTTTACTGTATCCCTTGGACCTTCTTGCTGACGATGAAACACAGAAAGTGTATCCGAATTTAATACAAAAGGCACAATGCCGACTTAAGTACAATAGGACTGACACTCTAACTTTCTATGATTTGAACCTCTCCTGTGAGTCCAGTTTTAGATTCCGATGCTTCACTTCAGATTTACTGTATCGCTTGGACCTTCTTATTGACGATGAAACACAGAAATTACATCCGAATTTAATACAAAAGGCACAATGCCGACTTAAGTACAAGAGGACTGACACTCTAACTTTCTATGATTTGAACCTCCCCGGTGAGTCCAGTTTTCGATTCCGATGCTTCACTTCAGGTTTACTGTATCCCTTGGACCTTCTTATTGACGATGAAACACAGAAATTGCATCCCAATTTAATACAAAAGGCACAATGCCGACTTAAGTACAAGAGGACCGACACTCTAACTTTCTATGATTTGAACCTCACCTGTGAGTCCAGTTTTAGATTCCGATGCTTCACTTCAGGTTTACTCTATCCCTTCGAGCTTCCTATTGACGATGAAACACAGAAATTGCATCCGAAATTAATACAAAAGGCACAATGCCGACTTAAGTACAAGAGGACAGACACTCTAACTTTCTATGATTTGAACCACTCCTGTAGGGCCAGTTATAGATTCCGATGCTTCACTTCAGGTTTACTGTATTCGTTGGAGCTTCTTATTGACGATGAGACACAGAAATTGCATCCGAATTTAATACAAAAGGCACAATGCCGACCTAAGTACAAGAGGACTGACACTCTAACTTTCTATGTTTTGAACCTCTCCTGTGAGTCCTGTTTTTGTTGCCAAGGCCTCACTTCAGGTTTACTGTATCCCTTGGACCTCCTTATTGACGATGAATCACAGAAATTGCATCCGAATTTAATACAAAAGGCACAATGCCGACTTAAGTACAAGAGGACTGACCCTCTAACTTTCTATGATTTGATACTCTCCTGTGAGTCCAGTTTTCGATTCCGATGCTTCACTTCAGGTTTACTGTATCCCTTGGACCTTCTTGCTGACGATGAAACACAGAAATTGCATCCGAATTTAATACAAAAGGCACAATGCCGACTTAAGTACAAGAGGACTGACACTCTAACTTTCTATGATTTGAAGCTCTCCTGGGAGTCCAGTTTTCGATTCCGATGCTTCACTTCAGGTTTACTGTATCCCTTGGACCTTCTTATTGACGATGAAACACATAAATTGCATCCGAATTTAATACAAAAGGCACAATGCTGACTTAAGTACAAGAGGACTGACAAACTAACTTTCTATGAATTGAACCACTCCTGTGAGTCCCGTGTTAGATTACGATGCTTCACTTCAAGGTTACAGTATCCCTTGGAACTTCTTATAAACGATGAAACACAGAAATTACATCCGAATTTAATAGGAAAGGCACAATGCCGACCTAAGTACAAGAGGACTGACACTCTAACTTTCTATGATTTGAAGCTCTCCGGTGAGTCCAGTTTTCGATTCCGATGCTTCACTTCAGGTTTACTGTATCCCTTGGACCTTCTTATTGACGATGAAACACAGAAATTGCATGCGAATTTAATACAAAATGCACAATGCTTACTTAAGTACAAGAGGACCGACACTCTAACTTTCTATGATTGGAACCTCACCTGTGAGTCCAGTTTTAGATTCCGATGCTTCACTTCAGGTTTACTGTATCCATTCGACCTTCTTATTAACGATGAAACACAGAAATTGCATCCGAAATTAATACAAAAGGCACAATGCCGACATAAGTACAAGAGGACAGACACTCTAACTTTCTACGATTTGAACCACTCCTGTGGGCCAGTTTTAGATTCCGATGCTTCACTTCAGGTTTAATGTGTCCCTTGGACCTTCTTATTGACGATGAAACACAGAAATTGCATCCGAATTTAATACAAAAGGCACAATGCCGACTTAAGTACAAGAGGACTGACACTCTAACTTTCTATGATTTGAACCTCTCCTATGAGTCCAGTTTTAGATTCCGATGCTTCACTTCAGATTTACTGTATCGCTTGGACCTTCTTATTGACGATGAAACACAGAAATTGCATCCGATTTTAATACAAAAGGCACAATGCTGACTGAAGTACAAGAGGACTGACCAACTAACTTTCTATGAATTGAACCACTCCTGTGAGTCCCGTGTTAGATTCCGATGCTTCACTTCAAGTTTACAGTATCCCTTGGAACTTCTTATAAACGATGAAACACAGAAATTACATCCGAATTTAATAGAAAAGGCACAATGCCGACCTAAGTACAAGAGGACTGACACTCTAACTTTCTATGATTTGAAGCTCTCCGGTGAGTCCAGTTTTCGATTCCGATGCTTCACTTCAGGTTTACTGTATCCCTTGGACCTTCTTATTGACGATGAAACACAGAAATTGCATCCGAATTTAATACAAAAGGCACAATGCCGACTTAAGTACAAGAGGACTGACACTCTAACTTTCTATGATTTGAGCCTCTCCTGTGAGTCCAGTTTTAGATTCCGATGCTTCACTTCAGATTTACTGTATCGCTTGGACCTTCTTATTGACGAAGAAACACAGAAATTGCATCCGAATTTAATACAAAAGGCACAATGCTGACTTAATTACAAGAGGACTGACACACTAAATTTCTATGAATTGAACCACTCCTGTGAGTCCCGTGTTAGATTCCGATGCTTCACTTCAGGTTTACAGTATCCCTTGGAACTTCTTATAAACGAGAAAACACAGAAATTACATCCGAATTTAATAGAAAAGGCACAATGCCGACCTAAGTACAAGAGGACTGACACTCTAACTTTCTATGATTTGAACCTCTCCGGTGAGTCCAGTTTTCGATTCCGATGCTTCACTTCAGGTTTACTGTATCCCTTGGACCTTCTTATTGACGATGAAACACAGAAATTGCATGCGAATTTAATACAAAAGCACAATGCTCACTTAAGTACAAGAGGACCGACACTCTAACTTTCTATGATTTGAACCTCACCTGTGAGTCCAGTTTTAGATTCCGATGCTTCACTTCAGGTTTACTGTATCCCTTCGACCTTCCTATTGACGATGAAACACAGAATTTGCATCCGAAATTAATACAAAAGGTACAATGCCGACTTAAGTACAAGAGGACAGACACTCTAGCTCCCTATGATTTGAACCACTCCTGTGGGGACAGTTTTAGATTCCCATGCTTCACTTCAGGTTTACTGTATTCGTTGGAGCTTCTTATTGACGATGAGACACAGAAATTGCATCCGAATTTAATACAAAAGGCACAATGCCAACTTAAGTACAAGAGGACTGACACTCTAACTTTCTATGATTTGAACCTCTCCTGTGAGTCCAGTTTTAGATTCCGATGCTTCACTTCCGGTTTACTGTATCCCTTGGACCTTCTCATTGACGATGAAACACAGAAATTGCATCCGAATTTAATACAAAAGGCACAATGCCGACTTAAGTACAAGTGGACTGACACTCTAAGTTTCTCTGATTTGAATCTCCCCTGTGAGTCCAGTTTTAGATTCCGATGCTTCACTTCAAGTTTACTGTATCCCTTGGACCTTCTTACTGACGATGAAGCGCAGAAATTGCATCCGAATTTAATACAAAAGGCACAATGCCGACTTAAGTACAAGAGGACTGACACTCTAATTGTCTATGATTTGAACCTCTCCTGTGAGTCCAGTTTTAGATGCCGAGGCTTCACTTCAGGTTTCCTGTATCCCTTGGACCTTCTTATTGACGATGAAACACAGAAATTGCATCCGAATTTAATACAAAAAGCACAATGCCGACCTAAGTACAAGAGGACTGACACTCTAACTTTCTATGATTTGAACCTCTCCTGTGAGTCCAGTTTTAGATTCCGATGCTTCACTTCAGGTTTACTGTATCCCTTGGACCTTCTTATTGACGATGAAACACAGAAATTGCATCCGAATTTAATACAAAAGGCACAATGCCGACTAAAGTGCAAGAGAACTGACACTCTAACTTTCTATGATTTGAAGCTCTCCTGTAAGTCCAGTTTTAGATTCCGATGCTTCACTTTAGGTTTACTGTATCCCTTGGACCTTCTTATTGACGTTGAAACACATAAATTGGATCCGAATTTAATACAAGAGGCACAATGCCGACTTAAGTACAAGAGGACTGATACTCCAACTTTCTATGATTTGAACCTCTCCTGTGAGTCCTGTTTTTGTTGCCAAGGCCTCACTTCAGGTTTACTGTATCCCTTGGACCTTCTTATTGACGATGAAACACAGAAATTGCATCCGAATTTAATACAAAGGCACAATGCCGACTTAAGTACAAGAGGACTGACACTCTAACTTCCGATTATTTGAACCTCTCCTGTGAGTCCAGTTTTAGATTCCGAAGCTTCACTTCAGGTTTACTGTATCCCTAGGACTTTCTTATTGACGATGAAACACAGAAATTGCTTGCGAATTTAATACAAAATGCAGAATGCCGACTTAAGTACAAGAGGACCGACATTCTAACTTTCTATGATTTGAACCTCTCCTGTGAGTTCAGTTTTAGATTCCGATGCTTCACTTCAGGTATACTGTATACCTTGGAGCTTCTTATTGACGATGAGACACAGAAATTGCATCCGAATTTAATACAAAAGGCACAATGCCAACTTAAGTACAAGAGGACCGACACTCTAACTTTCTATGATTTGAACCTCTCCTGTGAGTCCAGTTTTAGATTCCGATGCTTCACTTCAGGTTTACTGTATTCCTTGGACCTTCTTACTGACGATGAAACACAGAACTTGCATCCGATTTTAATACAAAAGGCACAATGCCGACTTAAGTACAAGAGGAATGACACTCTAATTGTCTATGATTTGAACCTCTCCAGTAAGTCCAGTTTTAGATGCCGAGGCTTCACTTCAGGTTTACTGTATCCCTTGGACCTTCTTATTGACGATGAAACACAGAAATTGCATCCGAATTTAATACAAAAGGCACAATGCCGACTTAAGTACAAGAGGACCGACACTCTAACTTTCTATGATTTGAACCTTTCCTGTCAGTCCTTTTTGGTGCCGAGGCTTGACTTCAGGTTTACTGTATTCCTTGGACCTTCTTACTGACGATGAAACACAGAACTTGCATCCGATTTTAATACAAAAGGCACAATGCCGACTTAAGTACAAGAGGAATGACACTCTAATTGTCTATGATTTGAACCTCTCCAGTGAGTCCAGTTTTAGATGCCGAGGATTCACTTCAGGTTTACTGTATCCCTTGGACCTTCTTATTGACGATGAAACACAGAAATTGCATCCGAATTTAATACAAAAGGCACAATGCCGACTTAAGTACAAGAGGACCGACTCTCTAACTTTCTATGATTTGAACCTTTCCTGTCAGTCCTGTTTTTGGTGCCGAGGCTTGACTTCAGGTTTACTGTATCCCTTGGACCTTCTTATTGACGACGAAACACAGAAATTGCATCCGAATTTAATCCAAATGGCACAATGCCGACTTAAGTACAAGAGGACTGACACTCTAACTTCCGATTATTTGAACCTCTCCTGTTAGTCCAGTTTTAGATTCCGATGCTTCACTTAAGGTTTACTGTATCCCTTGGACCTTCTTATTGACGATGAAACACAGAAATTGCATGCGAATTTAATACAAAATGCACAATGCCGACTTAAGTACCAGAGGACCGACACTCTAACTTTCTATGATTTGAACCTCACCTGTGAGTCCAGTTTTAGATTCCGATGCTTCACTTCAGGTTTACTGTATCCCTTGGACCTTCTTATTGACGATGAAACACAGAAATTGCATCCGAAATTAATATAAAAGGCACAATGCCGACTTAAGTACAAGAGGACAGACACTCTAACTTTCTATGATTTGAACCACTCCTGTGGGGCCAGTTTTAGATTCCGATGCTTCACTTCAGGTTTACTGTATCCCTTGGACCTTCTTATTGACGATGAAACACAGAAATTGCATCCGAATTTAATACAAAAGGCACAATGCCGACTTAAGTACAAGAGGACTGTCACTCTAACTTTCTATGATTTGAACCTCTCCTGTGAGTCCAGTTTTAGATCCCGATGCTTCAATTCAGGTTTACTATATCCCTTCGACCTTCTTATTGACGATGAAACACGGAAATTGCATCCGAATTTAATACAAAGGCACAATGCCGGCTTAAGTACAAGTGGACTGACAATCTAAGTTTCTATGATTGGAACCTCTCCTGTGATTCCAGTTTTAGATTCCGATGCTTCACTTCAAGTTTACTGTATCCCTTGGACCTTCTTATTGACGATGAAACACAGAAATTGCATCCCAATTTAATACAAATGGCACAATGCGGACTTAAGTACAAGAGGACTGACACTCTAACTTCCGATTATATGAACCTCTCCTGTGAGTCCAGTTTTAGATTCCGATGCTTCACTTCAGGTTTACTGTATCCCTTGGACCTTCTTATTGACGATGAAACACAGAAATTACATGCGAATTTAATACAAAATGCACAAAGCTGACTTAAGCACAAGAGGACCGACACTCTAACTTTCTATTATTTGAACCTCACCTGTGAGTCCAGTTTTAGATTCCGATGCTTCACTTCAGGTTTACTGTATCCCTTCGACCTTCCTATTGACGATGAAACACAGAAATTGCATCCGAAATTAATACAAAAGGCACAATGCCGACTTAAGTACAAGAGGACAGACACTCTAACTTTCTATGATTTGAACCACTCCTGTGGGGCCAGTTTTAGATTCCGATGCTTCACTTCAGGTTTACTGTATTCCTTGGAACTTCTTATTGACGATGAGACACAGAAATTGCATCCGAATTTAATACAAAAGGCACAATGCCAACTTAAGTACAAGAGGACTGACTCTCTAACTTTCTATGATTTGAACCTCCCCTGTGAGTCCAGTTTTAGATTCCGATGCTTCACTTCAGGTTTACTGTATCCCTTGGACCTTCTTATTGACGATGAAACACAGAAATTGCATCCGAATTTAATACAAAAGGCACAATGCAGACTAAAGTACAAGAGGTCTGACACTCTAACTTTCTATGATTTGAACCTCTCCTGTGAGTCCAGTTTTCGATTCCAATGCTTCACTTCAGGTTTACTGTATCCCTTGGACCTTCTTATTGACGATGCAACACATAAATTGCATCCGAATTTAATACAAAAGGCACAATGCCGACTTAAGTACAAGAGGACTGACACTCTAAATTTCTATGGTTTGAACCTCTCCGGTGAGTCCTGTTTTTGTTGCCGAGGCCTCACTTCAGGTTTACTGTATCCCTTGGACCTTCTTATTGACGATGAAACACAGAAATTGCATCCGAATTTAATATAAAAGGCACAATGCCGACTTAAGTACAAGAGGACTGACACTCAAACTTCCGATTATTTGAACCTCTCCTGTGAGTCCAGTTTTCGATTCCGATGCTTCACTTCAGGTTTACTGCATCCCTTGGACCTTCTTATTGACGATGAAACACATAAATTGCATCCGAATTTAATACAAAAGGCACAATACCGACTTAAGACAAGAGGACTGACATTCTAACTTTCTATGGTTTGAACCTCTCCTGTGAGTCCTGTTTTTGTTGCCGAGGCCTCACTTCAGGTTTACTGTATCCCTTGGACCTTCTTATTGACGATGAAACACAGAAATTGCTTCCGAATTTAATACAAAAGGCACAATGCCGACTTAAGTACAAGAGGACTGACACTCTAACTTCCAATTATTTGAACCTCTCCTGTGAGTCCAGTTTTAGATTCCGATGCTTCACTTCAGGTTTACTGTATCCCTTGGACCTTCTTATTGACGATGAAACACAGAAATTGCATGCGAATTTAATACAAAATGCACAATGCTGACTTAAGTACAAGAGGACCGACACTCTAAATTTCTATGGTTTGAACCTCTCCTGTGAGTCCTGTTTTTGTTGCCGAGGCCTCACTTCAGGTTTACTGTATCCCTTGGACCTTCTTATTGACGATGAAACACAGAAATTGCATCCGAATTTAATATAAAAGGCACAATGCCGACTTAAGTACAAGAGGACTGACACTCAAACTTCCGATTATTTGAACCTCTCCTGTGAGTCCAGTTTTCGATTCCGATGCTTCACTTCAGGTTTACTGTATCCCTTGGACCTTCTTATTGACGATGAAACACATAAATTGCATCCGAATTAAATACAAAAGGCACAATGCCGACTTAAGACAAGAGGACTGACATTCTAACTTTCTATGGTTTGAACCTCTCCTGTGAGTCCTGTTTTTGTTGCCGAGGCCTCACTTCAGGTTTACTGTATCCCTTGGACCTTCTTATTGACGATGAAGCACAGAAATTGCTTCCGAATTTAATACAAAAGGCACAATGCCGACTTAAGTACAAGAGGACTGACACTCAAACTTCCGATTATTTGAACCTCTCCTGTGAGTCCAGCTTTAGATTCCGATGCTTCACTTCAGGTTTACTGTATCCCTTGGACCTTCTTATTGACGCTGAAACACAGAAATTGCATGCGAATTTAATACAATATGCAGAATGCCGACTTAAGTACAAGAGGACCGACACTCTAACTTTCTATGATTTGAACCTCTCCTGTGAGTCCAGTTTTAGATTCCGATGCTTCACTTCAGGTTTACTGTATCCCTTGGAGCTTCTTATTGACGATGAGACACAGAAATTGCATCCGAATTTAATACAAAAGGCACAATGCCAACTTAAATACAAGAGGACCGACACTCTAACTTTCATTGATTTGAACCTCTCCTGTGAGTCCAGTTTTAGATTCCGATGCTTCACTTCAGGTTTACTGTATCCCTTGGACCTTCTTTTTGACGATGAAACACAGAAATTGCATCCGAATTTAATACAAAAGGCACAATGCCGACTTAAGTACAAGTGGACTGACACTCTAAGTTTCTCTGATTTGAACCTCTCCTGTGAGTCCAGTTTTAGATTCCGATGCTTCACTTCAGACTTACCGTATCGCTTGGACCTTCTTATTGACGATGAAACACAGAAATTGCATCCGAATTTAATACAAAAGGCACAATGCCGACTTAAGTACAAGAGGACTGACACTCTAACTTTCTATGATTTGAACCTCTCCTGTGAGTCCAATTTTCGATTCCGATGCTTCACTTCAGGTTTACTGTATCCCTTGGACCTTCTTATTGACGATGAAACACAGAAATTGCATGCGAATTTAATACAAAATGCACAATGCTGACTTAAGAACAAGAGGACCGACACTCTAACTTTCTATGATTTGAACCTCACCTGTGAGTCCAGTTTTAGATTCCGATGCTTCACTTCAGGTTTACTGTATCCCTTCGACCTTCCTATTGACGATGAAACACAGAAATAGCATCCGAAATTAATACAAAAGGCACAATGCCGACTTAAGTACAAGAGGACGGACACTCTAACTTTCTATGATTTGAACCACTCCTGTGGGGCCAGTTTTAGATTCCGATGCTTCACTTCAGGTTTACTTTATTCGTTGGAGCTTCTTATTGACGATGAGACACAGAAATTGCATCCGAATTTAATACAAAAGGCACAATGCCGACTTAAGTACAAGAGGACTGACACTCTAATTTCCGATTATTTGAACCTCTCCTGTGAGTCCAGTTTTAGATTCCGATGCTTCACTTCAGGTTTACTGTATCCCTTGGACCTTCTTATTGACGATGAAACACGGAAATTGGATGCGAATTTAATACAAAATGCACAATGCTGACTTAAGTACAAGAGGACCGACACTCTAACTTTCTATGATTTGAACCTCACCTGTGAGTCCAGTTTTAGATTCCAATGCTTCACTTCAGGTTTTCTGTATCCCTTCGACCTTCCTATTGACGATGAAACACAGAAATTGCATCCGAAATTAATACAAAAGGCACAATGCCGACTTAAGTACATGAGGACAGACACTCTAACTTTCTATGATTTGAACCACTCCTGTGGGGCCAGTTATAGATTCCGATGCTTCACTTCAGGTTTACTGTATTCCTTGGAGCTTCTTATTGACGATGAGACACAGAAATTGCATCCGAATTTAATACAAAAGGCACAATGCCAACTTAAGTACAAGAGGACTGACACTCTAACTTTCTATGATTTGAACCTCTCCTGTGAGACCAGTTTTAGATTCCGATGCTTCACTTCCGGTTTACTGTATCCCTTGGACCTTCTCATTGACGATGAAACACAGAAATTGCATCCGAATTTAATACAAAAGGCACAATGCCGACTTAAGTACAAGTGGACAGACACTCTAAGTTTCTCTGATTAGAACCTCCCCTGTGAGTCCAGTTTTAGATTCCGATGCTTCACTTCAGGTTTACTGTATCCCTTGGACCTTCTTACTGACGATGAAGCGCAGAAATTGCATCCGATTTTAATACAAAAGGCACAATGCCGACTTAAGTACAAGAGGACTGACACTCTAATTGTCTATGATTTGAACCTCTCCTGTGAGTGCAGTTTTAGATGCCGAGGCTTCACTTCAGGTTCCCTGTATCCCTTGGACCTTCTTATTGACGATGAAACACAGAAATTGCATCCGAATTTAATACAAAAGGCACAATGCCGACCTAAGTACAAGAGGACTGACACTCTAACTTTCTATGATTTGAAGCTGTCCTGTGAGTCCAGTTTTAGATTCCGATGCTTCACTTCAGGTTTACTGTATCCCTTGGACCTTCTTATTGACGATGAAACACAGAAATTGCTTCCGAATTTAATACAAAAGGCACAATGCCGACTAAAGTACAAGAGGACTGACACTCTAACTTTCTATGATTTGAACCTCTCCTGTGAGTCCAGTTTTCGATTCCGATGCTTCACTTCAGGTTTATTGTATCCCTTGGACCTTCTTATTGACGATGAAACACATAAATAGCATCCGAATTTAATACAAAAGGCACAATGCCGACTTAAGTACAAGAGGACTGACACTCTAACTTTCTATGATTTGAACCTCTCCTGTGAGTCCTGTTTTTGTTGCCGAGGCCTCACCTCAGGTTTACTGTATCCCTTGGACCTTCTTATTGACGATGAAACATAGAAATTGCATCCGAATTTAATACAAAAGGCACAACGCCGAATTAAGTACAAGAGGACTGACACTCAAACTTCCGATTATTTGAACCTCTCCTGTGAGTCCAGTTTTAGATTCCGATGCTTCACTTCACGTTTACTGTATCCCTTAGACCTTCTTATTGACGATGAAACACAGAAATTGCATGCGAATTTAATACAAAATTCAGAATGCCGACTTAAGTACAAGAGGACCGACACTCTAACTTCCTATGATTTGAACCTCTCCTGTGAGTCCAGTTTTAGATTCCGATGCTTCACTTCAGGTTTACTGTATCCCTTGGAGCTTCTTATTGACGATGAGACACAGAAATTACATCCGAATTTAATACAAAAGGCACAATGCCAACTTAAGTACAAGAGGACCGACACTCTAATTTTCTATGATTTGAACGTCTCCTGTGAGTCCAGTTTTAGATTCCGATGCTTCACTTCAGGTTTACTGTATCCCTTGGACATTCTTTTTGACGATGAAACACAGAAATTGCATCCGAATTTAATACAAAAGGCACAATGCCGACTTAAGTACAAGTGGACTGACACTCTAAGTTTCTCTGATTTGAACCTGTCCTGTGAGTCCAGTATTAGATTCCGATGCTTCACTTCAGGTTTACTGTATCCCTTGGACCTTCTTACTGACGATGAAACACAGAAATTGCATCCGAATTTAATACAAAAGGCACAATGCCGACTTAAGTACAAGTGGACTGACACTCTAACTTTCTATGATATGAACCTCTCCTGTGAGTCCAGTTTTCGATTCCGATGCTTCACTTCAGGTTTACTGTATCCCTTGGAGCTTCTTATTGACGATGAAACACAGAAATTGCATCCGAATTTAATACAAAAGGCACAATGCCGACTTAAGTACAAGAGGACTGACACTCTAACTTTCTATGATATGAACCTCTCCTGTGAGTCCTGTTTTTGTTGCCGAGGCCTCACTTCAGGTTTACTGTATCCCTTGGACCTTCTTATTGACGATGAAACACATAAATTGCATCCGGATTTAATACAAAAGACTCAATGCCGACTTAAGTACAAGAGGACTGACACTCTAACTTCCGATTATTTGAACCTCTCCTGTGAGTCCAGTTTTAGATTCCGATGATTCACTTCAGGTTTACTGTATCCCTTGGACCTTCTTATTGACGATGAAACACAGAAATTGCATGCCAAATTAATACAAAATGCAGAATGACGACTTAAGTACAAGAGAACCGACACTCTAACTTTCTATGATTTGAACCTCTCCTGTGAGTCCAGTTTTAGATTCCGATGCTTCACTTCAGGTTTACTGTATCCCTTGGAGCTTCTTATTGACGATGAGACACAGAAATTGCATCCGAATTTAATACAAAATGCACAATGCCAACTTAAGTACAAGAGGACCGACACTCTAACTTTCTATGATTTGAACCTCTCCTGTGAGTCCAGTTTTAGATTCCGATGCTTCACTTCAGGTTTACTGTATCCCTTGGACCTTCTTTTTGACGATGAAACACAGAAATTGCATCCGAATTTAATACAAAAGGCACAATGCCGACTTAAGTACAAGTGGACTGACACTCTAAGTTTCTCTGATTTGAACATCTCCTCTGAGTCCAGTTTTAGATTCCGATGCTTCACTTCAGGTTTACTGTATCCCTTGGACCTTCTTACTGACGATGAAGCACAGAAATTGCATCGGATTTTAATACAAAAGGCACAATGCCGACTTAAGTACAAGAGGACTGACACTCTAGTTGTCTATGATTTGAACCTCTCCTGTGAGTCCAGTTTTAGATGCCGAGGCTTCACTTCAGGTTAACTGTATCCCTTGGACCTTCTTATTGACGATGAAACACAGAAATTGCATCCGAATTTAATACAAAAGGCACAATGCCGACCTAAGTACAAGAGGACTGACACTCTAACTTCCGATTATTTGAACCTCTCCTGTGAGTCCAGTTTTAGATTCCGATGATTCACTTCAGGTTTACAGTATCCCTTGGACTTCTTATTGACGATGAAACACAGAAATTGCATGCCAATTTAATACAAAATGCAGAATGACGACTTAAGTACAAGAGAACCGACACTCTAACTTTCTATGATTTGAACCTCTCCTGTGAGTCCAGTTTTAGATTCCGATGCTTCACTTCAGGTTTACTGTATCCCTTGGAGCTTCTTATTGACGATGAGACACAGAAATTGCATCCGAATTTAATACAAAATGCACAATGCCAACTTAAGTACAAGAGGACCGACACTCTAACTTTCTATGATTTGAACCTCTCCTGTGAGTCCAGTTTTAGATTCCGATGCTTCACTTCAGGTTTACTGTATCCCTTGGACCTTCTTATTGACGATGAAACACAGAAATTGCATGCGAATTTAATACAAAATGCACAATGCCGACTTAAGTACAAGACGACCGACACTCTAACTTTCTATGATTTGAACCTCATCTGTGAGTCCAGTTTTAGATTCCGATGCTTCACTTCAGGTTTACTGTGTCCCTTGGACCTTGTTATTGACGATGAAACACAGAAATTGCATCCGAATTTAATACAAAATGCAGAATGCCGACTTAAGTACAAGAGGACCGACACTCTAACTTTCTATGATTTGAACCTCTCCTGTGAGTCCAGTTTTAGATTCCGATGCTTCACTTCAGGTTTACTGTATCCCTTGGACCTTCTTATTGACGATGAAACACAGAAATTGCTTCCGAATTTAATACAAAAGGCACAATGCTGACTAAAGTACAAGAGGACTGACACTCTAACTTTCTATGATTTGAACCTCTCCTGTGAGTCCAGTTTTCGATTCCGATGCTTCACTTCAGGTTTATTGTATCCCATGGACCTTCTTATTGACGATGAAACACATAAATTGCATCCGAATTTAATACAAAAGGCACAATGCCGACTTATGTACAAGAGGACTGACACTCTAACTTTCTATGATTTGAACCTCTCCTGTGAGTATTGTTTTTGTTGCCGAGGCCTCACTTCAGTTTTACTGTATCCCTTGGACATTCTTATTGACGATGAAACATAGAAATTGCATCCGATTTTAATACAAAAGGCACAACGCCGAATTAAGTACAAGAGGACTGACACTCAAACTTCCGATTATTTGAACCTCTCCTGTGAGTCCAGTTTTAGATTCCGATGCTTCACTTCAGGTTTACTGTATCCCTTAGACCTTCTTATTGACGATGAAACACAGAAATTGCATGCGAATTTAATACAAAATGCAGAATGCCGACTTAAATACAAGAGGACCGACACTCTAACGTTCTATGATTTGAACCTCTCCTGTGAGTCCAGTTTTAGATTCCGATGCTTCACTTCAGGTTTACTGTATCCCTTGGAGCTTCTTATTGACGATGAGACACAGAAATTGCATCCGAATTTAATACAAAAGGCACAATGCCAACTTAAGTACAAGAGGACCGACACTCTAATTTTCTATGATTTGAACGTCTCCTGGGAGTCCAATTTTAGATTCCGATGCTTCACTTCAGGTTTACTGTATCCCTTGGACATTCTTTTTGACGATGAAACACAGAAATTGCATCCGAATTTAATACAAAAGGCACAATGCCGACTTAAGTACAAGTGGACTGACACTCTAAGTTTCTCTGATTTGAACCTCTCCTGTGAGTCCAGTATTAGATTCCGATGCTTCACTTCAGGTTTACTGTATCCCTTGGACCTTCTTACTGACGATGAAACACAGAAATTGCATCCGAATTTAATACAAAAGGCACAATGCCGACTTAAGTACAAGTGGACTGACACTCTAACTTTCTATGATTTGAACCACTCCTGTGGGGCCAGTTTTTGATTCCGATGCTTCACTTCAGGTTTACTGTATCCCTTGGACCTTCTTATTGACGATGAAACACAGAAATTGCATGCGAATTTAATACAAAAGGCACAATGCCGACTTAAGTACAAGAGGACTGTCACTCTAACTTTCTATGAATTGAACCTCTCCTGTGAGTCCAGTTTTCGATTCCGATGCTTCACTTCAGGTTTACTGTATCCCTTGGACCTTCTTATTGACGATGAAACACAGAAATTGCATCCGAATTTTATACAAAAGGCACAATGCCGACTTAAGTACAAGAGGACTGACACTCTAACTTTCTATGATTTGAACCTCTCCTGTGAGTCCTGTTTTTGTTGCCGAGGCCTCACTTCAGGTTTACTGTATCCCTTGGACCTTCTTATTGACGATGAAACACATAAATTGCATTCGGATTTAATACAAAAGGCTCAATGCCGACTTAAGTACAAGAGGACTGACACTCTAACTTCCGATTATTTGAACCTCTCCTGTGAGTCCAGTTTTAGATTCCGATGATTCACTTCAGGTTTACAGTATCCCTTGGACTTCTTATTGACGATGAAACACAGAAATTGCAAGCCAATTTAATACAAAATGCAGAATGACGACTTAAGTACAAGAGAACCGACACTCTAACTTTCTATGATTTGAACCTCTCCTGTGGGTCCAGTTTTAGATTCCGATGCTTCACTTCAGGTTTACTGTAACCCTTGGAGCTTCTTATTGACGATGAGACACAGAAATTGCATCCGAATTTAATACAAAATGCACAATGCCAACTTAAGTACAAGAGGTCCGACACTCTAACTTTCTATGATTTGAACCTCTCCTGTGAGTCCAGTTTTAGATTCCGATGCTTCACTTCAGGTTTACTGTATCCCTTGGACCTTCTTTTTGACGATGAAACACAGAAATTGCATCCGAATTTAATACAAAAGGCACAATGCCGACTTAAGTACAAGTGGACTGACACTCTAAGTTTCTCTGATTTGAACATCTCCTCTGAGTCCAGTTTTAGATTCCGATGCTTCACTTCAGGTTTACTGTATCCCTTGGACCTTCTTACTGACGATGAAGCACAGAAATTGCATCCGATTTTAATACAAAAGGCACAATGCCGACTTAAGTACAAGAGGACTGACACTCTAGTTGTCTATGATTTGAACCTCTCCTGTGAGTCCAGTTTTAGATGCCGAGGCTTCACTTCAGGTTTACTGTATCCCTTGGACCTTCTTATTGACGATGAAACACAGAAATTGCATCCGAATTTAATACAAAAGGCACAATGCCGACCTAAGTACAAGAGGACTGACACTCTAACTTTCTATGATTTGAACCTCTCCTGTGAGTCCAGTTTTAGATTCCGACGCTTCACTTCAGGTTTACTGTATCCCTTGGACCTTCTTTTTGACGATGAAACACAGAAATTGCATCCGAATTTAATACAAAAGGCACAATGCCGACTTAAGTACAAGAGGACTGACACTCTAACTTTCTATGATTTGAACCTCTCCTGTGAGTCCAGTTTTCGATTCCGATGCTTCACTTCAGGTTTACTGTATCCCTTGGACCTTCTTATTGACGATGAAACACAGAAATTTCATCCGAATTTAATACAAAAGGCACAATGCCGACTTAAGTACAAGAGGACTGACACTCTAACTTCCGATTATTTGAAGCTCTCCTGTGAGTCCAGTTTTAGATTCCGATGCTTCACTTCAGGTTTACTGTATCCCTTGGACCTTCTTATTGACGATGAAACACAGAAATTGCATGCGAATTTAATACAAAATGCACAATGCCGACTTAAGTACAAGACGACAGACACTCTAACTTTCTATGATTTGAACCTCATCTGTGAGTCCAGTTTTAGATTCCGATGCTTCACTTCAGGTTTACTGTATCCCTTGGACCTTCTTATTGACGATGAAACACAGAAATTGCATCCGAATTTAATACAAAAGGCACAATGCCGACTTAAGTACAAGAGGACTGACACTTTAACTTTCTATGATTTGAAGCTCTCCTGTGAGTCCAGTTTTAGATTCCGATGCTTCACTTCAGGTTTACTGTATCCCTTGGACCTTCTTATTGACGATGAAACACAGAAATTGCATCCGAATTTAATACAAAAGGCACAATGCCGACTTAAGTACAAGAGGACCGACACTCTAACTTTCTATGATTTGAACCTTTCCTGTCAGTCCTTTTTGGTGCCGAGGCTTGACTTCAGGTTTACTGTATTCCTTGGACCTTCTTACTGACGATGAAACACAGAACTTGCATCCGATTTTAATACAAAAGGCACAATGCCGACTTAAGTACAAGAGGAATGACACTCTAATTGTCTATGATTTGAACCTCTCCAGTGAGTCCAGTTTTAGATGCCGAGGATTCACTTCAGGTTTACTGTATCCCTTGGACCTTCTTATTGACGATGAAACACAGAAATTGCATCCGAATTTAATACAAAAGGCACAATGCCGACTTAAGTACAAGAGGACCGACTCTCTAACTTTCTATGATTTGAACCTTTCCTGTCAGTCCTGTTTTTGGTGCCGAGGCTTGACTTCAGGTTTACTGTATCCCTTGGACCTTCTTATTGACGACGAAACACAGAAATTGCATCCGAATTTAATCCAAATGGCACAATGCCGACTTAAGTACAAGAGGACTGACACTCTAACTTCCGATTATTTGAACCTCTCCTGTTAGTCCAGTTTTAGATTCCGATGCTTCACTTAAGGTTTACTGTATCCCTTGGACCTTCTTATTGACGATGAAACACAGAAATTGCATGCGAATTTAATACAAAATGCACAATGCCGACTTAAGTACCAGAGGACCGACACTCTAACTTTCTATGATTTGAACCTCACCTGTGAGTCCAGTTTTAGATTCCGATGCTTCACTTCAGGTTTACTGTATCCCTTGGACCTTCTTATTGACGATGAAACACAGAAATTGCATCCGAAATTAATATAAAAGGCACAATGCCGACTTAAGTACAAGAGGACAGACACTCTAACTTTCTATGATTTGAACCACTCCTGTGGGGCCAGTTTTAGATTCCGATGCTTCACTTCAGGTTTACTGTATCCCTTGGACCTTCTTATTGACGATGAAACACAGAAATTGCATCCGAATTTAATACAAAAGGCACAATGCCGACTTAAGTACAAGAGGACTGTCACTCTAACTTTCTATGATTTGAACCTCTCCTGTGAGTCCAGTTTTAGATCCCGATGCTTCAATTCAGGTTTACTATATCCCTTCGACCTTCTTATTGACGATGAAACACGGAAATTGCATCCGAATTTAATACAAAGGCACAATGCCGGCTTAAGTACAAGTGGACTGACAATCTAAGTTTCTATGATTGGAACCTCTCCTGTGATTCCAGTTTTAGATTCCGATGCTTCACTTCAAGTTTACTGTATCCCTTGGACCTTCTTATTGACGATGAAACACAGAAATTGCATCCCAATTTAATACAAATGGCACAATGCGGACTTAAGTACAAGAGGACTAACACTCTAACTTCCGATTATATGAACCTCTCCTGTGAGTCCAGTTTTAGATTCCGATGCTTCACTTCAGGTTTACTGTATCCCTTGGACCTTCTTATTGACGATGAAACACAGAAATTACATGCGAATTTAATACAAAATGCACAAAGCTGACTTAAGCACAAGAGGACCGACACTCTAACTTTCTATTATTTGAACCTCACCTGTGAGTCCAGTTTTAGATTCCGATGCTTCACTTCAGGTTTACTGTATCCCTTCGACCTTCCTATTGACGATGAAACACAGAAATTGCATCCGAAATTAATACAAAAGGCACAATGCCGACTTAAGTACAAGAGGACAGACACTCTAACTTTCTATGATTTGAACCACTCCTGTGGGGCCAGTTTTAGATTCCGATGCTTCACTTCAGGTTTACTGTATTCCTTGGAACTTCTTATTGACGATGAGACACAGAAATTGCATCCGAATTTAATACAAAAGGCACAATGCCAACTTAAGTACAAGAGGACTGACTCTCTAACTTTCTATGATTTGAACCTCCCCTGTGAGTCCAGTTTTAGATTCCGATGCTTCACTTCAGGTTTACTGTATCCCTTGGACCTTCTTATTGACGATGAAACACAGAAATTGCATCCGAATTTAATACAAAAGGCACAATGCAGACTAAAGTACAAGAGGTCTGACACTCTAACTTTCTATGATTTGAACCTCTCCTGTGAGTCCAGTTTTCGATTCCAATGCTTCACTTCAGGTTTACTGTATCCCTTGGACCTTCTTATTGACGATGCAACACATAAATTGCATCCGAATTTAATACAAAAGGCACAATGCCGACTTAAGTACAAGAGGACTGACACTCTAAATTTCTATGGTTTGAACCTCTCCGGTGAGTCCTGTTTTTGTTGCCGAGGCCTCACTTCAGGTTTACTGTATCCCTTGGACCTTCTTATTGACGATGAAACACAGAAATTGCATCCGAATTTAATATAAAAGGCACAATGCCGACTTAAGTACAAGAGGACTGACACTCAAACTTCCGATTATTTGAACCTCTCCTGTGAGTCCAGTTTTCGATTCCGATGCTTCACTTCAGGTTTACTGCATCCCTTGGACCTTCTTATTGACGATGAAACACATAAATTGCATCCGAATTTAATACAAAAGGCACAATACCGACTTAAGACAAGAGGACTGACATTCTAACTTTCTATGGTTTGAACCTCTCCTGTGAGTCCTGTTTTTGTTGCCGAGGCCTCACTTCAGGTTTACTGTATCCCTTGGACCTTCTTATTGACGATGAAACACAGAAATTGCTTCCGAATTTAATACAAAAGGCACAATGCCGACTTAAGTACAAGAGGACTGACACTCTAACTTCCAATTATTTGAACCTCTCCTGTGAGTCCAGTTTTAGATTCCGATGCTTCACTTCAGGTTTACTGTATCCCTTGGACCTTCTTATTGACGATGAAACACAGAAATTGCATGCGAATTTAATACAAAATGCACAATGCTGACTTAAGTACAAGAGGACCGACACTCTAAATTTCTATGGTTTGAACCTCTCCTGTGAGTCCTGTTTTTGTTGCCGAGGCCTCACTTCAGGTTTACTGTATCCCTTGGACCTTCTTATTGACGATGAAACACAGAAATTGCATCCGAATTTAATATAAAAGGCACAATGCCGACTTAAGTACAAGAGGACTGACACTCAAACTTCCGATTATTTGAACCTCTCCTGTGAGTCCAGTTTTCGATTCCGATGCTTCACTTCAGGTTTACTGTATCCCTTGGACCTTCTTATTGACGATGAAACACATAAATTGCATCCGAATTAAATACAAAAGGCACAATGCCGACTTAAGACAAGAGGACTGACATTCTAACTTTCTATGGTTTGAACCTCTCCTGTGAGTCCTGTTTTTGTTGCCGAGGCCTCACTTCAGGTTTACTGTATCCCTTGGACCTTCTTATTGACGATGAAGCACAGAAATTGCTTCCGAATTTAATACAAAAGGCACAATGCCGACTTAAGTACAAGAGGACTGACACTCAAACTTCCGATTATTTGAACCTCTCCTGTGAGTCCAGCTTTAGATTCCGATGCTTCACTTCAGGTTTACTGTATCCCTTGGACCTTCTTATTGACGCTGAAACACAGAAATTGCATGCGAATTTAATACAATATGCAGAATGCCGACTTAAGTACAAGAGGACCGACACTCTAACTTTCTATGATTTGAACCTCTCCTGTGAGTCCAGTTTTAGATTCCGATGCTTCACTTCAGGTTTACTGTATCCCTTGGAGCTTCTTATTGACGATGAGACACAGAAATTGCATCCGAATTTAATACAAAAGGCACAATGCCAACTTAAATACAAGAGGACCGACACTCTAACTTTCATTGATTTGAACCTCTCCTGTGAGTCCAGTTTTAGATTCCGATGCTTCACTTCAGGTTTACTGTATCCCTTGGACCTTCTTTTTGACGATGAAACACAGAAATTGCATCCGAATTTAATACAAAAGGCACAATGCCGACTTAAGTACAAGTGGACTGACACTCTAAGTTTCTCTGATTTGAACCTCTCCTGTGAGTCCAGTTTTAGATTCCGATGCTTCACTTCAGACTTACCGTATCGCTTGGACCTTCTTATTGACGATGAAACACAGAAATTGCATCCGAATTTAATACAAAAGGCACAATGCTGACTTAAGTACAAGAGGACTGACACACTAACTTTCTATGAATTGAACCACTCCTGTGAGTCCCATGTTAGATTCCGATGCTTCACTTCAGGTTTACAGTATCCCTTGGAACTTCTTATAAACGATGAAACACAGAAATTACATCCGAATTTAATAGAAAAGGCACAATGCCGACCTAAGTACAAGAGGACAGATACTCTAACTTTCTATGATTTGAACCTCTCCTGTGAGTCCAGTTTTACATTCCGATGTTTCACTTCAGGTTTACTATATCCCTTGGACCTTCTTATTGACGATGAAACACAGAAATTGCATCCGCATTTAATACAAAAGGCACAATGCCGACTTAAGTACAAGAGGACTGACACTCTAACTTTCTATGATTTGAACCTCTCCTGTGAGTCCAATTTTCGATTCCGATGCTTCACTTCAGGTTTACTGTATCATTTGGACCTTCTTATTGACGATGAAACACAGAAATTGCATGCGAATTTAATACAAAATGCACAATGCTGACTTAAGAACAAGAGGACCGACACTCTAACTTTCTATGATTTGAACCTCACCTGTGAGTCCAGTTTTAGATTCCGATGCTTCACTTCAGGTTTACTGTATCCCTTCGACCTTCCTATTGACGATGAAACACAGAAATAGCATCCGAAATTAATACAAAAGGCACAATGCCGACTTAAGTACAAGAGGACGGACACTCTAACTTTCTATGATTTGAACCACTCCTGTGGGGCCAGTTTTAGATTCCGATGCTTCACTTCAGGTTTACTTTATTCGTTGGAGCTTCTTATTGACGATGAGACACAGAAATTGCATCCGAATTTAATACAAAAGGCACAATGCCGACTTAAGTACAAGAGGACTGACACTCTAATTTCCGATTATTTGAACCTCTCCTGTGAGTCCAGTTTTAGATTCCGATGCTTCACTTCAGGTTTACTGTATCCCTTGGACCTTCTTATTGACGATGAAACACGGAAATTGGATGCGAATTTAATACAAAATGCACAATGCTGACTTAAGTACAAGAGGACCGACACTCTAACTTTCTATGATTTGAACCTCACCTGTGAGTCCAGTTTTAGATTCCAATGCTTCACTTCAGGTTTTCTGTATCCCTTCGACCTTCCTATTGACGATGAAACACAGAAATTGCATCCGAAATTAATACAAAAGGCACAATGCCGACTTAAGTACATGAGGACAGACACTCTAACTTTCTATGATTTGAACCACTCCTGTGGGGCCAGTTATAGATTCCGATGCTTCACTTCAGGTTTACTGTATTCCTTGGAGCTTCTTATTGACGATGAGACACAGAAATTGCATCCGAATTTAATACAAAAGGCACAATGCCAACTTAAGTACAAGAGGACTGACACTCTAACTTTCTATGATTTGAACCTCTCCTGTGAGACCAGTTTTAGATTCCGATGCTTCACTTCCGGTTTACTGTATCCCTTGGACCTTCTCATTGACGATGAAACACAGAAATTGCATCCGAATTTAATACAAAAGGCACAATGCCGACTTAAGTACAAGTGGACAGACACTCTAAGTTTCTCTGATTAGAACCTCCCCTGTGAGTCCAGTTTTAGATTCCGATGCTTCACTTCAGGTTTACTGTATCCCTTGGACCTTCTTACTGACGATGAAGCGCAGAAATTGCATCCGATTTTAATACAAAAGGCACAATGCCGACTTAAGTACAAGAGGACTGACACTCTAATTGTCTATGATTTGAACCTCTCCTGTGAGTGCAGTTTTAGATGCCGAGGCTTCACTTCAGGTTCCCTGTATCCCTTGGACCTTCTTATTGACGATGAAACACAGAAATTGCATCCGAATTTAATACAAAAGGCACAATGCCGACCTAAGTACAAGAGGACTGACACTCTAACTTTCTATGATTTGAAGCTGTCCTGTGAGTCCAGTTTTAGATTCCGATGCTTCACTTCAGGTTTACTGTATCCCTTGGACCTTCTTATTGACGATGAAACACAGAAATTGCTTCCGAATTTAATACAAAAGGCACAATGCCGACTAAAGTACAAGAGGACTGACACTCTAACTTTCTATGATTTGAACCTCTCCTGTGAGTCCAGTTTTCGATTCCGATGCTTCACTTCAGGTTTATTGTATCCCTTGGACCTTCTTATTGACGATGAAACACATAAATAGCATCCGAATTTAATACAAAAGGCACAATGCCGACTTAAGTACAAGAGGACTGACACTCTAACTTTCTATGATTTGAACCTCTCCTGTGAGTCCTGTTTTTGTTGCCGAGGCCTCACCTCAGGTTTACTGTATCCCTTGGACCTTCTTATTGACGATGAAACATAGAAATTGCATCCGAATTTAATACAAAAGGCACAACGCCGAATTAAGTACAAGAGGACTGACACTCAAACTTCCGATTATTTGAACCTCTCCTGTGAGTCCAGTTTTAGATTCCGATGCTTCACTTCACGTTTACTGTATCCCTTAGACCTTCTTATTGACGATGAAACACAGAAATTGCATGCGAATTTAATACAAAATTCAGAATGCCGACTTAAGTACAAGAGGACCGACACTCTAACTTCCTATGATTTGAACCTCTCCTGTGAGTCCAGTTTTAGATTCCGATGCTTCACTTCAGGTTTACTGTATCCCTTGGAGCTTCTTATTGACGATGAGACACAGAAATTACATCCGAATTTAATACAAAAGGCACAATGCCAACTTAAGTACAAGAGGACCGACACTCTAATTTTCTATGATTTGAACGTCTCCTGTGAGTCCAGTTTTAGATTCCGATGCTTCACTTCAGGTTTACTGTATCCCTTGGACATTCTTTTTGACGATGAAACACAGAAATTGCATCCGAATTTAATACAAAAGGCACAATGCCGACTTAAGTACAAGTGGACTGACACTCTAAGTTTCTCTGATTTGAACCTGTCCTGTGAGTCCAGTATTAGATTCCGATGCTTCACTTCAGGTTTACTGTATCCCTTGGACCTTCTTACTGACGATGAAACACAGAAATTGCATCCGAATTTAATACAAAAGGCACAATGCCGACTTAAGTACAAGTGGACTGACACTCTAACTTTCTATGATATGAACCTCTCCTGTGAGTCCAGTTTTCGATTCCGATGCTTCACTTCAGGTTTACTGTATCCCTTGGAGCTTCTTATTGACGATGAAACACAGAAATTGCATCCGAATTTAATACAAAAGGCACAATGCCGACTTAAGTACAAGAGGACTGACACTCTAACTTTCTATGATATGAACCTCTCCTGTGAGTCCTGTTTTTGTTGCCGAGGCCTCACTTCAGGTTTACTGTATCCCTTGGACCTTCTTATTGACGATGAAACACATAAATTGCATCCGGATTTAATACAAAAGACTCAATGCCGACTTAAGTACAAGAGGACTGACACTCTAACTTCCGATTATTTGAACCTCTCCTGTGAGTCCAGTTTTAGATTCCGATGATTCACTTCAGGTTTACTGTATCCCTTGGACCTTCTTATTGACGATGAAACACAGAAATTGCATGCCAAATTAATACAAAATGCAGAATGACGACTTAAGTACAAGAGAACCGACACTCTAACTTTCTATGATTTGAACCTCTCCTGTGAGTCCAGTTTTAGATTCCGATGCTTCACTTCAGGTTTACTGTATCCCTTGGAGCTTCTTATTGACGATGAGACACAGAAATTGCATCCGAATTTAATACAAAATGCACAATGCCAACTTAAGTACAAGAGGACCGACACTCTAACTTTCTATGATTTGAACCTCTCCTGTGAGTCCAGTTTTAGATTCCGATGCTTCACTTCAGGTTTACTGTATCCCTTGGACCTTCTTTTTGACGATGAAACACAGAAATTGCATCCGAATTTAATACAAAAGGCACAATGCCGACTTAAGTACAAGTGGACTGACACTCTAAGTTTCTCTGATTTGAACATCTCCTCTGAGTCCAGTTTTAGATTCCGATGCTTCACTTCAGGTTTACTGTATCCCTTGGACCTTCTTACTGACGATGAAGCACAGAAATTGCATCGGATTTTAATACAAAAGGCACAATGCCGACTTAAGTACAAGAGGACTGACACTCTAGTTGTCTATGATTTGAACCTCTCCTGTGAGTCCAGTTTTAGATGCCGAGGCTTCACTTCAGGTTAACTGTATCCCTTGGACCTTCTTATTGACGATGAAACACAGAAATTGCATCCGAATTTAATACAAAAGGCACAATGCCGACCTAAGTACAAGAGGACTGACACTCTAACTTCCGATTATTTGAACCTCTCCTGTGAGTCCAGTTTTAGATTCCGATGATTCACTTCAGGTTTACAGTATCCCTTGGACTTCTTATTGACGATGAAACACAGAAATTGCATGCCAATTTAATACAAAATGCAGAATGACGACTTAAGTACAAGAGAACCGACACTCTAACTTTCTATGATTTGAACCTCTCCTGTGAGTCCAGTTTTAGATTCCGATGCTTCACTTCAGGTTTACTGTATCCCTTGGAGCTTCTTATTGACGATGAGACACAGAAATTGCATCCGAATTTAATACAAAATGCACAATGCCAACTTAAGTACAAGAGGACCGACACTCTAACTTTCTATGATTTGAACCTCTCCTGTGAGTCCAGTTTTAGATTCCGATGCTTCACTTCAGGTTTACTGTATCCCTTGGACCTTCTTATTGACGATGAAACACAGAAATTGCATGCGAATTTAATACAAAATGCACAATGCCGACTTAAGTACAAGACGACCGACACTCTAACTTTCTATGATTTGAACCTCATCTGTGAGTCCAGTTTTAGATTCCGATGCTTCACTTCAGGTTTACTGTGTCCCTTGGACCTTGTTATTGACGATGAAACACAGAAATTGCATCCGAATTTAATACAAAATGCAGAATGCCGACTTAAGTACAAGAGGACCGACACTCTAACTTTCTATGATTTGAACCTCTCCTGTGAGTCCAGTTTTAGATTCCGATGCTTCACTTCAGGTTTACTGTATCCCTTGGACCTTCTTATTGACGATGAAACACAGAAATTGCTTCCGAATTTAATACAAAAGGCACAATGCTGACTAAAGTACAAGAGGACTGACACTCTAACTTTCTATGATTTGAACCTCTCCTGTGAGTCCAGTTTTCGATTCCGATGCTTCACTTCAGGTTTATTGTATCCCATGGACCTTCTTATTGACGATGAAACACATAAATTGCATCCGAATTTAATACAAAAGGCACAATGCCGACTTATGTACAAGAGGACTGACACTCTAACTTTCTATGATTTGAACCTCTCCTGTGAGTATTGTTTTTGTTGCCGAGGCCTCACTTCAGTTTTACTGTATCCCTTGGACATTCTTATTGACGATGAAACATAGAAATTGCATCCGATTTTAATACAAAAGGCACAACGCCGAATTAAGTACAAGAGGACTGACACTCAAACTTCCGATTATTTGAACCTCTCCTGTGAGTCCAGTTTTAGATTCCGATGCTTCACTTCAGGTTTACTGTATCCCTTAGACCTTCTTATTGACGATGAAACACAGAAATTGCATGCGAATTTAATACAAAATGCAGAATGCCGACTTAAATACAAGAGGACCGACACTCTAACGTTCTATGATTTGAACCTCTCCTGTGAGTCCAGTTTTAGATTCCGATGCTTCACTTCAGGTTTACTGTATCCCTTGGAGCTTCTTATTGACGATGAGACACAGAAATTGCATCCGAATTTAATACAAAAGGCACAATGCCAACTTAAGTACAAGAGGACCGACACTCTAATTTTCTATGATTTGAACGTCTCCTGGGAGTCCAATTTTAGATTCCGATGCTTCACTTCAGGTTTACTGTATCCCTTGGACATTCTTTTTGACGATGAAACACAGAAATTGCATCCGAATTTAATACAAAAGGCACAATGCCGACTTAAGTACAAGTGGACTGACACTCTAAGTTTCTCTGATTTGAACCTCTCCTGTGAGTCCAGTATTAGATTCCGATGCTTCACTTCAGGTTTACTGTATCCCTTGGACCTTCTTACTGACGATGAAACACAGAAATTGCATCCGAATTTAATACAAAAGGCACAATGCCGACTTAAGTACAAGTGGACTGACACTCTAACTTTCTATGATTTGAACCACTCCTGTGGGGCCAGTTTTTGATTCCGATGCTTCACTTCAGGTTTACTGTATCCCTTGGACCTTCTTATTGACGATGAAACACAGAAATTGCATGCGAATTTAATACAAAAGGCACAATGCCGACTTAAGTACAAGAGGACTGTCACTCTAACTTTCTATGAATTGAACCTCTCCTGTGAGTCCAGTTTTCGATTCCGATGCTTCACTTCAGGTTTACTGTATCCCTTGGACCTTCTTATTGACGATGAAACACAGAAATTGCATCCGAATTTTATACAAAAGGCACAATGCCGACTTAAGTACAAGAGGACTGACACTCTAACTTTCTATGATTTGAACCTCTCCTGTGAGTCCTGTTTTTGTTGCCGAGGCCTCACTTCAGGTTTACTGTATCCCTTGGACCTTCTTATTGACGATGAAACACATAAATTGCATTCGGATTTAATACAAAAGGCTCAATGCCGACTTAAGTACAAGAGGACTGACACTCTAACTTCCGATTATTTGAACCTCTCCTGTGAGTCCAGTTTTAGATTCCGATGATTCACTTCAGGTTTACAGTATCCCTTGGACTTCTTATTGACGATGAAACACAGAAATTGCATGCCAATTTAATACAAAATGCAGAATGACGACTTAAGTACAAGAGAACCGACACTCTAACTTTCTATGATTTGAACCTCTCCTGTGGGTCCAGTTTTAGATTCCGATGCTTCACTTCAGGTTTACTGTAACCCTTGGAGCTTCTTATTGACGATGAGACACAGAAATTGCATCCGAATTTAATACAAAATGCACAATGCCAACTTAAGTACAAGAGGTCCGACACTCTAACTTTCTATGATTTGAACCTCTCCTGTGAGTCCAGTTTTAGATTCCGATGCTTCACTTCAGGTTTACTGTATCCCTTGGACCTTCTTTTTGACGATGAAACACAGAAATTGCATCCGAATTTAATACAAAAGGCACAATGCCGACTTAAGTACAAGTGGACTGACACTCTAAGTTTCTCTGATTTGAACATCTCCTCTGAGTCCAGTTTTAGATTCCGATGCTTCACTTCAGGTTTACTGTATCCCTTGGACCTTCTTACTGACGATGAAGCACAGAAATTGCATCCGATTTTAATACAAAAGGCACAATGCCGACTTAAGTACAAGAGGACTGACACTCTAGTTGTCTATGATTTGAACCTCTCCTGTGAGTCCAGTTTTAGATGCCGAGGCTTCACTTCAGGTTTACTGTATCCCTTGGACCTTCTTATTGACGATGAAACACAGAAATTGCATCCGAATTTAATACAAAAGGCACAATGCCGACCTAAGTACAAGAGGACTGACACTCTAACTTTCTATGATTTGAACCTCTCCTGTGAGTCCAGTTTTAGATTCCGACGCTTCACTTCAGGTTTACTGTATCCCTTGGACCTTCTTTTTGACGATGAAACACAGAAATTGCATCCGAATTTAATACAAAAGGCACAATGCCGACTTAAGTACAAGAGGACTGACACTCTAACTTTCTATGATTTGAACCTCTCCTGTGAGTCCAGTTTTCGATTCCGATGCTTCACTTCAGGTTTACTGTATCCCTTGGACCTTCTTATTGACGATGAAACACAGAAATTTCATCCGAATTTAATACAAAAGGCACAATGCCGACTTAAGTACAAGAGGACTGACACTCTAACTTCCGATTATTTGAAGCTCTCCTGTGAGTCCAGTTTTAGATTCCGATGCTTCACTTCAGGTTTACTGTATCCCTTGGACCTTCTTATTGACGATGAAACACAGAAATTGCATGCGAATTTAATACAAAATGCACAATGCCGACTTAAGTACAAGACGACAGACACTCTAACTTTCTATGATTTGAACCTCATCTGTGAGTCCAGTTTTAGATTCCGATGCTTCACTTCAGGTTTACTGTATCCCTTGGACCTTCTTATTGACGATGAAACACAGAAATTGCATCCGAATTTAATACAAAAGGCACAATGCCGACTTAAGTACAAGAGGACTGACACTTTAACTTTCTATGATTTGAAGCTGTCCTGTGAGTCCAGTTTTAGATTCCGATGCTTCACTTCAGGTTTACTGTATCCCTTGGTCCTTCTTATTGACGATGAAACACAGAAATTGCTTCCGAATTTAATACAAAAGGCACAATGCCGACTAAAGTACAAGAGGACTGACACTCTAACTTTCTATGATTTGAACCTCTCCTGTGAGTCCAGTTTTCGATTCCGATGCTTCACTTCAGGTTTATTGTATCCCTTGGACCTTCTTATTGACGATGAAACACATAAATTCCATCCGAATTTAATACAAATGGCACAATGCCGACTTAAGTACAAGAGGACTGACACTCTAACTTTCTATGATTTGAACCTCTCCTGTGAGTCCTGTTTTGGTTGCCGAGACCTCACTTCAGGTTTACTGTATCCCTTGGGCCTTCTTATTGACGATGAAACATAGAAATTGCATCCGAATTTAATACAAAAGGCACAACGCCGAATTAAGTACAACAGGACTGACACTCAAACTTCCGATTATTTGAACCTCTCCTGTGAGTCCAGTTTTAGATTCCGATGCTTCACTTCAGGTTTACTGTATCCCTTAGACCTTCTTATTGACGATGAAACACAGAAATTGCATGCGAATTTAATACAAAATGCAGAATGCCGACTTAAGTACAAGAGGACCGACACTCTAACTTTCTATGATTTGAACCTCTCCTGTGAGTCCAGTTTGAGATTCCGATGCTTCACTTCAGGTTTACTGTATCCCTTGGAGCTTCTTATTGACGATGAGACACAGAAATTGCATCCGAATTTAATACAAAAGGCACAATGCCAACTTAAGTACAAGAGGACCGACACTCTAATTTTCTATGATTTGAACGTCTCCTGTGAGTCCAGTTTTAGATTCCGATGCTTCACTTCAGGTTTACTGTATCCCTTGGACATTCTTTTTGACGATGAAACACAGAAATTGCATCCGAATTTAATACAAAAGGCACAATGCCGACTTAAGTACAAGTGGACTGACACTCTAAGTTTCTCTGATTTGAACCTCTCCTGTGAGTCCAGTATTAGATTCCGATGCTTCACTTCAGGTTTACTGTATCCCTTGGACCTTCTTACTGACGATGAAACACAGAAATTGCATCCGAATTTAATACAAAAGGCACAATGCCGACTTAAGTACAAGTGGACTGACACTCTAACTTTCTATGATTTGAACCACTCCTGTGGGGCCAGTTTTTGATTCCGATGCTTCACTTCAGGTTTACTGTATCCCTTGGACCTTCTTATTGACGATGAAACACAGAAATTGCATCCGAATTTAATACAAAAGGCACAATGCCGACTTAAGTACAAGAGGACTGTCACTCTAACTTTCTATGATTTGAACCTCTCCTGTGAGTCCAGTTTTCGATTCCGATGCTTCACTTCAGGTTTACTGTATCCCTTGGACCTTCTTATTGACGATGAAACCCAGAAATTGCATCCGAATTTAATACAAAAGGCACAATGCCGACTTAAGTACAAGAGGACTGACACTCTAACTTTCTATGATTTGAACCTCTCCTGTGAGTCCTGTTTTTGTTGCTGAGGCCTCACTTCAGGTTTACTGTATCCCTTGGTCCTTCTTATTGACGATGAAACACATAAATTGCATCCGGATTTAATACAAAAGGCTCAATGCCGACTTAAGTACAAGAGGACTGACACTCTAACTTCCGATAATTTGAACCTCTCCTGTGAGTCAATTTTAGATTCCGATGATTCACTTCAGGTTTACTGTATCCCTTGGACCTTCTTATTGACGATGAAACACAGAAATTGCATCCGAATTTAATACAAAAGGCACAATGCCGACCTAAGTACAAGAGGACAGACACTCTAAATTTCTATGATTTGAACCTCTCCTGTGAGTCCAGTTTTAGATTCCGATGCTTCACTTCAGGTTTACTGTATCCCTTGGAACTTCTTATTGACGATGAAACACAGAAATTGCATCCGAATTTAATACAAAAGGCACAATGCCGACTTAAGTACAAGAGGACTGACACTCTAAATTTCTATGATTTGAACCTCTCCTGTGAGTCCAGTTTTCGATTCCGATGCTTCACTTCAGGTTTACTGTATCCCTTGGACCTTCTTATTGACGATGAAACACAGAAATTTCATCCGAATTTAATACAAAAGGCACAATGCCGACTTAAGTACAAGAGGACTGACACTCTAACTTCCGATTATTTGAACCTCTCCTGTGAGTCCAGTTTTAGATTCCGATGCTTCACTTCAGGTTTACTGTATCCATTGGACCTTCTTATTGACGATGAAACACAGAAATTGCATGCGAATTTAATACAAAATGCACAATGCCGACTTAAGTACAAGACGACCGACACTCTAACTTTCTATGATTTGAACCTCATCTGTGAGTCCAGTTTTAGATTCCGATGCTTCACTTCAGGTTTACTGTATCCCTTGGACCTTCTTATTGACGATGAAACACAGAAATTGCATCCGAATTTGATACAAAAGGCACAATGCCGACTTAAGTACAAGAGGACTGACACTCTAACTTTCTATGATTTGAACCTCTCCTGTGAGTCCTTTTTTTGTTGCCGAGGCCTCACTTCAGGTTTACTGTATCCCTTGGACCTTCTTATTGACGATGAAACACATAAATTGCATCCGGATTTAATACAAAAGGCTCAATGCCGACTTAAGTACAAGAGGACTGACACTCTAACTTCCGATTATTTGAACCTCTCCTGTGAGTCCAGTTTTAGATTCCGATGATTCACTTCAGGTTTACTGTATCCCTTGGACCTTCTTATTGACGATGAAACACAGAAATTGCATGCCAATTTAATACAAAATGCAGAATGACGACTTAAGTACAAGAGGACCGACACTCTAACTTTCTATGATTTGAACCTCTCCTGTGAGTCCAGTTTTAGATTCCGATGCTTCACTTCAGGTTTACAGTATCCCTTGGAGCTTCTTATTGACGATGAGACACAGAAATTGCATCCGAATTTAATACAAAATGCACAATGCCAACTTAAGTACAAGAGGACCGACACTCTAACTTTCTATGATTTGAACCTCTCCTGTGAGTCCAGTTTTAGATGCCGATGCTTCACTTCAGGTTTACTGTATCCCTTGGACCTTCTTTTTGACGATGAAACACAGAAATTGCATCCGAATTTAATACAAAAAGCACAATGCCGACTTAAGTACAAGTGGACTGACACTCTAAGTTTCTCTGATTTGAACATCTCCTCTGAGTCCAGTTTTAGATTCCGATGCTTCACTTCAGGTTTACTGTATCCCTTGGACCTTCTTACTGACGATGAAGCACAGAAATTGCATCCGATTTTAATACAAAAGGCACAATGCCGACTTAAGTACAAGAGGACTGACACTCTAGTTGTCTATGATTTGAACCTCTCCTGTGAGTCCAGTTTAGATGCCGAGGCTTCACTTCAGGTTTACTGTATCCCTTGGACCTTCTTATTGACGATGAAACACAGAAATTGCATCCGAATGTAATACAAAAGGCACAATGCCGACCTAAGTACAAGAGGACTGACACTCTAACTTTCTATGATTTGAACCTCTCCTGTGAGTCCAGTTTTAGATTCCGATGCTTCACTTCAGGTTTACTGTATCCCTTGGACCTTCTTATTGACGATGAAACACAGAAATTGCATCCGAATTAAATACAAAAGGCACAATGCCGACTTAAGTACAAGAGGACTGACACTCCAACTTTCTATGATTTGAACCTCTCCTGTGAGTCCAGTTTTCGATTCCGATGCTTCACTTCAGGTTTACTGTATCCCTTGGACCTTCTTATTGACGATGAAACACAGAAATTTCATCCGAATTTAATACAAAAGGCACAATGCCGACTTAAGTACAAGAGGACTGACACTCTAACTTCCGATTATTTGAACCTCTCCTGTGAGTCCAGATTTAGAGTCCGATGCTTCACTTCAGGTTTACTGTATCCCTTGGACCTTCTTATTGACGATGAAACACAGAAATTGCATCCGAATTTAATACAAAAGGCACAATGCCGACTTAAGTACAAGAGGACTGTCACTCTAACTTTCTGTGATTTGAACCTCTCCTGTGAGTCCAGTTTTAGATTCCGATGCTTCACTTCAGGTTTACTGTATCCCTTGGACCTTCTTATTGACGATGAAACACAGAAATTGCATGCGAATTTAATACAAAATGCACAATGCTGACTTAAGTACAAGAGGACTGACACTCTAACTTTCTATGATTTGAACCTCACCTGTGAGTCCAGTTTTAGATTCCGATCCTTCACTTCAGGTTTACTGTATCCCTTGGACCTTCTTATGGACGATGAAACACAGAAATTGCATCCGAATTTAATACAAAAGGCACAATGCCGACTTAAGTACAAGAGGACAGACACTCTAACTTCCGATTATTTGAACCTCTCCTGTGAGTCCAGTTTTAGATTCCGATGCTTCACTTCAGGTTTACTGTATGCCTTGGACCTTCTTATTGACGATGAAACACAGAAATTGCATGCGAATTTAATACAAAAGGCACAATGCCGACTTAAGTACAAGAGGACAGACACTCTAACTTTCTATGATTTGAACCACTCCTGTGGGGCCAGTTTTAGATTCCGATGCTTCACTTCAGGTTTACTGTATTCCTTGGAGCTTCTTATTGACGATGAGACACAGAAATTGCATCCGAATTTAATACAAAAGGCACAATGCCAAATTAAGTACAAGAGGACTGTCACTCTAACTTTCTATGATTTGAACCTCTCCTGTGAGTCCAGTTTTAGATTCCGATGCTTCACTTCCGGTTTACTGTATCCCTTCGACCTTCCTATTGACGATGAAACACAGAAATTGCATCCGAAATTAATACAAAAGGCACAATGCCGACTTAAGTACAAGTGGACTGACACTCTAAGTTTCTCTGATTTGAACCTCCCCTGTGAGTCCAGTTTTAGATTCCGATGCTTCACTTCAGGTTTACAGTATCCCTTGGACCTTCTTACTGACGATGAAGCGCAGAAATTGCATCCGATTTCAATTCAAAAGGCACAATGCCGACTTAAGTACAAGAGGACTGACACTCTAATTGTCTATGATTTGAACCTCTCCTGTGAGTCCAGTTTTAGATGCCGAGGCTTCACTTCAGGTTTCCTGTATCCCTCGGACCTTCTTATAGACGATGAAACACAGAAATTGAATCCGAATGTAATACAAAAGGCACAATGCCGACCTAAGTACAAGAGGACTGACACTCGAACTTTCTATGATTTGAACCTGTCCTGTGAGTCCAGTTTTAGATTCCGATGCTTCACTTCAGGTTTACTGTATCCCTTGGACCTTCTAATTGACGATGAAACACAGAAATTGCATCCGAATTTAATACAAAATGCACAATGCCGACTAAAGTACAAGAGGACTGACACTCTAACTTTCTATGATTTGAACCGCTCCTGTGAGTCCAGTTTTCGATTCCGATGCTTCACTTCAGGTTTACTGTATCCCTTGGACCTTCTTATTGACGATGAAACACAGAAATTGCATCCGAATTAAATACAAAAGGCACAATGCCGACTTAAGTACAAGAGGACTGACACTCCAACTTTCTATGATTTGAACCTCTCCTGTGAGTCCAGTTTTCGATTCCGATGCTTCACTTCAGGTTTACTGTATCCCTTGGACCTTCTTATTGACGATGAAACACAGAAATTTCATCCGAATTTAATACAAAAGGCACAATGCCGACTTAAGTACAAGAGGACTGACACTCTAACTTCCGATTATTTGAACCTCTCCTGTGAGTCCAGTTTTAGAGTCCGATGCTTCACTTCAGGTTTACTGTATCCCTTGGACCTTCTTATTGACGATGAAACACAGAAATTGCATCCGAATTTAATACAAAAGGCACAATGCCGACTTAAGTACAAGAGGACTGTCACTCTAACTTTCTGTGATTTGAACCTCTCCTGTGAGTCCAGTTTTAGATTCCGATGCTTCACTTCAGGTTTACTGTATCCCTTGGACCTTCTTATTGACGATGAAACACAGAAATTGCATGCGAATTTAATACAAAATGCACAATGCTGACTTAAGTACAAGAGGACTGACACTCTAACTTTCTATGATTTGAACCTCACCTGTGAGTCCAGTTTTAGATTCCGATCCTTCACTTCAGGTTTACTGTATCCCTTGGACCTTCTTATGGACGATGAAACACAGAAATTGCATCCGAATTTAATACAAAAGGCACAATGCCGACTTAAGTACAAGAGGACAGACACTCTAACTTCCGATTATTTGAACCTCTCCTGTGAGTCCAGTTTTGGATTCCGATGCTTCACTTCAGGTTTACTGTATCCCTTGGACCTTCTTATTGACGATGAAACACAGAAATTGCATGCGAATTTAATACAAAAGGCACAATGCCGACTTAAGTACAAGAGGACAGACACTCTAACTTTCTATGATTTGAACCACTCCTGTGGGGCCAGTTTTAGATTCCGATGCTTCACTTCAGGTTTACTGTATTCCTTGGAGCTTCTTATTGACGATGAGACACAGAAATTGCATCCGAATTTAATACAAAAGGCACAATGCCAACTTAAGTACAAGAGGACTGACACTCTAACTTTCTATGATTTGAACCTCTCCTGTGAGTCCAGTTTTAGATTCCGATGCTTCACTTCCGGTTTACTGTATCCCTTGGACCTTCTCATTGACGATGAAACACAGAAATTGCATCCGAATTTAATACAAAAGGCACAATGCCGACTTAAGTACAAGAGGACTGACACTCTAATTGTCTATGATTTGAACCTCTCCTGTGAGTCCAGTTTTAGATGCCGAAGCTTCACTTCAGGTTTCCTGTATCCCTCGGACCTTCTTATTGACGATGAAACACAGAAATTGCATCCGAATTTAATACAAAAGGCACAATGCCGACCTAAGTACAAGAGGACTGACACTCTAACTTTCTATGATTTGAACCTGTCCTGTGAGTCCAGTTTTAGATTCCGATGCTTCACTTCAGGTTTACTGTATCCCTTGGACCTTCTAATTGACGATGAAACACAGAAATTGCATCCGAATTTAATACAAAAGGCACAATGCCGACTTAAGTACAAGAGGACTGACACTCTAACTTTCTATGATTTGAACCTCTCCTGTGAGTCCTGTTTTTGTTGCAGAGGCCTCACTTCAGGTTTATTGTATCCCTTGGACCTTCTTATTGACGATGAAACAAAGAAATTGCAATCGAATTTAATACAAAAGGCACAATGCCGACTTAGTACAAGAGGACTGACACTCTAACTTCCGATTATTTGAACCTCTCCTGTGAGTCCAGTTTTAGATTCCGATGCTTCACGTCAGGTTTACTGTATCCCTTGGACCTTCTTATCGACGATGAAACACAGAAATTGCATGCGAATTTAATACAAAATGCAGAATGCCGACTTAAGTACAAGAGGACCGACACTCTAACTTTCTATGATTTGAACCTCTCCTGTGAGTCCAGTTTTAGATTCCGATGCTTCACTTCAGGTTTACTGTATCCCTTGGAGCTTCTTATTGACGATGAGACACAGAAATTGCATCCGAATTTAACACAAAAGGCACAATGCCAACTTAAGTACAAGAGGACCGACACTCTAACTTTCTATGATTTGAACCTCTCCTGTGAGTCCAGTTTTAGATTCCGATGCTTCACTTCAGGTTTACTGCATCCCTTGGACCTTCTTTTTGACGATGATACACAGAAATTGCATCCGAATTTAATACAAAAGTCACAATGCCGACTTAAGTACAAGTGGACTGACACTCTAAGTTTCTCTGATTTGAACCTCTCCTGTGAGTTCAGTTTTAGATTCGGATGCTTCACTTCAGGTTTACTGTATCCCTTGGACCTTCTTACTGACGATGAAGCACAGATATTGCATCCGATTTTAATACAAAAGGCACAATGCCGACTTAAGTACAAGAGGACTGACACTCTAAGGGTCTATGATTTGAACCTCTCCTGTGAGTCCAGTTTTAGATGCAGAGGCTTCACTTGAGGTTTACTGTATCCCTTGGACCTTCTTATTGACGATGAAACACAGAAATTGCATACGAATTTAATACAAAAGGCAAAATGCCGACATAAGTACAAGAGGACTGACACTCTAACTTTCTATGATTTGAACCTCTCCTGTGAGTCCAGTTTTAGATTCCGATGCTTCACTTCAGGTTTACTGTATCCCTTGGACCTTCTTATTGACGATGAAACAAAGAAATTGCATCCGAATTTAATACAAAAGGCACAATGCCGACTTAAGTACAAGAGGACTGACACTCTAACTTTCTATGATTTGAACCTCTCCTGTGAGTCCAGTTTTCGATTCCGATGCTTCACTTCAGGTTTACTGTATCCCTTGGACCTTCTTATTGACGATGAAACACATAATTTGCATCCGAATTTAATACAAAAGGCACAATGCCGACTTAAGTACAAGAGGACTGACACTCTAACTTTCTATGATTTGAACCTCTTTTGTGAGTCCTGTTTTTGTTGCCGAGGCTTCACTTCAGGTTTGCTGTATCCCTTGGACCCTCTTATTGACGATGAAACACAGAAATTGCATCCGAATTTAATACAAAAGGCACAATGCCGACTTAAGTACAAGAGGACTGACACTCTAACTTTCTATGATTTGAACCTCTCCTGTGAGTCCTTTTTTTGTTGCCGAGGCCTCACTTCAGGTTTACTGTATCCCTTGGACCTTCTTATTGACGATGAAACACATAAATTGCATCCGGATTTAATACAAAAGGCTCAATGCCGACTTAAGTACAAGAGGACTGACACTCTAACTTCCGATTATTTGAACCTCTCCTGTGAGTCCAGTTTTAGATTCCGATGATTCACTTCAGGTTTACTGTATCCCTTGGACCTTCTTATTGACGATGAAACACAGAAATTGCATGCCAATTTAATACAAAATGCAGAATGACGACTTAAGTACAAGAGGACCGACACTCTAACTTTCTATGATTTGAACCTCTCCTGTGAGTCCAGTTTCAGATTCCGATGCTTCACTTCAGGTTTACTGTATCCCTTGGAGCTTCTTATTGACGATGAGACACAGAAATTGCATCCGAATTTAATACAAAATGCACAATGCCAACTTAAGTACAAGAGGACGTACACTCTAACTTTCTATGATTTGAACCTCTCCTGTGAGTCCAGTTTTAGATGCCGATGCTTCACTTCAGGTTTACTGTATCCCTTGGACCTTCTTTTTGACGATGAAACACAGAAATTGCATCCGAATTTAATACAAAAAGCACAATGCCGACTTAAGTACAACTGGACTGACACTCTAAGTTTCTCTGATTTGAACATCTCCTCTGAGTCCAGTTTTAGATTCCGATGCTTCACTTCAGGTTTACTGTATCCCTTGGACCCTCTTACTGACGATGAAGCACAGAAATTGCATCCGATTTTAATACAAAAGGCACAATGCCGACTTAAGTACAAGAGGACTGACACTCTAGTTGTCTATGATTTGAACCTCTCCTGTGAGTCCAGTTTTAGATGCCGAGGCTTCACTTCAGGTTTACTGTATCCCTTGGACCTTCTTATTGACGATGAAACACAGAAATTGCATCCGAATGTAATACAAAAGGCACAATGCCGACCTAAGTACAAGAGGACTGACACTCTAACTTTCTATGATTTGAACCTCTCCTGTGAGTCCAGTTTTAGATTCCGATGCTTCACTTCAGGTTTACTGTATCCCTTGGACCTTCTTATTGACGATGAAACACAGAAATTGCATCCGAATTAAATACAAAAGGCACAATGCCGACTTAAGTACAAGAGGACTGACACTCCAACTTTCTATGATTTGAACCTCTCCTGTGAGTCCAGTTTTCGATTCCGATGCTTCACTTCAGGTTTACTGTATCCCTTGGACCTTCTTATTGACGATGAAACACAGAAATTTCATCCGAATTTAATACAAAAGGCACAATGCCGACTTAAGTACAAGAGGACTGACACTCTAACTTCCGATTATTTGAACCTCTCCTGTGAGTCCAGTTTTAGAGTCCGATGCTTCACTTCAGGTTTACTGTATCCCTTGGACCTTCTTATTGACGATGAAACACAGAAATTGCATCCGAATTTAATACAAAAGGCACAATGCCGACTTAAGTACAAGAGGACTGTCACTCTAACTTTCTGTGATTTGAACCTCTCCTGTGAGTCCAGTTTTAGATTCCGATGCTTCACTTCAGGTTTACTGTATCCCTTGGACCTTCTTATCGACGATGAAACACAGAAATTGCATGCGAATTTAATACAAAATGCACAATGCTGACTTAAGTACAAGAGGACTGACACTCTAACTTTCTATGATTTGAACCTCACCTGTGAGTCCAGTTTTAGATTCCGATCCTTCACTTCAGGTTTACTGTATCCCTTGGACCTTCTTATGGACGATGAAACACAGAAATTGCATCCGAATTTAATACAAAAGGCACAATGCCGACTTAAGTACAAGAGGACAGACACTCTAACTTCCGATTATTTGAACCTCTCCTGTGAGTCCAGTTTTAGATTCCGATGCTTCACTTCAGGTTTACTGTATGCCTTGGACCTTCTTATTGACGATGAAACACAGAAATTGCATGCGAATTTAATACAAAAGGCACAATGCCGACTTAAGTACAAGAGGACAGACACTCTAACTTTCTATGATTTGAACCACTCCTGTGGGGCCAGTTTTAGATTCCGATGCTTCACTTCAGGTTTACTGTATTCCTTGGAGCTTCTTATTGACGATGAGACACAGAAATTGCATCCGAATTTAATACAAAAGGCACAATGCCAACTTAAGTACAAGAGGACTGACACTCTAACTTTCTATGATTTGAACCTCTCCTGTGAGTCCAGTTTTAGATTCCGATGCTTCACTTCCGGTTTACTGTATCCCTTGGACCTTCTCATTGACGATGAAACACAGAAATTGCATCCGAATTTAATACAAAAGGCACAATGCCGACTTAAGTACAAGTGGACTGACACTCTAAGTTTCTCTGATTTGAACCTCCCCTGTGAGTCCAGTTTTAGATTCCGATGCTTCACTTCAGGTTTACAGTATCCCTTGGACCTTCTTACTGACGATGAAGCGCAGAAATTGCATCCGATTTCAATTCAAAAGGCACAATGCCGACTTAAGTACAAGAGGACTGACACTCTAATTGTCTATGATTTGAACCTCTCCTGTGAGTCCAGTTTTAGATGCCGAGGCTTCACTTCAGGTTTCCTGTATCCCTCGGACCTTCTTATTGACGATGAAACACAGAAATTGCATCCGAATTTAATACTAAAGGCACCATGCCGACCTAAGTACAAGAGGACTGACACTCTAACTTTCTATGATTTGAACCTGTCCTGCGAGTCCAGTTTTAGATTCCGATGCTTCACTTCAGGTTTACTGTATCCCTTGGACCTTCTAATTGACAATGAAACACAGAAATTGCATCCGAATTTAATACAAAATGCACAATGCCGACTAAAGTACAAGAGGACTGACACTCTAACTTTCTATGATTTGAACCGCTCCTGTGAGTCCAGTTTTCGATTCCGATGCTTCACTTCAGGTTTACTGTATCCCTTGGACCTTCTTATTGACGATGAAACACAGAAATTGCATCCGAATTAAATACAAAAGGCACAATGCCGACTTAAGTACAAGAGGACTGACACTCCAACTTTCTATGATTTGAACCTCTCCTGTGAGTCCAGTTTTCGATTCCGATGCTTCACTTCAGGTTTACTGTATCCCTTGGACCTTCTTATTGACGATGAAACACAGAAATTTCATCCGAATTTAATACAAAAGGCACAATGCCGACTTAAGTACAAGAGGACTGACACTCTAACTTCCGATTATTTGAACCTCTCCTGTGAGTCCAGTTTTAGAGTCCGATGCTTCACTTCAGGTTTACTGTATCCCTTGGACCTTCCTATTGACGATGAAACACAGAAATTGCATCCGAATTTAATACAAAAGGCGCAATGCCGACTTAAGTACAAGAGGACTGTCACTCTAACTTTCTGTGATTTGAACCTCTCCTGTGAGTCCAGTTTTAGATTCCGATGCATCACTTCAGGTTTACTGTATCCCTTGGACCTTCTTATTGACGATGAAACACAGAAATTGCATGCGAATTTAATACAAAATGCACAATGCTGACTTAAGTACAAGAGGACTGACACTCTAACTTTCTATGATTTGAACCTCACCTGTGAGTCCAGTTTTAGATTCCGATCCTTCACTTCAGGTTTACTGTATTCCTTGGAGTTTCTTATTGACGATGAGACACAGAAATTGCATCCGAATTTAATACAAAAGGCACAATGCCAACTTAAGTACAAGAGGACTGACACTCTAACTTTCTATGATTTGAACCTCTCCTGTGAGTCCAGTTTTAGATTCCGATGCTTCACTTCCGGTTTACTGTATCCCTTGGACCTTCTCATTGACGATGAAACACAGAAATTGCATCCGAATTTAATACAAAAGGCACAATGCCGACTTAAGTACAAGTGGACTGACACTCTAAGTTTCTCTGATTTGTACCTCCCCTGTGAGTCCAGTTTTAGATTCCGATGCTTCACTTCAGGTTTACAGTATCCCTTGGACCTTCTTACTGACGATGAAGCGCAGAAATTGCATCCGATTTTAATTCAAAAGGCACAATGCCGACTTAAGTACAAGAGGACTGACACTCTAATTGTCTATGATTTGAACCTCTCCTGTGAGTCCAGTTTTAGATGCCGAGGCTTCACTTCAGGTTTCCTGTATCCCTCGGACCTTCTTATTGACGATGAAACACAGAAATTGCATCCGAATTTAATACAAAAGGCACAATGCCGACCTAAGTACAAGAGGACTGACACTCTAACTTTCTATGATTTGAACCTGTCCTGTGAGTCCAGTTTTAGATTCCGATGCTTCACTTCAGGTTTACTGTATCCCTTGGACCTTCTAATTGACGATGAAACACAGAAATTGCATCCGAATTTAATACAAAATGCACAATGCCGACTAAAGTACAAGAGGACTGACACTCTAACTTTCTATGATTTGAACCGCTCCTGTGAGTCCAGTTTTCGATTCCGATGCTTCACTTCAGGTTTACTGTATCCCTTGGACCTTCTTATTGACGATGAAACACATAAATTGCAACCGAATTTAATACAAAAGGCACAATGCCGACTTAAGTACAAGAGGACTGACACTCTAACTTTCTATGATTTGAACCTCTCCTGTGAGTCCTGTTTTTGTTGCAGAGGCCTCACTTCAGGTTTATTGTATCCCTTGGACCTTCTTATTGACGATGAAACAAAGAAATTGCATCCGAATTTAATACAAAAGGCACAATGCCGACTTAAGTACAAGAGGACTGACACTCTAACTTCCGATTATTTGAACCTCTCCTGTGAGTCCAGTTTTAGATTCCGATGCTTCACTTCAGGTTTACTGTATCCCTTGGACCTTCTTATCGACGATGAAACACAGAAATTGCATGCGAATTTAATACAAAATGCAGAATGCCTACTTAAGTACAAGAGGACCGACACTCTAACTTTCTATGATTTGAACCTCTCCTGTGGGTCCAGTTTTAGATTCCGATGCTTCACTTCAGGTTTACTGTATCCCTTGGAGCTTCTTATTGACGATGAGACACAGAAATTGCATCCGAATTTAACACAAAAGGCACAATGCCAACTTAAGTACAAGAGGACCGACACTCTAACTTTCTATGATTTGAACCTCTCCTGTGAGTCCAGTTTTAGATTCCGATGCTTCACTTCAGGTTTACTGCATCCCTTGGACCTTCTTTTTGACGATGATACACAGAAATTGCATCCGAATTTAATACAAAAGTCACAATGCCGACTTAAGTACAAGTGGACTGACACTCTAAGTTTCTCTGATTTGAACCTCTCCTATGAGTTCAGTTTTAGATTCCGATGCTTCACTTCAGGTTTACTGTATCCCTTGGACCTTCTTACTGACGATGAAGCACAGAAATTGCATCCGATTTTAATACAAAAGGCACAATGCCGACTTAAGTACAAGAGGACTGACACTCTAAGGGTCTATGATTTGAACCTCTCCTGTGAGTCCAGTTTTAGATGCAGAGGCTTCACTTGAGGTTTACTGTATCCCTTGGACCTTCTTATTGACGATGAAACACAGAAATTGCATCCGAATTTAATACAAAAGGCAAAATGCCGACATAAGTACAAGAGGACTGACACTCTAACTTTCTATGATTTGAACCTCTCCTGTGAGTCCAGTTTTAGATTCCGATGCTTCACTTCAGGTTTACTGTATCCCTTGGACCTTCTTATTGACGATGAAACAAAGAAATTGCATCCGAATTTAATACAAAAGGCACAATGCCGACTTAAGTACAAGAGGACTGACACTCTAACTTTCTATGATTTGAACCTGTCCTGTGAGTCCAGTTTTAGATTCCGATGCTTCACTTCAGGTTTACTGTATCCCTTGGACCTTCTTATTGACGATGAAACACGGAAATTGCATCCGAATTTAATACAAAGGCACAATGCCGGCTTAAGTACAAGTGGACTGATAATCTAAGTTTCTATGATTTGAACCTCTCCTGTGAGTCCAGTTTTTGTTGCCGCGGCTTCACTTCAGGTTTACTGTATCCCTTGGACCTTCTTATTGACGATGAAACACAGAAATTGCATCCGAAATTAATACAAAAGGCACAATGCCGACTTAAGTACAAGAGGACTGACACTCTAACTTCCGATTATTTGAACCTCTCCTGTGAGTCCAGTTTTTGATTCCGATGCTTCACTTCAGGTTTACTGTATCCCTTGGACCTTCTTATTGACGATGAAACACAGAAATTGCATGCAAATTTAATACAAAATGCACAATGCCGACTTAAGTACAAGAGGACCGACACTCTAACTTTCTATGATTTGAACCTCACCTGTGAGTCCAGTTTTAGATTCCGATGGTTCACTTCAGGTTTACTGTATCCCTTGGACCTTCTTATTGACGATGAAACACAGAAATTGCATCCGAAATTAATACAAAAGGCACAATGCCGACTTAAGTACAAGAGGACAGACACTCTAACTTTCATTGATTTGAACCTCTCCTCTGATTCCACTTTTAGATTCCGATGCTTCACTTCAGGTTTACTGTATCCCTTAGACCTTCTTATTGACGATGAAACACAGAAATTGCATCCGAATTTAATACAAAAGGCACAATGCCGACTTAAGTACAAGAGGACTGTCACTCTAACTTTCTATGATTTGAACCTCTCCTGTGAGTCCAGTTTTAGATCCCGATGCTTCAATTCAGGTTTATTATATCCCTTCGACCTTCTTAATGACGATGAAACACGGAAATTGCATCCGAATTTAATACAAAGGCACAATGCCGGCTTAAGTACAAGTGGACTGATAATCTAAGTTTCTATGATTTGAACCTCTCCTGTGAGTCCAGTTTTTGTTGCCGAGGCTTCACTTCAGGTTTACTGTATCCCTTGGACCTTCTTATTGACGATGAAACACAGAAATTGCATCCGAAATTAATACAAAAGGCACAATGCCGACTTAAGTACAAGAGGACTGACACTCTAAGTTTCTATGAATTGAACCTCTCCTCTGATTCCACTTTTAGATTCCGATGCTTCACTTCAGGTTTCCTGTATTCCTTTGGACCTTCTTATTGACGATGAAACACAGAAATTGCATCCGAATTTAATACAAAAGGCACAATGCCGACATAAGTACAAGAGGACCGACACTCAAACTTTCTATGATTTGAACCTCTTCTGTGAGTTCTGTTTTAGATTCCGATGCTTCACTTCAGGTTTACTGTATTCCTTGGACCTTCTTATTGACGATGAAACACAGAAATTGCATCCGAAATTAATACAAAAGGCACAATGCCAACTTAAGTACAAGAGGACCGACACTCTAACTTTCTATGATTTGAACCTCTCCTGTGAGTCCAGTTTTAGATTCCGATGCTTCACTTCAGGTTCACTGTATCCCTTGGACCTTCTTTTTGACGATGAAACACAGAAATTGCATCCGAATTTAATACAAAAGGCACAATGCCGACTTAAGTACAAGTGGACTGACACTCTAAGTTTCTCTGATTTGAACCTCTCCTGTGAGTCCAGTTTTAGATTCCAATGCTTCACTTAAGGTTTACTGTATCCCTTGGACTTTCTTACTGACAATGAAGCACAGAAATTGCATCCGATTTTAATACAAAAGGCACAATGCCGACTTAAGTACAAGAGGACTGACACTCAAAGTTTCTATGATTTGAACCTCTCCTCTGATTCCACTTTTAGATTCCGATGCTTCACTTCAGGTTTTCTGTATTCCTTTGGACCTTCTTATTGACGATGAAACACAGAAATTGCATCCGAATTTAATACAAAAGGCACAATGCCGACTTAAGTACAAGAGGACCGACACTCAAACTTTCTATGATTTGAACCTCTTCTGTGAGTTCAGTTTTAGATTCCGATGCTTGACTTCAGGTTTACTGTATTCCTTGGACCTTCTTATTGACGATGAAACACAGAAATTGCATCCGAATTTAATACAAAAGGCACAATGCCGACTTAAGTACAAGAGGACCGACACTCAAACTTTCTATGATTTGAACCTCTTCTGTGAGTTCAGTTTTAGATTCCGATGCTTCACTTCAGGTTTACTGTATTCCTTGGACCTTCTTATTGACGATGAAACACAGAAATTGCATCCGAAATTAATACAAAAGGCACATTGCCAGCTTAAGTACAAGAGGACCGACACTCTAACTTTCTATGATTTGAACCTCTCCTGTGAGTCCAGTTTTAGATTCCGATGCTTCACTTCAGGTTCACTGTATCCCTTGGACCTTCTTTTTGACGATGAAACACAGAAATTGCATCCGAATTTAATACAAAAGGCACAATGCCGACTTAAGTACAAGTGGACTGACACTCTCAGTTTCTCTGATTTGAACCTCTCCTGTGAGTCCAGTTTTAGATTCCGATGCTTCACTTAAGGTTTACTGTATCCCTTGGACCTTCTTACTGACAATGAAACACAGAAATTGCATCCGATTTTAATACAAAAGGCACAATGCCGACTTAAGTACAAGAGGACTGACACTCTAATTGTCTATGATTTGAACCTCTCCTGTGAGTCCAGTTTGGGATGCCGAGGCTTCACTTCAGGTTTACTGTATCCCTTGGACCTTCTTATTGACGATGAAACACAGAAATTGCATCCGAATTTAATACAAAAGGCACAATGCCGACTTAAGTACAAGAGGACTGACATTCTAACTTCCGATTATTTGCACCTCTCCTGTGAGTCCAGTTTTAGATTCCGATGCTTCACTTCAGGTTTACTGTATTCCTTGGACCTTCTTATTGACGATGAAACACAGAAATTGCATGCGAATTTAATACAAAAGGTACAATGCCGACATAAGTACAAGAGGACAGACACTCTAACTTTCTATGATTTGAACCACTCCTGTGGGGCCAGTTTTAGATTCCGATGCTTCCCTTCAGGTTTACTGTATTCCTTGGAGCTTCTTATTGACGATGAGACACAGAAATTGCATCCGAAATTAATACAAAAGGCACAATGCCGACTTAAGTACAAGAGGACAGACACTCTAACTTTCATTGATTTGAACCTCTCCTCTGATTCCACTTTTAGATTCCGATGCTTCACTTCAGGTTTACTGTATCCCTTGGACCTTCTTATTGACGATGAAACACAGAAATTGCATCCGAATTTAATACAAAAGGCACAATGCCGACTTAAGTACAAGAGGACTGTCACTCTAACTTTCTATGATTTGAACCTCTCCTGTGAGTCCAGTTTTAGATCCCGATGCTTCAATTCAGGTTTATTATATCCCTTCGACCTTCTTAATGACGATGAAACACGGAAATTGCATCCGAATTTAATACAAAGGCACAATGCCGGCTTAAGTACAAGTGGACTGATAATCTAAGTTTCTATGATTTGAACCTCTCCTGTGAGTCCAGTTTTTGTTGCCGAGGCTTCACTTCAGGTTTACTGTATCCCTTGGACCTTCTTATTGACGATGAAACACAGAAATTGCATCCGAAATTAATACAAAAGGCACAATGCCGACTTAAGTACAAGAGGACTGACACTCTAAGTTTCTATGAATTGAACCTCTCCTCTGATTCCACTTTTAGATTCCGATGCTTCACTTCAGGTTTCCTGTATTCCTTTGGACCTTCTTATTGACGATGAAACACAGAAATTGCATCCGAATTTAATACAAAAGGCACAATGCCGACATAAGTACAAGAGGACCGACACTCAAACTTTCTATGATTTGAACCTCTTCTGTGAGTTCTGTTTTAGATTCCGATGCTTCACTTCAGGTTTACTGTATTCCTTGGACCTTCTTATTGACGATGAAACACAGAAATTGCATCCGAAATTAATACAAAAGGCACAATGCCAACTTAAGTACAAGAGGACCGACACTCTAACTTTCTATGATTTGAACCTCTCCTGTGAGTCCAGTTTTAGATTCCGATGCTTCACTTCAGGTTCACTGTATCCCTTGGACCTTCTTTTTGACGATGAAACACAGAAATTGCATCCGAATTTAATACAAAAGGCACAATGCCGACTTAAGTACAAGTGGACTGACACTCTAAGTTTCTCTGATTTGAACCTCTCCTGTGAGTCCAGTTTTAGATTCCGATGCTTCACTTAAGGTTTACTGTATCCCTTGGACCTTCTTACTGACAATGAAGCACAGAAATTGCATCCGATTTTAATACAAAAGGCACAATGCCGACTTAAGTACAAGAGGACTGACACTCAAAGTTTCTATGATTTGAACCTCTCCTCTGATTCCACTTTTAGATTCCGATGCTTCACTTCAGGTTTTCTGTATTCCTTTGGACCTTCTTATTGACGATGAAACACAGAAATTGCATCCGAATTTAATACAAAAGGCACAATGCCGACTTAAGTACAAGAGGACCGACACACAAACTTTCTATGATTTGAACCTCTTCTGTGAGTTCAGTTTTAGATTCCGATGCTTGACTTCAGGTTTACTGTATTCCTTGGACCTTCTTATTGACGATGAAACACAGAAATTGCATCCGAATTTAATACAAAAGGCACAATGCCGACTTAAGTACAAGAGGACCGACACTCAAACTTTCTATGATTTGAACCTCTTCTGTGAGTTCAGTTTTAGATTCCGATGCTTCACTTCAGGTTTACTGTATTCCTTGGACCTTCTTATTGACGATGAAACACAGAAATTGCATCCGAAATTAATACAAAAGGCACATTGCCAGCTTAAGTACAAGAGGACCGACACTCTAACTTTCTATGATTTGAACCTCTCCTGTGAGTCCAGTTTTAGATTCCGATGCTTCACTTCAGGTTCACTGTATCCCTTGGACCTTCTTTTTGACGATGAAACACAGAAATTGCATCCGAATTTAATACAAAAGGCACAATGCCGACTTAAGTACAAGTGGACTGACACTCTCAGTTTCTCTGATTTGAACCTCTCCTGTGAGTCCAGTTTTAGATTCCGATGCTTCACTTAAGGTTTACTGTATCCCTTGGACCTTCTTACTGACAATGAAACACAGAAATTGCATCCGATTTTAATACAAAAGGCACAATGCCGACTTAAGTACAAGAGGACTGACACTCTAATTGTCTATGATTTGAACCTCTCCTGTGAGTCCAGTTTGGGATGCCGAGGCTTCACTTCAGGTTTACTGTATCCCTTGGACCTTCTTATTGACGATGAAACACAGAAATTGCATCCGAATTTAATACAAAAGGCACAATGCCGACTTAAGTACAAGAGGACTGACACTCTAACTTCCGATTATTTGCACCTCTCCTGTGAGTCCAGTTTTAGATTCCGATGCTTCACTTCAGGTTTACTGTATTCCTTGGACCTTCTTATTGACGATGAAACACAGAAATTGCATGCGAATTTAATACAAAAGGTACAATGCCGACATAAGTACAAGAGGACAGACACTCTAACTTTCTATGATTTGAACCACTCCTGTGGGGCCAGTTTTAGATTCCGATGCTTCCCTTCAGGTTTACTGTATTCCTTGGAGCTTCTTATTGACGATGAGACACAGAAATTGCATCCGAATTTAATACAAAAGGCACAATGCCAACTTAAGTACAAGAGGACTGACACTCTAACTTTCTATGATTTGAACCTCTCCTGTGAGTCCAGTTTTAGATTCCGATGCATCACTTCCAGTTTACTGTATCCGTTGGACCTTCTCATTGACGATGAAACACAGAAATTGCATCCGAATTTAATACAAAAGGCACAATACCGACTTAAGTACAAGTGGACTGACACTCTAAGTTTCTCTGATTTGAACCTCCCCTGTGAGTCCAGTTTTAGATTCCGATGCTTCACTTCAGGTTTACTGTATCCCTTGGACCTTCTTACTGACGATGAAGCGCAGAAATTGCATCCGATTTTAATACAAAAGGCACAATGCCGACTTAAGTACAAGAGGACTGACACTCTAATTGTCTATGATTTGAACCTCTCCTGTGAGTCCAGTTTTAGATGCCGAGGCTTCACTTCAGGTTTCCTGTATCCCTTGGACCTTCTTATTGACGATGAAACACAGAAATTGCATCCGAATTTAATACAAAAGGCACAATGCCGACCTAAGTACAAGAGGACTGACACTCTAACTTTCTATGATTTGAACCTCTCCTGTGAGTCCAGTTTTAGATTCCGATGCTTCACTTCAGGTTTACTGTATCCCTTGGACCTTCTTATTGACGATGAAACACAGAAATTGCATCCGAATTTAATACAAAAGGCACTATGCCGGCTAAAGTACAAGAGGACTGACACTCTAACTTTCTATGATTTGAACCTCTCCTGTGAGTCCACTTTTCGATTCCGATGCTTCACTTCAGGTTTACTGTATCCCTTGGAGCTTCTTATTGACGATGAAACACATTAATTGCATCCGAATTTAATACAAAAAGCACAATGCCGACTTAAGTACAAGAGGACTGACACTCTATCTTTCTATGATTTGAACCTCTCCTGTGAGTCCTGTTTTTGTTGCCGAGGCCCCACTTCAGGTTTACTGTATCCCTTGGACCTTCTTATTGACGATGAAACACAGAAATTGCATCCGAATTTAATACAAAAGGCACAATGCCGACTTAAGTACAAGAGGACTGACACTCTAACTTCCGATTATTTGAACCTCTCCTGTGAGTCCAGTTTTAGATTCCGATGCTTCACTTCAGGTTTACTGTATCCCTTGGAGCTTCTTATTGACGATGAGACACAGAAATTGCATCCGAATTTAATACAAAAGGCACAATGCCAACTTAAGTACAAGAGGACCGACACTCTATGATTTGAACCTCTCCTGTGAGTCCAGTTTTAGATTCCGATGCTTCACTTCAGGTTTACTGCATCCCTTGGACCTTCTTTTTGACGATGAAACACAGAAATTGCATCCGAATTTAATACAAAAGGCACAATGCCGACTTAAGTACAAGTGGACTGACACTCTAAGTTTTTCTGATTTGAACCTCTCCTGTGAGTCCAGTTTTAGATTCCGATGCTTCACTTCAGGTTTACTGTATCCCTTGGCCTTCTTACTGACGATGAAGCACAGAAATTGCATCCGATTGTAATACAAAAGGCACAATGCCGACTTAAGTACAAGGGGACTGACACTCTAATTGTCTATGCTTTGAACCTCTCCTGTGAGTCCAATTTTAGATGCCGAGGCTTCACTTCAGGATTACTGTATCCCTTGGACCTTCTTATTGACGATGAAACACAGAAATTGCATCCGAATTTAATACAAAAGGCACAATGCCAACCTAAGTACAAGAGGACTGACACTCTAACATTCTATGATTTGAACCTCTCCTGTGAGTCCAGTTTTAGATTCCGATGCTTCACTTCAGGTTTACTGTATCCCTTGGACCTTCTTATTGACGATGAAACACAGAAATTGCATCCGAATTTAATACAAAAGGCACAATGCCGACTTAAGTACAAGAGGACTGACACTCTAACTTTCTATGATTTGAACCTCTCCTGTGAGTCCAGTTTTCGATTCCGATGCTTCACTTCAGGTTTTGCTGTATCCCTTGGACCTTCTTATTGACGATGAAACACATAAATTGCATCCGAATTTAATACAAAAGGCACAATGCCGACTTAAGTACAAGAGGACTGACACTATAACTTTCTATGATTTGAACCTCTCCTGTGAGTCCTGTTTTTGTTGCCGAGGCTTCACTTCAGGTTTACTGTATCCCTTGGACCTTCTTATTGACGATGAAACACAGAAATTGCATCCGAATTTAATTCAAAAGGCACAATGCCGACTTAAGTACAAGAGGACTGACACTCTAACTTCCGATTATTTGAACCTCTCCTGTGAGTTCAGTTTTAGATTCCGATGCTTCACTTCAGGTTTACTGTATTCCTTGGACCTTCTTATTGACGATGAAACACAGAAATTGCATCCGAAATTAATACAAAAGGCACATTGCCAGCTTAAGTACAAGAGGACCGACACTCTAACTTTCTATGATTTGAACCTCTCCTGTGAGTCCAGTTTTAGATTCCGATGCTTCACTTCAGGTTCACTGTATCCCTTGGACCTTCTTTTTGACGATGAAACACAGAAATTGCATCCGAATTTAATACAAAAGGCACAATGCCGACTTAAGTACAAGTGGACTGACACTCTCAGTTTCTCTGATTTGAACCTCTCCTGTGAGTCCAGTTTTAGATTCCGATGCTTCACTTAAGGTTTACTGTATCCCTTGGACCTTCTTACTGACAATGAAACACAGAAATTGCATCCGATTTTAATACAAAAGGCACAATGCCGACTTAAGTACAAGAGGACTGACACTCTAATTGTCTATGATTTGAACCTCTCCTGTGAGTCCAGTTTTGGATGCCGAGGCTTCACTTCAGGTTTACTGTATCCCTTGGACCTTCTTATTGACGATGAAACACAGAAATTGCATCCGAATTTAATACAAAAGGCACAATGCCGACTTAAGTACAAGAGGACTGACACTCTAACTTCCGATTATTTGCACCTCTCCTGTGGGTCCAGTTTTAGATTCCGATGCTTCACTTCAGGTTTACTGTATTCCTTGGACCTTCTTATTGACGATGAAACACAGAAATTGCATGCGAATTTAATACAAAAGGTACAATGCCGACATAAGTACAAGAGGACAGACACTCTAACTTTCTATGATTTGAACCACTCCTGTGGGGCCAGTTTTAGATTCCGATGCTTCCCTTCAGGTTTACTGTATTCCTTGGAGCTTCTTATTGACGATGAGACACAGAAATTGCATCCGAATTTAATACAAAAGGCACAATGCCAACTTAAGTACAAGAGGACTGACACTCTAACTTTCTATGATTTGAACCTCTCCTGTGAGTCCAGTTTTAGATTCCGATGCTTCACTTCCAGTTTACTGTATCCGTTGGACCTTCTCATTGACGATGAAACACAGAAATTGCATCCGAATTTAATACAAAAGGCACAATGCCGACTTAAGTACAAGTGGACTGACACTCTAAGTTTCTCTGATTTGAACCTCCCCTGTGAGTCCAGTTTTAGATTCCGATGCTTCACTTCAGGTTTACTGTATCCCTTGGACCTTCTTACTGACGATGAAGCGCAGAAATTGCATCCGATTTTAATACAAAAGGCACAATGCCGACTTAAGTACAAGAGGACTGACACTCTAATTGTCTATGATTTGAACCTCTCCTGTGAGTCCAGTTTTAGATGCCGAGGCTTCACTTCAGGTTTCCTGTATCCCTTGGACCTTCTTATTGACGATGAAACACAGAAATTGCATCCGAATTTAATACAAAAGGCACAATGCCGACCTAAGTACAAGAGGACTGACACTCTAACTTTCTATGATTTGAACCTCTCCTGTGAGTCCAGTTTTAGATTCCGATGCTTCACTTCAGGTTTACTGTATCCCTTGGACCTTCTTATTGACGATGAAACACAGAAATTGCATCCGAAATTAATACAAAAGGCACAATGCCGACTAAAGTACAAGAGGACTGACACTCTAACTTTCTATGATTTGAACCTCTCCTGTGAGTCCACTTTTCGATTCCGATGCTTCACTTCAGGTTTACTGTATCCCTTGGACCTTCTTATTGACGATGAAACACATTAATTGCATCCGAATTTAATACAAAAAGCACAATGCCGACTTAAGTACAAGAGGACTGACACTCTATCTTTCTATGATTTGAACCTCTCCTGTGAGTCCTGTTTTTGTTGCCGAGGCCCCACTTCAGGTTTACTGTATCCCTTGGACCTTCTTATTGACGATGAAACACAGAAATTGCATCAGAATTTAATACAAAAGGCACAATGCCGACTTAAGTACAAGAGGACTGACACTCTAACTTCCGATTATTTGAACCTCTCCTGTGAGTCCAGTTTTAGATTCCGATGCTTCACTTCAGGTTTACTGTATCCCTTGGACCTTCTTATTGACGATGAAACACAGAAATTGCATGCGAATTTAATACAAAATGCAGAATGCCGACTTAAGTACAAGAGGACCGACACTCTAACTTTCTATGATTTGAACCTCTCCTGTGAGTCCAGTTTTAGATTCCGATGCTTCACTTCAGGTTTACTGTATCCCTTGGAGCTTCTTATTGACGATGAGACACAGAAATTGCATCCGAATTTAATACAAAAGGCACAATGCCAACTTAAGTACAAGAGGACCGACACTCTAACTTTCTATGATTTGAACCTCTCCTGTGAGTCCAGTTTTAGATTCCGATGCTTCACTTCAGGTTTACTGCATCCCTTGGACCTTCTTTTTGACGATGAAACACAGAAATTGCATCCGAATTTAATACAAAAGGCACAATGCCGACTTAAGTACAAGTGGACTGACACTCTAAGTTTTTCTGATTTGAACCTCTCCTGTGAGTCCAGTTTTAGATTCCGATGCTTCACTTCAGGTTTACTGTATCCCTTGGCCTTCTTACTGACGATGAAGCACAGAAATTGCATCCGATTGTAATACAAAAGGCACAATGCCGACTTAAGTACAAGGGGACTGACACTCTAATTGTCTATGCTTTGAACCTCTCCTGTGAGTCCAATTTTAGATGCCGAGGCTTCACTTCAGGATTACTGTATCCCTTGGACCTTCTTATTGACGATGAAACACAGAAATTGCATCCGAATTTAATACAAAAGGCACAATGCCAACCTAAGTACAAGAGGACTGACACTCTAACATTCTATGATTTGAACCTCTCCTGTGAGTCCAGTTTTAGATTCCGATGCTTCACTTCAGGTTTACTGTATCCCTTGGACCTTCTTATTGACGATGAAACACAGAAATTGCATCCGAATTTAATACAAAAGGCACAATGCCGACTTAAGTACAAGAGGACTGACACTCTAACTTTCTATGATTTGAACCTCTCCTGTGAGTCCAGTTTTCGATTCCGATGCTTCACTTCAGGTTTACTGTATCCCTTGGACCTTCTTATTGACGATGAAACACATAAATTGCATCCGAATTTAATACAAAAGGCACAATGCCGACTTAAGTACAAGAGGACTGACACTATAACTTTCTATGATTTGAACCTCTCCTGTGAGTCCTGTTTTTGTTGCCGAGGCTTCACTTCAGGTTTACTGTATCCCTTGGACCTTCTTATTGACGATGAAACACAGAAATTGCATCCGAATTTAATTCAAAAGGCACAATGCCGACTTAAGTACAAGAGGACTGACACTCTAACTTCCGATTATTTGAACCTCTCCTGTGAGTCCAGTTTTAGATTCCGATGCTTCACTTCAGGTTTACTGTATCCCTTGGACCTTCTTATTGACGATGAAACACAGAAATTGCATGCAAATTTAATACAAAATGCACAATACCGACTTAAGTACAAGAGGACCGACACTCTACTTTCTATGATTTGAACCTCACCTGTGAGTCCAGTTTTAGATTCCGATGCTTCTCTTCAGGTTTACTGTATCCCTTGGACCTTCTTATTGACGATGAAACACAGAAATTGCATCCGAATTTAATACAAAAGGGACAATGCCGACTTAAGTACAAGAGGACTGTCACTCTAACTTTCTTTGATTTGAACCTCTCCTGTGAGTCCAGTTTTAGATCCCGATGCTTCAATTCAGGTTTACTATATCCCTTCGACCTTCTTATTGACGATGAAACACGGAAATTGCATCCGAATTTAATACAAAGGCACAATGCCGGCTTAAGTACAAGTGGACTGACAATCTAAGTTTCTATGATTTGAACCTCTCCTGTGAGTCAGGTTTTAGTTTCCGATGCTTCACTTCAGGTTTACTGTATCCCTTGGACCTTCTTATTGACGATGAAACACAGAAATTGCATCCGAATTTAATACAAAAGGCACAATACGGACTTAAGTACAAGAGGACCGACACTCAAACGTTCTATGATTTGAACCTCTACTGTGAGTCCAGTTTTAGATTCCGATGCTTCACTTCAGGTTTACTGTATCCCTTGGATCTTCTTTTTGACGATAAAACACAGAAATTGCATCCGAAATTGATAGAAAAGGCACAATGCCGACTTAAGTACAAGAGGACAGACACTCTAACTTCCGATTATTTGAACCTCTCCTGTGAGTCCAGTTCTAGATTCCGATGCTTCACTTCAGGTTTACTGTATCCCTTAGACCTTCTTATTGACGATGAAACACAGAAATTGCATGCGAATTTAATACAAAATGCAGAAAGCCGACTTAAGTACAAGAGGACCGACACTCTAACTTTCTATGATTTGAACCTCTCCTGTGAGTCCAGTTTTAGATTCCGATGCTTCACTTCAGGTTTACTGTATCCCTTGGAGCTTCTTATTGACGTTGAGTCACAGAAATTGCATCCGAATTTAATACAAAAGGCACAATGCCAACTTAAGTACAAGAGGACCGACACTCTAACTTTCTATGATTTGAACCTCTCCTGTGAGTCCAGTTTTAGATTCCGATGCTTCACTTAAGGTTTACTGTATCCCTTGGACCTTCTTTTTGACGATGAAACACAGAAATTGCATCCGAATTTAATACAAAAGGCACAATGCCGACTTAAGTACAAGTGGACTGACACTCTAAGTTTCTCTGATTTGAACCTCTCCTGTGAGTCCAGTTTTAGATTCCGATGCTTCACTTCAGGTTTACTGTATCCCTTTGACCTTCTTACTGACAATGAAGCACAGAAATTGCATCCGATTTTAATACAAAAGGCACAATGCCGACTTAAGTACAAGAGGACTGACACTCTAATTGTCTATGATTTGAACCTCTCCTGTGAGTCCAGTTTTAGATGCCGAGGCTTCACTTCAGGTTTACTGTATCCCTTGGACCTTCTTATTGACCATGAAACACAGAAATTGCATCCGAATTTAATACAAAAGGCACAATGCCGACCTAAGTACAAGAGGACTGACACTCTAATTTTTTATGATTTGAACCTCTCCTGTGAGTCCAGTTTTAGATTCCGATGCTTCACTTCAGGTTTACTGTATCCCTTGGACCTTCTTTTTGACGATGAAACACAGAAATTGCATCCGAATTTAATACAAAAGGCACAATGCCGACTTAAGTACAAGAGGACTGACACTCTAACTTTCTATGATTTGAACCTCTCCTGTGAGTCCAGTTTTCGATTCCGATGCTTCACTTCAGGTTTACTGTATCCCTTGGACCTTCTTATTGACGATGAAACACATAAATTGCATCCGAAATTAATACAAAAGGCACAATGCCGACTTAAGTACATGAGGACTGACACTCTAACTTTCTATGATTTGAACCTCTCCTGTGAGTCCTGTTTTTGTTGCCGAGGCTTCACTTCAGGTTTACTGTATCCCTTGGACCTTCTTATTGACGATGAAACACAGAAATTGCATCCGATTTTAATACAAAAGGCACAATGCCGACTTAAGTACAAGAGGACTGACACTCTAACTTCCGATTATTAGAACCTCTCCTGTGAGTCCAGTTTTAGATTCCGATGCTTCACTTCAGGTTTACTGTATCCCTTGGACCTTCTTATTGACGATGAACCACAGAAATTGCATCCGAAATTAATACAAAAGGCACAATGCCGACTTAAGTACAAGAGGACAGACACTCTAATTTTCTATGATTTGAACCACTCCTGTGGGGCCAGTTTTAGATTCCGATGCTGCACTTCAGGTTTACTGTATGCCTTGGACCTTCTTATTGACGATGAAACACAGAAATTGCATCCGAATTCAATACAAAAGGCACAATGCCGACTTAAGTACAAGAGGACTGTCACTCTAACTTTCTATGATTTGAACCTCTCCTGTGAGTCCAGTTTTAGATCCCGATGCTTCAATTCAGGTTTACTATATCCCTTCGACCTTCTTATTGACGATGAAACACGGAAATTGCATCCGAATTTAATACAAAGGCACAATGCCGGCTTAAGTACAAGTGGACTGACAATCTAAGTTTCTATGATTTGAACCTCTCCTGTGATTCCAGTTTCAGATTCCGATGCTTCACTTCTAGTTTACTGTATCCCTTGGACCTTCTTATTGACGATGAAACACAGAAAATGCATGCGAATTTAATACAAAAGGCACAATGCCGACTTAAGTACAAGAGGACTGACACTCTAAGTTTCTATGATTTGAACCTCTCCTGTGAGTCAGGTTTTAGTTTCCGATGCTTCACTTCAGGTTTACTGTATCCCTTGGACCTTCTTATTGACGATGAAACACAGAAATTGCATCCAAATTTAATACAAAAGGCACAATACGGACTTAAGTACAAGAGGACTGACACTCTAACTTTCTTTGATTTGAACCTCTCCTCTGATTCCACTTTTAGATTTCGATGCTTCACTTCAGGTTTTCTGTATTCCTTTGGACCCTCTTATTGACGATGAAACACAGAAATTGCATCCGAATTTAATACAAAAGGCACAATGCCGACTTAAGTACAAGAGGACTGACACTCTAACTTTCTATGATTTGAACCTCTTCTGTGAGTCCAGTTTTAGATTCCGATGCTTCACTTCAGGTTTACTGTATCCCTTGCACCTTCTTATTGACGATGAAACACAGAAATTGCATCCGAATTTAATACAAAATGCACAATGCCGACTTAAGTACAAGAGGACCGACACTCAATCTTTCTATGATTTGAACCTCACCTGTGAGTCCAGTTTTAGATTCCAATGCTTCACTTCAGGTTTACTGTATCCCTTGGACCTTCTTATTGACGATGAAACACAGAAATTGCATCCGAAATTAATAGAAAAGGCACAATGTCGACTTAAGTACAAGAGGACAGACACTCTAACTTTCTATGATTTAAACCAATCCTGTGAGGCCAGTTTTAGATTCCGATGCTTCACTTCAGGTTTAGTGTATCCCTTGGACCTTCGTATTGACGATGAAACACAGAAATTGCATCCGAATTTAATACAAAAGGCACAATGCCGACTTAAGTACAAGAGGACTGACACTCTAACTTTCTATGATTTGAACCTCTCCTGTGAGTGCAATTTTAGATTCCGATGCTTCACTTCAGGTTTACTATATCCCTTGGATTTTCTTATTGACGATGAAACACAGAAATTGCATCCGAATTTAATACAAAATGCACAATGCCGGCTTAAGTACAAGAGCACTGTCACTCTAACTTTCTATGATTTGAACCTCTCCTGTGATTCCAGTTTTAGATTCCGATGCTTTACTTCAGGTTTACTGTATACCTTGGACCTTCTTATTGACGATGAAACACAGAAATTGCATCCGAATTTAATACAAAAGGCACAATGCCGACTTAAGTACAAGGGGACTGACACTATAACTGTCTCTGATTTGTACCTCTTCTGTGAGTCCAGTTTTAGATTCCGATGCTTCACTTCAGGTTTACTGTATCCCATGGACTTTCTTATTGACGATGAAACACAGAAATTGCATCCGATTTTAATACAAAAGGCACAATGCCGACTTAAGTACAAGATGACAGACACTCTAACTTTCTATGATTGGAACCTCTCCTGTGAGTCCTGCTTTTGTTGCCGAGGCTTCACTTCAGGTTTACTGTATCCCTTGGACCTTCTTATTGACGATGAAACACAGAAATTGCATCCGAATTTAATACAAAAGGCACAATGGCGACTTAAGTACAAGAGGACTGACACTCTAACTTCCGATTATTTGAACCTCTCCTGTGAGTCCAGTTTTAGATTCCGATGCTTCACTTCAGGTATACTGTATCCCTTGGACCTTCTTATTGACGATGAAACACAGAAATTGCATGCAAATATAATACAACATGCACAATGCCAACTTAAGTACAAAAGGACCGACACTCTAACTTTCTATGATTTGAACCTCACCTGTGAGTCCAGTTTTAGATTCCGATGCTTCACTTCAGGTTTACTGTATCCCTTGGACCTTCTCATTGACGATGAAACACAGAAATTGCATCTAATTTAATACAAAAGGCACAATGCCGACTTAAGTACAAGAGGACTGACACTCTAACTTTCTGTGATTTGAACCTCTCCTGTGAGTCCAGTTTTAGATTCCGATGCTTCACTTCAGATTTACTGTATCCCTTGGACCTTCTTATTGACGATGAAACACAGAAATTGCGTCCGATTTTAATACAAAAGGCACAATGCCGACTTAAGTAAAAGAGAACTGACACTCTAAATTTCTATGATTTGAACCTCCCCTGTGAGTCCAGTTTTTGTTGCCGAGGCTTCACTTCAGGTTTACTGTATCCCTTGGACCTTCTTATTGCCGATGAAACACAGAAATTGCATCCGAAATTAATACAAAAGTCACAATGCCGACTTAAGTACAAGAGAACTGACACTCTAAATTTCTATGATATGAACCTCTCCTGTGAGTCCAGTTTTAGTTGCCGAGGCTTCACTTCAGGTTTACTGTATCCCTTGGACCTTCTTATTGACGATGAAACACAGAAATTGCATCCGAATTTAATACAAAAGGCACAATGCGGACTTAAGTACAAGAGGACTGACACTCTAACTTTCATTGATTTGAACCTCTCCTCTGATTCCACATTTAGACTCCGATGCTTCACTTCAGGTTTTCTGTATTCCTTTGGACCTTCTTATTGACGATGAAACACAGAAATTGCATTCGAATTTAATACAAAAGGCACAATGCCGACTTAAGTACAAGAGGACTGACACTCTAACTTTCTATGATTTGAACCTCTCCTGTGAGTCCAGTTTTAGATTCCGATGCTTCACTTCAGGTTTACTGTATACCTTGGACCTTCTTATTGACGATGAAACACAGAAATTGCTTCCGAATTTAATACAAAAGGGACAATGCCGGCTTAAGTACAAGAACACTGACACTCTAACTTCCTATGATTTGAACCTCTCCTGTGATTCTAGTTTTAGATTCCAATGCTTCACTTCAGGTTTACTGTATCCCTTGGACCTTCTTGTTGACGATGAAACACAGAAATTGCATCCGAATTTAATGCAAAAGGCACAATGCCGACTTAAGTACAAGAGGACTGACACTCTAACTTTCTTCGATTTGAACCTCTCCTGTGATTCCAGTTTTAGATTCCGATGCTTCATTTCAGGTTTTCTGTATCCCTTGGACCTTCTTATAAACGATGAAACACAGAAATTACATCCGAATTTAATACAAAAAGCACAATGCCGACTTAAGTACAAGAGGACTAACACTCTAACTTTCTATGATTTGAACCTCTCCTGTGCTTCCAGTTTTAGATTCCGATGCTTCACTTCAAGTTTACTGTATCCCTTGGACCTTCTTATTGACGATGAAACACAGAAATTTCATCCGAATTTAATACAAAAGGCACAATGCCGACTTAAGTACAAGAGGATTGATACTCTAACTTTATGTGATTTGAACCTCTCCTGTGAGTCCAGTTTTAGTTTCCGATGCTTCACTTCAGATTTACTGTATCCCTTGGACCTTCTTATTGACGATGAAACACAGAAATTGCGTCCGAATTTTATACAAAAGGCACAATGCCGACATAAGTACAAGAGAACTGACACTCTAAATTTCTATGATTTGAACCTCTCCTGTGAGACCAATTTTTGTTGCCGAGGCTTCACTTCAGTTGTACTGTATCCCTTAGACCTTCTTATTGACGATGAAACACAGAAATTGCATCCGAAATTAATAGAAAAGGCACAATGCCAACATAAGTACAAGAGGACAGACACTCTAACTTCCGATTATTTGAACCTCTCCTGTGAGTCCAGCTTTAGATTCCGATGCTTTACTTCAGGTTTACTGTATCCCTTGGACCTTCTTATTGACGATGAAACACAGAAATTGCATCCGAATTTAATACAAAAGGCACAATGCCGACTTAAGTACAAGGGGACTGACACTATAACTGTCTCTGATTTGTACCTCTTCTGTGAGTCCAGTTTTAGATTCCGATGCTTCACTTCAGGTTTACAGTATCCCTTGGACTTTCTTATTGACGATGAAACACAGAAATTGCATCCGATTTTAATACAAAAGGCACAATGCCGACTTAAGTACAAGATGACAGACACTCTAACTTTCTATGATTGGAACCTCTCCTGTGAGTCCTGTTTTTGTTGCCGAGGCTTCACTTCAGGTTTACTGTATCCCTTGGACCTTCTTATTGACGATGAAACACAGAAATTGCATCCGAATTTAATACAAAAGGCACAATGGCGACTTAAGTACAAGAGGACTGACACTCTAACTTCCGATTATTTGAACCTCTCCTGTGAGTCCAGTTTTAGATTCCGATGCTTCACTTCAGGTTTACTGTATCCCTTGGACTTTCTTATTGACGATGAAACACAGAAATTGCATGCAAATATAATACAACATGCACAATGCCAACTTAAGTACAAAAGGACCGACACTCTAACTTTCTATGATTTGAACCTCACCGGTGAGTCCAGTTTTAGATTCCGATGCTTCACTTCAGGTTTACTGTATCCCTTGGACCTTCTTATTGACGATGAAACACAGAAATTGCATCTAATTTAATACAAAAGGCACAATGCCGACTTAAGTACAAGAGGACTGACACTCTAAGTTTCTGTGATTTGAACCTCTCCTGTGAGTCCAGTTTTAGATTCCGATGCTTCACTTCAGATTTACTGTATCCCTTGGACCTTCTTATTGACGATGAAACACAGAAATTGCGTCCGAATTTAATACAAAAGGCACAATGCCGACTTAAGTAAAAGAGAACTGACACTCTAAATTTCTATGATTTGAACCTCTCCTGTGAGTCCAGTTTTTGTTGCCGAGGCTTCACTTCAGGTTTACTGTATCCCTTGGACCTTCTTATTGACGATGAAACACAGAAATTGCTTCCGAATTTAATACAAAAGTGACAATGCCGGCTTAAGTACAAGAACACTGACACTCTAACTTTCTATGATTTGAACCTCTCCTGTGATTCCAGTTTTAGATTCCAATGCTTCACTTCAGGTTTACTGTATCCCTAGGACCTTCTTGTTGACGATGAAACACAGAAATTGCATCCGAATTTAATACATAAGGCACAATGCCGACTTAAGTACAAGAGGACTGACACTCTAACTTTCTTCGATTTGAACCTCTCCTGTGATTCCAGTTTTAGATTCCGATGCTTCATTTCAGGTTTTCTGTATCCCTTGGACCTTCTTATAAACGATGAAACACAGAAATTACATCCGAATTTAATACAAAAAGCACAATGCCGACTTAAGTACAAGAGGACTAACACTCTAACTTTCTATGATTTGAACCTCTCCTGTGCTTCCAGTTTTAGATTCCGATGCTTCACTTCAAGTTTACTGTATCCCTTGGACCTTCTTATTGACGATGAAACACAGAAATTTCATCCGAATTTAATACAAAAGGCACAATGCCGACTTAAGTACAAGAGGATTGATACTCTAACTTTATGTGATTTGAACCTCTCCTGTGAGTCCAGTTTTAGTTTCCGATGCTTCACTTCAGATTTACTGTATCCCTTGGACCTTCTTATTGACGATGAAACACAGAAATTGCGTCCGAATTTTATACAAAAGGCACAATGCCGACATAAGTACAAGAGAACTGACACTCTAAATTTCTATGATTTGAACCTCTCCTGTGAGACCAATTTTTGTTGCCGAGGCTTCACTTCAGTTGTACTGTATCCCTTAGACCTTCTTATTGACGATGAAACACAGAAATTGCATCCGAAATTAATAGAAAAGGCACAATGCCGACATAAGTACAAGAGGACAGACACTCTAACTTCCGATTATTTGAACCTCTCCTGTGAGTCCAGTTTTAGATTCCGATGCTTCACTTCAGGTTTACTGTATACCTTGGACCTTCTTATTGACGATGAAACACAGAAATTGCATGCAAATATAATACAACATGCACAATGCCAACTTAAGTACAAAAGGACCGACACTCTAACTTTCTATGATTTGAACCTCACCTGTGAGTCCAGTTTTAGATTCCGATGCTTCACTTCAGGTTTACTGTATCCCTTGGACCTTCTCATTGACGATGAAACACAGAAATTGCATCTAATTTAATACAAAAGGCACAATGCCGACTTAAGTACAAGAGGACTGACACTTTAACTTTCTGTGATTTGAACCTCTCCTGTGAGTCCAGTTTTAGATTCCGATGCTTCACTTCAGATTTACTGTATCCCTTGGACCTTCTTATTGACGATGAAACACAGAAATTGCGTCCGATTTTAATACAAAAGGCACAATGCCGACTTAAGTAAAAGAGAACTGACACTCTAAATTTCTATGATTTGAACCTCTCCTGTGAGTCCAGTTTTTGTTGCTGAGGCTTCACTTCAGGTTTACTGTATCCCTTGGACCTTCTTATTGCCGATGAAACACAGAAATTGCATCCGAAATTAATACAAAAGTCACAATGCCGACTTAAGTACAAGAGAACTGACACTCTAAATTTCTATGATATGAACCTCTCCTGTGAGTCCAGTTTTTGTTGCCGAGGCTTCACTTCAGGTTTACTGTATCCCTTGGACCTTCTTATTGACGATGAAACACAGAAATTGCATCCGAATTTAATACAAAAGGCACAATGCGGACTTAAGTACAAGAGGACTGACACTCTAACTTTCATTGATTTGAACCTCTCCTCTGATTCCACATTTAGATTCCGATGCTTCACTTCAGGTTTTCTGTATTCCTTTGGACCTTCTTATTGACGATGAAACACAGAAATTGCATTCGAATTTAATACAAAAGGCACAATGCCGACTTAAGTACAAGAGGACTGACACTCTAACTTTCTATGATTTGAACCTCTCCTGTGAGTCCAGTTTTAGATTCCGATGCTTCACTTCAGGTTTACTGTATACCTTGGACCTTCTTATTGACGATGAAACACAGAAATTGCTTCCGAATTTAATACAAAAGGGACAATGCCGGCTTAAGTACAAGAACACTGACACTCTAACTTTCTATGATTTGAACCTCTCCTGTGATTCCAGTTTTAGATTCCAATGCTTCACTTCAGGTTTACTGTATCCCTTGGACCTTCTTGTTGACGATGAAACACAGAAATTGCATCCGAATTTAATGCAAAAGGCACAATGCCGACTTAAGTACAAGAGGACTGACACTCTAACTTTCTTCGATTTGAACCTCTCCTGTGATTCCAGTTTTAGATTCCGATGCTTCATTTCAGGTTTTCTGTATCCCTTGGACCTTCTTATAAACGATGAAACACAGAAATTACATCCGAATTTAATACAAAAAGCACAATGCCGACTTAAGTACAAGAGGACTAACACTCTAACTTTCTATGATTTGAACCTCTCCTGTGCTTCCAGTTTTAGATTCCGATGCTTCACTTCAAGTTTACTGTATCCCTTCGACCTTCTTATTGACGATGAAACACAGAAATTGCATCCGAAATTAATAGAAAAGGCACAATGCCGACATAAGTACAAGAGGACAGACACTCTAACTTCCGATTATTTGAACCTCTCCTGTGAGTCCAGTTTTAGATTCCGATGCTTTACATCAGGTTTACTGTATCCCTTGGACCTTCTAATTGACGATGAAACACAGAAATTGCATCCGAATTTAATACAAAAGGCACAATGCCGACTTAAGTACAAGGGGACTGACACTATAACTGTCTCTGATTTGTACCTCTTCTGTGAGTCCAGTTTTAGATTCCGATGCTTCACTTCAGGTTTACAGTATCCCTTGGACTTTCTTATTGACGATGAAACACAGAAATTGCATCCGATTTTAATACAAAAGGCACAATGCCGACTTAAGTACAAGATGACAGACACTCTAACTTTCTATGATTGGAACCTCTCCTGTGAGTCCTGTTTTTGTTGCCGAGGCTTCACTTCAGGTTTACTGTATCCCTTGGACCTTCTTATTGACGATGAAACACAGAAATTGCATCCGAATTTAATACAAAAGGCACAATGGCGACTTAAGTACAAGAGGACTGACACTCTAACTTCCGATTATTTGAACCTCTCCTGTGAGTCCAGTTTTAGATTCCGATGCTTCACTTCAGGTTTACTGTATCCCTTGGACCTTCTTATTGACGATGAAACACAGAAATTGCATGCAAATATAATACAACATGCACAATGCCAACTTAAGTACAAAAGGACCGACACTCTAACTTTCTATGATTTGAACCTCACCGGTGAGTCCAGTTTTAGATTCCGATGCTTCACTTCAGGTTTACTGTATCCCTTGGACCTTCTTATTGACGATGAAACACAGAAATTGCATCTAATTTAATACAAAAGGCACAATGCCGACTTAAGTACAAGAGGACTGACACTCTAACTTTCTGTGATTTGAACCTCTCCTGTGAGTCCAGTTTTAGATTCCGATGCTTCACTTCAGATTTACTGTATCCCTTGGACCTTCTTATTGACGATGAAACACAGAAATTGCGTCCGAATTTAATACAAAAGGCACAATGCCGACTTAAGTAAAAGAGAACTGACACTCTAAATTTCTATGATTTGAACCTCTCCTGTGAGTCCAGTTTTTGTTGCCGAGGCTTCACTTCAGGTTTACTGTATCCCTTGGACCTTCTTATTGACGATGAAACACAGAAATTGCTTCCGAATTTAATACAAAAGGGACAATGCCGGCTTAAGTACAAGAACACTGACACTCTAACTTTCTATGATTTGAACCTCTCCTGTGATTCCAGTTTTACATTCCAATGCTTCACTTCAGGTTTACTGTATCCCTAGGACCTTCTTGTTGACGATGAAACACAGAAATTGCATCCGAATTTAATACAAAAGGCACAATGCCGACTTAAGTACAAGAGGACTGACACTCTAACTTTCTTCGATTTGAACCTCTCCTGTGAGACCAATTTTTGTTGCCGAGGCTTCACTTCAGTTGTACTGTATCCCTTAGACCTTCTTATTGACGATGAAACACAGAAATTGCATCCGAAATTAATAGAAAAGGCACAATGCCGACATAAGTACAAGAGGACAGACACTCTAACTTCCGATTATTTGAACCTCTCCTGTGAGTCCAGTTTTAGATTCCAATGCTTCACTTCAGGTTTACTGTATACCTTGGACCTTCTTATTGACGATGAAACACAGAAATTGCATGCGAATTTAATACAAAATGCAGAAAGCCGACTTAAGTACAAGAGGACCGACACTCTAACTTTCTATGATTTGAACCTCTGGTGTGAGTCCAGTTTTAGATTCCGATGCTTCACTTCAGGTTTACTGTATCCCTTGGAGCGTCTTATTGACGTTGAGTCATAGAAATTGCATCCGAATTTAATACAAAAGGCACAATGCCAACTTAAGTACAAGAGGACCGACACTCTAACTTTCTATGATTTGAACCTCTCCTGTGAGTCCAGTTTTCGATTCCGATGCTTCACTTCAGATTTACTGTATCCCTTGGACCTTCTTACTGACAATGAAGCACAGAAATTGCATCCGATTTTAATACAAAAGGCACAATGCCGACTTAAGTACAAGAGGACTGACACTCTAATTGTCTATGATTTGAACCTCTCCTGTGAGTCCAGTTTTAGATGCCGAGGCTTCACTTCAGGTTTACTGTATCCCTTGGACCTTCTTATTGACGATGAAACACAGAAATTGCATCCGAATTTAATACAAAAGGCACAATGCCGACCTAAGTACAAGAGGACTGACACTCTAACTTTCTATTATTTGAACCTCTCCTGTGAGTCCAGTTTTCGATTCCGATGCATCACTTCAGGGTTACTGTATCCCTTGGACCTTCTTATTGACGATGAAACACATAAATTGCATCCGAATTTAATACAAAAGGCACAATGCCGACTTAAGTACAAGAGGACTGACACACTAACTTTCTATGATTTGAACCTCTCCTGTGAGTCCTGTTTTTGTTTCCGAGGCTTCACTTCAGGTTTACTGTATCCCTTGGACCTTCTTATTGACGATGAAACACAGAAATTGCATCCGAATTTAATACAAAAGGCACAATGTCGACTTAAGTACAAGAGGACTGACACTCTAATTTCCGATTATTAGAACCTCTCCTGTGAGTCCAGTTTTAGATTCCGATGCTTCACTTCAGGTTTACTGTATCCCTTGGACCTTCTTATTGACGATGAAACACAGAAATTGCATGCGAATTTAATACAAAATGCACAATGCCGACCTAAGTACAAGAGGACCGACACACTAACTTTCTATGATTTGAACCTCACCTGTGAGTCCAGTTTTAGATTCCGATGCTTCACTTCAGGTTTACTGTATCCCTTGGACCTTCTTATTGACGATGAAACACAGAAATTGCATCCGAAATTAATACAAAAGGCACAATGCCGACTTAAGTACAAGAGGACTGTTACTCTAACTTTCTATGAATTGAACCTCTCCTGTGAGTCCAGTTTTAGATCCCGATGCTTCAATTCAGGTTTACTATATCCCTTCGACCTTCTTATTGACGATGAAACACGGAAATTGCATCCGAATTTAATACAAAGTCACAATGCCGGCTTAAGTACAAGTGGACTGACAATCTAAGTTTCTATGATTTGAACCTCTACTGTGATTCCAGTTTTAGATTCCGTGGCTTCACTTCAAGTTTACTGTATCCCTTGGACCTTCTTATTGACGATGAAACACAGAAATTGCATGCGAATTTAATACAAAAGGCACAATGCCGACTTAAGTACAAGAGGACTGACACTCTAATTTTCTATGATTTGAACCTCTCCTGTGAGTCAGGTTTTAGTTTCCGATGCTTCACTTCAGGTTTACTGTATCCCTTGGACCTTCTTATTGACGATGAAACACAGAAATTGCATCCGAATTTATTACAAAAGGCACAATACGGACTTAAGTACAAGAGGACTGACACTCTAACATTCATTGATTTGAACCTCTCCTCTGATTCCACTTTTAGATTCCGATGCTTCACTTCAGGTTTTCTGTATTCCTTTGGACCTTCTTATTGACGATGAAACACAGAAATTGCATCCGAATTTAATACAAAAGGCACAATGCCGACTTAAGTACCAGAGGACTGACACTCAATCTTTCTATGATTTGAACCTCACCTGTGAGTCCAGTTTTAGATTCCGATGCTTCACTTCAGGTTTACTGTATCCCTTGGACCTTCTTATTGACGATGAAACACAGAAATTGCATCCGAATTTAATACAAATTGCACAATGCCGACTAAAGTACAAGAGGACCGACACTCAATCTTTCTATGATTTGAACCTCACCTGTGAGTCCAGTTTTAGATTCCAATGCTTCACTTCAGGTTTACTGTATCCCATGCACCTTCTTATTGACGATGAAACACAGAAATTGCATCCGAAATTAATTGAAAAGGCACAATGTCGACTTAAGTACAAGAGGACAGACACTCTAATTTTCTATGATTTGAACCACTCCTGTGAGGCCAGTTTTAGATTCCGATGCTTCACTTCAGGTTTACTGAATCCCTTGCACCTTCTTGTTGACAATGAAACACAGAAATTGCATACGAATTTAATACAAATGGCACAATGCCGACTTAAGTACTAGAGGACTGACACTCTAACTTTCTATGATTTGAACCTCTCCTGTGAGTCCTGTTTTTGTTGCCGAGGCTTCACTTCAGGTTTACTGTATCCCTTGGACCTTCTTATTGACGATGAAACACAGAAATTGCATCCGAATTTAATACAAAAGGCACAATGCCGACTTAAGTACAAGAGGACTGCCACTCTAACTTCCGATTATTTGAACCTCTCCTGTGAGTCCAGTTTTAGATTCCGATGCTTCACTTCAGGTTTACTGTATCCCTTGGACCTTCTTATTGACGTTGGAACACAGAAATTGCATGCAAATATAATACAACATGCACAATGCCGACTTAAGTACAAAAGGACCGACACTCTAACTTTCTATGATTTGAACCTCACCTGTGAGTCCAGTTTTAGATTCCGATGCTTCACTTCAGGTTTACTGTATCCCTTGGACCTTCTTATTGACGATGAAACACAGAAATTGTATCCAATTTAATACAAAAGGCACAATGCCGACTTAAGTACAAGAGGACTGACACTCTAACTTCCGATTATTTGAACCTCTCCTGTGAGTCCAGTTTTAGATTCCGATGCTTCACTTCAGATTTACTGTATCCCTTGGACCATCTTATTGACGATGAAACACAGAAATTGCGTCCGAATTTAATACAAAATGCACAATGCCGACTTAAGTACAAGAGAACTGACACTCTGAATTTCTATGATTTGAACCTCTCCTGTGAGTCCAGTTTTTGCTGCCGAGACTTCACTTCAGGTTTACTGTATCCCTTGGACCTTCTTATTGACGATGAAACACAGAAATTGCATCCGAAATTAATACAAAAGGCACATTCCGACTTAAGTACAAGAGAACTGACACTCTAAATTTCTATGATATGAACCTCTCCTGTGAGTCCAGTTTTTGTTGCCGAGGCTTCACTTCAGGTTTACTGTATCCCTTGGACCTTCTTATTGACGATGAAACACAGAAATTGCATCCGAATTTAATACAAAAGGCACAATGCGGACTTAAGTACAAGAGGACTGACACTCTAACTTTCATTGATTTGAACCTCTCGTCTGATTCCACTTTTAGATTCCGATGCTTCACTTCAGGTTTTCTGTATTCCTTTGGACCTTCTTATTGACGATGAAACACAGAAATTGCTCCCGAATTTAATACAAAAGGGACAATGCCGGCTTAAGTACAAGAGCACTGACACTCTAACTTTCTATGATTTGAACCTCTCCTGTGATTCCAGTTTTAGATTCCAATGCTTCACTTATGGTTTACTGTATCCCTTGGACCTTCTTGTTGACGATGAAACACAGAAATTGCATCCGAATTTAATACAAAAGGCATAATGCCGACTTAAGTACAAGAGGACTGACACTCTAACTTTCTTCGATTTGAACCTCTCCTGTGATTCCAGTTTTAGATTCCGATGCTTCACTTCAGGTTATCTGTATCCCTTGGACTTTCTTATTGACGATGAAACACAGAAATTGCATCCGAATTTAATACAAAAGGCACAATGCCAACTTAAGTACAAGGGGACTGACACTCTAACTTTCTATTATTTGAACCTCTCCTGTGAGTCCAGTTTTAGATTCCGATGCTTCACTTCAGGTTTACTGTATCCCTTGGACCTTCTTATTGACGATGAAACACAGAAATTGCATCCGAATTTAATACAAATGGCACAATGCTGACTTAAGTACATGAGGACTGACACCTTAACTTTCTATGAATTGAACCACTGCTGTGAGTCCCGTGTTAGATTCCGATGATTCACTTCAGGTTTACTGTATCCCTTGGACCTTCTTATAAACGATGAAACACAGAAATTACATCCGAATTTAATACAAAAAGCACAATGCCGACCTAAGTACAAGAGGACTAACACTCTAACTTTCTATGATTTGAACCTCTCCTGTGCTTCCAGTTTTAGATTCCGATGCTTCACTTCAGATTTACTGTATCCCTTGGACCTCCTTATTGACGATGAAACACAGAAATTGCGTCCGAATTTTATACAAAAGGCACAATGCCGACATAAGTACAAGAGAACTGACACTCTAAATATCTATGATTTGAACCTCTCCTGTGAGACCAATTTTTGTTGCCGAGGTTTCACTTCAGGTGTACTGTATCCCTTAGACCTTCTTATTGACGATGAAACACAGAAATTGCATCCGAAATTAATACAAAAGGCACAATGCCGACTTAAGTACAAGAGGACTGACACTCTAACTTTCTATGATTTGAGCCTCTCATGTGAGTCAGGTTTTAGTTTCCGATGCTTCACTTCAGGTTTACTGTATCCCTTGGACCTTCTGATTGACGATGAAACACAGAAATTGCATCCGAATTTAATACAAAAGGCACAATGCCGGCTTAAGTACAAGAGGACTGACACTCTAACTTTCTATGATTTGAACCTCACCTGTGAGTCCAGTTTTTGTTGCCGAGGCTTCACTTCAGGTTTACTGTATTCCTTGGACCTTCTTATTGACGATGAAACACAGAAATTGCATCCTAAATTAATACAAAAGGCACAATGCCGACTTAAGTACAAGAGAACTGACACTCTAAATTTCTATGATATGAACCTCTCCTGTGAGTCCAGTTTTTGTTGCCGAGGCTTCACTTCAGGTTTACTGTATCCCTTGGACCCTCTTATTGACGATGAAACACAGAAATTGCATCCGAATTTAATACAAAAGGCACAATGCGGACTTAAGTACAAGAGGACTGACACTCTAACTTTCATTGATTTGAACCTCTCCTCTGATTCCTATTTTAGATTCCGATGCTTCACTTCAGGTTTTCTGTATTCCATTGGACCTTTTTATTGACGATGAAACACAGAAATTGCATTCGAATTTAATACAAAAGGCACAATGCCGACTTAAGTACAAGAGGAATGACACTCTAACTTTCTATGATTTGAACCTCTCCTGTGAGTCCAGTTTTAGATTCCGATGCTTCACTTCAGGTTTACTGTATCCCTTGGACCTTCTTATTGACGATGAAACACAGAAATTGCTTCCGAATTTAATACAATAGGGACAATGCCGGCTTAAGTACAAGAGCACTGACACTCTAACTTTCTATTATTTGAACCTCTCCTGTGAGTCCAGTTTTAGATTCCGATGCTTCACTTCAGGCTTACTGTATCCCTTGGACCTTCTTTTCGACGATGAAACACAGAAATTGCATCCGAATTTAATACAAAATGCACAATGCCGGCTTGAGTACAAGAGGACTGACACTCTAACTTTCTATGATTTGAACCTCACCAGTTTTAGATTCCGATGCTTCACTTCAGGTTTACTGTATCCCTTGGACCTTCTTATTGACGATGAAACACAGAAATTGCATCCGAGTTTAATACAAAAGGCACAATGCCGACGTAAGTACAGGAGGACTGACACTCTAACTTTCTATGATTTGAACCTCTCCTGTGAGTCCAGTTTTAGATTCCGATGCTTCACTTCAGATTTACTGTATCCCTTGGACCTTCTTATTGACGACGAAACACAGAAATTGCATCCGAATTTAATACAAAATGCACAATGCTGACTTAAGTACAAGAGGACTGACACTCCAACTTTCTATGAATTGAACCACTCCTGTGAGTCCCGTGTTAGATTCCGATGCTTCACTTCAGGTTTACTGTATCCCTTGGACCTTCTTATAAACGATGAAACACAGAAATTACATCAGAATTTAATACAAAAAGCACAATGCCGACCTAAGTACAAGAGGACTAACACTCTAACTTTCTATGATTTGAACCTCTCCTGTGCTTCCAGTTTTAGATTCCGATGCTTCACTTCAAGTTTACTGTATCCCTTGGACCTTCTTATTGACGATGAAACACAGAAATTTCATCCGAATTTAATACAAAAGGCACAATGCCGACTTAAGTACAAGAGGACTGACACTCTAACTTTCTGTGATTTGAACCTCTCCTGTGAATCCAGTTTTAGTTTCCGATGCTTCACTTCAGATTTACTGTATCTCTTGGACCTTCTTATTGACGATGAAACACAGAAATTGCGTCCGAATGTTATACAAAAGGCACAATGCCGACATAAGTACAAGAGAACTGACACTCTAAATTTCTATGATTTGAACCTCTCCTGTGAGACCAATTTTTGTTGCCGAGGTTTCACTTCAGGTGTACTGTATCCCTTAGACCTTCTTATTGACGATGAAACACATAAATTGCATCCGAAATTAATACAAAAGGCACAATGCCGACTTAAGTACAAGAGGACAGACACTATAAGTTTCTATGATTTGAGCCTCTCCTGTGAGTCAGGTTTTAGTTTCCGATGCTTCACTTCAGGTTTACTGAATCCCCTGCACCTTCTTATTGACAATGAAACACAGAAATTGCATACGAATTTAATACAAAATGCACAATGCCGACTTAAGTACAAGAGGACTGACACTCTAACTTTCTATGATTTGAACCTCTCCTGTGAGTCCTGTTTTTGTTGCCGAGGCTTCACTTCAGGTTTACTGTATCCCTTGGACCTTCTTATTGACGATGAAACACAGAAATTGCTTCCGAATTTAATACAAAAGGCACAATGCCGACTTAAGTTCAAGAGGACTGACACTCTAACTTTCTATGATTTGAACCTCTCCAGTGAGTCCAGTTTTAGATTCCGATGCTTCACTTCAGATTTACTGTATCCCTTGGACCTTCTTATTGACGATGAAACACAGAAATTGCATGCAAATATAATACAACATGCACAATGCCGACTTAAGTACAAAAGGACCGACACTCTAACTTTCTGTGATTTGAACCTCTCCTGTGAGTCCAGTTTTAGATTCCGATGCTTCACTTCAGATTTACTGTATCCATTGGACCTTCTTATTGACGATGAAACACAGAAATTGCATCCGAATTTAATACAAAAGGCACAATGCCGGCTTAAGTACAAGAGGACTGACACTCTAACTTTCTATGATTTGAACCTCACCTGTGAGTCCAGTTTTTGTTGCCGAGGCTTCACTTCAGGTTTACTGTATCCCTTGGACCTTCTTATTGACGATGAAACACAGAAATTGCATCCTAAATTAATACAAAAGGCACAATGCCGACTTAAGTACAAGAGAACTGACACTCTAAATTTCTATGATATGAACCTCTCCTGTGAGTCCAGTTTTTGTTGCCGAGGCTTCACTTCAGGTTTACTGTATCCCTTGGACCTTCTTATTGACGATGAAACATAGAAATTGCATCCGAATTTAATACAAAAGGCACAATGCGGACTTAAGTACAAGAGGACTGACATTCTAACTTTCATTGATTTGAACCTCTCCCCTGATTCCACTTTTAGATTCCGATGCTTCACTTCAGGTTTTCTGTATTCCATTGGACCTTTTTATTGACGATGAAAGACAGAAAATGCATTCGAATTTAATACAAAAGGCACAATGCCGACTTAAGTACAAGAGGAATGACACTCTAACTTTCTATGATTTGAACCTCTCCTGTGAGTCCAGTTTTAGATTCCGATGCTTCACTTCAGGTTTACTGTATCCCTTGGACCTTCTTATTGACGATGAAACACAGAAATTGCTTCCGAATTTAATACAATAGGGACAATGCCGGCTTAAGTACAAGAGCACTGACACTCTAACTTTCTATTATTTGAACCTCTCCTGTGAGTCCAGTTTTAGATTCCGATGCTTCACTTCAGGCTTACTGTATCCCTTGGACCTTCTTTTCGACGATGAAACACAGAAATTGCATCCGAATTTAATACAAAATGCACAATGCCGGCTTGAGTACAAGAGGACTGACACTCTAACTTTCTATGATTTGAACCTCACCAGTTTTAGATTCCGATGCTTCACTTCTGGTTTACTGTATCCCTTGGACCTTCTTATTGACGATGAAACACAGAAATTGCATCCGAGTTTAATACAAAAGGCACAATGCCGACGTAAGTACAGGAGGACTGACACTCTAACTTTCTATGATTTGAACCTCTCCTGTGAGTCCAGTTTTAGATTCCGATGCTTCACTTCAGATTTACTGTATCCCTTGGACCTTCTTATTGACGACGAAACACAGAAATTGCATCCGAATTTAATACAAAATGCACAATGCTGACTTAAGTACAAGAGGACTGACACTCCAACTTTCTATGAATTGAACCACTCCTGTGAGTCCCGTGTTAGATTCCGATGCTTCACTTCAGGTTTACTGTATCCCTTGGACCTTCTTATAAACGATGAAACACAGAAATTACATCAGAATTTAATACAAAAAGCACAATGCCGACCTAAGTACAAGAGGACTAACACTCTAACTTTCTATGATTTGAACCTCTCCTGTGCTTCCAGTTTTAGATTCCGATGCTTCACTTCAAGTTTACTGTATCCCTTGGACCTTCTTATTGACGATGAAACACAGAAATTTCATCCGAATTTAATACAAAAGGCACAATGCCGACTTAAGTACAAGAGGACTGACACTCTAACTTTCTGTGATTTGAACCTCTCCTGTGAATCCAGTTTTAGTTTCCGATGCTTCACTTCAGATTTACTGTATCTCTTGGACCTTCTTATTGACGATGAAACACAGAAATTGCGTCCGAATGTTATACAAAAGGCACAATGCCGACATAAGTACAAGAGAACTGACACTCTAAATTTCTATGATTTGAACCTCTCCTGTGAGACCAATTTTTGTTGCCGAGGTTTCACTTCAGGTGTACTGTATCCCTTAGACCTTCTTATTGACGATGAAACACATAAATTGCATCCGAAATTAATACAAAAGGCACAATGCCGACTTAAGTACAAGAGGACAGACACTATAAGTTTCTATGATTTGAGCCTCTCCTGTGAGTCAGGTTTTAGTTTCCGATGCTTCACTTCAGGTTTACTGAATCCCCTGCACCTTCTTATTGACAATGAAACACAGAAATTGCATACGAATTTAATACAAAATGCACAATGCCGACTTAAGTACAAGAGGACTGACACTCTAACTTTCTATGATTTGAACCTCTCCTGTGAGTCCTGTTTTTGTTGCCGAGGCTTCACTTCAGGTTTACTGTATCCCTTGGACCTTCTTATTGACGATGAAACACAGAAATTGCTTCCGAATTTAATACAAAAGGCACAATGCCGACTTAAGTTCAAGAGGACTGACACTCTAACTTTCTATGATTTGAACCTCTCCAGTGAGTCCAGTTTTAGATTCCGATGCTTCACTTCAGATTTACTGTATCCCTTGGACCTTCTTATTGACGATGAAACACAGAAATTGCATGCAAATATAATACAACATGCACAATGCCGACTTAAGTACAAAAGGACCGACACTCTAACTTTCTGTGATTTGAACCTCTCCTGTGAGTCCAGTTTTAGATTCCGATGCTTCACTTCAGATTTACTGTATCCATTGGACCTTCTTATTGACGATGAAACACAGAAATTGCATCCGAATTTAATACAAAAGGCACAATGCCGGCTTAAGTACAAGAGGACTGACACTCTAACTTTCTATGATTTGAACCTCACCTGTGAGTCCAGTTTTTGTTGCCGAGGCTTCACTTCAGGTTTACTGTATCCCTTGGACCTTCTTATTGACGATGAAACACAGAAATTGCATCCTAAATTAATACAAAAGGCACAATGCCGACTTAAGTACAAGAGAACTGACACTCTAAATTTCTATGATATGAACCTCTCCTGTGAGTCCAGTTTTTGTTGCCGAGGCTTCACTTCAGGTTTACTGTATCCCTTGGACCTTCTTATTGACGATGAAACATAGAAATTGCATCCGAATTTAATACAAAAGGCACAATGCGGACTTAAGTACAAGAGGACTGACATTCTAACTTTCATTGATTTGAACCTCTCCCCTGATTCCACTTTTAGATTCCGATGCTTCACTTCAGGTTTTCTGTATTCCATTGGACCTTTTTATTGACGATGAAAGACAGAAAATGCATTCGAATTTAATACAAAAGGCACAATGCCGACTTAAGTACAAGAGGAATGACACTCTAACTTTCTATGATTTAACCTCTCCTGTGAGTCCAGTTTTAGATTCCGATGCTTCACTTCATGTTTACTGTATCCCTTGGACCTTCTTATTGACGATGAAACACAGAAATTGCTTCCGAATTTAATACAATAGGGACAATGCCGGCTTAAGTACAAGAGCACTGACACTCTAACTATCTATGATTTGAACCTCTCCTGTTATTCCAGTTTTAGATTCCAATGCTTCACTTCAGGTTTACTGTATCCCTTGGACCTTCTTGTTGACGATGAAACACAGAAATTGCATCCGAATTTAATACAAAAGGCACAATGCCGACGTAAGTACAAGAGGACTGACACTCTAACTTTCTCTGATTTGTACCCCTTCTGTGAGTCCAGTTTTAGATTCCGATGCTTCACTTCAGGTTTACTGTATCCTGGGACTTTCTTATTGACGATGAAACACAGAAATTGCATCCGAATTTAATACAAAAGGCACAATGCCAACTTAAGTACAAGAGGACTGACACTCTAACTTTCTATTATTTGAACCTCTCTTGTGAGTCCAGTTTTAGATTCCGATGCTTCACTTCAGGCTTACTGTATCCCTTGGACCTTCTTATCGACGATGAAACACAGAAATTGCATCCGAGTTTAATACAAAAGGCACAATGCCGACGTAAGTACAAGAGGACTGACACTCTAACCTTCTATGATTTGAACCTCTCCAGTGAGTCCAGTTTTAGATTCCGATGCTTCACTTCAGATTTACTGTATCCCTTGGACCTTCTTATTGACGATGAAACACAGAAATTGCATCCGAATTTAATACAAAATGCACAATGCTGACTTAAGTACAAGAGGACTGACACTCCAACTTTCTATGAATTGAACCACTCCTGTGAGTCCCGTGTTAGATTCCGATGCTTCACTTCAGGTTTACTGTATCCCTTGGACCTTCTTATAAACGATGAAACACAGAAATTACATCAGAATTTAATACAAAAAGCACAATGCCGACCTAAGTACAAGAGGACTAACACTCTAACTTTCTATGATTTGAACCTCTCCTGTGCTTCCAGTTTTAGATTCCGATGCTTCACTTCAAGTTTACTGTATCCCTTGGACCTTCTTATTGACGATGAAACACAGAAATTGCGTCCGAATTTTATACAAATGCACAATGCCGACATAAGTACAAGAGAACTGACACTCTAAATTTCTATGACTTGAACCTCTCCTGTGAGACCAATTTTTGTTGCCGAGGCTTCACTTCAGGTGTACTGTATCCCTTAGACCTTCTTATTGACGATGAAACCGAGAAATTGCATCCGAAATTAATACAAAAGGCACAATGCCGACATAAGAACAAGAGGACAGACACTATAAGTTTCTATGATTTGAGCCTCTCCTGTGAGTCAGGTTTTAGTTTCCGATGCTTCACTTCAGGTTTACTGAATCCCTTGGACCTTCTTATTGACAATGAAACACAGAAATTGCATACGAATTTAATACAAAAGGCACAATGCCGACTTAAGTACAAGAGGACTGACACCCTAACTTTCTATGATTTGAACCTCTCCTGTGAGTCCTGTTTTTGTTGCCGAGTCTTCACCTCAGGTTTACTGTATCCCTTGGACCTTCTTATTGACGATGAAACACAGAAATTGCATCCGAATTTAATACAAAAGGCACAATGCCGACTTAAGTACAAGAGGACTGACACTCTAACTTCCGATTATTTGAACCTCTCCTGTGAGTCCAGTTTTAGATTCCGATGCTTCACTTCAGGTTTACTGTATCCCTTGGAACTTCTTATTGACGATGAAACACAGAAATTGCATGCAAATATAATACAACATGCACAATGCCGACTTAAGTACAAAAGGACCCACACTCTAACTTTATATGATTTGAACCTCACCTGTGAGTCCAGTTTTAGATTCTGATGCTTCACTTCAGGTTTACATTATCCCTTGGACCTACTTATTGACGATGAAACACAGAAATTGCATCCGAAATTAATACAAAAGGCACAATGCCGACTTAAGTACAAGAGGACAGACACTCTAACTTTCTATGATTTGAACCACTCCTGTGGGGCCAGTTTTAGATTCCGATGCTTCACTTCAGAATTACTGTATCCCTTGGACCTTCTTATTGACGATGAAACTTAGAAATTGGATCCGAATTTAATACAAAAGGCACAATGCCGACTTAAGTACAAGAGGACTGACATTCTAACTCTCTATGATTTGAACCTCTCCTGTGAGTCCAGTTTTAGATCCCGATGCTTCAATTCAGGTTTACTATATCCCTTCGACCTTCTTATTGACGATGAAACACAGAAATTGCATCCGAATTTAATACAAAAGGCAGAATGCCGGCTTAAGTACAAGTGGACTGACAATCTAAGTTTATATGATTTGAACCTCTCCTGTGATTCCAGTTTTAGATTCCGATGCTTCACTTCAATTTTACTGTATCCCTTGGACCTTCTTATTGACGATGAAACACAGAAATTGCATCCAATTTAATACAAAAGGCACAATGCCGACTTAAGTACAAGAGGACTGACACTCTAACTTTCTGTGATTTGAACCTCTCCTGTGAGTCCAGTTTTAGATTCCGATGCTTCACTTCAGAATTACTGTATCCCTTGGACCTTCTTATTGACAATGAAACACAGAAATTGCGTCCGAATTTAATACAAAAGGCACAATGCCGACTTAAGTACAAGAGAACTGACACTCTAACTTTCTGTGATTTGAACCTCTCCTGTGAATCCAGTTTTAGTTTCCGATGCTTCACTTCAGATTTACTGTATCCCTTGGACCTTCTTATTGACGATGAAACACAGAAATTGCGTCCGAATTTTTTACAAAAGGCACAATGCCGACATAAGTACAAGAGAACTGACACTCTAAATTTCTATGATTTGAACCTCTCCTGTGAGACCAATTTTTGTTGCCGAGGCTTCACTTCAGGTTTACTGTATCCTTTGGACCTTCTTATTGACGATGAAACACAGAAATTGCATCCGAATTTAATACAAAAGGCACAATGCGGACTTAAGTACAAGAGGACTGACACTCTAACTTTCATTGATTTGAACCTCTCCTCTGATTCCACTTTTAGATTCCGATGCTTCACTTCAGGTTTTCTGTATTCCTTTGGACCTTCTTATTGACGATGAAACACAGAAATTGCATTCGAATTTAATACAAAAGGCACAATGCCGACTTAAGTACAAAAGGACCCACACTCTAACTTTCTATGATTTGAACCTCACCTGTGAGTCCAGTTTTAGATTCTGATGCTTCACTTCAGGTTTACTGTATCCCTTGGACCTACTTATTGACGATGAAACACAGAAATTGCATCCGAAATTAATACAAAAGGCACAATGCCGACTTAAGTACAAGAGGACAGACACTCCAACTTTCTATGATTTGAACCACTCCTGTGGGGCCAGTTTTAGATTCCGATGCTTCACTTCAGGTTTACTGTATCCCTTGGACCTTCTTATTGACGATGAAACTCAGAAATTGCATCCGAATTTAATACAAAAGGCAGAATGCCGGCTTAAGTACAAGTGGACTGACAATCTAAGTTTATATGATTTGAACCTCTCCTGTGATTCCAGTTTTAGATTCCGATGCTTCACTTCAATTTTACTGTATCCCTTGGACCTTCTTATTGACGATGAAACACAGAAATTGCATCCAATTTAATACAAAAGGCACAATGCCGACTTAAGTACAAGAGGACTGACACTCTAACTTTCTGTGATTTGAACCTCTCCTGTGAGTCCAGTTTTAGATTCCGATGCTTCACTTCAGATTTACTGTATCCCTTGGACCTTCTTATTGACGATGAAACACAGAAATTGCGTCCGAATTTAATACAAAAGGCACAATGCCGACTTAAGTGCAAGAGAACTGACACTCTAAATTTCTATGATTTGAACCTCTCCTGTGAGTTAAGTTTTTGTTGCCGAGGCTTCACTTCAGGTTTACTGTATCCCTTGGACCTTCTTATTGACGATGAAACACAGAAATTGCATCCGAAATTAATACAAAAGGCACAATGCCGACTTAAGTACATGAGAACTGACACTCTAAATTTCTATGATATGAACCTCTCCTGTGAGTCCAGCTTTTGTTGCCGAGGCTTCACTTCAGGTTTACTGTATCCTTTGGACCTTCTTATTGACGACGAAACACAGAAATTGCATCCGAAAATAATACAAAAGGCACAATGCGGACTTAAGTACAAGAGGACTGACACTCTAACTTTCATTGATTGGAACCTCTCCTCTGTTTCCACTTTTAGATTCCGATGCTTCACTTCAGGTTTTCTGTATTCCTTTGGACCTTCTTATTGACGATGAAACACAGAAATTGCATTCGAATTTAATACAAAAGGCACAATGCCGACTTAAGTACAAGAGGACTGACACTCTAACTTTCTATGATTTGAACCTCTCCTGTGAGTCCAGTTTTAGATTCCGATGCTTCACTTCAGGTTTACTGTATCCCTTGGACCTTCTTATTGACGATGAAACACAGAAATTGCTTCCGAATTTAATACAAAAGGGACAATGCCGGCTTAAGTACAAGAGCACTGACACTCTAACTTTCTATGATTTGAACCTCTCCTGTGATTCCAGTTTTAGATTCCAATGCTTCACTTCAGGTTTACTGTATCCCTTGGACCTTCTTATTGACGATGAAACACAGAAATTGCATCCGAATTTAATACAAAAGGCACAATGCCGACTTAAATACAAGAGGACTGACACTCTAACTTTCTCTGAGTTGTACCCCTTCTGTGAGTCCAGTTTTAGATTCCGATGCTTCACTTCAGGTTTACTGTATCCTTGGACATTCTTATTGACGATGAAACACAGAAATTGCATCCGATTTTAATACAAAAGGCACAATGCCGACCTAAGTACAAGAGGACTAACACTATAACTTTCTATGATTTGATCCTCTCCTGTGCTTCCAGGTTTAGATTCCGATGCTTCACTTCAAGTTTACTGTATCCCTTGAACCGTCTTATTGACGATGAAACACAGAAATTGCATCCGAATTTAATACAAAAGGCACAATGCCGACTTACGTACAAATGGACTGACACTCTAACTTTCTGTGATTTGAACCTCTCCTGTGAGTCCAGTTTTAGTTTCCGATGCTTCACTTCAGATTTACTGTATCCCTTGGACCTTCTTATTGACGATGAAACACAGAATTTGCGTCCGAATTTAATACAAATGACACAATGCCGACTTAAGTACAAGAGAACTGACACTCTAAATTTCTATGACTTGAACCTCTCCTGTGAGTCCAATTTTTGTTGCCGAGGCTTCACTTCAGGTGTACTGTATCCCTTGGACCTTCTTATTGACGATGAAACACAGAATTTGCATACGAATTTAATACAAAAGGCACAATGCCAACTTAAGTACAAGAGGACTGACACTCTAACTTTCTATTATTTGAACCTCTCCTGTGAGTCCAGTTTTAGATTCCGATGCTTCACTTCAGGTTTACTGTATCCCTTGGAGCTTCTTACCGACGATGAAACACAGAAATTGCATCCGAATTTAATACAAAATGCACAATGCCGGCTTAAGTACAAGAGGACTGACACTCTAACTTTCTATGATTTGAACCTCACCTGTGAGTCCAGTTTTAGATTCCGATGCTTCACTTCAGGTTTACTGTATCCCTTGGACCTTCTTATTGACGATGAAACACAGAAATTGGATCCGAATTCAATAAAAAAGGCACAATGCCGACTTAAGTACAAGAGGACTGACACTTTAACTTCCGATTATTTGAACCTCTCCTGTGAGTCCAGTTTTAGATTCCGATGCTTCACTTCAGGTGTACTGTATCCCTTGGACCTTCTTATTGACGATGAAACACAGAAATTGCATACGAATTTAATACAAAAGGCACAGTGCCGACTTAAGTACAAGAGGACAGACACTCTAACTTTCTATGATTTGAACCTCACCTGTGAGTCCAGTTTTAGATTCCGATGCTTCACTTCAGGTTTACTGTATCCCTTGGACCTTCTTATTGACGATGAAACACAGAAATTGCTTCCGAATTTAATACAAAAGGCACAATGCCGACTTAAGTACAAGAGGACTGACACTCTAACTTTCTATGATTTGAACCTCACCTGTGAGTCCAGTTTTATATTCCGATGCTTCACTTCAGGTTTACTGTATCCCTTGGACCTTCTTATTGACGATGAAACACAGAAATTGCATCCGAATTTAATACAAAAGGCACAATGCCGACTTAAGTACAAGAGGATTGACACTCAAACTTCCGATTACTTGATCCTCTCCTGTGAATCCAGTTTTAGATTCCGATGCTTCACTTCAGGTTTACTGTATCCCTTGGACCTTCTTGTTGACGATGAAACACAGAAATTGCATGCAAATATAATACAACATGCACAATGCCGACTTAAGTACAAAAGGACAGACACTCTAACTTTTTATGATTTGAACCTCACCTGTGAGTCCAGTTTTAGATTCCGATGCTTCACTTCAGGTTTACTGTATCCCTTGGACCTACATATTGACGATGAAACACAGAAATTGCATCCGAAATTAATACAAAAGGCACAATGCCGACTTAAGTACAAGAGGACAGACACTCTAACTTTCTATGATTTGAACCACTCCTGTGGTGCCAGTTTTAGATTCCGATGCTTCACTTCAGGTTTACTGTATCCCTTGGACCTTCTTATTGACGATGAAACTCAGAAAATGCATCCGAATTTAATACAAAAGGCACAATGCCGACTTAGGTACAAGAGGACTGACACTCTAACTTTCTATGATTTGAACCTCTCCTGTGAGTCCAGTTTTAGATCCCGATGCTTCAATTCAGGTTTACTATATCCCTTCGACCTTCTTATTGACGATGAAACACAGAAATTGCATCCGAATTTAATACAAAAGGCACAATGCCGGCTTAAGTACAAGTGGACTGACAATCTAAGTTTATATGATTTGAACCTCTCCTGTGATTCCAGTTTTAGATTCCGATGCTTCACTTCAATTTTACTGTATCCCTTGGACCTTCTTATTGACGATGAAACACAGAAATTGCATCCAATTTAATACAAAAGGCACAATGCCGACTTAAGTACAAGAGGACTGACACTCTAACTTTCTGTGATTTGAACCTCTCCTGTGAGTCCAGTTTTAGATTCCGATGCTTCACTTCAGATTTACTGTATCCCTTGGACCTTCTTATTGACGATGAAACACAGAAATTGCGTCCGAATTTAATACAAAAGGCACAATGCCGACTTAAGTACAAGAGAACAGACACTCTAAACTTCTATGATTTGAACCTCTCCTGTGAGTCCAGTTTTTGTTGCAGAGGCTTCACTTCAGGTTTACTGTATCCCTTGGACCTTCTTATTGACGATGAAACACAGAAATTGCATCCGAATTTAATACAAAAGCACAATGCGGACTTAAGTACAAGAGGACTGACACTCTAACTTTCTATGATTTGAACCTCTCCTGTGAGTCCAGTTTTAGATTCCGATGCTTCACTTCAGGTTTCCTGTATCCCTTGGACCTTCTTATTGACGATGAAACACAGAAATTGCTTCCGAATTTAATACAAAAGGGACAATGCCGGCTTAAGTACAAGAGCACTGACACTCTAACTTTCTATGATTTGAACCTCTCCTGTGATTCCAGTTTTAGATTCCAATGCTTCACTTCAGGTTTACTGTATCCCTTGGACCTTCATATTGACGATGAAACACAGAAATTAAATCCGAATTTAATACAAAAGGCACAATGCCGACTTAAGTACAAGAGTACTGATACTCTAACTTTCTCTGATTTGTACCCCTTCTGTGAGTCCAGTTTTAGATTCCGATGCTTCACTTCAGGTTTACTGTATCCTTGGACTTTCTTATTGACGATGAAACACAGAAATTGCATCCGATTTTAATACAAAAGGCACAATGCCGACCTAAGTACAAGAGGACTAACACTATAACTTTCTATGATTTGAACCTCTCCTGTGCTTCCAGTTTTAGATTCCGATGCTTCACTTCAAGTTTACTGTATCCCTTGAACCTTCTTATTGACGATGAAACACAGAAATTGCATCCGAATTTAATACAAAAGGCACAATGCCGACTTAAGTACAAATGGACTGACACTCTAATTTTCTGTGATTTGAACCTCTCCTGTGAGTCCAGTTTTAGTTTCCGATGCTTCACTTCAGATTTACTGTATCCCTTGGACCTTCTTATTGACGATGAAACACAGAATTTGCGTCCGAATTTAATACAAATGACACAATGCCGACTTAAGTACAAAAGAACTGACACTCTAAATTTCTATGACTTGAACCTCTCCTGTGAGTCCAATTTTTGTTGCCGAGGCTTCACTTCAGGTGTACTGTATCCCTTGGACCTTCTTATTGACGATGAAACACAGAATTTGCATACGAATTTAATACAAAAGGCACAATGCCAACTTAAATACAAGAGGACTGACACTCTAACTTTCTATTATTTGAACCTCTCCTGTGAGTTCAGTTTTAGATTCCGATGCTTCACTTCAGGTTTACTGTATCCCTTGGAGCTTCTTACCGACGATGAAATTCAGAAAATGCATCCGAATTTTATACAAAATGCACAATGCCGGCTTAAGTACAAGAGGACTGACACTCTAACTTTCTATGATTTGAACCTCACCTGTGAGTCCAGTTTTAGATTCCGATGCTTCACTTCAGGTTTACTGTATCCCTTGGACCTTCTTATTGACGATGAAACACAGAAATTGGATCCGAATTTAATACAAAAGGCACAATGCCGACTTAAGTACAAGAGGACTGACACTTTAACTTCCGATTATTTGAACCTCTCCTGTGAGTCCAGTTTTAGATTCCGATGCTTCACTTCAGGTTTACTGTATCCCTTGGACCTTCTTATTGACGATGAAACACAGAAATTGCATGCAAATATAATACGACATACACAATGCCGACTTAAGTAGAAATGTACCGACACTCTAACTTTCTATGATTTGAACCTCACCTGTGAGTCCAGTTTTAGATTCCGATGCTTCACTTCAGGTTTACTGTATCCCTTGGACCTTCTTATTGACGATGAAACACAGAAATTGCATCCGAATTTAATACAAAAGGCACAATGCGGACATAAGTACAAGAGGACTGACACTCTAACTTTCATTGATTTGAACCTCTCCTCTGATTCCAATTTTAGATTCCGAAGCTTCACTTCAGGTTTTCTGTATTCCTTTGGACCTTCTTATTGACGATGAAACACAGAAATTGCGTCCGAATATAATACAAAAGGCACAATGCCGACTTAAGTACAAGAGAACTGACACTCTAAATTTCTATGATTTGAACCTCTCCTGTGATTCCAGTTTTAGATTCCAATGCTTCACTTCAGGTTTACTGTATCCCTTGGACCTTCTTATTGACGATGAAACACAGAAATAGCATCCGAATTTAATACAAAAGGCACAATGCCGACTTAAGTACAAGAGGACTGACACTGTAACTTTCTCTGAGTTGTACCCCTTCTGTGAGTCCAGTTTTAGATTCCGATGCTTCACTTCAGGTTTACTGTATCCTTGGACTTTCTTATTGACGATGAAACACAGAAATTGCATCCGATTTTAATACAAAAGGCACTATGCCGACCTAAGTACAAGAGGACTAACACTATAACTTTCTATGATTTGAACCTCTCCTTTGCTTCCAGTTTTAGATTCCGATGCTTCACTTCAAGTTTACTGTATCCCTTGAACCTTCTTATTGACGATGAAACAGAGAATTTGCGTCCGAATTTAATACAAATGGCACAATGCCGACTTTAGTACAAGAGAACTGACACTCTAAATTTCTACGACTTGAACCTCTCCTGTGAGTCCAATTTTTGTTGCCGAGGCTTCACTTCAGGTGTACTGTATCCCTTGGACCTTCTTATTGACGATGAAACACAGAAATTCCATACGAATTTAATACAAAAGGCACAGTGCCGACTTAAGTACAAGTGGACTGACACTCTAACTTTCTATTATTTGAACCTCTCCTGTGAGTCCAGTTTTAGATTCCGATGCTTCACTTCAGGTTTACTGTATCCCTTGGACCTTCTTATCGACGATGAAACACAGAAATTGCATCCGAATTTAATACAAAATGCACAATGCCGGCTTAAGTACAAGAGGACTGACACTCTAACTTTCTATGATTTGAACCTCACCTGTGAGTCCAGTTTTAGATTCCGATGCTTCACTTCAGGTTTACTGTATCCCTTGGACCTTCTTATTGACGATGAAACACAGAAATTGCATCCGAATTTAATACAAAAGGCACAATGCCGACTTAAGTACAAGAGGATTGACACTCAAACTTCCGATTACTTGATCCTATCCTGTGAATCCAGTTTTAGATTCCGATGCTTCACTTCAGGTTTACTGTATCCCTTGGACCTTCTTATTGACGATGAAACACAGAAATTGCATGCAAATATAATACAACATGCACAATGCCGACTTAAGTACAAAAGGACAGACACTCTAACTTTTTATGATTTGAACCTCACCTGTGAGTCCAGTTTTAGATTCCGATGCTTCACTTCAGGTTTACTGTATCCCTTGGACCTACTTATTGACGATGAAACACAGAAATTGCATCCGAATTTAATACAAAAGGCACAATGCCGACTTAAGTACAAGAGGACTGACACTCTAACTTCCGATTATTTGAACCTCTCCTGTGAGTCCAGTTTTAGATTCCGATGCTTCACTTCAGGTTTACTGTATCCCTTGGACCTTCTTATTGACGATGAAACACAGAAATTGCATGCGAATTTAATACAAAAGGCACAATGCCGACTTAAGTACAATTGGACTGACACTCTAATTTTCTGTGATTTGAACCTCTCCTGTGAGTCCAGTTTTAGTTTCCGATGCTTCACTTCAGATTTACTGTATCCCTTGGACCTTCTTATTGACGATGAAACACAGAATTTGCGTCCGATTTTAATACAAATGACACAATGCCGACTTAAGTACAAGAGAACTGACACTCTAAATTTCTATGACTTGAACCTCTCCTGTGAGTCCAATTTTTGTTGCCGAGGCTTCACTTCAGGTGTACTGTATCCCTTGGACCTTCTTATTGACGATGAAACACAGAATTTGCATCCGATTTTAATACAAAAGGCACAATGCCGACCTAAGTACAAGAGGACTAACACTATAACTTTCTATGATTTGAACCTCTCCTTTGCTTCCAGTTTTAGATTCCGATGCTTCACTTCAAGTTTACTGTATCCCTTGAACCTTCTTATTGACGATGAAACAGAGAATTTGCGTCCGAATTTAATACAAATGGCACAATGCCGACTTTAGTACAAGAGAACTGACACTCTAAATTTCTACGACTTGAACCTCTCCTGTGAGTCCAATTTTTGTTGCCGAGGCTTCACTTCAGGTGTACTGTATCCCTTGGACCTTCTTATTGACGATGAAACACAGAAATTGCATACGAATTTAATACAAAAGGCACAGTGCCGACTTAAGTACAAGTGGACTGACACTCTAACTTTCTATTATTTGAACCTCTCCTGTGAGTCCAGTTTTAGATTCCGATGCTTCACTTCAGGTTTACTGTATCCCTTGGACCTTCTTATCGACGATGAAACACAGAAATTGCATCCGAATTTAATACAAAATGCACAATGCCGGCTTAAGTACAAGAGGACTGACACTCTAACTTTCTATGATTTGAACCTCACCTGTGAGTCCAGTTTTAGATTCCGATGCTTCACTTCAGGTTTACTGTATCCCTTGGACCTTCTTATTGACGATGAAACACAGAAATTGCATCCGAATTTAATACAAAAGGCACAATGCCGACTTAAGTACAAGAGGATTGACACTCAAACTTCCGATTACTTGATCCTATCCTGTGAATCCAGTTTTAGATTCCGATGCTTCACTTCAGGTTTACTGTATCCCTTGGACCTTCTTATTGACGATGAAACACAGAAATTGCATGCAAATATAATACAACATGCACAATGCCGACTTAAGTACAAAAGGACAGACACTCTAACTTTTTATGATTTGAACCTCACCTGTGAGTCCAGTTTTAGATTCCGATGCTTCACTTCAGGTTTACTGTATCCCTTGGACCTACTTATTGACGATGAAACACAGAAATTGCATCCGAATTTAATACAAAAGGCACAATGCCGACTTAAGTACAAGAGGACTGACACTCTAACTTCCGATTATTTGAACCTCTCCTGTGAGTCCAGTTTTAGATTCCGATGCTTCACTTCAGGTTTACTGTATCCCTTGGACCTTCTTATTGACGATGAAACACAGAAATTGCATGCGAATTTAATACAAAAGGCACAATGCCGACTTAAGTACAATTGGACTGACACTCTAATTTTCTGTGATTTGAACCTCTCCTGTGAGTCCAGTTTTAGTTTCCGATGCTTCACTTCAGATTTACTGTATCCCTTGGACCTTCTTATTGACGATGAAACACAGAATTTGCGTCCGATTTTAATACAAATGACACAATGCCGACTTAAGTACAAGAGAACTGACACTCTAAATTTCTATGACTTGAACCTCTCCTGTGAGTCCAATTTTTGTTGCCGAGGCTTCACTTCAGGTGTACTGTATCCCTTGGACCTTCTTATTGACGATGAAACACAGAATTTGCATCCGATTTTAATACAAAAGGCACAATGCCGACCTAAGTACAAGAGGACTAACACTATAACTTTCTATGATTTGAACCTCTCCTTTGCTTCCAGTTTTAGATTCCGATGCTTCACTTCAAGTTTACTGTATCCCTTGAACCTTCTTATTGACGATGAAACAGAGAATTTGCGTCCGAATTTAATACAAATGGCACAATGCCGACTTTAGTACAAGAGAACTGACACTCTAAATTTCTACGACTTGAACCTCTCCTGTGAGTCCAATTTTTGTTGCCGAGGCTTCACTTCAGGTGTACTGTATCCCTTGGACCTTCTTATTGACGATGAAACACAGAAATTGCATACGAATTTAATACAAAAGGCACAGTGCCGACTTAAGTACAAGTGGACTGACACTCTAACTTTCTATTATTTGAACCTCTCCTGTGAGTCCAGTTTTAGATTCCGATGCTTCACTTCAGGTTTACTGTATCCCTTGGACCTTCTTATCGACGATGAAACACAGAAATTGCATCCGAATTTAATACAAAATGCACAATGCCGGCTTAAGTACAAGAGGACTGACACTCTAACTTTCTATGATTTGAACCTCACCTGTGAGTCCAGTTTTAGATTCCGATGCTTCACTTCAGGTTTACTGTATCCCTTGGACCTTCTTATTGACGATGAAACACAGAAATTGCATCCGAATTTAATACAAAAGGCACAATGCCGACTTAAGTACAAGAGGATTGACACTCAAACTTCCGATTACTTGATCCTATCCTGTGAATCCAGTTTTAGATTCCGATGCTTCACTTCAGGTTTACTGTATCCCTTGGACCTTCTTATTGACGATGAAACACAGAAATTGCATGCAAATATAATACAACATGCACAATGCCGACTTAAGTACAAAAGGACAGACACTCTAACTTTTTATGATTTGAACCTCACCTGTGAGTCCAGTTTTAGATTCCGATGCTTCACTTCAGGTTTACTGTATCCCTTGGACCTACTTATTGACGATGAAACACAGAAATTGCATCCGAATTTAATACAAAAGGCACAATGCCGACTTAAGTACAAGAGGACTGACACTCTAACTTCCGATTATTTGAACCTCTCCTGTGAGTCCAGTTTTAGATTCCGATGCTTCACTTCAGGTTTACTGTATCCCTTGGACCTTCTTATTGACGATGAAACACAGAAATTGCATGCGAATTTAATACAAAAGGCACAATGCCGACTTAAGTACAATTGGACTGACACTCTAATTTTCTGTGATTTGAACCTCTCCTGTGAGTCCAGTTTTAGTTTCCGATGCTTCACTTCAGATTTACTGTATCCCTTGGACCTTCTTATTGACGATGAAACACAGAATTTGCGTCCGATTTTAATACAAATGACACAATGCCGACTTAAGTACAAGAGAACTGACACTCTAAATTTCTATGACTTGAACCTCTCCTGTGAGTCCAATTTTTGTTGCCGAGGCTTCACTTCAGGTGTACTGTATCCCTTGGACCTTCTTATTGACGATGAAACACAGAATTTGCATACGAATTTAATACAAAAGGCACAATGCCAACTTAAATACAAGAGGACTGACACTCTAACTTTCTATTATTTGAACCTCTCCTGTGAGTTCAGTTTTAGATTCCGATGCTTCACTTCAGGTTTACTGTATCCCTTGGAGCTTCTTACCGACGATGAAACACAGAAATTGCATCCGAATTTTATACAAAATGCACAATGCCGGCTTAAGTACAAGAGGACTGACACTCTAACTTTCTATGATTTGAACCTCACCTGTGAGTCCAGTTTTAGATTCCGATGCTTCACTTCAGGTTTACTGTATCCCTTGGACCTTCTTATTGACGATGAAACACAGAAATTGGATCCGAATTTAATACAAAAGGCACAATGCCGACTTAAGTACAAGAGGACTGACACTTTAACTTCCGATTATTTGAACCTCTCCTGTGAGTCCAGTTTTAGATTCCGATGCTTCACTTCAGGTTTACTGTATCCCTTGGACCTTCTTATTGACGATGAAACACAGAAATTGCATGCAAATATAATACGACATACACAATGCCGACTTAAGTAGAAATGTACCGACACTCTAACTTTCTATGATTTGAACCTCACCTGTGAGTCCAGTTTTAGATTCCGATGCTTCACTTCAGGTTTACTGTATCCCTTGGACCTTCTTATTGACGATGAAACACAGAAATTGCATCCGAATTTAATACAAAAGGCACAATGCGGACATAAGTACAAGAGGACTGACACTCTAACTTTCATTGATTTGAACCTCTCCTCTGATTCCAATTTTAGATTCCGAAGCTTCACTTCAGGTTTTCTGTATTCCTTTGGACCTTCTTATTGACGATGAAACACAGAAATTGCGTCCGAATTTAATACAAAAGGCACAATGCCGACTTAAGTACAAGAGAACTGACACTCTAAATTTCTATGATTTGAACCTCTCCTGTGATTCCAGTTTTAGATTCCAATGCTTCACTTCAGGTTTACTGTATCCCTTGGACCTTCTTATTGACGATGAAACACAGAAATTGCATCCGAATTTAATACAAAAGGCACAATGCCGACTTAAGTACAAGAGGACTGACACTCTAACTTTCTCTGAGTTGTACCCCTTCTGTGAGTCCAGTTTTAGATTCCGATGCTTCACTTCAGGTTTACTGTATCCTTGGACTTTCTTATTGACGATGAAACACAGAAATTGCATCCGATTTTAATACAAAATGCACAATGCCGACCTAAGTACAAGAGGACTAACACTATAACTTTCTATGATTTGAACCTCTCCTTTGCTTCCAGTTTTAGATTCCGATGCTTCACTTCAAGTTTACTGTATCCCTTGAACCTTCTTATTGACGATGAAACAGAGAATTTGCGTCCGAATTTAATACAAATGGCACAATGCCGACTTAAGTACAAGAGAACTGACACTCTAAATTTCTACGACTTGAACCTCTCCTGTGAGTCCAATTTTTGTTGCCGAGGCTTCACTTCAGGTGTACTGTATCCCTTGGACCTTCTTATTGACGATGAAACACAGAAATTGCATACGAATTTAATACAAAAGGCACAGTGCCGACTTAAGTACAAGTGGACTGACACTCTAACTTTCTATTATTTGAACCTCTCCTGTGAGTCCAGTTTTAGATTCCGATGCTTCACTTCAGGTTTACTGTATCCCTTGGACCTTCTTATCGACGATGAAACACAGAAATTGCATCCGAATTTAATACAAAATGCACAATGCCGGCTTAAGTACAAGAGGACTGACACTCTAACTTTCTATGATTTGAACCTCACCTGTGAGTCCAGTTTTAGATTCCGATGCTTCACTTCAGGTTTACTGTATCCCTTGGACCTTCTTATTGACGATGAAACACAGAAATTGCATCCGAATTTAATACAAAAGGCACAATGCCGACTTAAGTACAAGAGGATTGACACTCAAACTTCCGATTACTTGATCCTCTCCTGTGAATCCAGTTTTAGATTCCGATGCTTCACTTCAGGTTTACTGTATCCCTTGGACCTTCTTATTGACGATGAAACACAGAAATTGCATGCAAATATAATACAACATGCACAATGCCGACTTAAGTACAAAAGGACAGACACTCTAACTTTTTATGATTTGAACCTCACCTGTGAGTCCAGTTTTAGATTCCGATGCTTCACTTCAGGTTTACTGTATCCCTTGGACCTACTTATTGACGATGAAACACAGAAATTGCATCCGAAATTAATAGAAAAGGCACAATGCCGACTTAAGTACAAGAGGACAGACACTCTAACTTTCTATGATTTGAACCACTCCTGTGGTGCCAGTTTTAGATTCCGATGCTTCACTTCAGGTTTACTGTATCCCTTGGACCTTCTTATTGACGATGAAACTCAGAAATTGCATCCGAATTTAATACAAAAGGCACAATGCCGACTTAAGTACAAGAGGACTGACACTCTAACTTTCTATGATTTGAACCTCTCCTGTGAGTCCAGTTTTAGATCCCGATGCTTCAATTCAGGTTTACTATATCCCTTCGACCTTCTTATTGACGATGAAACACAGAAATTGCATCCGAATTTAATACAAAAGGCACAATGCCGGCTTAAGTACAAGTGGACTGACAATCTAAGTTTATATGATTTGAACCTCTCCTGTGATTCCAGTTTTAGATTCCGATGCTTCACTTCAATTTTACTGTATCCCTTGGACCTTCTTATTGACGATGAAACACAGAAATTGCATCCAATTTAATACAAAAGGCACAATGCCGACTTAAGTACAAGAGGACTGACACTCTAACTTTCTGTGATTTGAACCTCTCCTGTGAGTCCAGTTTTAGATTCCAATGCTTCACTTCAGATTTACTGTATCCCTTGGACCTTCTTATTGACGATGAAACACAGAAATTGCGTCCGAATTTAATACAAAAGGCACAATGCCGACTTAAGTACAAGAGAACAGACACTCTAAACTTCGATGATTTGAACCTCTCCTGTGAGTCCAGTTTTTGTTGCAGAGGCTTCACTTCAGGTTTACTGTATCCCTTGGACCCTCTTATTGACGATGAAACACAGAAATTGCATCCCAAATTAATACAAAAGGCACAATGCCGACTTAAGTACAAGAGAACTGACACTCTAAATTTCTATGATATGAACCCCTCCTGTGAGTCCAGTTTTTGTTGCCGAGGCTTCACTTCAGGTTTACTGTATCCCTTGGACCTTCTTATTGACGATGAAACACAGAAATTGCATCCGAATTTAATACAAAAGGCACAATGCGGACTTAAGTACAAGAGGACTGACACTCTAACTTTCTATGATTTGAACCTCTCCTGTGAGTCCAGTTTTAGATTCCGATGCTTCACTTCAGGTTTCCTGTATCCCTTGGACCTTCTTATTGACGATGAAACACAGAAATTGCTTCCGAATTTAATACAAAAGGGACAATGCCGGCTTAAGTACAAGAGCACTGACACTCTAACTTTCTATGATTTGAACCTCTCCCGTGATTCCAGTTTTAGATTCCAATGCTTCACTTCAGGTTTACTGTATCCCTTGGACCTTCATATTGACGATGAAACACAGAAATTGAATCCGAATTTAATACAAAAGGCACAATGCCGACTTAAGTACAAGAGTACTGATACTCTAACTTTCTCTGATTAGTACCCCTTCTGTGAGTCCAGTTTTAGATTCCGATGCTTCACTTCAGGTTTACTGTATCCTTGGACTTTCTTATTGACGATGAAACACAGAAATTGCATCCGATTTTAATACAAAAGGCACAATGCCGACGTAAGTACAAGAGGACTAACCCTCTAACTTTCTATGATTTGAACCTCTCCTGTGCTTCCAGTTTTAGATTCCGATGCTTCACTTCAAGTTTACTGTATCCCTTGAACCTTCTTATTGACGATGAAACACAGAAATTGCATCCGAATTTAATACAAAAGGCACAATGCCGACTTAAGTACAAATGGACTGACACTCTAACTTTCTGTGATTTGAACCTCTCCTGTGAGTCCAGTTTTAGTTTCCGATGCTTCGATCAGATTTACTGTATCCCTTGGACCTTGTTATTGACGATGAAACACAGAATTTGCGTCCGAATGTAATACAAATGGCACAATGCCGACTTAAGTACAAGAGAACTGACACTCTAAATTTCTACGACTTGAACCTCTCCTGTGAGTCCAATTTTTGTTGCCGAGGCTTCACTTCAGGTGTACTGTATCCCTTGGACCTTCTTATTGACGATGAAACACAGAAATTGCATACGAATTTAATACAAAAGGCACAGTGCCGACTTAAGTACAAGAGGACTGACACTCTACCTTTCTATTATTTGAACCTCTCCTGTGAGTCCAGTTTTAGATTCCGATGCTTCACTTCAGGTTTACTGTATCCCTTGGACCTTCTTATCGACGATGAAACACAGAAATTGCATCCGAATTTAATACAAAATGCACAATGCCGGCTTAAGTACAAGAGGACTAACACTCTAACTTTCTATGATTTGAACCTCACCTGTGAGTCCAGTTTTAGATTCCGATGCTTCACTTCAGGTTTACTGTATCCCTTGGACCTTCTTATTGACGATGAAACACAGAAATTGCATCCGAATTTAATACAAAAGGCACAATGCCGACTTAAGTACAAGAGGATTGACACTCAAACTTCCGATTATTTGAACCTCTCCTGTGAATCCAGTTTTAGATTCCGATGCTTCACTTCAGGTTTACTGTATCCCTTGGACCTTCTTATTGACGATGAAACACAGAAATTGCATGCAAATATAATACAACATGCACAATGCCGACTTAAGTACAAAAGGACCGACACTCTAACTTTTTATGATTTGAACCTCACCTGTGAGTCCAGTTTTAGATTCCGATGCTTCACTTCAGGTTTACTGTATCCCTTGGACCTACTTATTGACGATGAAACACAGAAATTGCATCCGAAATTAATACAAAAGGCACAATGCCGACGTAAGTACAAGAGGACAGACACTCTAACTTTCTATGATTTGAACCACCCCTGTGGTGCCAGTTTTAGATTCCGATGCTTCACTTCAGGTTTACTGTATCCCTTGGACCTTCTTATTGACGATGAAACTCAGAAATTGCATCCGAATTTAATACAAAAGGCACAATGCCGACTTAAGTACAAGAGGACTGACACTCTAACTTTCTATGATTTGAAGCTCTCCTGTGAGTCCAGTTTTAGATCCCGATGCTTCAATTCAGGTTTACTATATCCCTTCGACCTTCTTATTGACGATGAAACACAGAAATTGCATCCGAATTTAATACAAAAGGCACAATGCCGGCTTAAGTACAAGTGGACTGACAATCTAAGTATATGATTTGAACCTCTCCTGTGATTCCAGTTTTAGATTCCGATGCTTCACTTCAATTTTACTGTATCCCTTGGACCTTCTTATTGACGATGAAACACAAAAATTGCATCCAATTTAATACAAAAGGCACAATGCCGACTTAAGTACAAGAGGACTGACACTCTAACTTTCTGTGATTTGAACCTCTCCTGTGAGTCCAGTTTTAGTTTCCGATGCTTCACTTCAGATTTACTGTATCCCTTGGACCTTCTTATTGACGATGAAACACAGAAATTGCGTCCGAATTTAATACAAAAGGCACAATGCCGACTTAAGTACAAGAGAACAGACACTCTAAACTTCTATGATTTGAACCTCTCCTGTGAGTCCAGTTTTTGTTGCAGAGGCTTCACTTCAGGTTTACTGTATCCCTTGGACCCTCTTATTGACGATGAAACACAGAAATTGCATCCGAAATTAATACAAAAGGCACAATGCCGACTTAAGTATAAGAGAACTGACACTCTAAATTTCTATGATATGAACCTCTCCTGTAAGTCCGGTTTTTGTTGCCGAGGCTTCACTTCAGGTTTACAGTATCCCTTGGACCTTCTTATTGACGATGAAACACAGAAAGTGCATCCGAATTTAATACAAAAGGCACAATGCGGACTTAAGTACAAGAGGACTGACACTCTAACTTTCTATGATTTGAACCTCTCCTGTGAGTCCAGTTTCAGATTCCGATGCTTCACTTCAGGTTTACTGTATCCCTTGGACCTTCTTATTGACGATGAAACACAGAAATTGCATCCGAATTTAATACAAAAGGCAGAATGCCGGCTTAAGTACAAGTGGACTGACAATCTAAGTTTATATGATTTGAACCTCTCCTGTGATTCCAGTTTTAGATTCCGATGCTTCACTTCAATTTTACTGTATCCCTTGGACCTTCTTATTGACGATGAAACACAGAAATTGCATCCAATTTAATACAAAAGGCACAATGCCGACTTAAGTACAAGAGGACTGACACTCTAACTTTCTATGATTTGAACCTCTCCTGTGAGTCCAGTTTTAGATCCCGATGCTTCAATTCAGGTTTACTATATCCCTTCGACCTTCTTATTGACGATGAAACACAGAAATTGCATCCGAATTTAATACAAAAGGCACAATGCCGGCTTAAGTACAAGTGGACTGACAATCTAAGTATATGATTTGAACCTCTCCTGTGATTCCAGTTTTAGATTCCGATGCTTCACTTCAATTTTACTGTATCCCTTGGACCTTCTTATTGACGATGAAACACAAAAATTGCATCCAATTTAATACAAAAGGCACAATGCCGACTTAAGTACAAGAGGACTGACACTCTAACTTTCTGTGATTTGAACCTCTCCTGTGAGTCCAGTTTTAGATTCCGATGCTGCACTTCAGATTTACTGTTTCCCTTGGACCTTCTTATTGACGATGAAACACAGAAATTGCGTCCGAATTTAATACAAAAGGCACAATGCCGACTTAAGTACAAGAGAACAGACACTCTAAACTTCTATGATTTGAACCTCTCCTGTGAGTCCAGTTTTTGTTGCAGAGGCTTCACTCCAGGTTTACTGTATCCCTTGGACCCTCTTATTGACGATGAAACACAGAAATTGCATCCGAAATTAATACAAAAGGCACAATGCCGACTTAAGTACAAGAGAACTGACACTCTAAATTTCTATGATATGAACCTCTCCTGTAAGTCCAGTTTTTGTTGCCGAGGCTTCACTTCAGGTTTACAGTATCCCTTGGACCTTCTTATTGACGATGAAACACAGAAATTGCATCCGAATTTAATACAAAAGGCACAATGCGGACTTAAGTACAAGAGGACTGACACTCTAACTTTCTATGATTTGAACCTCTCCTGTGAGTCCAGTTTTAGATTCCGATGCTTCACTTCAGTGTTACTGTATCCCTTGGACCTTCTTATTGACGATGAAACACAGAAATTGCATCCGAATTTAATACAAAAGGCAGAATGCCGGCTTAAGTACAAGTGGACTGACAATCTAAGTTTATATGATTTGAACCTCTCCTGTGATTCCAGTTTTAGATTCCGATGCTTCACTTCAATTTTACTGTATCCCTTGGACCTTCTTATTGACGATGAAACACAGAAATTGCATCCAATTTAATACAAAAGGCACAATGCCGACTTAAGTACAAGAGGACTGACACTCTAACTTTCTGTGATTTGAACCTCTCCTGTGAGTCCAGTTTTAGATTCCGATGCTTCACTTCAGATTTACTGTATCCCTTGGACCTTCTTATTGACGATGAAACACAGAAATTGCGTCCGAATTTAATACAAAAGGCACAATGCCGACTTAAGTACAAGAGAACTGACACTCTAAATTTCTATGATTTGAACCTCTCCTGTGAGTTAAGTTTTTGTTGCCGAGGCTTCACTTCAGGTTTACTGTATCCCTTGGACCTTCTTATTGACGATGAAACACAGAAATTGCATCCGAAATTAATACAAAAGGCACAATGCCGACTTAAGTACATGAGAACTGACACTCTAAATTTCTATGATATGGACCTCTCCTGTGAGTCCAGTTTTTGTTGCCGAGGCTTCACTTCAGGTTTACTGTATCCCTTGGACCTTCTTATTGACGACGAAACACAGAAATTGCATCCGAATTTAATACAAAAGGCACAATGCGGACTTAAGTCCAAGAGGACTGACACTCTAACTTTCATTGATTTGAACCTCTCCTCTGATTCCACTTTTAGATTCCGATGCTTCACTTCAGGTTTTCTGTATTCCTTTGGACCTTCTTATTGACGATGAAACACAGAAATTGCATTCGAATTTAATACAAAAGGCACAATGCCGACTTAAGTACAAGAGGACTGACACTCTAACTTTCTATGATTTGAACCTCTCCTGTGAGTCCAGTTTTAGATTCCGATGCTTCACTTCAGGTTTACTGTATCCCTTGGACCTTCTTATTGACGATGAAACACAGAAATTGCTTCCGAATTTAATACAAAAGGGACAATGCCGGCTTAAGTACAAGAGGACTGACACTCTAACTTTCTATGATTTGAACCTCTCCTGTGATTCCAGTTTTAGATTCCAATGCTTCACTTCAGGTTTACTGTATCCCTTGGACCTTCTTATTGACGATGAAACACGGAAATTGCTTCCGAATTTAATACAAAAGGCACAATGCCGACTTAAATACAAGAGGACTGACACTCTAACTTTCTCTGAGTTGTACCCCTTCTGTGAGTCCAGTTTTAGATTCCGATGCTTCACTTCAGGTTTACTGTATCCTTGGACTTTCTTATTGACAATGAAACACAGAAATTGCATCCGATTTTAATACAAAAGGCACAATGCCGACCTAAGTACAAGAGGACTAACACTATAACTTTCTATGATTTGAACCTCTCCTGTGCTTCCAGTTTTAGATTCCGATGCTTCACTTCAAGTTTACTGTATCCCTTGAACCTTCTTATTGACGATGAAACACAGAATTTGCATCCGAATTTAATACAAAAGGCACAATGCCGACTTAAGTACAAATGGACTGACACTCTAACTTTCTGTGATTTGAACCTCTCCTGTGAGTCCAGTTTTAGTTTCCGATGCTTCACTTCAGATTTACTGTATCCCTTGGACCTTCTTATTGACGATGAAACACAGAATTTGCGTCCGAATTTAATACAAATGACACAATGCCGACTTAAGTACAAGAGAACTGACACTCTAAATTTCTATGACTTGAACCTCTCCTGTGAGTCCAATTTTTGTTGCCGAGGCTTCACTTCAGGTGTACTGTATCCCTTGGACCTTCTTATTGACGATGAAACACAGAATTTGCATACGAATTTAATACAAAAGGCACAATGCCAACTTAAGTACAAGAGGACTGACACTCTAACTTTCTATTATTTGAACCTCTCCTGTGAGTCCAGTTTTAGATTCCGATGCTTCACTTCAGGTTTACTGTATCCCTTGGAGCTTCTTACCGTGATGAAACACAGAAATTGCATCCGAATTTAATACAAAATGCACAATGCCGGCTTAAGTACAAGAGGACTGACACTCTAACTTTCTATGATTTGAACCTCACCTGTGAGTCCAGTTTTAGATTCCGATGCTTCACTTCAGGTTTACTGTATCCCTTGGACCTTCTTATTGACGATGAAACACAGAAATTGGATCCGAATTTAATACAAAAGGCACAATGCCGACTTAAGTACAAGAGGACTGACACTTTAACTTCCGATTATTTGAACCTCTCCTGTGAGTCCAGTTTTAGATTCCGATGCTTCACTTCAGGTTTACTGTATCCCTTGGACCTTCTTATTGACGATGAAACACAGAAATTGCATGCAAATATAATACAACATACACAATGCCGACTTAAGTACAAATGTACCGACACTCTAACTTTCTATGATTTGAACCTCACCTGTGAGTCCAGTTTTAGATTCCGATGCTTCACTTCAGGTTTACTGTATCCCTTGGACCTTCTTATTGACGATGAAACACAGAAATTGCATCCGAATTTAATACAAAAGGCACAATGCGGACTTAAGTACAAGAGGACTGACACTCTAACTTTCATTGATTTGAACCTCTCCTCTGATTCCACTTTTAGATTCCGAAGCTTCACTTCAGGTTTTCTGTATTCCTTTGGACCTTCTTATTGACGATGAAACACAGAAATTGCGTCCGAATTTAATACAAAAGGCACAATGCCGACTTAAGTACAAGAGAACTGACACTCTAAATTTCTATGATTTGAACCTCTCCTGTGATTCCAGTTTTAGATTCCAATGCTTCTCTTCAGGTTTACTGTATCCCTTGGACCTTCTTATTGACGATGAAACACAGAAATTGCATCCGAATTTAATACAAAAGGCACAATGCCGACTTAAGTACAAGAGGACTGACACTCTAACTTTCTCTGAGTTGTACCCCTTCTGTGAGTCCAGTTTTAGATTCCGATGCTTCACTTCAGGTTTACTGTATCCTTGGACTTTCTTATTGACGATGAAACACAGAAATTGCATCCGATTTTAATACAAAAGGCACAATGCCGACCTAAGTACAAGAGGACTAACACTATAACTTTCTATGATTTGAACCTCTCCTGTGCTGCCAGTTTTAGATTCCGATGCTTCACTTCAAGTTTACTGTATCCCTTGAACCTTCTTATTGACGATGAAACACATAAATTGCATCCGAATTTAATACAAAAGGCACAATGCCGACTTAAGTACAAATGGACTGACACTCTAACTTTCTGTGATTTGAACCTCTCCTGTGAGTCCAGTTTTAGTTTCCGATGCTTCACTTCAGATTTACTGTATCCCTTGGACCTTCTTATTGACGATGAAACACAGAATTTGCGTCCGAATTTAATACAAATGGCACAATGCCGACTTAAGTACAAGAGAACTGACACTCTAAATTTCTACGACTTGAACCTCTCCTGTGAGTCCAATTTTTGTTGCCGAGGCTTCACTTCAGGTGTACTGTATCCCTTGGACCTTCTTATTGACGATGAAACACAGAAATTGCATACGAATTTAATACAAAAGGCACAGTGCCGACTTAAGTACAAGTGGACTGACACTCTAACTTTCTATTATTTGAACCTCTCCTGTGAGTCCAGTTTTAGATTCCGATGCTTCACTTCAGGTTTACTGTATCCCTTGGACCTTCTTATCGACGATGAAACACAGAAATTGCATCCGAATTTAATACAAAATGCACAATGCCGGCTTAAGTACAAGAGGACTGACACTCTAACTTTCTAAAATTTGAACCTCACCTGTGAGTCCGGTTTTAGATTCCGATGCTTCACTTCAGGTTTACTGTATCCCTTGGACCTTCATATTGACGATGAAACACAGAAATTGCATCCGCATTTAATACAAAAGGCACAATGCCGACTTAAGTACAAGAGAACAGACACTCTAAACTTCTATGATTTGAACCTCTCCTGTGAGTCCAGTTTTTGTTGCAGAGGCTTCACTTCAGGTTTACTGTATCCCTTGGACCCTCTTATTGACGATGAAACACAGAAATTGCATCCGAAATTAATGCAAAAGGCACAATGCCGACTTAAGTACAAGAGAACTGACCCTCTAAATTTCTATGATATGAACCTCTCCTGTGAGACCAGTTTTTGTTGCCGAGGCTTCACTTCAGGTTTACTGTATCCCTTGGGCCTTCTTATTGACGATGAAACACAGAAATTGCATCCGAATTTAATACAAAAGGCACAATGCGGACTTAAGTACAAGAGGACTGACACTCTAACTTTCTATGATTTGAACCTCTCCTGTGAGTCCAGTTTTAGATTCCGATGCTTCACTTCAGGTTTCCTGTATCCCTTGGACCTTCTTATTGACGATGAAACACAGAAATTGCTTCCGAATTTAATACAAAAGGGACAATGCCGGCTTAAGTACAAGAGCACTGACACTCTAACTTTCTATGATTTGAACCTCTTCTGTGATTCCAGTTTTAGATTCCAATGCTTCACTTCAGGTTTACTGTATCCCTTGGACATTCATATTGACGATGAAACACAGAAATTGAATCCGAATTTAATACAAAAGGCACAATGCCGACTTAAGTACAAGAGTACTGATACTCTAACTTTCTCTGATTTGTACCCCTTCTGTGAGTCCAGTTTTAGATTCCGATGCTTCACTTCAGGTTTACTGTATCCTTGGACTTTCTTATTGACGATGAAACACAGAAATTGCATCCGATTTTAATACAAAAGGCACAATGCCGACCTAAGTACAAGAGGACTAACACTCTAACTTTCTATGATTTGAACCTCTCCTGTGCTTCCAGTTTTAGATTCCGATGCTTCACTTCAAGTTTACTGTATCCCTTGAACCTTCTTATTGACGATGAAACACAGAAATTGCATCCGAATTTAATACAAAAGGCACAATGCCGACTTAAGTACAAATGGACTGACACTCTAACTTTCTGTGATTTGAACCTCTCCTGTGAGTCCAGTTTTAGTTTCCGATGCTTCACTTCAGATTTACTGTATCCCTTGGACCTTCTTATTGACGAGGAAACACAGAATTTGCGTCCGAATATAATACAAATGGCACAATGCCGACTTAAGTACAAGAGAACTGACACTCTAAATTTCTACGACTTGAACCTCTCCTGTGAGTCCAATTTTTGTTGCCGAGGCTTCACTTCAGGTGTACTGTATCCCTTGGACCTTCTTATTGACGATGAAACACAGAAATTGCATACGAATTTAATACAAAAGGCACAGTGCCGACTTAAGTACAAGAGGACTGACACTCTAACTTTCTATTATTTGAACCTCTCCTGTGAGTCCAGTTTTAGATTCCGATGCTTCACTTCAGGTTTACTGTATCCCTTGGACCTTCTTATCGACGATGAAACACAGAAATTGCATCCGAATTTAATACAAAATGCACAATGCCGGCTTAAGTACAAGAGGACTGACACTCTAACTTTCTATGATTTGAACCTCACCTGTGAGTCCAGTTTTAGATTCCGATGCTTCACTTCAGGTTTACTGTATCCCTTGGACCTTCTTATTGACGATGAAACACAGAAATTGCATCCGAATTTAATACAAAAGGCACAATGCCGACTTAAGTACAAGAGGATTGACACTCAAACTTCCGATTATTTGAACCTCTCCTGTGAATCCAGTTTTAGATTCCGATGCTTCACTTCAGGTTTACTGTATCCCTTGGACCTTCTTATTGACGATGAAACACATAAAAATTGCATGCAAATATAATACAACATGCACAATGCCGACTTAAGTACAAAAGGACCGATACTCTAACTTTTTATGATTTGAACCTCACCTGTGAGTCCAGTTTTAGATTCCGATGCTTCACTTCAGGTTTACTGTATCCCTTGGACCTACTTATTGACGATGAAACACAGAAATTGCATCCGAAATTAATACAAAAGGCACAATGCCGACTTAAGTACAAGAGGACAGACACTCTAACTTTCTATGATTTGAACCACCCCTGTGGTGCCAGTTTTAGATTCCGATGCTTCACTTCAGGTTTACTGTATCCCTTGGACCTTCTTATTGACGATGAAACTCAGAAATTGCATCCGCATTTAATACAAAAGGCACAATGCCGACTTAAGTACAAGAGGACTGACACTCTAACTTTCTATGATTTGAACCTCTCCTGTGAGTCCAGTTTTAGATCCCGATGCTTCAATTCAGGTTTACTATATCCCTTCGACCTTCTTATTGACGATGAAACACAGAAATTGCATCCGAATTTAATACAAAAGGCACAATGCCGGCTTAAGTACAAGTGGACTGACAATCTAAGTTTATATGATTTGAACCTCTCCTGTGATTCCAGTTTTAGATTCCGATGCTTCACTTCAGGTTTACTGTATCCTTGGACTTTCTTATTGACGATGAAACACAGAAATTGCATCCGATTTTAATACAAAAGGCACAATGCCGACCTAAGTACAAGAGGACTGACACTCTAACTTTCTATGATTTGAACCTCTCCTGTGAGTCCAGTTTTAGATTCCGATGCTTCACTTCAGATTTACTGTATCCCTTGGACCTTCTTATTGACGATGAAACACAGAAATTGCGTCCGAATTTAATACAAAAGGCACAATGCCGACTTAAGTACAAGAGAACAGACACTCTAAACTTCTGTGATTTGAACCTCTCCTGTGAGTCCAGTTTTTGTTGCAGAGGCTTCACTTCAGGTTTACTGTATCCCTTGGACCCTCTTATTGACGATGAAACACAGAAATTGCATCCGAAATTAATACAAAAGGCACAATGCCGACCTAAGTACAAGAGGACTAACACTCTAACTTTCTATGATTTGAACCTCTCCTGTGCTTCCAGTTTTAGATTCCGATGCTTCACTTCAGGTTTACTGTATCCCTTGGACCTTCTTATTGACGATGAAACACAGGAATTGGATCCGAATTTAATACAAAAGGCACAATGCCGACTTAAGTACAAGAGGACTGACACTCTAACTTCCGATTATTTGAACCTCTCCTGTGAGTCCAGTTTTAGATTCCGATGTTTCACTTCAGGTTTACTGTATCCCTTGGACCTTCTTGTTGACGATGAAACACAGAAATTGCATGCAAATATAATACAACATACACAATGCCGACTTAAGTACAAAAGGACCGACACTCTAACTTTCTATGATTTGAACCTCACCTGTGAGTCCAGTTTTAGATTCCGATGCTTCACTTCAGGTTTACTGTATCCCTTGGACCTTCTTATTGACGATGAAACACAGATATTGCATCTGATTTTAATACAAAAGGCACAATGCGGACTTAAGTACAAGAGGACTGACACTCTAACTTTCATTGATTTGAACCTCTCCTCTCATTCCACTTTTAGATTCCGATGCTTCACTTCAGGTTTTCTGTATTCCTTTGGACCTTCTTATTGACGATGAAACACAGAAATTGCGTCCGAATTTAATACAAAAGGCACAATGCCGACTTAAGCACAAGAGAACTGACACTCTAAATTTCAATGATTTGAACCTCTCCTGTGAGTCCAGTTTTTGTTGCCGAGGCTTCACTTCAGGTTTACTGTATACCTTGGACCTTCTTATTGACGATGAAACACAGAAATTGCATCCGAAATTAATACAAAAGGCACAATGCCGACTTAAGTACAAGAGAACTGACACTCTAAATTTCTATGATATGAACCTCTTCTGTGAGTCCAGTTTTTGTTGCCGAGGCTTCACTTCAGGTTTACTGTATCCCTAGGACCTTCTTATTGACGATGAAACACAGAAATTGCATCCGAATTTAATACAAAAGGCACAATGCGGACTTAAGTACAAGAGGACTGACACTCTAACTTTCATTGATTTGAACCTCTCCTCTGATTCCACTTTTAGATTCCGATGCAACACTTCAGGTTTTCTGTATTCCTTTGGACCTTCTTATTGATGATGAAACACAGAAATTGCATTCGAATTTAATACAAAAGGCACAATGCCGACTTAAGTACAAGAGGACTGACACTCTAACTTTCTATTATTTGAACCTCTCCTGTGAGTCCAGTTTTAGATTCCGATGCTTCACTTCAAGTTTACTGTATCCCTTGAACCTTCTTATTGACGATGGAACACAGAATTTGCGACCGAATTTAATTCAAATGGCACAATGCCGACTTAAGTACAAGAGAACTGACACTCTAAATTTCTATGACTTGAACCTCTCCTGTGAGTCCAATTTTTGTTGCCGAGGCTTCACTTCAGGTGTACTGTATATCTTGGACCTTCTTATTGACGATGAAACACAGAAATTGCATACGAATTTAATACAAAAGTCACAGTGCCGACTTAAGTACAAGAGGACTGACACTCTAACTCTCTATCATTTGAACCACTCCTGTGAGTCCAGTTTTAGATTCCGATGCTTCACTTCAGGTTTTCTGTATCCCTTGGACTTTCTTATTGACGATGAAACACAGAAATTGCATCCGAATTTAATACAAAAGGCACAATGCCGACTTAAGTACAAGAGGACTGACACTCTAACTTTCTATTATTTGAACCTCTCCTGTGAGTCCAGTTTTAGATTCCGATGCTTCACTTCAGGTTTACTGTATCCCTTGGACCTTCTTATCGACGATGAAACACAGAAATGGCATCCGAATTTAATACAAAATGCACAATGCCGGCTTAAGTTCAAGAGGACTGACACTCTAACTTTCTATGATTTGAACCTCACCTGTGAGTCCAGTTTTAGATTCCGATGCTTCACTTCAGGTTTACTGTATCCCTTGGACCTTCTTATTGACGATGAAACACAGAAATTGCATCCGAGTTTAATACAAAAGGCACAATGCCGACGTAAGTACAAGAGGACTGACACTGTAACTTTCTATGATTTGAACCTCTACTGTGAGTCCAGTTTTAGATTCCGATGCTTCACTTCAGATTTACTGTATCCCTTGGACCTTCTTATTGACGATGAAACACAGAAATTGCATCCGAAATTAATGCAAAAGGCACAATGCCGACTTAAGTACAAGAGAACTGACACTCTAAGTTTCTATGATATGGACCTCTCCTGTGAGTCCAGTTTTTGTTGCCGAGGCTTCACTTCAGGTTTACTGTATCCCTTGGACCTTCTTATTGATGATGAAACACAGAAATTGCATCCGAATTTAATACAAAAGGCACAATGCGGACTTAAGTACAAGAGGACTGACACTCTAACTTTCTATGATTAGAGCCTCTCCTGTGAGTCCAGTTTGAGATTCCGATGCTTCACTTCAGGTTTACTGTATCACTTGGACCTTCTTATTGACGATGAAACACAGAAATTGCTTCCGAACTTAATACAAAAGGGACAATGCCGGCTTAAGTACAAGGGCACTGACACTCTAACTTTCTATGATTTGAACCTCTCCTGTGATTCCAGTTTTAGATTCCAATGCTTCACTTCAGGTTTACTGTATCCCTTGGACCTTCTTCTTGACGATGAAACACAGAAATTGGATCCGAATTTAATACAAAAGGCACAATGCCGACTTAAGTACAAGAGGACTGACACTCTAACTTTCTCTGATTTGTACCACTTCTGTGAGTCCAGTTTTAGATTCCGATGCTTCACTTCAGGTTTACTGTATCCTTGGACTTTCTTATTGACGATGAAACACAGAAATTGCATCCGATTTTAATACAAAAGGCACAATGCCTACCTAAGTACAAGAGGACTAACACTCTAACTTTCTATGACTTGAACCTCTCCTGTGCCTCCAGTTTTAGATTCCGATGCTTCACTTCAAGTTTACTGTATCCCTTGAACCTTCTTATTGACGATGAAACACAGAAATTGCATCCGAATTTAATACAAAAGGCACAATGCCGACTTAAGTACAAATAGACTGACACTCTAACTTTCTGTGATTTGAACCTCTCCTGTGAGTCCAGTTTTAGTTTCCGATGCTTCACTTCAGATTTACTGTATCCCTTGGACCTTCTTATTGACGATGAAACACAGAATTTACGTCCGAATTTAATACAAATGGCACAATGCCGACTTAAGTACAAGAGAACTGACACTCTAAATTTCTATGACTTGAACCTCTCCTGTGAGTCCAATTTTTGTTGCCGAGGCTTCACTTCAGGTGTACTGTATCCCTTGGACCTTCTTATTGACGATGAAACACAGAAATTGCATACGAATTTAAAACAAAAGGCACAGTGCCGACTTAAGTACAAGAGGACTGACACTCTAACTCTCTATGATTTGAACCACTCCTGTGAGTCCAGTTTTAGATTCCGATGCTTCACTTCAGGTTTTCTGTATCCCTTGGACTTTCTTATTGACGATGAAACACAGAAATTGCATCCGAATTTAATACAAAAGGCACAATGCCAACTTAAGTACAAGAGGACTGACACTCTAACTTTCAATTATTTGAACCTCTCCTGTGAGTCCAGTTTTAGATTCCGATGCTTCACTTCAGGTTTACTGTATCCCTTGGACCTTCTTATCGACGATGAAACACAGAAATTGCATCCGAATTTAATACAAATTGCACAATGCCGGCTTAAGTACAAGAGGACTGACACTCTAACTTTCTATGATTTGAACCTCACCTGTGAGTCCGGTTTTAGATTCCGATGCTTCACTTCAGGTTTACTGTATCCCTTGGACCTTCTTATTGACGATGAAACACAGAAATTGGATCCGAATTTAATACAAAAGGCACAATGCCGACCTAAGTACAAGAGGACTGACACTCTAACTTCCGATTATTTGAACCTCTCCTGTGAGTCCAGTTTTAGATTCCGATGCTTCACTTCAGGTTTACTGTATCCCTTGGACCTTCTTATTGACGATGAAACACAGAAATTGCATGCAAATATAATACAACATACACAATGCCGACTTAAGCACAAAAGGACCGACACTCTAACTTTCTATGATTTGAACCTCACCTGTGAGTCCAGTTTTAGATTCCGATACTTCACTTCAGGTTTACTGTATCCCTTGGACCTTCTTATTGACGATGAAGCACAGAAATTGCATCCGAATTTAATACAAAAGGCACAATGCGGACTTAAGTACAAGAGGACTGACACTCTAACTTTCATTGATTTGAACCTCTCCTCTGATTCCACTTTTAGATTCCGATGCTTCACTTCAGGTTTTCTGTATTCCTTTGGACCTTCTTATTGACGATGAAACACAGAAATTGCATTCGAATTTAATACAAAAGGCACAATGCCGACTTAAGTACAAGAGGACTGACACTCTAACTTTCTATGATTTGAACCTCTCCTGTGAGTCCAGTTTTAGATTCCGATGCTTCACTTCAGGTTTACTGTATCCCTTGGACCTTCTTATTGACGATGAAACACAGAAATTGCTTCCGAATTTAATACAAAAGTGACAATGCCGACTTAAGTACAAGAGGACTGACACTCTAACTTTCTGTGATTTGAACCTCTCCTGTGAGTCTAGTTTTAGATTCCGATGCTTCACTTCAGATTTACTGTATCCCTTGGACCTTCTTATTGACGATGAAACACAGAAATTGCGTCCGAATTTAATACAAAAGGCTCAATGCCGACTTAAGTACAAGAGAACTGACACTCTAAATTTCTATGGTTTGAACCTCTCCTGTGAGTCCAGTTTTTGTTGCCGAGGCTTCACTTCAGGTTTACTGTATCCCTTGGACCTTCTTATTGACGATGAAACACAGAAATTGCATCCGAAATTAATACAAAAGGCACAATGCCGACTTAAGTACAAGAGAACTGACACTCTAAATTTCTATGGTTTGAACCTCTCCTGTGAGTCCAGTTTTTGTTGCCGAGGCTTCACTTCAGGTTTACTGTATCCCTTGGACCTTCTTATTGACGATGAAACACAGAAATTGCATCCGAAATTAATACAAAAGGCACAATGCGGACTTAAGTACAAGAGAACTGACACTCTAAATTTCTATGATATGAACCTCTCCTGTGAGTCCAGTTTTTGTTGCCGAGGCTTCACTTCAGGTTTACTGTATCCCTTGGACCTTCTTATTGACGATGACACACAGAAATTGCATCCGAATTTAATACAAAAGGCACAATGCGGACTTAAGTACAAGAGGACTGACACTCTAACTTTCATTGATTTGAACCTCTCCTCTGATTCCACTTTTAGATTCCGATGCTTCACTTCAGGTTTTCTGTATTCCTTTGGACCTTCTTATTGACGATGAAACACAGAAATTGCATTCGAATTTAATACAAAAGGCACAATGCCGACATAAGTACAAGAGGACTGACACTCTAACTTTCTATGATTTGAACCTCTCCTGTGAGTCCAGTTTTAGATTCCGATGCTTCACTTCAGGTTTACTGTATCCCTTGGACCTTCTTATTGACGATGAAACACAGAAATTGCTTCCGAATTTAATACAAAAGGGACAATGCCGGCTTAAGTACAAGAGCACTGACACTCTAACTTTCTATGATTTGAACCTCTCCTGTGATTCCAGTTTTAGATTCCGATGCTTCACTTCAGGTTTACTGTATCCTTGGACTTTCTTATTGACGATGAAACACAGAAATTGCATCCGATTTTAATACAAAAGGCACAATGCCGACTTAAGTACAAATGGACTGACACTCTAACTTTCTGTGATTTGAACCACTCCTGTGAGTCCAGTTTTAGTTTCCGATGCTTCACTTCAGATTTACTGTATCCCTTGGACCTTCTTATTGACGATGAAACACAGAATTTGCGTCCGAATTTAATTCAAATGGCACAATGCCGACTTAAGTACAAGAGAACGGACACTCTAAATTTCTATGACTTGAACCTCTCCTGTGAGTCCAATTTTTGTTGCCGAGGCTTCACTTCAGGTGTACTGTATATCTTGGACCTTCTTATTGACGATGAAACACAGAAATTGCATACGAATTTAATACAAAAGGCACAGTGCCGACTTAAGTACAAGAGGACTGACACTCTAACTCTCTATGATTTGAACCACTCCTGTGAGTCCAGTTTTAGATTCCGATGCTTCACTTCAGGTTTTTTGTATCCCTTGGACTTTCTTATTGACAATGAAACACAGAAATTGCATCCGAATTTAATACAAAAGGCACAATGCCAACTTAAGTACAAGAGGACTGACACTCTAACTTTGTATTATTTGAACCTCTCCTGTGAGTCCAGTTTTAGATTCCGATGCTTCACTTCAGGTTTACTGTATTCCTTGGACCTTCTTATCGACGATGAAACACAGAAATAGCATCCGAATTTAATACAAAATACACAATGCCGGCTTAAGTACAAGAGGACTGACACTCTAACTTTCTATGATTTGAACCTCACCTGTGAGGTCAGTTTTAGATTCCGATGCTTCACTTCAGGTTTACTGTATCCCTTGGACCTTCTTATTGACGATGAAACACAGAAATTGCATCCGAGTTTAATACAAAAGGCACAATGCCGACGTAAGTACAAGAGGACTGACACTGTAACTTTCTATGATTTGAAACTCTACTGTGAGTCCAGTTTTAGATTCCGATGCTTCACTTCAGATTTACTGTATCCCTTGGACCTTCTTATTGACGAAGAACCACAGAAATTGCATCCGAATGTAATACAAAAGGCACAATGCTGACTTAAGTACAAGAGGACTGACACTCTTACTTTCTATGAATTGAACTACTCCTGTGAGTCCCGTGTCAGATTTCGATGCTTCACTTCAGGTTTACTATATCCCTTGGACCTTCTTATAAACGATGAAACACAGAAATTACATCCGAATTTAATACAAAAGGCACAATGCCGACCTAAGTACAAGAGGACTAACACTCTAACTTTCTATGATTTGAACCTCTCCTGTGCTTCCAGTTTTAGTTTCCGATGCTTCACTTCAAGTTTACTGTATCCCTTGGACCTTCTTATTGACGATGAAATACAGAAATTTCATCCGAATTTAATACAAAAGGCACAATGCCGACTTAAGTACGAGAGGACTGACACTCTAACTTTCTTTGATTTGAACCTCTCCTGTGAGTCCAGTTTTAGTTTCCGATGCTTCACTTCAGATTTACTGTATCCCTTGGACCTTCTTATTGACGATGAAACACAGAAATTGCGTCCGAATTTAATACAAAAGGCACAATGCCGACATAAGTACAAGAGAACTGACACTCTAAATTTCTATGATTTGAACCTCTCCTGTGAGACCAATTTTTGTTGCCGAGGCTTCACTTCTGGTGTACTGTATCCCTTAGACCTTCTTATTGACGATGAAACACAGAAATTGCATCCGAAATTTATACAAAAGGCACAATGCCGACTTAAGTACAAGAGGATTGACACTATAAGTTTCTATGATTTGAGCCTCTCCTGTGAGTCAGGTTTTAGTTTCCGATGCTGCACTTCAGGTTTACTGAATCCCTTGGACCTTCTTATTGACAATGAAACACAGAAATTGCATACGAATTTAATACAAAAGGCACAATGCCGACTTAAGTACAAGAGGACTGACACTCTAACTTTCTATGATTTGAACCTCTCCTGTGAGTCCTGTTTCTGTTGCCGAGGCTTCACTTCAGGTTTACTGTATCCCTTGGACCTTCATATTGACGATGAAACACAGAAATTTCATCCGAATTTAATACAAAAGGCACAATGCCGACTTAAGTACAAGAGGACTGACACTCTAACTTCCGATTATTTGAACCTCTCCTGTGAGTCCAGTTTTAGATTCCGATGCTTCACTTCAGGTTTACTGTATCCCTTGGACCTTCTTATTGACGATGAAACACAGAAATTGCATGCCAATATAATACAACATGCACAATGCAGACTTAAGTACAAGAGGACAGACACTCTAACTTTCTATGATTTGAACCACTCCTGTGGGGCCAGTTTTAGATTCCGATGCTTCACTTCAGGTTTACTGTATCCCTTGAACTTTCTTATAGACATTGAAACTCAGAAATTGCATCCGAATTTAATACAAAAGGCACAATGCCGACTTAAGTACAAGAGGACTGACACTCTAACTTTCTATGATTTGAACCTCTCCTGTGAGTCCAGTTTTAGATCCCGATGCTTCAATTCAGGTTTACTATATCCCTTCGACCTTCTTATTGACGATGAAACACAGAAATTGCATCCGAATTTAATACAAAAGGCACAATGCCGGCTTAAGTACAAGTGGACTGACAATCTAAGTTTATATGATTTGAACCTCTCCTGTGATTCCAGTTTTAGATTCCTATGCTTCACTTCAATTTTACTGTATCCCTTGGATCTTCTGATTGACGATGAAACACAGAAATTGCATCCAATTTAATACAAAAGGCACAATGCCGACTTAAGTACAAGAGGACTGACACTCTAACTTTCTGTGATTTGTACCTCTCCTGTGAGTCCAGTTTTAGATTCCGATGCTTCACTTCAGATTTACTGTATCCCTTGGACCTTCTTATTGACGATGAAACACAGAAATTGCGTCCGAATTTAATACAAAAGGCACAATGCCTACTTAAGTACAAGAGAACTGACACTCTAAATTTCTATGATTTGAACCTCTCCTTTGAGTCCTGTTTGTGTTGCCGAGGCTTCACTTCAGGTTTACTGTATCCCTTGGACCTTCTTATTGACGATGAAACACAGAAATTGCATCTGAAATTAATACAAAAGGCACACTTCCGACTTAAGTACAAGAGAACTGACACTCTAAATTTCTATGATATGAACCTCTCCTGTGTGTCCAGTTTTTGTTGCCGAGGCTTCACTTCAGGTTTACTGTATCCCTTGGACCTTCTTATTGAGGATGAAACACAGAAATTACATCCGAATGTAATACAAAAGGCACAATGCTGACTTAAGTACAAGAGGACTGACACTCTTACTTTCTATGAATTGAACTACTCCTGTGAGTCCCGTGTCAGATTCCGATGCTTCACTTCAGGTTTACTGTATCCCTTGGACCTTCTTATAAACGATGAAACACAGAAATTACATCCGAATTTAATACAAGAGGCACAATGCCGACCTAAGTACAAGAGGACTAACACTCTAACTTTCTATGATTTGAACCTCTCCTGTGCTTCCGGTTTTAGATTCCGATGCTTCACTTCAAGTTTACTGTATACCTTGGACCTTCTTATTGACGATGAAATACAGAAATTTCATCCGAATTTAATACAAAAGGCACAATGCCGACTTAAGTACGAGAGGACTGACACTCTAACTTTCTTTGATTTGAACCTCTTCTGTGAGTCCAGTTTTAGTTTCCGATGCTTCACTTCAGATTTACTGTATCCCTTGGATCTTCTTATTGACGATGAAACACAGACATTGCGTCCGAATTCAATACAAAAGGCACAATGCCGACATAAGTACAAGAGAACTGACTCTCTAAATTTCTATGATTTGAACCTGTCCTGTGAGACCAATTTTTGTTGCCGAGGCTTCACTTCAGGTGTACTGTATCCCTTAGACCTTCTTATTGACGATGAAACACAGAAATTGCATCCGAAATTAATACAAAAGGCACAATGCCGACTTAAGTACAAGAGGATTGACACTATAAGTTTCTATGATTTGAGCCTCTCCTGTGAGTCAGGTTTTAGTTTCCGATGCTGCACTTCAGGTTTACTGAATCCCTTGGACCTTCTTATTGACAATGAAACACAGAAATTGCATACGAATTTAATACAAAAGGCACAATGCCGACTTAAGTACAAGAGGACTGACACTCTAACTTTCTATGATTTGAACCTCTCCTGTGAGTCCTGTTTTTGTTGCCGAGGCTTCACTTCAGGTTTACTGTATCCCTTGGACCTTCTTATTGACGATGAAACACAGAAATTGCATCCGAATTTAATACAAAAGGCACAATGCCGACTTAAGTACAAGAGGACTGACACTCTAACTTCCGATTATTTGAACCTCTGCTGTGAGTCCAGTTTTAGATTCCGATGCTTCACTTCAGGTTTACTGTATCCCTTGGACCTTCTTATTGGCGATGAAACACAGAAATTGCATGCCAATATAATACAACATGCACAATGCAGACTTAAGTACAAGAGGACAGACACTCTAACTTTCTATGATTTGAACCACTCCTGTGGGGCCAGTTTTAGATTCCGATGCTTCACTTCAGGTTTACTGTATCCCTTGAACTTTCTTATAGACATTGAAACTCAGAAATTGCATCCGAATTTAATACAAAAGGCACAATGCCGACTTAAGTACAAGAGGACTGACAATCTATGTTTATATGATTTGAACCTCTCCTGTGATTCCAGTTTTAGATTCCTATGCTTCACTTCAATTTTACTGTATCCCTTGGATCTTCTGATTGACGATGAAACACAGAAATTGAATCCAATTTAATACAAAAGGCACAATGCCGACTTAAGTACAAGAGGACTGACCCTCTAACTTTCTGTGATTTGTACCTCTCCTGTGAGTCCAGTTTTAGATCCCGATGCTTCAATTCAGGTTTACTATATCCCTTCGACCTTCTTATTGACGATGAAACACAGAAATTGCATCCGAATTTAATACAAAAGGCACAATGCCGGCTTAAGTACAAGTGGACTGACAATCTAAGTTTATATGATTTGAACCTCTCCTGTGATTCCAGTTTTAGATTCCTATGCTTCACTTCAATTTTACTTTATCCCTTGGATCTTCTGATTGACGATGAAACACAGAAATTGCATGCAATTTAGTACAAAAGGCACAATGCCGACTTAAGTACAAGAGGACTGACACTCTAACTTTCTGTGATTTGTACCTCTCCTGTGAGTCCAGTTTTAGATTCCGATGCTTCACTTCAGATTTACTGTATCCCTTGGACCTTCTTATTGACGATGAAACACAGAAATTGCGTCCGAATTTAATACAAAAGGCACAATGCCGACTTAAGTACAAGAGAACTGACACTCTAAATTTCTATGATTTGAACCTCTCCTTTGAGTCCTGTTTGTGTTGCCGAGGCTTCACTTCAGGTTTACTGTATCCCTTGGACCTTCTTATTGACGATGAAACACAGAAATTGCATCTGAAATTAAAACAAAAGGCACACTTCCGACTTAAGTACAAGAGAACTGACACTCTAAATTTCTATGATATGAACCTCTCCTGTGAGTCCAGTTTTTGTTGCCGAGGCTTCACTTCAGGTTTACTGTATCCCTTGGACCTTCTTATTGACGATGAAACACAGAAATTGCATCCGAATTTAATACAAAAGGCACAATGCCAACTTAAGTACAAGAGGACTGACACTCTAACTTTCTATTATTTGAACCTCTCCTGTGAGTCAAGTTTTAGATTCCGATGCTTCACTTCAGGTTTACTGTATCCCTTGGACCTTCTTATCGACGATGAAACACAGAAATAGCATCCGAATTTGATACAAAATACACAATGCCGGCTTAAGTACAAGAGGACTGACACTCTAACTTTCTATGATTTGAAACTCACCTGTGAGTCCAGTTTTAGATTCCGATGCTTCACTTCAGGTTTACTGTATCCCTTGGACCTTCTTATTGACGATGAAACACAGAAATTGCATCCGAGTTTAATACAAAAGGCACAATGCCGACGTAAGTACAAGAGGACTGACACTGTAACTTTCTATGATTTGAACCTCTACTGTGAGTCCAGTTTTAGATTCCGAAGCTTCACTTCAGATTTACTGTATCCCTTGGACCCTCTTATTGACGATGAAACACAGAAATTGCATCCGAATGTAATACAAAAGGCACAATGCTGACTTAAGTACAAGAGGACTGACACTCTTACTTTCTATGAATTGAACTACTCCTGTGAGTCCCGTGTCAGATTCCGATGCTTCACTTCAGGTTTACTGTATCCCTTGGACCTTCTTATAAACGATGAAACACAGAAATTACATCCGAATTTAATACAAAAGGCACAATGCCGACCTAAGTACAAGAGGACTAACACTCTAACTTTCTATGATTTGAACCTCTCCTGTGCTTCCAGTTTTAGATTCCGATGCTTCACTTCAAGTTTACTGTATCCCTTGGACCTTCTTATTGACGATAGAATACAGAAATTTCATCCGAATTTAATACAAAAGGCACAATGCCGACTTAAGTACGAGAGGACTGACACTCTAACTTTCTGTGATTTGAACCTCTCCTGTGAGTCCAGTTTTAGTTTCCGATGCTTCACTTCAGATTTACTGTATCCCTTGGACCTTCTTATTGACGATGGAACACAGAAATTGCGTCCGAATTTAATACAAAAGGCACAATGCCGACATAAGTACAAGAGAACTGACACTCTAAATTTCTATGATTTGAACCTCTCCTGTGAGACCAATTTTTGTTGCCGAGGCTTCACTTCAGGTGTACTGTATCCCATAGACCTTCTTATTGACGATGAAACACAGAAATTGCATCCGAAATTAATACAAAAGGCACAATGCCGACTTAAGTACAAGAGGATTGACACTATAAGTTTCTATGATTTGAGCCTCTCCTGTGAGTCAGGTTTTAGTTTCCGATGCTGCACTTCAGGTTTACTGAATCCCTTGGACCTTCTTATTGACAATGAAACACAGAAATTGCATACGAATTTAATACAAAAGGCACAATGCCGACTTAAGTACAAGAGGACTGACACTCTAACTTTCTATGATTTGAACCTCTCCTGTGAGTCCTGTTTTTGTTGCCGAGGCTTCACTTCAGGTTTACTGTATCCCTTGGACCTTCTTATTGACGATGAAACACAGAAATTGCACCCGAATTTAATACAAAAGGCACAATGCCGACTTAAGTACAAGCAGACTGACACTCTAACTTCCGATTATTTGAACCTCTGCTGTGAGTCCAGTTTTAGATTCCGATGCTTCACTTCAGGTTTACTGTATCCCTTGGACCTTCTTATTGACGATGAAACACAGAAATTGCATGCCAATATAATACAACATGCACAATGCAGACTTAAGCACAAGAGGACAGACACTCTAACTTTCTATGATTTGAACCACTCCTGTGGGGCCAGTTTTAGATTCCGATGCTTCACTTCAGGTTTACTGTATCCCTTGAACTTTCTTATAGACATTGAAACTCAGAAATTGCATCCGAATTTAATACAAAAGGCACAATGCCGACTTAAGTACAAGAGGACTGACAATCTAAGTTTATATGATTTGAACCTCTCCTGTGATTCCAGTTTTAGATTCCTATGCTTCACTTCAATTTTACTGTATCCCTTGGATCTTCTGATTGACGATGAAACACAGAAATTGCATCCAATTTAATACAAAAGACACAATGCCGACTTAAGTACAAGAGGACTGACACTCTAACTTTCTGTGATTTGTACCTCTCCTGTGAGTCCAGTTTTAGATCCCGATGCTTCAATTCAGGTTTACTATATCCCTTCGACCTTCTTATTGACGATGAAACACAGAAATTGCGTCCGAATTTAATACAAAAGGCACAATGCCGACTTAAGTACAAGAGAACTGACACTCTAAATTTCTATGATTTGAACCTCTCCTTTGAGTCCTGTTTGTGTTGCCGAGGCTTCACTTCAGGTTTACTGTATCCCTTGGACCTTCTTATTGACGATGAAACACAGAAATTGCATCTGAAATTAATACAAAAGGCACACTTCCGACTTAAGTACAAGAGAACTGACACTCTAAATATCTATGATATGAACCTCTCCTGTGAGTCCAGTTTTTGTTGCCGAGGCTTCACTTCAGGTTTACTGTATCCCTTGGACCTTCTTATTGACGATGAAACACAGAAATTGCATCCGAATTTAATACAAAAGGCACAATGCCAACTTAAGTACAAGAGGACTGACACTCTAACATTCTATTATTTGAACCTCTCCTGTGAGTCAAGTTTTAGATTCCGATGCTTCACTTCAGGTTTACTGTATCCCTTGGACCTTCTTATCGACGATGAAACACAGAAATAGCATCCGAATTTAATACAAAATACACAATGCCGGCTTAAGTACAAGAGGACTGACACTCTAACTTTCTATGATTTGAACCTCACCTGTGAGTCCAGTTTTAGATTCCGATGCTTCACTTCAGGTTTACTGTATCCCTTGGACCTTCTTATTGACGATGAAACACAGAAATTGCATCCGAGTTTAATACAAAAGGCACAATGCCGACGTAAGTACAAGAGGACTGACACTGTAACTTTCTATGATTTGAACCTCTACTGTGAGTCCAGTTTTAGATTCCGAAGCTTCACTTCAGATTTACTGTATCCCTTGGACCTTCTTATTGACGATGAAACACAGAAATTGCATCCGAATGTAATACAAAAGGCACAATGCTGACTTAAGTACAAGAGGACTGACACTCTTACTTTCTATGAATTGAACTACTCCTGTGAGTCCCGTGTCAGATTCCGATGCTTCACTTCAGGTTTACTGTATCCCTTGGACCTTCTTATAAACGATGAAACACAGAAATTACATCCGAATTTAATACAAAAGGCACAATGCCGACCTAAGTACAAGAGGACTAACACTCTAACTTTCTATGATTTGAACCTCTCCTGTGCTTCCAGTTTTAGATTCCGATGCTTCACTTCAAGTTTACTGTATCCCTTGGACCTTCTTATTGACGATAAAATACAGAAATTTCATCCGAATTTAATACAAAAGGCACAATGCCGACTTAAGTACGAGAGGACTGACACTCTAACTTTCTGTGATTTGAACCTCTCCTGTGAGTCCCGTTTTAGTTTCCGATGCTTCACTTCAGATTTACTGTATCCCTTGGACCTTCTTATTGACGATGAAACACAGAAATTGCGTCCGAATTTAATACAAAAGGCACAATGCCGACTTAAGTACAAGAGGACTGACACTCTAACTTTCTATGATTTGAACCTCTCCTGTGAGTCCTGTTTTTGTTGCCGAGGCTTCACTTCAGGTTTACTGTATCCCTTGGACCTTCTTATTGACGATGAAACACAGAAATTGCATCCGAAATTAATACAAAAGGCACAATGCCGACTTAAGTACAAGAGGATTGACACTATAAGTTTCTATGATTTGAGCCTCTCCTGTGAGTCAGGTTTTAGTTTCCGATGCTGCACTTCAGGTTTACTGAATCCCTTGGACCTTCTTATTGACAATGAAACACAGAAATTGCATACGAATTTAATACAAAAGGCACAATGCCGACTTAAGTACAAGAGGACTGACACTCTAACTTTCTATGATTTGAACCTCTCCTGTGAGTCCTGTCTTTGTTGCCGAGGCTTCACTTCAGGTTTACTGTATCCCTTGGACCTTCTTATTGACGATGAAACACAGAAATTGCATCCGAATTTAATACAAAAGGCACAATGCCGACTTAAGTACAAGAGGACTGACACTCTAACTTCCGATTATTTGAACCTCTTCTGTGAGTCCAGTTTTAGATTCCGATGCTTCACTTCAGGTTTACTGTATCCCTTGGACCTTCTTATTGACGATGAAACTCAGAAATTGCATGCCAATTTAATACAACATGCACAATGCAGACTCAAGTACAAGAGGACAAACACTCTAACTTTCTATGATTTGAACCACTCCTGTGGGGCCAGTTTTAGATTCCGATGCTTCACTTCAATTTTACTGTATCCCTAGGATCTTCTGATTGACGATGAAACTCAGAAATTGCATCCGAATTTAATACAAAAGGCACAATGCCGACTTAAGTACAAGAGGACTGACACTCTAACTTTCTATGGTTTGAACCTCTCCTGTGAGTCCAGTTTTAGATCCCGATGCTTCAATTCAGGTTTACTATATCCCTTCGACCTTCTTATTGACGATGAAACACAGAAATTGCATCCGAATTTAATACAAAAGGCACAATGCCGGCTTAAGTACAAGTGGACTGACAATCTAAGTTTATACGATTTGAACCTCTCCTGTGATTCCAGTTTTAGATTCCTATGCTTCACTTCAATTTTACTGTATCCCTTGGATCTTCTGATTGACGATGAAACACAGAAATTGCATCCAATTTAATACAAAAGGCACAATGCCGACTTAAGTACAAGAGGACTGACACTCTAACTTTCTGTGATTTGTACCTCTCCTGTGAGTCCAGTTTTAGATCCCGATGCTTCAATTCAGGTTTACTATATCCCTTCGACCTTCTTATTGACGATGAAACACAGAAATTGCATCCGAATTTAATACAAAAGGCACAATGCCGGCTTAAGTACAAGTGGACTGACAATCTAAGTTTATATGATTTGAACCTCTCCTGTGATTCCAGTTTTAGATTCCTATGCTTCACTTCAATTTTACTGTATCCCTTGGATCTTCTGATTGACGATGAAACACAGAAATTGCATCCAATTTAGTACAAAAGGCACAATGCCGACTTCAGTACAAGAGGACTGACACTCTAACTTTCTGTGATTTGTACCTCTCCTGTGAGTCCAGTTTTAGATTCCGATGCTTCACTTCAGATTTACTGTATCCCTTTGACCTTCTTATTGACAATGAAACACAGAAATTGCGTCCGAATTTAATACAAAAGGCACAATGCCGACTTAAGTACAAGAGAACTGACACTCTAAATGTCTATGATTTGAACCTCTCCTTTGAGTCCTGTTTGTGTTGCCGAGGCTTCACTTCAGGTTTACTGTATCCCTTGGACCTTCTTATTGACGATGAAACACAGAAATTGCATCTGAAATTAATACAAAAGGCACACTTCCGACTTAAGTACAAGAGAACTGACACTCTAAATTTCTATGATATGAACCTCTCCTGTGAGTCCAGTTTTTGTTGCCGAGGCTTCACTTCAGGTTTACTGTATCCCTTGGACCTTCTTATTGACGATGAAACACAGAAATTGCATCCGAATTTAATACAAAAGGCACAATGCCAACTTAAGTACAAGAGGACTGACACTCTAACTTTCTATTATTTGAACCTCTCCTGTGAGTCAAGTTTTAGATTCCGATGCTTCACTTCAGGTTTACTGTATCCCTTGGACCTTCTTATTGACGATGAAACACAGAAATTGCATCCGAGTTTAATACAAAAGGCACAATGCCGACGTAAGTACAAGAGGACTGACACTGTAACTTTCTATGATTTGAACCTCTACTGTGAGTCCAGTTTTAGATTCCGAAGCTTCACTTCAGATTTACTGTATCCCTTGGACCTTCTTATTGACGATGAAACACAGAAATTGCATCCGAATGTAATACAAAAGGCACAATGCTGACTTAAGTACAAGAGGACTGACACTCTTACTTTCTATGAATTGAACTACTCCTGTGAGTCCCGTGTCAGATTCCGATGCTTCACTTCAGGTTTACTGTATCCCTTGGACCTTCTTATAAACGATGAAACACAGAAATTACATCCGAATTTAATACAAAAGGCACAATGCCGACCTAAGTACAAGAGGACTAACACTCTAACTTTCTATGATTTGAACCTCTCCTGTGCTTCCAGTTTTAGATTCCGATGCTTCACTTCAAGTTTACTGTATCCCTTGGACCTTCTTATTGACGATAAAATACAGAAATTTCATCCGAATTTAATACAAAAGGCACAATGCCGACTTAAGTACGAGAGGACTGACACTCTAACTTTCTGTGATTTGAACCTCTCCTGTGAGTCCCGTTTTAGTTTCCGATGCTTCACTTCAGATTTACTGTATCCCTTGGACCTTCTTATTGACGATGAAACACAGAAATTGCGTCCGAATTTAATACAAAAGGCACAATGCCGACTTAAGTACAAGAGGACTGACACTCTAACTTTCTATGATTTGAACCTCTCCTGTGAGTCCTGTTTTTGTTGCCGAGGCTTCACTTCAGGTTTACTGTATCCCTTGGACCTTCTTATTGACGATGAAACACAGAAATTGCATCCGAAATTAATACAAAAGGCACAATGCCGACTTAAGTACAAGAGGATTGACACTATAAGTTTCTATGATTTGAGCCTCTCCTGTGAGTCAGGTTTTAGTTTCCGATGCTGCACTTCAGGTTTACTGAATCCCTTGGACCTTCTTATTGACAATGAAACACAGAAATTGCATACGAATTTAATACAAAAGGCACAATGCCGACTTAAGTACAAGAGGACTGACACTCTAACTTTCTATGATTTGAACCTCTCCTGTGAGTCCTGTCTTTGTTGCCGAGGCTTCACTTCAGGTTTACTGTATCCCTTGGACCTTCTTATTGACGATGAAACACAGAAATTGCATCCGAATTTAATACAAAAGGCTCAATGCCGGCTTAAGTACAAGTGGACTGACAATCTAAGTTTATACGATTTGAACCTCTCCTGTGATTCCAGTTTTAGATTCCTATGCTTCACTTCAATTTTACAGTATCCCTTGGATCTTCTGATTGACGATGAAACACAGAAATTGAATCCAATTTAATACAAAAGGCACAATGCCGACTTAAGTACAAGAGGACTGACACTCTAACTTTCTGTGATTTGTACCTCTCCTGTGAGTCCAGTTTTAGATTCCGATGCTTCACTTCAGATTTACTGTATCCCTTGGACCTTCTTATTGACGATGAAACACAGAAATTGCGTCCGAATTTAATACAAAAGGCACAATGCCGACTTAAGTACAAGAGGACTGACACTCTAACTTTCTATGATTTGAACCTCTCCTGTGAGTCCAGTTTTAGATCCCGATGCTGCACTTCAGGTTTACTGTATCCCTTGGACCTTCTTATTGACGATGAAACACAGAAATTGCTTCCGAATTTAATACAAAAGGGACAATGCCGGCTTAAGTACAAGAGCACTGACACTCTAACTTTCTATGATTTCAACCTCTCCTGTGATTCCAGTTTTAGATTCCAATGCTTCACTTCAGGTTTACTGTATCCCTTGGACCTTCTTATTGACGATGAAACACAGAAATTGCATCCGAATTTAATACAAAAGGCACAATGCCGACTTAAGTACAAGAAGACTGACACTCTAACTTTCTCTGATTTGTAGCTCTTCTGTGAGTCCAGTTTTAGATTCCGATGCTTCACTTCAGGTTTACTGTATCCTTGGACTTTCTTATTGACGATGAAACACAGTAATTGCATCCGATTTAAATACAAAAGGCACAATGCCGACCTAAGTACAAGAGGACTAACACTCTAACTTTCTATGATTTGAACCTCTCCTGTGCTTCCAGTTTTAGATTCCGATGCTTCACTTCAAGTTTACAGTATCCCTTGAACCTTCTTATTGACGATGAAACACAGAAATTGCATCCGAATTTAATACAAAAGGCAAAATGCCGACTTAAGTACAAATGGACTGACACTCTAACTTTCTGTGATTTGAACCTCTCCTGTGAGTCCAGTTTTAGTTTCCGATGCTTCAATTCAGATTCACTGTATCCCTTGGACCTTCTTATGGCCGATGAAACACAGAATTTGCGTCCGAATTTAATACAAATGGCACAATGCCGACTTAAGTACAAGAGAACTGACACTTTAAATTTCTATGACTTGAACCTCTCCTGTGAGACCAATTTTTGTTGCCGAGGCTTCACTTCAGGTGTACTGTATCCCTTGGACCTTCTTATTGACGATGAAACACAGAAATTGCATACGAATTTAATACAAAAGGCACAATGCCAACTTAAGTACAAGAGGACTGACACTATAACTTTCTATTATTTGAACCTCTCCTGTGAGTCCAGTTTTACATTCCGATGCTTCACTTCAGGTTTACTGTATCCCTTGGACGTTCTTATCGACGATGAAACACAGAAATTGCATCCGAATTTAATACAACATGCACAATGCCGGTTTAAGTACAAGAGGACTGACACTCTAACTTTCTATGATTTGAACCTCACCTGTGAGTCCAGTTTTAGATTCCGATGCTTCACTTCAGGTTTACTGTATCCCTTGGACCTTCTTATTGACGATGAAACACAGAAATTGCATCCGAGTTTAATACAAAAATCACAATGCCGACGTAAGTACAAGAGGACTGACACTATAACTTTCTATGATTTGAACCTCTCCTGTGAGTCCTGTTTTTGTTGCCGAGGCTTCACTTCAGGTTTACTGTATCCCTTGGACCTTCTTATTGACGATGAAACACAGAAATGGCATCCGAATTTAATACAAAAACCACAATGCCAACTTAAGTACAAGGGAACTGACACTCTAAATTTCTATGATTTGAACCTCTCCTGTGAGTCCACTTTTAGATCCCGATGCTTCAATTCAGGTTTACTATATCCCTTCGACCTTCTTATTGACGATGAAACACAGAAATTGCATCCGAATTTAATACAAAAGGCACAATGCCGGCTTAAGTACAAGTGGACTGACAATCTAAGTTTATATGATTTGAACCTCTCCTGTGATTCCAGTTTTAGATTCCGATGCTTCACTTCAATTTTACTGTATCCCTTGGATCTTCTGATTGACGATGAAACACAGAAATTGCATCCAATTTAATACAAAAGTCACAATGCCGACTTAAGTACAAGAGGACTAACACTCTAACTTTCTGTGATTTGTACCTCTCCTGTGAGTCCAGTTTTAGATTCCGATGCTTCACTTCAGATTTACTGTATCCCTTGGACCTTCTTATTGACGATGAAACACAGAAACTGCGTCCGAATTTAATACAAAAACCACAATGCCAACTTAAGTACAAGGGAACTGACACTCTAAATTTCTATGATTTGAACCTCACCTTTGAGTCCAGTTTGTGTTGCCGAGGCTTCACTTCAGGTTTACTGTATCCCTTGGACCTTCTTATTGACGATGAAACACAGAAATTGCATCCGAAATTAATACAAAAGGCACAATGCCGACTTAAGTACAAGAGAACTGACACTCTAAATTTCAATGATATGAACCTCTCCTGTGAGTCCAGTTTTTGTTGCCGAGGCTTCACTTCAGGTTTACTGTATCCCTTGGACCTTCTTATTGACGATGAAACACAGAAATTGCCTCCGAATTTAATCCAAAAGGCACAATGCGGACTTAAGTACAAGAGGACTGACACTCTAACTTTCATTGATTTCAACCTCTCCTCTGATTCCACTTTTAGATTCCGATGCTTCACTTCAGGTTTTCTCTATTCCTTTGGACCTTCTTATTGACGATGAAACACAGAAATTGCATTCGAATTTAATACAAAAGGCACAATGCCGACTTAAGTACAAGAGGACTGACACTCTAACTTTCTATGATTTGAACCTCTCCTGTGAGTCCAGTTTTAGATTCCGATGCTTCACTTCAGGTTTACTGTATCCCTTGGACATTCTTATTGACGATGAAACACAGAAATTGCTTCCGAATTTAATACAAAAGGGACAATGCCGGCTTAAGTACAAGAGCACTGACACTCTAACTTTCTATGATTTCAACCTCTCCTGTGATTCCAGTTTTAGATTCCAATGCTTCACTTCAGGTTTACTGTATCCCTTGGACCTTCTTATTGACGATGAAACACAGAAATTGCATCCGAATTTAATACAAAAGGCACAATGCCGCTTTATGTACAAGAGGACTGACACTCTAACTTCCTCTGATTTGTACCTCTTCTGTGAGTCCAGTTTTAGATTCCGATGCTTCACTTCAGGTTTACTGTATCCTTGGGTTTTCTTATTGACGATGAAACACAGTACATGCATCCGATTTTAATCAAAAGGCACAATGCCGACCTAAGTACAAGAGGACTAACACTCTAACTTTCTATGATTTGAACCTCTCCTGTGCTTCCAGTTTTAGATTCCGATGCTTCACTTCAAGTTTACTGTATCCCTTGAACCTTCTTATTGACGATGAAACACAGAAATTGCATCCGAATTTAATACAAAAGGCACAATGCCGACTTAAGTACAAATGGACTGACACTCTAACTTTCTGTGATTTGAACCTCTCCTGTGAGTCCAGTTTTAGTTTCCGATGCTTCACTTCAGATTTACTGTATCCCTTGGACCTTCTTATTGCCGATGAAACACAGAATTTGCGTCCAAATTTGATACAAATGGCACAATGCTGACTTAAGTACAAGAGAACTGACACTCTAAACTTCTATGACTTGAACCTCTCTTGTGAGTCCAATTTTTGTTGCCGAGGCTTCACTTCAGGTGTACTGTATCCCTTGGACCTTCTTATTGACGATGAAACACAGAAATTGCATACGAATTTAATACAAAAGGCACAGTGCCGACTCAAGTACAAGAGGACTGACACACTAACTCTCTATGATTTGAACCACTCCTGTGAGTCCAGTTTTAGATTCCTATGCTTCACTTCAGGTTTTCTATATCCCTTGGACTTTCTTATTGACGATGAAACACAGAAATTGCATCCGAATTTAATACAAAAGGCACAATGCCAACTTAAGTACAGGAGGACTAAGTTTCTATTATTTGAACCTCTCCTGTGAGTCCAGTTTTAGATTCCGATGCTTCACTTCAGGTTTACTGTACCCCTTGGACCTTCTTAACGACGATGAAACACAGAAATTGCATCCGAATTTAATACAAAATGCACAATGCCGGTTTAAGTACAAGAGGACTGGCACTCTAACTTTCTATGATTTGAACCTCTCCTGTGAGTCCAGTTTTAGATTCCGATGCTTCACTTCACGTTTACTGTATCCCTTGGACCTTCTTATTGACGATGAAACACAGAAATTGCATCCGAGTTTAATAGAAAAGGCACAATGCCGACGTAAGTACAAGAGGACTGACACTCTAACTTTCTATGAATTGAACCACTCCTGTGAGTCCCGTGTTAGATTCCGATTCTTCACTTCAGGTTTACTGTATCCCTTGGACCTTCTTATTGACGATGAAACACAGAAATTTCATCCGAATTTAATACAAAAGGCACAATGCCGACTTAAGTACAAGAGGACTGATACTCTAACTTTCTGTGATTTGAACTTCTCCTGTGAGTCCAGTTTTAGTTTCCGATGCTTCACTTAAGATTTACTGTATCCCTTGGACCTTCTTATTGACGATGAAACACAGAAATTGCGTCCGAATTTAATACAAAAGGCACAATGCCGACATTAGTACAAGAGAACTGACACTCTAAATTTCTATGATTTGAACCTCTCCAGTGAGACCAATTTTTGTTGCCGAGGCATCACTTCAGGTGTACTGTATCCCTTAGACCTTCTTATTGACGATGAAACACAGAAATTGCATCCGAAATTAATACAAAAGGCACAATGCCGACTTAAGTACAAGAATACTGACACTCTAACTTACTATGATTTGAACCTCTCCTGTGAGTCCTGTTTTTGTAGCCGAGGCTTCACTTCAGGTTTACTGTATCCCTTGGACCTTCTTATTGACGATGAAACACAGAAATTGCATCCGAATTTAATACAAAAGGTACAATGCCGACTTAAGAACAAGAGGACTGACACTCTAACTTCCGATTATTTGAACCTCTCTTGTGAGTCCAGTTTTAGATTCCGATGCTTCACTTCAGGTTTACTGTATCCCTTGGACCTTCTTATTGACGATGAAACACAGAAATTGCATGCGAATTTAATACAAAATGCACAATGCTGACTTAAGTACAAGAGGACTGACACTCTAACTTTCTATGATTTGAACCTCACCTGTGAGTCCAGTTTTAGATTCCGATCCTTCACTTCAGGTTTACTGTATCCCTTGGACCTTCTTATTGACATTGAAACTCAGAAATTGCATCCGAATTTAATACAAAAGGCACAATGCCGACATAAGTACAAGAGGACTGACACTCTAACTTTCTATGATTTGAACCTCTCCTGTGAGTCCAGTTTTAGATCCCGATGCTTCAATTCAGGTTTACTATATCCCTTTGACCTACTTATTGACGATGAAACACAGAAATTGCATCCGAATTTAATACAAAAGGCACAATGCCGGCTTAAGTACAAGTGGACTGAAAATCTAAGTTTATATGATTTGAACCTCTCCTGTGATTCCAGTTTTAGATTCCGATGCTTCACTTCAATTTTACTGTATCCCTTGGACCTTCTTATTGACGATGAAACACAGAAATTTCATCCAATTAAATACAAAAGGCACAATGCCGACTTAAGTACAAGAGGACTGACACTCTAACTTTCTGTGATTTGAACCTCTCCTGTGAGTCCAGTTTTAGATTCCGATGCTTCTCTTCAGATTTTCTGTATCCCTTGGACCTTCTTATTGACGATGAAACACAGAAATTGCGTCCGAATTTAATACAAAAGGCACAATGCCGACTTAAGTACAAGAGAACTGACACTCTAAATTTCTATGATTTGAACCTCTCCTGTGAGTCCAGTTTTTGTTGCCGAGGCTTCACTTCAGATTTACTGTATCCCTTGGACCTTCTTATTGACGATGAAACACAGAAATTGCATCCGACATTAATACAAAAGGCACAATGCCGACTTAAGTACAAGAGAACTGACACTCTAAATTTCTATGATATGAACCTCTCCTGTGAGTCCAGTTTTTGTTGCCGAGGCTTCACTTCAGGTTTACTGTATCCCTTGGACCTTCATATTGACGATGAAACACAGAAATTGCATCCGAATTTAATACAAAAGGCACAATGCGGACATAAGTACAAGAGGACTGACACTCTAACTTTCATTGATTTGAACCTCTCCTCTGATTCCACCTTTAGATTCCGATGCTTCACTTCAGGTTTTCTGTATTCCTTTGGACTTTGTTATTGACGATGAAACACAGAAATTGCATTCGAATTTAATACAAAAGGCACAATGCCGACTTAAGTACAAGAGGACTGACACTCTAACTTTCTATGATTTGAACCTCTCCTGTGAGTCCAGTTTTAGATTCCGATGCTTCACTTCAGGTTTACTGTATTCCTTGGACCTTCTTATTGACGATGAAACACAGAAATTGCTTCCGAATTTAATACAAAAGGGACAATGCCGGCTTAAGTACAAGAGCACTGACACTCTAACTTTCTATGATTTGAACCTCTCCTGTGATTCCAGTTTTAGATTCCAATGCTTCACTTCAGGTTTACTGTATCCCTTGGACCTTCTCATTGACGATGAAACACAGAAATTGCATCCGAATTTAATACAAAAGGCACAATGCCGACTTAAGTACAAGAGGACTGACACTCTAACTTTCTCTGATTTGTACCTCTTCTGTGAGTCCAGTTTTAGATTCCGATGCTTCACTTCAGGTTTACTGTATCCTTGGACTGTCTTATTGACGATGAAACACAGAAATTGCATCTGATTTTAATACAAAAGGCACAATGCCGACTTAAGTACCAGACGACTGACACTCTAAGTTTCTATGATATGAACCTTTCCTGTGAGTACAGTTTTAGATTCCGATGCTTCACTTCAGGTTTACTGAATCCCTTGGACCTTCTTATTGACAATGAAACACAGAAATTGCATACGAATTTAATACAAAAGGCACAGTGCCGACTGAAGTACAAGAGGACTGACACTCTAACTTTCTATGATTTGAACCACTCCTGTGAGTCCAGTTTTAGATTCCGATGCTTCACTTCAGGCTTACTGTATCCCATGGACCTTCTTATTGTCGATGAAACACAGTAATTGCATCCGAATTTAATACAAAAGGCACAATGCCGACTTAAGTACAAGAGGACTGACACTCAAACTTTCTGTGATTTGAACCTCTCCTGTGAGTCCAGTTTTAGATTCCGATGCTTCTCTTCAGATTTTCTGTATCCCTAGGACCTTCTTATTGACGATGAAACACAGAAATTGCGTCCGAATTTAATACAAAAGGCACAATGCCGACTTAAGTACCATAGAACTGACACTCTAAATTTCTATGATTTGAACCTCTCCTGTGAGTCCAGTTTTTGTTGCCGAGGCTTCACTTCAGATTTACTGTATCCCTTGGACCTTCTTAATGACGATGAAACACAGAAATTGCATCCGACATTAATACAAAAGGCACAATGCCGACTTAAGTACAAGAGAACTGACACTCTAAATTTCTATGATATGAACCTCTCCTGTGAGTCCAGTTTTTGTTGCCGAGGCTTCACTTCAGGTTTACTGTATCCCTTGGACCTTCATATTGACGATGAAACACAGAAATTGCATCCGAATTTAATACAAAAGGCACAATGCCGACTTAAGTACAAGAGGACTGACACTCTAACTTTCTATGATTTGAACCTCTCCTGTGAGTCCAGTTTTAGATTCCGATGCTTCACTTCAGGTTTACTGTATTCCTTGAACCTTCTTATTGACGATGAAACACAGAAATTGCTTCCGAATTTAATACAAAAGGGACAATGCCGGCTTAAGTACAAGAGCACTGACACTCTAACTTTCTATGATTTGAACCTATCCTGTGATTCCAGTTTTAGATTCCAATGCTTCACTTCAGGTTTACTGTATCCCTTGGACCTTCTTATTGACGATGAAACACAGAAATTGCATCCGAATTTAATACAAAAGGCACAATGCCGACTTAAGTACAAGAGGACTGACACTCTAACTTTCTCTGATTTGTACCTCTTCTGTGAGTCCAGTTTTAGATTCCGATGCTTCACTTCAGGTTTACTGTATCCTTGGACTGTCTTATTGACGATGAAACACAGAAATTGCATCTGATTTTAATACAAAGGGCACAATGCCGACTTAAGTACCAGACGACTGACACTCTAAGTTTCTATGATATGAACCTTTCCTGTGAGTACAGTTTTAGATTCCGATGCTTCACTTCAGGTTTACTGAATCCCTTGGACCTTCTTATTGACAATGAAACACAGAAATTGCATACGAATTTAATACAAAAGGCACAGTGCCGACTGAAGTACAAGAGGACTGACACTCTAACTTTCTATGATTTGAACCACTCCTGTGAGTCCAGTTTTAGATTCCGAATCTTCACTTCAGGCTTACTGTATCCCATGGACCTTCTTATTGTCGATGAAACACAGTAATTGCATCCGAATTTAATACAAAAGGCACAATGCCGACTTAAGTACAATTGGACTGACACCCTAACTTTCTATGATTTGAACCTCTCCTGTGAGTCCAGTTTTAGATTCCGATGCTTCACTTCAGGTTTACTGTATCCCTTGGACCTTCTTATTGACGATGAAACACAGAAATTGCATCCGAATTTAATACAAAAGGCACAATGCCGACTTAAGTACAAGAGGACTGACACTCTAACTTTCTATGATTTGAACCTCACCTGTGAGTCCAGTTTTAGATTCCGATGCTTCACTTCAGGTTTACTGTATCCCTTGGACCTTCTTATTGGCGATGAAACACAGATATTGCATCCGAGTTTAATACAAAAGGCACAATGCCTACGTAAGTACAATACGACTGACACTCTAACTTTCTATGATTTGAACCTCTCCTTTGAGTCCAGTTTTAGATTCCGATTCTTCACATCAGGTTTACTGTATCCCTTGGACCTTCTTATAAACGATGAGACACAGAAATTGCATCTGAATTTAATACAAAAGGCACAATGCTGACCTAAGTACAAGAGGACTAACACTCTAACTTTCTATGATTTGAACCTCTCCTGTGCTTCCAGTTTTAGATTTCGAGGCTTCACATCAAGTTTACTGTATCCCTTGAGCCTTCTTATTGACGATGGAACACAGAAATTGCATCCGAATTTCATACAAAGGGAACAATGCCGACTTAAGTACAAAGGGACTGACACTCTAACTTTCTGTGATTTGAACCTCTCCTGTGAGGCCAGTTTTAGTTTCCGATGCTTCACTTCAGATTTACTGTATCTCTTGGACCTTCTTATTGACGATGAAACACAGAAATTGCGTCCGAATTTAATACAAATGGCACAATGCCGACTTAAGTACAAGAGAACTGACACTCTAAATTTCTATGATTTGAACCTCTCCTGTGAGTCCAATTTGTGTTGCCGAGGCTTCACTTCAGGTGTACTGTATCCCTTCGACCTTCTTATTGACGATGAAACACAGAAATTGCATACGAATTTAATACAAAAGGCACAGTGCCGACATAAGTACAAGAGGACTGACACTCTAACTCTCTATGATTTGAACCACTCCTGTGAGTCCAGTTTTAGATTCCGATGCTTCACTTCAGGTTTACTGAATCTCTTGGACCTTCTTATTGACGATGAAACACAGAAATTGCATCCGAATTTTATACAAAAGGCACAATGCCGACTTAAGTACTAGTGGACTGACACCCTACCTTTCTATGATTTGAACCTCTCCTGTGATTCCAGTTTTAGATTCCGATGCTTCACTTCAGGTTTACTGTATCCCTTGGACCTTCTTATTGACGATGAAACACAGAAATTGCATCCGAATTTAATAGAAAAGCACAATGCCGACTTAAGTACAAGAGGACTGACACTCTAACTTTCTTTGATTTGAACCTCTCCTGTGATTCCAGTTTTAGATTCCGCTGCTTCACTTCAGGGTTTCTGTATCCCTTGGACTTTCTTATTGACGATGAAACACAAAAATTGCATCCGAATTTAATACAAAAGGCACAATGCCGAGTTAAGTACAAGAGGACTGACACTCTAACTTTCTATTATTTGAACCTCTCCTGTGAGTCCAGATTTAGATTCCGATGCTTCACTTCAGGTTTACTGTATCCCTTGGACCTTCTTATCGACGATGAAACACAGAAATTGCATCCGAATTTAATACAAAATGCACAATGCCGGCTTAAGTACAAGAGGACTGACACTCTAACTTTCTATGATTTGAACCTCACCTGTGAGTCCAGTTTTAGATTCTGATGCTTCACTTCAGGTTTGCTGTATCCCTTGGACCTTCTTATTGACGATGAAACACAGAAATTGCATCCGAATTTAATACAAAAGGCACAATGCCGGCTTAAGTACAAGAGGACTGACACTCTAACTTTCTTTGATTTGAAACTCTCCTGTGATTCCACTTTTAGATTCCGATGCTTCACTTCAGGTTTTCTGTATCCCTTGGACCTACTTATTGACGATGAAACACAGATATTGCATCCGAATTTAATACAAAAGGCACAATGCCGACTTAAGTACAAGAGAACTGACACTCTAATTTTCGATGATTTGAACCTCACCTGTGAGTCCAGTTTTAGATTTCGATGCTTCACTTCAGGTTTACTGAATCCCTTTGACCTACTTATTGACGATGAAACACAGAAATTGCATCCGAATTTAATACAAAATGCACAATGCCGACTTAAGTACGAGAGGACTGACACTCTAACTTTCTATGATTTGAACCTCTCTTGTGAGTCCAGTTTTAGATTCCGATGCGTCACTTCAGGTTTACTGTATCCCTTGGACTTTCCTATTGACGATGAAACACAGAAATTGCATACGAATTTAATTCAAAAGGCACAATGCCGACTTAAGTACAAGAGGAATGACACTCTAACTTTCTAAGAATTGAACAACTCCTGTGAGGCCAGTTTTAGATTCCGATGCTTCACTTCAGTTTTACTGTATCCCTCGGACTTTCTTGGTGACGATGAAACACAGAAATTGCATCCGAATTTAATACAAAAGGCACAATGCCGATTTAACTACAAGAGGACTGACACTCTAACTTTCTATGATTTGAACCTCTCCTGTGAGTCCAGTTTTAGATTCCGATGCTTCACTGCAGGTTTACTGTATCCCTTGAACCTTCTTATTGACGATGAAACACAGAAATTGCATACGAATTTAATACAAAAGGCACAATGCCGACTTAAGTACAAGAGGACTGACACTCTAACTTTCTATGATTTGAACCTCTCCTGTGAGTCCAGTTTTAGTTGCCGAGGCTTCACTTCAGGTTAACTGTAACCCTTGTAACTTCTAATTGACGATTAAACACTGAAATTGCATCCGAAATTAATACAAAAGGCACAATGCCGACTTAAGTACAAGAGGACTGACACTCTAAGTTTCTATGATTTGAACCTCTCCTGTGAGTCAGTTTTTTGTTTCCGATGCTTCACTTCAGGTTTACTGAATCCCTTAGACCTTCTCATTGACAATGAAACACAGAAATTGCATACGAATTTAATGCAAAAGGCACAGTGCCAATAAAGTACAAGAGGACTGACACTCTAACTTTCTATGATTTGAATTACTCCTGTGAGTCCAGTTTTAGATTCCGATGCTTCACTTCAGGTTTACTGTATCCCTAGGACTTTCTTATAGACGATGAAACACAGAAATTGCATCCGAATTAAATACAAAAGGCACAATGCCGACTTAAGTACAAGAGGACTGACACCCTAACTTTCTATGATTTGAACCTCTCCTGTGAGTCCAGTTTTAGATTCCGATGCTTCTCTTAAGGTTTACTGTATCCCTTGGACCTTCTTATTGACGATGAAACACAGAAATTGCATCCGAATTTAATACAAAAGCACAATGCCGACTTAAGTACAAGAGGACTGACACTCTAACTTTCTTTGATTTGAACCTCTCCTGTGATTCCAGTTTTAGATTCCGATGCTTTACTTGAGGTTTTCTGTATCCCTTGGACTTTCTTATTGACGATGAAACACAGAAATTGCATCCGAATTTAATACAAAAGGCACAATGCCGACTTAAGTACAAGAGGACTGACACTCTAACTTTCTATGAGTTGAACCTCTCCTGTGAGTCCAGTTTTAGATCCCGATGCTTCTTTTTAGGTTTACTGTATCCCTTGGACCTTCTTATTGACGGTGAAACACAGAAATTGCATCTGAATTTAATACAAAAGGCACAATGCCGACATAAGTACAAGAGGACTGACACTCTAACTTTCTATGATTTGACCCTCTCCTGTGAGTCCAGTTTTAGATTCCGATGCTTCACTTCAGGTTTACTGTATCCCTTGGACCTTCTTATTATCGATGAAACACAGATATTGCATCCGAATTAATACAAAAGGCACAATGCCGGCTTAAGTACAAGAGGACTGACACTCTAACTTTCTTTGATTTGAAAATCTCCTGTGAGTCCAGTTTTAGATTCCGATGCTTCTCTTAAGGTTTACTGCATCCCTTGGACCTTCTTATTGACGATGAAACACAGAAATTGCATCCGAATTTAATACAAAAGCACAATGCCGACTTAAGTACAAGAGGACTGACACGCTAACTTTCTTTGATTTGAACCTCTCCTGTGATTCCAGTTTTAGATTCCGATGCTTCACTTCAGGTTTTCTGTATCCCTTGGACTTTCTTATTGACGATGAAACACAGAAATTGCATCCGAATTTAATACAAAAGGCACAATGCCGACTTAAGTACAAGAGGACTGACACTCTAACTTTCTATGAGTTGAATCTCTCCTGTGAGTCCAGTTTTAGATCCCGATGCTTCACTTTAGGTTTACTGTATCCCTTGGACCTGCTTATTGAAGATGAAACACAGAAATTGCATCCGAATTTAATACAAAATGCACAATGCCGACTTAAGTACAAGAGGACTGACACTCTAACTTTCTATGATTTGAACCTCACCTGTGAGTCCAGTTTTAGATTCAGATGCTTCACTTCAGGTTTACTGTATCCCTTGGACCTTCAAATTGACCATGAAACACAGAAATTGCATCCGAAATTAATACAAAAGGCACAATGCCGACTTAAGTACAAGAGGACAGACACTCTAACTTTCTATGATTTGATCCACTCCTGTGAGGCCAGTTTTAGATTCCGAAGCTTCACTTCAGGTTTTCTGTATCCCTTGGACCTTCTTATTGACGGTGAAACACAGAAATTGCATCCGAATTTAATACAAAAGGCACAATGCCGACATAAGTACAAGAGGACTGACACTCTAACTTTCTATGATTTGACCCTCTCCTGTGAGTCCAGTTTTAGATTCCGATGCTTCACTTCAGGTTTACTGTATCCCTTGGACCTTGTTATTAACGATGAAACAGAGATATTGCATCCGAATTAATACAAAAGGCACAATGCCGGATTAAGTACAAGAGGACTGACACTCTAACTTTCTTTGATTTGAAAATCTCCTGTGATTCCAGTTTTAGATTCCGATGCTTCACTTCAGGTTTTCTGTATCCCTTGACCTTCTTATTGACCATGAAACACAGAAATTGCATCCGAATTTAATACAAAAGGCACAATGCCGACTTAAGTACAAGAGAACTGACACTCTAACTTTCTATGATTTGTACCTCACCTGTGAGTATAGTTTTAGATTTCGATGCTTCACTTCAGGTTTACTGAATCCCTTGGACCTTCTTATTGACGATGAAACACAGAAATTGCATCCGAATTTAATACAAAATGCACAATGCCGACTTAAGTACAAGAGGACTGACACTCTAATTTTCTAGGATTTGAACCTCTCCTGTGAGTCCAGTTTTAGATTCCAATGCTTCACTTCAGGTTTATTGTATCCCTTGGACCTTCTTATTGACGATGAAACACAGAAATTGCATCCGAATTTAATACAAAAGGCACAATGCCGACTTAAGTACAAGAGAACTGACACTCTAACTTTCTATGATTTGAACCTCACCTGTGAGTATAGTTTTAGATTTCGATGCTTCACTTCAGGTTTACTGAATCCCTTGGACCTTCTTATTGACGATGAAACACAGAAATTGCATCCGAATTTAATACAAAATGCACAATGCCGACTTAAGTACAAGAGGACTGACACTCTAATTTTCTAGGATTTGAACCTCTCCTGTGAGTCCAGTTTTAGATTCCGATGCTTCACTTCAGGTTTACTGTATCCCTTGGACCTTCTTATTATCGATGAAACACAGATATTGCATCCGAATTAATACAAAAGGCACAATGCCGGCTTAAGTACAAGAGGACTGACACTCTAACTTTCTTTGATTTGAAAATCTCCTGTGAGTCCAGTTTTAGATTCCGATGCTTCTCTTAAGGTTTACTGCATCCCTTGGACCTTCTTATTGACGATGAAACACAGAAATTGCATCCGAATTTAATACAAAAGCACAATGCCGACTTAAGTACAAGAGGACTGACACTCTAACTTTCTATGATTTGAACCTCACCTGTGAGTCCAGTTTTAGATTCAGATGCTTCACTTTAGGTTTACTGTATCCCTTGGACCTTCAAATTGACCATGAAACACAGAAATTGCATCCGAAATTAATACACAAGGCACAATGCCGACTTAAGTACAAGAGGACAGACACTCTAACTTTCTATGATTTGATCCACTCCTGTGAGGCCAGTTTTAGATTCCGAAGCTTCACTTCAGGTTTTCTGTATCCCTTGACCTTCTTATTGACCATGAAACACAGAAATTGCATCCGAATTTAATACAAAAGGCACAATGCCGACTTAAGTACAAGAGAACTGACACTCTAACACTCTAACTTTCTATGATTTGAACCTCACCTGTGAGTATAGTTTTAGATTTCGATGCTTCACTTCAGGTTTACTGAATCCCTTGGACCTTCTTATTGACGATGAAACACAGAAATTGCATCCGAATTTAATACAAAATGCACAATGCCGACTTAAGTACAAGAGGACTGACACTCTAATTTTCTAGGATTTGAACCTCTCCTGTGAGTCCAGTTTTAGATTCCAATGCTTCACTTCAGGTTTATTGTATCCCTTGGACCTTCTTATTGACGATGAAACACAGAAATTGCATACGAATTTAATACAACAGGCACAATGCCGACTTAAGTACAAGAGGAATGACACTCGAACTTTCTATGATTTGAACCACTCCTGTGAGGCCAGTTTTAGAATCCGATACTTCACTTCAGATTTACTGTATCCCTTGGACCTTCTAATTGACGATGAAACACAGAAATTGCATCCGAATTTAAGAGAAAAGCACAATGCTGACTTAAGTATAAGAGGACTGACACTCTAACTTTCTATGATTTGAACCACTCCTGTGAGTCCCGTGTTAGATTCCGATGCTTCACTTCAGGTTTACTGTATCCCTTGGACCTGCTTATAAAGCATGAAACACAGAAATTACATCCGAATTTAATACAAAAGGCACAATGCCGACCTAAGTACTAGAGGACTGACACTCTAACTTTGTATGATTTGTACCTCTCCTGTGATTCCAGTTTTTGATTCCGATGCTTCACTTCAAGTTTACTGTATCAATTGGACCTACTTATTGACGAAGAAACACAGAAATTGCATCCGAATTTAATACAAAATGCACAATGCCGACTTAAGTACAAGAGGACTGACACTCTAACTTTCTATGATTTGAACCTCTCTTGTGAGTCCAGTTTTAGATTCCGATGCGTCACTTCAGGTTTACTGTATCCCTTGGACTTTCCTATTGACGATGAAACACAGAAATTGCATACGAATTTAATTCAAAAGGCACAATGCCGACTTAAGTACAAGAGGAATGACACTCTAACTTTCTATGAATTGAACAACTCCTGTGAGGCCAGTTTTAGATTCCGATGCTTCACTTCAGTTTTACTGTATCCCTCGGACTTTCTTAGTGACGATGAAACACAGAAATTGCATCCGAATTTAATACAAAAGGCACAATGGCGATTTAACTACAAGAGGACTGACACTCTAACTTTCTATGATTTGAACCTCTCCTGTGAGTCCAGTTTTAGATTCCGATGCTTCACTGCAGGTTTACTGTATCCCTTGAACCTTCTTATTGACGATGAAACACAGAAATTGCATACGAATTTAATACAAAAGGCACAATGCCGACTTAAGTACAAGAGGACTGACACTCTAACTTTCTATGATTTGAACCTCTCCTGTGAGTCCAGTTTTTGTTGCCGAGGCTTCACTTCAGGTTAACTGTAACCCTTGTACCTTCTAATTGACGATTAAACACAGAAATTGCATCCGAAATTAATACAAAAGGCACAATGCCGACTTAAGTACAAGAGGACTGACACTCTAAGTTTCTATGTTTTGAACCTCTCCTGTGAGTCAGTTTTTTGTTTCCGATGCTTCACTTCAGGTTTACTGAATCCCTTAGACCTTCTTATTGACAATGAAACACAGAAATTGCATACGAATTTAATGCAAAAGGCACAGTGCCAACTTAAGTACAAGAGGACTGACACTCTAACTTTCTATGATTTGAATCACTCCTGTGAGTCCAGTTTTAGATTCCGATGCTTCACTTCAGGTTTACTGTATCCCTAGGACTTTCTTATAGACGATGAAACACAGAAATTGCATCCGAATTAAATACAAAAGGCACAATGCCGACTTAAGTACAAGAGGACTGACACCCTAACTTTCTATGATTTGAACCTCTCCTGTGAGTCCAGTTTTAGATTCCGATGCTTCTCTTAAGGTTTACTGTATCCCTTGGACCTTCTTATTGACGATGAAACACAGAAATTGCATCCGAATTTAATACAAAAGCACAATGCCGACTTAAGTACAAGAGGACTGACACTCTAACTTTCTTTGATTTGAACCTCTCCTGTGATTCCAGTTTTAGATTCCGATGCTTTACTTGAGGTTTTCTGTATCCCTTGGACTTTCTTATTGACGATGAATCACAGAAATTGCATCCGAATTTAATACAAAATGCACAATGCCGACTTAAGTACAAGAGGACTGACACTCTAACTTTCTATGAGTTGAATCTCTCCTGTGAGTCCAGTTTTAGATCCCGATGCTTCACTTTAGGTTTACTGTATCCCTTGGACCTTCTTATTGACGGTGAAACACAGAAATTGCATCTGAATTTAATACAAAAGGCACAATGCCGACATAAGTACAAGAGGACTGACACTCTAACTTTCTATGATTTGACCCTCTCCTGTGAGTCCAGTTTTAGATTCCGATGCTTCACTTCAGGTTTACTGTATCCCTTGGACCTTCTTATTATCGATGAAACACAGATATTGCATCCGAATTAATACAAAAGGCACAATGCCGGCTTAAGTACAAGAGGACTGACACTCTAACTTTCTTTGATTTGAAAATCTCCTGTGAGTCCAGTTTTAGATTCCGATGCTTCTCTTAAGGTTTACTGCATCCCTTGGACCTTCTTATTGACGATGAAACACAGAAATTGCATCCGAATTTAATACAAAAGCACAATGCCGACTTAAGTACAAGAGGACTGACACTCTAATTTTCTTTGATTTGAACCTCTCCTGTGATTCCAGTTTTAGATTCCGATGCTTCACTTCAGGTTTTCTGTATCCCTTGGACTTTCTTATTGACGATGAAACACAGAAATTGCATCCGAATTTAATACAAAAGGCACAATGCCGACTTAAGTACAAGAGGACTGACACTCTAACTTTCTATGAGTTGAACCTCTCCTGTGAGTCCAGTTTTAGATCCCGATGCTTCACTTTAGGTTTACTGTATCCCTTGGACCTGCTTATTGAAGATGAAACACAGAAATTGCATCCGAATTTAATACAAAATGCACAATGCCGACTTAAGTACAAGAGGACTGACACTCTAACTTTCTATGATTTGATCCTCACCTGTGAGTCCAGTTTTATATTCAGATGCTTCACTTCAGGTTTACTGTATCCCTTGGACCTTCAAATTGACGATGAAACACAGAAATTGCATCCGAAATTAATACAAAAGGCACAATGCCGACTTAAGTACAAGAGGACAGACACTCTAACTTTCTATGATTTGATCCACTCCTGTGAGCCCAGTTTTAGATTCCGATGCTTCACTTCAGGTTTACTGTATCCCTTGGAACTTCTTATTGACGGTGAAACACAGAAATTGCATCCGAATTTAATACAAAAGGCACAATGCCGACATAAGTACAAGAGGACTGACATTCTAACTTTCTATGATCTGACCCTCTCCTGTGAGTCCAGTTTTAGATTCCGATGCTTCACTTCAGGTTTACTGTATCCCTTGGACCTTGTTATTAACGATGAAACAGAGATATTGCATCCGAATTAATACAAAAGGCACAATGCCGGCTTAAGTACAAGAGGACTGACACTCTAACTTTCTTTGATTTGAAATTCTCCTGTGATTCCAGTTTTAGATTCCGATGCTTCACTTCAGGTTTTCTGTATCCCTTAGACCTTCTTATTGACGATGAAACACAGAAATTGCATCCGAATTTAATACAAAAGGCACAATGCCGACTTAAGTACAAGAGAACTGACACTCTAACTTTCTATGATTTGAAACTCACCTGTGAGTATAGTTTTAGATTTCGATGCTTCACTTCAGGTTTACTGAATCCCTTGGACCTTCTTATTGACGATGAAACACAGAAATTGCATCCGAATTTAATACAAAATGCACAATGCCGACTTAAGTACAAGAGGACTGACACTCTAATTTTCTATGATTTGAACCTCTCCTGTGAGTCCAGTTTTAGATTCCAATGCTTCACTTCAGGTTTATTGTATCCCTTGGACCTTCTTATTGACGATGAAACACAGAAATTGCATACGAATTTAATACAACAGGCACAATGCCGACTTAAGTACAAGAGGAATGACACTCGAACTTTCTATGATTTGAACCACTCCTGTGAGGCCAGTTTTAGATTCCGATACTTCACTTCAGATTTACTGTATCCCTTGGACCTTCTAATTGACGATGAAACACAGAAATTGCATCCGAATTTAATAGAAAAGGCACAATGCTGACTTAAGTATAAGAGGACTGACACTCTAACTTTCTATGATTTGAACAACTCCTGTGAGTCCCGTGTTAGATTCCGATGCTTCACTTCAGGTTTACTGTATCCCTTGGACCTGCTTATAAAGCATGAAACACAGAAATTACATCCGAATTTAATACACAAGGCACAATGCCGACCTAAGTACAAGAGGACTGACACTCTAACTTTGTATGATTTGTACCTCTCCTGTGATTCCAGTTTTTGATTCCGATGCTTCACTTCAAGTTTACTGTATCAATTGGACCTACTTATTGACGAAGAAACACAGAAATTGCATCCGAATTTAATACAAAAGGCACAATGCCGACTTAAGTGCAAGAGGACTGACACTCTAACTTTCTATGATTTGAACCTCTCCTGTGAGTCCACTTTTTAGATTCCGATGCTTCACTTCAGATTTACTGTATCCCTTAGACCTTCTTATTGACGATTAAACACAGAAATTGCGTCCGAATTTAATACAAAATGCACAATGCCGACTTAAGTACAAGAGGACTGACACTCTAACTTTCTATGATTTGAACCTCTCCTATAAGTCCAGTTTTTGTTGCCGAGGCTTCACTTCAGGTTTACTGTATCCCTTGGACCTTCATATTGACGATAAAACACAGAAATTGCATCCGAAATTAATACAAAAGTCACAATGCCGACTTAAGTACAAGAGGACTGACACTCTAAGTTTCTATGATTTGAACCTCTCCTGTGAGTCAGATTTTAGTTTCCGATGCTTCACTTCAGGTTTACTGAATCCCTTGGACCTTCATATTGACAATGAAACACAGAAATTGCATACGAATTTAATACAAAAGGCACAGTGACGCCTTAAGTACAAAAGGACTGACAAACTATCTTTCTATGATTTGAACCACTCCTTTTAGATTCTGATGCTTCACTGCAGGTTTACTGTATCCCTTGGACCTTCTTATTCACGATGAAACACGGAAATTGCATCCGAATTTAATACAAAAGGCACAATGGCGACTTAAGTACAAGAGGACTGACACTCTAGTTTTCTATGATTTGAACCTCTCCTGTGAGTCAAGTTTTTGTTGCTGAGGCTTCACTTCAGGTTTACTGTATCCCTTGGACCTTCTTATTGAGAATGAAACACAGAAATTGCATCCGAATTTAATTCAAAAGGCACAATGCCGACTTAAGTACAAGAGACCTGACACTCTAACTTTCTATGATTTGAACCTCACCTGTGAGTCCAGTTTTAGATTTCGATGCTTCACTTCAGGTTTACTGAATCCCTTGGGCCTTCTTATTGACGATGAAACACAGAAATTGCATCCGAATTTAATACAAAATGCACAATGCCGACTTAAGTACAAGAGGACTGACACTCTAATTTTCTAGGATTTGAACCTCTCCTGTGAGTCCAGTTTTAGATTCCAATGCTTCACTTCAGGTTTATTGTATCCCTTGGACCTTCTTATTGACGATGAAACACAGAAGTTGCATACGAATTTAATACAACAGGCACAATGCCGACTTAAGTACAAGAGGAATGACACTCGAACTTTCTATGATTTGAACCACTCCTGTGAGGCCAGTTTTAGAATCCGATACTTCACTTCAGATTTACTGTATCCCTTGGACCTTCTAATTGACGATGAAACACAGAAATTGCATCAGAATTTAATAGAAAAGGCACAATGCTGACTTAAGTATAAGAGGACTGACACTCTAACTTTCTATGATTTGAACCACTCCTGTGAGTCCCGTGTTAGATTCCGATGCTTCACTTCAGGTTTACTGTATCCCTTGGACCTGCTTATAAAGCATGAAACACAGAAATTACATCCGAATTTAATACAAAAGGCACAATGCCGACCTAAGTACAAGAGGACTGACACTCTAACTTTGTATGATTTGTACCTATCCTGTGATTCCAGTTTTTGATTCCGATGCTTCACTTCAAGTTTACTGTATCAATTGGACCTACTTATTGACGAAGAAACACAGAAATTGCATCCGAATTTAATACAAAATGCACAATGCCGACTTAAGTACAAGAGGACTGACACTCTAACTTTCTATGATTTGAACCTCTCTTGTGAGTCCAGTTTTAGATTCCGATGCGTCACTTCAGGTTTACTGTATCCCTTGGACTTTCCTATTGACGATGAAACACAGAAATTGCATACGAATTTAATTCAAAAGGCACAATGCCGACTTAAGTACAAGAGGAATGACACTCTAACTTTCTATGAATTGAACAACTCCTGTGAGGCCAGTTTTAGATTCCGATGCTTCACTTCAGTTTTACTGTATCCCTCGGACTTTCTTAGTGACGATGAAACACAGAAATTGCATCCGAATTTAATACAAAAGGCACAATGCCGATTTAACTACAAGAGGACTGACACTCTAACTTTCTATGATTTGAACCTCTCCTGTGAGTCCAGTTTTAGATTCCGATGCTTCACTGCAGGTTTACTGTATCCCTTGAACCTTCTTATTGACGATGAAACACAGAAATTGCATACGAATTTAATACAAAAGGCACAATGCCGACTTAAGTACAAGGGGACTGACACTCTAACTTTCTATGATTTGAACCTCTCCTGTGAGTCCAGTTTTTGTTGCCGAGGCTTCACTTCAGGTTAACTGTAACCCTTGTACCTTCTAATTGACGATTAAACACAGAAATTGCATCCGAAATTAATACAAAAGGCACAATGCCGACTTAAGTACAAGAGGACTGACACTCTAAGTTTCTATGATTTGAACATCTCCTGTGAGTCAGTTTTTTGTTTCCGATGCTTCACTTCAGGTTTACTGAATCCCTTAGACCTTCTTATTGACAATGAAACACAGAAATTGCATACGAATTTAATGCAAAAGGCACAGTGCCATCTTAAGTACAAGAGGACTGACACTCTAACTTTCTATGAGTTGAATCACTCCTGTGAGTCCAATTTAAATTCCGATGCTTCACTTCAGGTTTACTGTATCCCTAGGACTTTCTTATAGACGATGCAACACAGAAATTGCATCCGAATTAAATACAAAAGGCACAATGCCGACTTAAGTACAAGAGGACTGACACCCTAACTTTCTATGATTTGAACCTCTCCTGTGAGTCCAGTTTTAGATTCCGATGCTTCTCTTAAGGTTTACTGTATCCCTTGGACCTTCTTATTGACGATGAAACACAGAAATTGCATCCGAATTTAATACAAAAGCACAATGCCGACTTAAGTACAAGAGGACTGACACTCTAACTTTCTTTGATTTGAACCTCTCCTGTGATTCCAGTTTTAGATTCCGATTCTTTACTTGAGGTTTTCTGTATCCCTTGGACTTTCTTATTGACGATGAAACACAGAAATTGCATCCGAATTTAATACAAAATGCACAATGCCGACTTAAGTACAAGAGGACTGACACTCTAACTTTCTATGAGTTGAATCTCTCCTGTGAGTCCAGTTTTAGATCCCGATGCTTCACTTTAGGTTTACTGTATCCCTTGGACCTTCTTATTGACGGTGAAACACAGAAATTGCATCTCAATTTAATACAAAAGGCACAATGCCGACATAAGTACAAGAGGACTGACACTCTAACTTTCTATGATTTGACCCTCTCCTGTGAGTCCAGTTTTAGATTCCGATGCTTCACTTCAGGTTTACTGTATCCCTTGGACCTTCTTATTATCGATGAAACACAGATATTGCATCCGAATTAATACAAAAGGCACAATGCCGGCTTAAGTACAAGAGGACTGACACTCTAACTTTCTTTGATTTGAAAATCTCCTGTGAGTCCAGTTTTAGATTCCGATGCTTCTCTTAAGGTTTACTGCATCCCTTGGACCTTCTTATTGACGATGAAACACAGAAATTGCATCCGAATTTAATACAAAAGCACAATGCCGACTTAAGTACAAGAGGACTGACACTCTAACTTTCTTTGATTTGAACCTCTCCTGTGATTCCAGTTTTAGATTCCGATGCTTCACTTCAGGTTTTCTGTATCCCTTGGACTTTCTTATTGACGATGAAACACAGAGATTGCATCCGAATTTAATACAAAAGGCACAATGCCGACTTAGGTACAAGAGGACTGACACTCTAACTTTCTATGAGTTGAACCTCTCCTGTGAGTCCAGTTTTAGATCCCGATGCTTCACTTTAGGTTTACTGTATCCCTTGGACCTGCTTATTGAAGATGAAACACAGAAATTGCATCCGAATTTAATACAAAATGCACAATGCCGACTTAAGTACAAGAGGACTGACACTCTAACTTTCTATGATTTGATCCTCACCTGTGAGTCCAGTTTTATATTCAGATGCTTCACTTCAGGTTTACAGTATCCCTTGGACCTTCAAATTGACGATGAAACACAGAAATTGCATCCGAAATTAATACAAAAGGCAAATTGCCGACTTAAGTACAAGAGGACAGACACTCTAACTTTCTATGATTTGATCCACTCCTGTGAGGCCAGTTTTAGATTCCGATGCTTCACTTCAGGTTTACTGTATCCATTGGAACGTCTTATTGACGGTGAAACACAGAAATTGCATCCGAATTTAATACAAAAGGCACAATGCCGACATAAGTACAAGAGGACTGACGCTCTAACTTTCTATGATTTGACCCTCTCCTGTGAGTCCAGTTTTAGATTCCGATGCTTCACTTCAGGTTTACTGTATCCCTTGGACCTTGTTATTAACGATGAAACAGAGATATTGCATCCGAATTAATACAAAAGGCACAATGCCGGCTTAAGTACAAGAGGACTGACACTCTAACTATCTTTGATTTGAAATTCTCCTGTGATTCCAGTTTTAGATTCCGATTCTTCACTTCAGGTTTTCTGTATCCCTTAGACCTTCTTATTGACGATGAAACACAGAAATTGCATCCGAATTTAATACAAAAGGCACAATGCCGACTTAAGTACAAGAGAACTGACACTCTAACTTTCTATGATTTGAAACTCACCTGTGAGTATAGTTTTAGATTTCGATGCTTCACTTCAGGTTTACTGAATCCCTTGGACCTTCTTATTGACGATGAAACACAGAAATTGCATCCGAATTTAATACAAAATGCACAATGCCGACTTAAGTACAAGAGGACTGACACTCTAATTTTCTATGATTTGAACCTCTCCTGTGAGTCCAGTTTTAGATTCCAATGCTTCACTTCAGGTTTATTGTATCCCTTGGACCTTCTTATTGACGATGAAACACAGAAATTGCATACGAATTTAATACAACAGGCACAATGCCGACTTAAGTACAAGAGGAATGACACTCGAACTTACTATGATTTGAACCACTCCTGTGGGGCCAGTTTTTGATTCCGATACTTCACTTCAGATTTACTGTATCCCTTGGACCTTCTAATTGACGATGAAACACAGAAATTGCATCCGAATTTAATAGAAAAGGCACAATGCTGACTTAAGTATAAGAGGACTGACACTCTAACATTCTATGATTTGAACAACTCCTGTGAGTCCCGTGTTAGATTCCGATGCTTCACTTCAGGTTTACTGTATCCCTTGGACCTGCTTATAAAGCATGAAACACAGAAATTACATCCGAATTTAATACAAAAGGCACAATGCCGACCTAAGTACAAGAGGACTGACACTCTAACTTTGTATGATTTGTACCTCTCCTGTGATTCCAGTTTTTGATTCCGATGCTTCACTTCAAGTTTACTGTATCAATTGGACCTACTTATTGACGAAGAAACACAGAAATTGCATCCGAATTTAATACAAAATGCACAATGCCGACTTAAGTACAAGAGGACTGACACTCTAACTTTCTATGATTTGAACCTCTCTTGTGAGTCCAGTTTTAGATTCCGATGCGTCACTTCAGGTTTACTGTATCCCTTGGACTTTCCTATTGACGATGAAACACAGAAATTGCATACGAATTTAATTCAAAAGGCACAATGCCGACTTAAGTACAAGAGGAATGACACTCTAACTTTCTATGAATTGAACAACTCCTGTGAGGCCAGTTTTAGATTCCGATGCTTCACTTCAGTTTTACTGTATCCCTCGGACTTTCTTAGTGACGATGAAACACAGAAATTGTATCCGAATTTAATACAAAAGGCACAATGCCGATTTAACTACAAGAGGACTGACACTCTAACTTTCTATGATTTGAACCTCTCCTGTGAGTCCAGTTTTAGATTCCGATGCTTCACTGCAGGTTTACTGTATCCCTTGAACCTTCTTATTGACGATGAAACACAGAAATTGCATACCAATTTAATACAAAAGGCACAATGCCGACTTAAGTACAAGAGGACTGACACTCTAACTTCCTATGATTTGAACCTCTCCTGTGAGTCCAGTTTTTGTTGCCGAGGCTTCACTTCAGGTTAACTGTAACCCTTGTACCTTCTAATTGACGATTAAACACAGAAATTGCATCCGAAATTAATACAAAAGGCACAATGCCGACTTAAGTACAAGAGGACTGACACTCTAAGTTTCTATGATTTGAACCTCTATTGTGAGTCAGTTTTTTGTTTCCGATGCTTCACTTCAGGTTTACTGAATCCCTTAGACCTTCTTATTGACAATGAAACACAGAAATTGCATACGAATTTAATGCAAAAGGCACAGTGCCAACTTAAGTACAAGAGGACTGACACTCTAACTTTCTATGATTTGAATCACTCCTGTGAGTCCAGTTTTAGATTCCGATGCTTCACTTCAGGTTTACTGTATCCCTAGGACTTTCTTATAGACGATGAAACACAGAAATTGCATCCGAATTAAATACAAAAGGCACAATGCCGACTTAAGTACAAGAGGACTGACACCCTAACTTTCTATGATTTGAACCTCTCCTGTGAGTCCAGTTTTAGATTCCGATGCTTCTCTTAAGGTTAACTGTATCCCTTGGACCTTGTTATTGACGATGTAACACAGAAATTGCATCCGAATTTAATACAAAAGCACAATGCCGACTTAAGTACAAGAGGACTGACACTCTAACTTTCTTTGATTTGAACCTCTCCTGTGATTCCAGTTTTAGATTCCGATTCTTTACTTGTGGTTTTCTGTATCCCTTGGACTTTCTTATTGACGATGAAACACAGAAATTGCATCCGAATTTAATACAAAATGCACAATGCCGACTTAAGTACAAGAGGACTGACACTCTAACTTTCTATGAGTTGAATCTCTCCTGTGAGTCCAGTTTTAGATCCCGATGCTTCACTTTAGGTTTACTGTATCCCTTGGACCATCTTATTGACGGTGAAACACAGAAATTGCATCTGAATTTAATACAAAAGGCACAATGCCGACATAAGTACAAGAGGACTGACACTCTAACTTTCTATGATTTGACCCTCTCCTGTGAGTCCAGTTTTAGATTCCGATGCTTCACTTCAGGTTTACTGTATCCCTTGGACCTTCTTATTATCGATGAAACACAGATATTGCAGCCGAATTAATACAAAAGGCACAATGCCGGCTTAAGTACAAGAGGACTGACACTCTAACATTCTTTGATTTGAAAATCTCCTGTGAGTCCAGTTTTAGTTTCCGATGCTTCTCTTAAGGTTTACTGCATCCCTTGGACCTTCTTATTGACGATGAAACACAGAAATTGCATCCGAATTTAATACAAAAGCACAATGCCGACTTAAGTACAAGAGGACTGACACTCTAACTTTCTTTGATTTGAACCTCTCCTGTGATTCCAGTTTTAGATTCCGATGCTTCACTTCAGGTTTTCTGTATCCCTTGGACTTTCTTATTGACGATGAAACACAGAAATTGCATCCGAATTTAATACAAAAGGCACAATGCCTACTTAAGTACAAGAGGACTGACACTCTAACTTTCTATGAGTTGAACCTCTCCTGTGAGTCCAGTTTTAGATCCCGATGCTTCACTTTAGGTTTACTGTATCCCTTGGACCTGCTTATTGAAGATGAAACACAGAAATTGCATCCGAATTTAATACAAAATGCACAATGAAGACTTAAGTACAAGAGGACTGACACTCTAACTTTCTATGATTTGATCCTCACCTGTGAGTCCAGTTTTATATTCAGATGCTTCACTTCAGGTTTACTGTATCCCTTGGACCTTCAAATTGACGATGAAACACAGAAATTGCATCCGAAATTAATACAAAAGGCACAATGCCGACTTAAGTACAAGAGGACAGACACTCTAACTTTCTATGATTTGATCCACTCCTGTGAGGCCAGTTTTAGATTCCGATGCTTCACTTCAGGTTTACTGTATCCCTTGGACCTTGTTATTAACGATGAAACAGAGATATTGCATCCGAATTAATACAAAAGGCACAATGCCGACTTAAGTACAAGAGGACTGACACTCTAACTTTCTATGATTTGAAACTCACCTGTGAGTATAGTTTTAGATTTCGATGCTTCACTTCAGGTTTACTGAATCCCTTGGACCTTCTTATTGACGATGAAACACAGAAATTGCATCCGAATTTAATACAAAATGCACAATGCCGACTTAAGTACAAGAGGACTGACACTCTAATTTTCTATGATTTGAACCTCTCCTGTGAGTCCAGTTTTAGATTCCAATGCTTCACTTCAGGTTTATTGTATCCCTTGGACCCTCTTATTGACGATGAAACACAGAAATTGCATACGAATTTAATACAACAGGCACAATGCCGACTTAAGTACAAGAGGAATGACACTCGAACTTTCTATGATTTGAACCACTCCTGTGAGGCCAGTTTTAGATTCCGATACTTCACTTCAGATTTACTGTATCCCTTGGACCTTCTAATTGACGATGAAACACAGAAATTGCATCCGAATTTAATAGAAAAGGCACAATGCTGACTTAAGTATAAGAGGACTGACACTCTAACTTTCTATCATTTGAACAACTCCTGTGAGTCCCGTGTTAGATTCCGATGCTTCACTTCAGGTTTACTGTATCCCTTGGACCTGCTTATATAGCATGAAACACAGAAATTACATCCGAATTTAATACAAAAGGCACAATGCCGACCTAAGTACAAGAGGACTGACACTCTAACTTTGTATGATTTGTACCTCTCCTGTGATTCCAGTTTTTGATTCCGATGCTTCACTTCAAGTTTACTGTATCAATTGGACCTACTTATTGACGAAGAAACACAGAAATTGCATCCGAATTTAATACAAAAGGCACAATGCCGACTTAAGTGCAAGAGGACTGACACTCTAACTTTCTATGATTTGAACCTCTCCTATAAGTCCAGTTTTTGTTGCCGAGGCTTCACTTCAGGTTTACTGTATCCCTTGGACCTTCATATTGACGATAAAACACAGAAATTGCATCCGAAATTAATACAAAAGTCACAATGCCGACTTAAGTACAAGAGGACTGACACTCTAAGTTTCTATGGTTTGAACCTCTCCTGTGAGTCAGATTTTAGTTTCCGATGCTTCACTTCAGGTTTACTGAATCCCTTGGACCTTCTTATTGACAATGAAACACAGAAATTGCATACGAATTTAATACAAAAGGCACAGTGACGACTTAAGTACAAGAGGACTGACAAACTATCTTTCTATGATTTGAACAACTCCTTTTAGATTCTGATGCTTCACTGCAGGTTTACTGTATCCCTTGGACCTTCTTATTCACGATGAAACACGGAAATTGCATCCGAATTTAATACAAAAGGCACAATGGCGACTTAAGTACAAGAGGACTGACACTCTAGTTTTCTATGATTTGAACCTCTCCTGTGAGTCAAGTTTTTGTTGCTGAGGCTTCACTTCAGGTTTACTGTATCCCTTGGACCTTCTTATTGACGATGAAACACAGAAATTGCATCCGAATTTAATACAAAAGGCACAATGCCGACTTAAGTACAAGAGAACTGACACTCTAACTTTCTATGATTTGAACCTCACCTGTGAGTCCAGTTTTAGATTTCGATGCTTCACTTCAGGTTTACTGAATCCCTTGGGCCTTCTTATTGACGATGAAACACAGAAATTGCATCCGAATTTAATACAAAATGCACAATGCCGACTTAAGTACAAGAGGACTGACACTCTAACTTTCTATGATTTGAACCTCTCTTGTGAGTCCAGTTTTAGATTCCGATGCGTCACTTCAGGTTTACTGTATCCCTTGGACTTTCCTATTGACGATGAAACACAGAAATTGCATACGAATATAATACAAAAGGCACAATGCCGACTTAAGTACAAGAGGAATGACACTCTAACTTTCTATGAATTGAACCACTCCTGTGAGGCCAGTTTTAGATTCCGATGCTTCACTTCAGTTTTACTGTATCCCTCGGACTTTCTTATTGACGATGAAACACAGAAATTGCATCCGAATTTAATACAAAAGGCACAATGCCGATTTAACTACAAGAGGACTGACACCCTAACTTTCTATGATTTGAACCTCTCCTGTGAGTCCAGTTTTAGATTCCGATGCTTCACTTCAGGTTTACTGTATCCCTTGGACCTTCTAATTGACGATTAAACACAGAAATTGCATACGAATTTAATACAAAAGGCACAATGCCGACTTAAGTACAAGAGGACTGACACTCTAACTTTCTATGATTTGAACCTCTCCTGTGAGTCCAGTTTTTGTTGCCGAGGCTTCACTTCAGGTTTACTGTAACCTTGGACCTTCTAATTGACGATTAAACACAGAAATTGCATCCGAAATTAATACAAAAGGCACAATGCCGACTTAAGTACAAGAGGACTGACACTCTAAGTTTCTATGATTTGAACCTCTCCTGTGAGTCAGTTTTTTGTTCCCGATGCTTCACTTCAGGTTTACTGAATCCCTTAGATCTTCTTATTGACAATGAAACACAGAAATTGCATACGAATTTAATACAAAAGGCACAGTGCCAACTTAAGTACAAGAGGACTGACACTCTAATTTCTATGATTTGAATCACTCCTGTGAGTCCAGTTTTGGAATCCGATGCTTCACTTCAGGTTTACCGTATCCCTAGGACCTTCTTATTGACGATGAAACACAGAAATTGCATCCGAATTTAATACAAAAGGCACAATGCCGACTTAAGTACAAGAGGACTGACACCCTAACTTTCTATGATTTGAACCTCTCCTGTGAGTCCAGTTTTAGATTCCGATGCTTCACTTCAGGTTTACTGTATCCCTTGGACCTTCTTATTGACGATGAAACACAGAAATTGCCCCCGAATATAATACAAAAGCACAATGCCGACTTAAGTACAAGAGGACTGACACTCTAACTATCTTTGATTTGAACCTCTCCTGTGATTCCAGTTTTAGATTCCGATGCTTCACTTCAGGTTTTCTGTATCCCTTGGACTTTCTTATTGACGATGAAACACAGAAATTGCATCCGAGTTTAAAACAAAAGGCACAATGCCGACATAAGTACAAGAGGACTGACACTCTAACTATCTATGATTTGACCCTCTCTTGTGAGTCCAGTTTTAGATTCCGATGCTTCACTTCAGGTTTACTGTATCCCTTGGACCTTCTTATTAACGATGAAACACAGATATTGCATCCGAATTTAATACAAAAGGCACAATGCCGGCTTAAGTACAAGAGGACTGACACTCTAACTTTCTTTGATTTGAAAATCTCCTGTGATTCCAGTTTTAGATTCCGATGCTTCACTTCAGGTTTTCTGTATCCCTTGGACCTTCTTATTGACGATGAAACACAGAAATTGCATCCGAATTTAATACAGAATGCACAATGCCGACTTAAGTACAAGAGGACTGACGCTCTAATTTTCTATGATTTGAACCTCTCCTGTGAGTCCAGTTTTACATTCCAATGCTTCACTTCAGGTTTATTGTATCCCTTGGACCTTCTTATTGACGATGAAACACAGAAATAGCATACGAATTTAATACAACAGGCACAATGCCGACTTAAGTACAAGAGGAATGACACTCTAACTTTCTATGATTTGAAGCACTCCTGTGAGGCCAGTTTTAGATTCTGATGCTTCACTTCAGTTTTACTGTATCCCTTGGACTTTCTTATTGACGATGAAACACAGAAATTTCATCCGAATTTAATACAAAAGGCACAATGCCTACTTAAGTACAAGAGGACTGACACTCTAACTTTCTATGATTTGAACCTCTCCTGTGAGTCCAGTTTTAGATTCCGATGATTCACTTCAGGTTTACTGTATCCCTTGGACCATCTTATTGACGATGAAACACAGATATTGCATCCGAATTTAATACAAAAGGCACAATGCCGATTTAAGTACAAGAGGACTGACACTCTAACTTTCTATGATTTGAACCTCTCCTGTGAGTCCAGTTTTAGATTCCGATGCTTCACTTCAGGTTTACTGTATCCCTTAGACCTTCTTATTGACGATGAAACACAGAAATTGCGTACGAATTTAATACAAAAGGCACAATGCCAATTTAAGTACAAGACGACTGACACTCTAACTTTCTATGATTTGAACCTCTCCTGTGAGTCCAGTTTTTGTTGCCGAGGCTTCACTTCAGGTTTACTGTATCCCTTGGACCTTCTTATTGACGATAAAACACAGAAATTGCATCCGAAATTAATACAAAAGGCACAATGCCGACATAAGTACAAGAGGACTGACACTCTAACTTTGTATGATTTGACCCTCTCCTGTGAGTCCAGTTTTAGATTCCGATGCTTCACTTCAGATTTACTGTATCCCTAGGACCTTCTTATTGACGATGAAACACAGAAATTGCATTCGAATTTAATACAAAAGGCACAATGCTGACTTAAGTACAAGAGGACTGACACTCTAACTTTCTTTGATTTGAAAATCTCCTGTGATTCCAGTTTAAGATTCCTATGCTTCACTTCAGGTTTTCTGTATCCCTTGGACCTTCTTATTGACGATGAAACACAGAAATTGCATCCGATTTTAATACAAAAGGCACAATGCCGACTTAAGTACAAGAGGACTGACACTCTAATTTTCTATGATTTGAACCTCTCCTGTGAGTCCAGTTTTAGATGCCGAGGCTTCTCTTCAGGTTTACTGTATCCCTTGGACCATCTTATTGACGATGAAACACAGAAATTGCATCCGAATTTAATACAAATGGCACAATGCCGATTTAAGTACAAGAGGACTGACACTATAACTTTCTATGATTTGAACCTCTCCTGTGAGTCCAGTTTTAGATTCCGATACTTCACTTCAGATTTACTGTATCCCTAGGACCTTCTTATTGACGATGAAACACAGAAATTGCATTCGAATTTAATACAAAAGGCACAATGCTGACTTAAGTACAAGATTACTGACACTCTAACTTTCTATGATTAGAACCACTCCTGTGAGTCCCGTGTTAGATTCCGATGCTTCACTTCAGGTTTACTGTATCCCTTGGACCTGCTTATAAAGCATGGAACACAGAAATTACATCCGAATTTCATACAAAAGGCACAATGCCGACCTAAGTACAAGAGGACTGACACTCTAACTTTCTATGATTTGAACCTTTCCTGTGATTCCAGTTTTAGATTCCGATGCTTCTCTTCAAGTTTACTGTATCCCTTGGACCTTCTTATTGACGAAGAAACACAGAAATTGCATCCGAATTTAATACAAAAGGCACAATGCTGACTTAACTACAAGAGGACTGACACTCTAACTTTCTATGATTTGAACCACTCCTGTGAGTCCCGTGTTAGATTCCGATGCTTCACTTCAGGTTTACTGTATCCCTTGGACCTGCTTATAAAGCATGAAACACAGAAATTACATCCGAATTTAATACAAAAGGCACAATGCCGACCTAAGTACAGGAGGACTGATACTCTAACTTTCTATGATTTGAACCGCTCCTGTGATTCCAGTTTTAGATTCCGATGCTTCACTTCAAGTTTACTGTATCCCTTGGACCTTCTTATTGACGATTAAACACAGAAATGGCGTCCGAATTTAATACAAAAGGCACAATGCCGACTTAAGTACAAGAGGACAGACACTCTAACTTTCTATGATTTGAACCTCTCCTGTGAGTCCAGTTTTTTTTGCCGAGGCTTCACTTCAGGTTTACTGTATCCCTTGGACCTTCTTATTGACGATAAAACACAGTAATTGCATCCGAAATTAATACAAAAGTCACAATGCCGACTTAAGTACAAGAGTACTGACACTCTAAATTTCTATGACTTGGACCTCACCTGTGAGTCCACTTTTTAGATTCCAATGCTTCACTTCAGATTTACTGTATCCCTTAGACCTTCTTAGTGACGATTAAACACAGAAATTGCATCCGAATTTAATACAAAAGCCACAATGCCGACTTAAGTACAAGAGGACTGACACTCTAATTTTCTATGATTTGAACCTCTCCTGTGAGTCCAGTTTTTGTTGCCGAGGCTTAACTTCAGGTTTACTGTATCCCTTGGACCTTCTTATTGACGATAAAACACAGAAATTGCATCCGAAATGAATACAAAAGTCACAATGCCGACATAAGTACAAAAGGACTGACACTCTATCTTTCTATGATTTGAACCACTCCTTTTAGATTCTGATGCTTCACTTCAGGTTTTCTGTATCCCTTGGACCTTCTTATTGATGATGAAACACAGAAATTGGATCCCAATTTAATACAAAAGGCACAATGCCGACTTAAGTACAAGAGGACTGACACTCTAACTTTCTGTGATTTGACCCTCTCCTGTGAGTCAGGTTTTAGTTTCCGATGCTTCACTTCAGGTTTACTGAATCACTTGGACCTTCTTATTGACAATGGAACACAGAAATTGCATACTAATTTAATACAAAACGCACAGTGCAGACTTAAGTACAAGAGGACTGACACACTAACTTTCTATGATTTGAACCTCTCCTGAGAGTCCAGTTTTAGATTCCGATACTTCACTTCAGAATTACTGTACCCCTTGGACCTTCTTATTGACGATGAAACACAGAAATTGCATCCGAATTTAATACAAAAGGCACAATGCTGACTTAACTACAAGAGGACTGACACTCTAACTTTCTATGATTTGAACCACTCCTGTGAGTCCCGTGTTAGATTCCGATGCTTCACTTCAGGTTTACTGTATCCCTTGGACCTGCTTATAAAGCATGAAACACAGAAATTACATCCGAATTTAATACAAAAGGCACAATGCCGACCTAAATACAAGAGGACTGATACTCTAACTTTCTATGATTTGAACCGCTCCTGTGATTCCAGTTTTAGATTCCGATGCTTCACTTCAAGTTTACTGTATCCCTTGGACCTTCTTATTGACGATTAAACACAGAAATTGCGTCCGAATTTAATACAAAAGGCACAATGCCGACTTAAGTACAAGAGGACAGACACTCTAACTTTCTATGATTTGAACCTCTCCTGTGAGTCCAGTTTTTTTTGCCGAGGCTTCACTTCAGGTTTACTGTATCCCTTGGACCTTCTTATTGACGATAAAACACAGTAATTGCATCCGAATTTAATACAAAAGGCACAATGCCGACTTAAGTACAAGAGGACAGACACTCTAATTTTCTATGATTTGAACCTCTCCTGTGAGTCAGGTTTTAGTTTCCGATGCTTCACTTCAGGTTTACTGAATCCCTTGGACCTTCTTATTGACAATGAAACACAGAAATTGCATACGAATTTAATACAAAAGGCACAGTGCCGACTTAAGTACAAGAGGACTGACACTCTATCTTTCTATGATTTGAACCACTCCTTTTCGATTCTGATGCTTCACTTCAGGTTTACTGTATCCCTTGGACCTTCTTATTCACGATGAAACACGGAAATTGCATCCGAATTTAATACAAAAGGCACAATCCCGACTTAAGTACAAGAGGACTGACACCCTAACATTCTATGACTTGAACCTCTCCTGTGAGTCCCGTTTTAGATTCCGATGCTTCACTTCAGCTTTACTGTATCCCTTGGACCTTCTTATTGACGATGAAACACGGAAATTGCATCCGAAATTAATACAGAAGGCCCAATGCCGACTTAAGTACAAGAGGACTGACACTCTAATTTTCTTTTTTTGTACCTCTCCTGTGATTCCAGTTTTAGATTCCGATGCTTCACTTCAGGTTTTCTGTATCCCTTGGACATTCTTATTGATGATGAAACACAGAAATTGCATCCGGATTTAATACAAAAGGCACAATGCCGACTTATGAACAAGAGGACTGACACTCTAACTTTCTATTATTTGAACATCTCCTGTGAATCCAGTTTTAGATTCCGATGCTTCACTTCAGGTTTACTGTATCCCTTGGACATTCTTATTGACGATGAAACACAGAAATTGCATCCGAATTTAATACAAAATGCACAATGCCGACTTAAGTACAAGGGGACCGACACTCTAACTTTCTATGATTTGAACGTCTCCTGTGAGTCCAGTTTTTGTTGCCGAAGCTTCGCTTCAGGTTTACTGTATCCCTTGGACTTCTTATAGACGATAAAACACAGAAATTGCATCCGAAATTAGTACAAGAGGCACAATGCTGACTTAAGTACAAGAGGACTGACACTCTAAATTTCTATGATTTGAACCACTCCTGTGAGTCCCGTGTTAGATTCCGATGCTTCACTTCAGGTTTACTGAATCACTTGGACCTTCTTATTGACAATGAAACACAGAAATTGCATACGAATTTAATACAAAACGCACAGTGCCGACTTAAGTACAAGAGGACAGACACTCTAACTTTCTATGATTTGAACCACTCCGGTGAGTCCAGTTTTAGATTCCGATGCTTCACTTCAGGTTTACTGTATCACTTGGACCTTCTTATTGACCATGAAACACAGAAATTGCATCCGAATTTAATACAAAAGGCACAATGCCGACTTAAGTACAAGAGGACTGACACTCTAACTTTCTACGATGTGAACCTCTCCTGCGAGTCCAGGTTTAGATTCCGATGCTTCACTTCAGGATTACTGTATACCTTGGACCTTCTTATTGACGATGAAACACAGAAATTGCATCCGAATTTAATACAAAAGCCCAATGCCGACTTAAGTACAAGAGGACTGACACTCTAACTTTCTATGATTTGAACCTCTCCTGCGAGTCCAGGTTTAGATTCCGATGCTTCACTTCAGGATTACTGTATACCTTGGACCTTCTTATTGACGATGAAACACAGAAATTGCATCCGAATTTAATACAAAAGCCCAATGCCGACTTAAGTACAAGAGGACTGACACTCTAACTTTCTATGATTTGAACCTCTCCTGTGAGTCCCGTGTTAGATTCCGATGCTTCACTTCAGGTTTACTGTATCCCTTGGACCTGCTTATAAAGCATGAAACAAAGAAATTACATCCGAATTTAATACAAAAGGCACATTGCCGACCTAAGTACAAGAGGACTGACACTCTAACTTTCTATGATTTGAACCTCTCCTGTGATTCCAGTTTTAGATTCCGATGCTTCACTTCAAGTTTGCTGTATACCTTGGACCTTCTTATTGACGATAAACACAGAAATTGCGTCCGAATTTAATACAAAAGGCACAATGCCGACTTAAGTACAAGAGGACAGACACTCTAACTTTCTATGATTTGAACCTCTCCTGTGAGTCCAGTTTCTTTTGCCGAGGCTTCACTTCAGGTTTACAGTATCCCTTGGACATTCTTATTGACGATAAAACACAGAAATTGCATCCGAAATTAATACAAAAATCACAATGCCGACTTAAGTACAAGAGGAATGACACTCTAAGTTTCTATGATTTGAACCTCTCCTGTGAGTCAGGTTTTAGTTTCCGATGCTTCACTTCAGGTTTACTGAATCCCTTGGACCTTCTTATTGACAATGAACACAGAAATTGCATACGAATTTAATACAAAAGGCACAGTGCCGACTTAAGTACAAGAGGACTGACACTCTATCTTTCTATGATTTGAACCACTCCTTTTAGATTCTGATGCTTCACTTCAGGTTTACTGTATCCCTTGGACCTTCTTATTCACGATGAAACACGGAAATTGCATCCGAATTTAATACAAAAGGCACAATACCGACTTAAGTACAAGAGGACTGACACCCTAACTTTCTATGATTTGAACCTCTCCTGTGAGTCCCGTTTTAGATTCCGATGCTTCACTTCAGCTTTACTGTATCCCTTGGACCTTCTTATTGACGATGAAACACGGAAATTGCATCCGAAATTAATACAAAATGCCCAATGCCGACTTAAGTACAAGAGGACTGACACTCTAATTTTCTTTGTTTTGTACCTCTCCTGTGATTCCAGTTTTAGATTCCGATGCTTCACCTCAGGTTTTCTGTATCCCTTGGACCTTCTTATTGATGATGAAACACAGAAATTGCATCCCAATTTAATACAAAAGGCACAATGCCGACTTAAGAACAAGAGGACTGACACTCTAACTTTCTATTATTTGACATCTCCTGTGAATCCAGTTTTAGATTCCGATGCTTCACTTCAGGTTTACTGTATCCCTTGGACCTTCTTATTGACGATGAAACACAGACATTGCATCCGAATTTAATACAAAATGCACAATGCCGACTTAAGTACAAGGGGACCGACACTCTAACTTTCTATGATTTGAGCGTCTCCTGTGAGTCCAGTTTTTGTTGCCGAAGCTTCGCTTCAGGTTTACTGCATCCCTTGGACTTCTTATAGACGATAAAACACAGAAATTGCATCCGAAATTAATACAAGAGGCACAATGCCGACTTAAGTACAAGAGGACTGACACTCAAAGTTTCTATTATTTGATCCTCTCCTGTGAGTCAGGTTTTAGTTTCCGATGTTTCACTACAGGTTTACTGAATCACTTGGACCTTCTTATTGACAATGAAACACAGAAATTGCATACGAATTTAATACAAAACGTACAGTGCCGACTTAAGTACACGAGGACAGACACTCTAACTTTCTATGATTTGAACCACTCCGGTGAGTCCAGTTTTAGATTCCGATGCTTCACTTCAGGTTTACTGTATACCTTCGACCTTCTTATTGACCATGAAACACAGAAATTGCATCCGAATTTAATACAAAAGGCACAATGCCGACTTAAGTACAAGAGTACTGACACTATAACTTTCTATGATGTGAACCTCTCCTGTGAGTCCAGGTTTAGATTCCGATGCTTCACTTCAGGTTTACTGTATACCTTGGACCTTCTTATTGACGATGAAACACAGAAATTGCATCCGAATTTAATACAAAAGCACAATGCCGATTTAAGTACAAGAGGACTGACACTCTAACTTTCTTTGATTTGAACCTCTCCTGTGATTCCAGTTTTAGATTCCGATGCTTCACTTCAGGTTTTCTGTATCCCTTGGACTTTCTTATTGACGATGAAACACAGAAATTGCATCCGAATTTAATACAAAAGGCACAATGCCGACTTAAGTACAAGAGGACTGACACTCTAACTTTCTATGAGTTGAACCTCTCCTATGAGCCCAGTTTTAGATCCCGATGCTTCACCTCAGGTGTACTGTATCCCTTGGACATTCTTATTGACGATGAAACACAGAAATTGCATCCGAATTTAATACAAAATGCACAATGCCGACTTAAGTACAAGAGGACTGACACTCTAACTTTCTATGATTTGAACCTCACCTGTGAGTCCACATTTTAGATTCCGATGCTTCACTTCAGGTTTACTGTATCCCTTGGACCTTCTTATTGACGATGAAACACAGAAATTGCATCCGAAATTAATACAAAAGGCACAATGCCGGCTTAAGTTCAAGAGGACTGACACTCTAACTTTCTTTGATTTGAAAATCTCCTGTGATTCCAGTTTTAGATTCCGATGCTTCACTTCAGGTTTTCTGTATCCCTTGGACCTTCTTATTGACGATGAAACACAGAAATTGCATCTGAATTTAATACAAAAGGCACAATGCCGACTTAAGTACAAGAGAACTGGCACTCTAACTTTCTATGATTTGAACCTCACCTGTAAGTATAGTTTTAGATTTCGATGCTTCCCTTCAGGTTTACTGAATCCCTTGGACCTTCTTATTGACGATGAAACACAGAAATTGCATCCGAATTTAATACAAAATGCACAATGCCTACTTAAGTACAAGACGACTGACACTCTAATTTTCTATGATTTGAACCTCTCCTGTGAGTCCAGTTTTAGATTCCAATGCTTCACTTCAGGTTTATTGTATCCCTTGGACCTTCTTATTGACGATTAAACACAGAAATTGCATACGAATTTAATACAACAGGCACAATGCCGACTTAAGTACAAGAGGAATGACACTCTAACTTTCTATGATTTGAACCACTCCTGTGAGGTCAGTTTTAGATTCTGATGCTTCACTTCAGTTTTACTTTATCCCTTGGACTTTCTTATTGACGATGAAACACAGAAATTGCATCCGAATTTAATACAAAAGGCACAATGCCGACTTATGTACAAGAGGACTGACACTCTAACTTTCTATGATTTGAACCTCTCCTGTGAGTCCAGTTTTAGATTCCGATGCTTCACTTCAGGTTTAATGTAACCCTTTGGACCTTCTTATTGACGATGAAACACAGAAATTGCATCCGATTTTAATACAAAAGGCACAATGCCGACTTAAGTACAAGAGGACTGACACTCTAATTTTCTATGATTTGAACCTCTCCTGTGAGTCCAGTTTTAGATGCCGAGGCTTCACTTCAGGTTTACTGTATCCCTTGGACCATCTTATTGACGATGAAACACAGAAATTGCATCCGAATTTAACACAAAAGGCACAATGCCGACTAAAGTACAAGAGGACTGACACTCTAACTTTATATGATTTGAACCTCTCCTGTGAGTCCAGTTTTAGATTCCGATACTTCACTTCAGATTTACTGTATCCCTTGGAATTTCTTATTGAGGATGAAACACAGATATTGCATCCGAATTTAATACAAAAGGCACAATGCTGACTTAAGTACAAGAGGACTGACACTCTAACTTTCTATGGTTTGAACCACTCCTGTGAGTCCCGTGTTAGATTCCGATGCTTCACTTCAGGTTTACTGAATCCCTTGGACCTGCTTATAAAGCATGAAACACAGAAATTACATCCGAATTTAATACATAAGGCACAATGCCGACCTAAGTACAAGAGGACTGACACTCTAACTTTGTATGATTTGAACCTCTCCTGTGAGTCCAGTTTTTGTTGCCGAGGCTTCACTTCAGGTTTACTGTATCCCTTGGACCTTCTTATTGACGATGAAACACAGAAATTTTAATCCGAAATTAATACAAAAGTCACAATGCCGACTTAAGTACAAATGGACCGACACTGTAAGTTTCTATGATTTGAACCTCTCCTGTGAGTCAGGTTTTAGTCTCCGATGCTTCACTTCAGGTTTACTGAATCCCTTGGACCTTCTTATTGACAATGAAACACAGATATTGCATACGAATTTAATAGAAAAGGCACAGTGCCGACTTAAGTACAAGAGGACTGACACTCTAACTTTCTATGATTTGAACCACTCCTTTTAGATTCTGATGCTTCACTTCAGGTTTACTGAATCCCTTGGACCTTCTTATTGACAATGAAACACAGATATTGCATACGAATTTAATACAAAAGGCACAGTGCCGACTTAAGTACAAGAGGACAGACACTCTAACTTTCTATGATTTGAACCACTCCGGTGAGTCCAGTTTTAGATTCCGATGCTTCACTTCAGGTTTACTGTATCACTTGGACCTTCTTATTGACCATGAAACACAGAAATTGCATCCGAATTTAATACAAAAGGCACAATGCCGACTTAAGTACAAGAGGACTGACACTCTAACTTTCTACGATGTGAACCTCTCCTGCGAGTCCAGGTTTAGATTCCGATGCTTCACTTCAGGATTACTGTATACCTTGGACCTTCTTATTGACGATGAAACACAGAAATTGCATCCGAATTTAATACAAAAGCCCAATGCCGACTTAAGTACAAGAGGACTGACACTCTAACTTTCTATGATTTGAACCTCTCCTGCGAGTCCAGGTTTAGATTCCGATGCTTCACTTCAGGATTACTGTATACCTTGGACCTTCTTATTGATGATGAAACACAGAAATTGCATCCGAATTTAATACAAAAGCCCAATGCCGACTTAAGTACAAGAGGACTGACACTCTAACTTTCTATGATTTGAACCTCTCCTGTGAGTCCCGTGTTAGATTCCGATGCTTCACTTCAGGTTTACTGTATCCCTTGGACCTGCTTATAAAGCATGAAACAAAGAAATTACATCCGAATTTAATACAAAAGGCACATTGCCGACCTAAGTACAAGAGGACTGACACTCTAACTTTCTATGATTTGAACCTCTCCTGTGATTCCAGTTTTAGATTCCGATGCTTCACTTCAAGTTTGCTGTATACCTTGGACCTTCTTATTGACGATAAACACAGAAATTGCGTCCGAATTTAATACAAAAGGCACAATGCCGACTTAAGTACAAGAGGACAGACACTCTAACTTTCTATGATTTGAACCTCTCCTGTGAGTCCAGTTTCTTTTGCCGAGGCTTCACTTCAGGTTTACAGTATCCCTTGGACCTTCTTATTGACGATAAAACACAGAAATTGCATCCGAAATTAATACAAAAATCACAATGCCGACTTAAGTACAAGAGGAATGACACTCTAAGTTTCTATGATTTGAACCTCTCCTGTGAGTCAGGTTTTAGTTTCCGATGCTTCACTTCAGGTTTACTGAATCCCTTGGACCTTCTTATTGACAATGAACACAGAAATTGCATACGAATTTAATACAAAAGGCACAGTGCCGACTTAAGTACAAGAGGACTGACACTCTATCTTTCTATGATTTGAACCACTCCTTTTAGATTCTGATGCTTCACTTCAGGTTTACTGTATCCCTTGGACCTTCTTATTCACGATGAAACACGGAAATTGCATCCGAATTTAATACAAAAGGCACAATACCGACTTAAGTACAAGAGGACTGACACCCTAACTTTCTATGATTTGAACCTCTCCTGTGAGTCCCGTTTTAGATTCCGATGCTTCACTTCAGCTTTACTGTATCCCTTGGACCTTCTTATTGACGATGAAACACGGAAATTGCATCCGAAATTAATACAAAATGCCCAATGCCGACTTAAGTACAAGAGGACTGACACTCTAATTTTCTTTGTTTTGTACCTCTCCTGTGATTCCAGTTTTAGATTCCGATGCTTCACCTCAGGTTTTCTGTATCCCTTGGACCTTCTTATTGATGATGAAACACAGAAATTGCATCCCAATTTAATACAAAAGGCACAATGCCGACTTAAGAACAAGAGGACTGACACTCTAACTTTCTATTATTTGACATCTCCTGTGAATCCAGTTTTAGATTCCGATGCTTCACTTCAGGTTTACTGTATCCCTTGGACCTTCTTATTGACGATGAAACACAGACATTGCATCCGAATTTAATACAAAATGCACAATGCCGACTTAAGTACAAGGGGACCGACACTCTAACTTTCTATGATTTGAGCGTCTCCTGTGAGTCCAGTTTTTGTTGCCGAAGCTTCGCTTCAGGTTTACTGCATCCCTTGGACTTCTTATAGACGATAAAACACAGAAATTGCATCCGAAATTAATACAAGAGGCACAATGCCGACTTAAGTACAAGAGGACTGACACTCAAAGTTTCTATTATTTGATCCTCTCCTGTGATTCCAGTTTTAGATTCCGATGCTTCACCTCAGGTGTACTGTATCCCTTGGACATTCTTATTGACGATGAAACACAGAAATTGCATCCGAATTTAATACAAAATGCACAATGCCGACTTAAGTACAAGAGGACTGACACTCTAACTTTCTATGATTTGAACCTCACCTGTGAGTCCACATTTTAGATTCCGATGCTTCACTTCAGGTTTACTGTATCCCTTGGACCTTCTTATTGACGATGAAACACAGAAATTGCATCCGAAATTAATACAAAAGGCACAATGCCGGCTTAAGTTCAAGAGGACTGACACTCTAACTTTCTTTGATTTGAAAATCTCCTGTGATTCCAGTTTTAGATTCCGATGCTTCACTTCAGGTTTTCTGTATCCTTTGGACCTTCTTATTGACGATGAAACACAGAAATTGCATCTGAATTTAATACAAAAGGCACAATGCCGACTTAAGTACAAGAGAACTGGCACTCTAACTTTCTATGATTTGAACCTCACCTGTAAGTATAGTTTTAGATTTCGATGCTTCCCTTCAGGTTTACTGAATCCCTTGGACCTTCTTATTGACGATGAAACACAGAAATTGCATCCGAATTTAATACAAAATGCACAATGCCTACTTAAGTACAAGACGACTGACACTCTAATTTTCTATGATTTGAACCTCTCCTGTGAGTCCAGTTTTAGATTCCAATGCTTCACTTCAGGTTTATTGTATCCCTTGGACCTTCTTATTGACGATTAAACACAGAAATTGCATACGAATTTAATACAACAGGCACAATGCCGACTTAAGTACAAGAGGAATGACACTCTAACTTTCTATGATTTGAACCACTCCTGTGAGGTCAGTTTTAGATTCTGATGCTTCACTTCAGTTTTACTTTATCCCTTGGACTTTCTTATTGACGATGAAACACAGAAATTGCATCCGAATTTAATACAAAAGGCACAATGCCGACTTATGTACAAGAGGACTGACACTCTAACTTTCTATGATTTGAACCTCTCCTGTGAGTCCAGTTTTAGATTCCGATGCTTCACTTCAGGTTTAATGTAACCCTTTGGACCTTCTTATTGACGATGAAACACAGAAATTGCATCCGATTTTAATACAAAAGGCACAATGCCGACTTAAGTACAAGAGGACTGACACTCTAATTTTCTATGATTTGAACCTCTCCTGTGAGTCCAGTTTTAGATGCCGAGGCTTCACTTCAGGTTTACTGTATCCCTTGGACCATCTTATTGACGATGAAACACAGAAATTGCATCCGAATTTAACACAAAAGGCACAATGCCGGCTAAAGTACAAGAGGACTGACACTCTAACTTTATATGATTTGAACCTCTCCTGTGAGTCCAGTTTTAGATTCCGATACTTCACTTCAGATTTACTGTATCCCTTGGAATTTCTTATTGAGGATGAAACACAGAAATTGCATCCGAATTTAATACAAAAGGCACAATGCTGACTTAAGTACAAGAGGACTGACACTCTAACTTTCTATGGTTTGAACCACTCCTGTGAGTCCCGTGTTAGATTCCGATGCTTCACTTCAGGTTTACTGAATCCCTTGGACCTGCTTATAAAGCATGAAACACAGAAATTACATCCGAATTTAATACATAAGGCACAATGCCGACCTAAGTACAAGAGGACTGACACTCTAACTTTGTATGATTTGAACCTCTCCTGTGAGTCCAGTTTTTGTTGCCGAGGCTTCACTTCAGGTTTACTGTATCCCTTGGACCTTCTTATTGACGATGAAACACAGAAATTTTAATCCGAAATTAATACAAAAGTCACAATGCCGACTTAAGTACAAATGGACCGACACTGTAAGTTTCTATGATTTGAACCTCTCCTGTGAGTCAGGTTTTAGTCTCCGATGCTTCACTTCAGGTTTACTGAATCCCTTGGACCTTCTTATTGACAATGAAACACAGATATTGCTTACGAATTTAATACAAAAGGCACAGTGCCGACTTAAGTACAAGAGGACTGACACTCTAACTTTCTATGATTTGAACCACTCCTTTTAGATTCTGATGCTTCACTTCAGGTTTACTGTATCCCTTGGACCTTCTTATTGACGATAAAACACGGAAATTGCATCCGAATTTAATACAAAAGGCCCAATGCCGACTTAAGTACAAGAGGACTAACTCTCTAACTTTCTTTGCTTTTGAACCTCTCCTGTGATTCCAGTTTTAGATTCCGATGCTTCACTTCAGGTTTTCTGTATCCCTTGGACCTTCTTATTGACGATGAAACACAGAAATTGCATCCCAATTCAATACAAAAGGCACAATGCCGACTTAAGTACAAGAGGACTGACACTCTAACTTTCTATTATTTGAACCTCTCCTGTGAGTCCAATTTTAGATTCCGATGCTTCACTTCATGTTTACTGTATCCCTTGGACCTTCTTATTGACGATGAAACACAGAAATTGCATCCGATTTTAATACAAAAGGCACAATGCCGACTTAAGTACAAGAGGACTGACACTCTAACTTTCTCTGATTTGGATCTCTCCTGTGAGTCCAGTTTTAGATTCCGATGCTTCACTTCAGGTTCACTGTACCCCTTGGACCTTCTTATTGACGATGAAGCACAGAAATTGCATCCGATTTTAATACAAAAGGAACAATGCCGACTTAAGTACAAGAGGACTGACACTCTAACTTTCTCTGATTTGAACCTCTCCTGAGAGTCCTGTTTTTGTTGCCGAAGCTTCGCTTCAGGTTTACTGTATCCCTTGGATTTCTTGTAGACGATAAAACACAGAAATTGCATCCGAAATTAATACAAGAGGCACAATGCCGACTTAAGTACAAGAGGACTGACACTCTAAGTTTCTATTATTTGAACCTCTCCTGTGAGTCAGGTTTTAGTTTCCGATGCTTCACTTCAGGTTTACTGAATCACTTGGACCTTCTTATTGACAATGAAACACAGATTGCATACGAATTTAATACATAACGCACAGTGCCGACTTAAGTACAAGAGGACAGACACTCTAACTTTCTATGATTTGAACCTCTCCTGTGATTCCAGTTTTAGATTCCGATGCTTCACTTCAAGTTTACTGTATCCCTTGGACCTTCTTATTGACGATGGAACACAGAAATTGCATCCGAATTTAATACAAAATGCACAATGCCGACTTAAGTACAAGAGGACTGACACCCTAACTTACTATGATTTGAACCTCTCCTGTGAGTCCCGTTTTAGATTCCGATGCTTCACTTCAGGTTTACTGTATCCCTTGGACCTTCTTGTTGACGATGAAACACGGAAATTGCATCCGAATTATATACAAACGGCACAATGCCGACTTAAGTACAAGAGGACTGACACTCTAACTTTCTTTGATTTTAACGTCTCCTGTGATTCCAGTTTTAGATGCCGATGCTTCACTTCAGGCTTTCTGTATCCGTTGGACCTTCTTATTGACGATGAAACACAGAAATTGCATCCGAATTTATTACAAAAGGCACAATGCCGACTTAAGTACAAGAGGATTGACACTCTAACTTTCTATTATTTGAACCTCTCCTGTGAGTCCAGTTTTAGATTCAGATGCTTCACTTAAGGTTTACTGTATCCCTTGGACCTTCTTATTGACGATGAAACACAGACTTTGCATCCGAATTCTATACAAAATGCACAATGCCTAGTTAAGTACAAGAGGACCGACACTCTAACTTTCTATGATTTGAACCTCAGCTGTGAGTCCAGTTTTAGATTCCGATGCTTCACTTCAGGTAAACTGTATCCCTTGGACCTTCTTATTGACGATGAAACACAGAAATTGCATCCGAAATTAATACAAAAGGCACAATGCCGTCTTAAGTACAAGAGGACAGACACTCTAACTTTCTATGATTTGAACCACTCCTGTGAGGCCAGTTTTAGATTCCGATGCGTCACTTCATGTTTACTGTATCCCTTGGACCTTCTTATTGACGATGAAACACAGAAATTGCATCCGAATTTAATACAAAAGGCTCAATGCCGACTTAAGTACAAGAGGACTGACACTCTAACTTTCTATGATTTGAACCAATCCTGTGAGTCCAGTTTTAGATTCTGATGCTTCACTTCAAATTTACTGTATCCCTTGAACCTTCTTATTGACGATGAAACACAGAAATTGCATCCGAAATTAATACAAAAGGCCCAATGCCGACTTAAGAACAAGAGGACTGACACTCTAAGTTTCTATGATTTGAACCTCTCCTGTGAGTCAGGTTTTAGTTTCCGATGCTTCACTTCAGGTTTACTCTATCCCTTGGACCTTCTTATTCACAACGAAACACAGAAATTGCATACGAATTTAATACAAAAGGCACAGTGCCGTCTTAAGTACAAGAGGACTGACACTCTAACTTTCTATGATTTGAACCACTCCTTTGAGCCCAGTTTTAGATTCTGATGCTTCTCTTCAGGTTGACTGTATCCCTTGGACTTTCTTATTGACGATGAAACACAGATATTGCATCCGATTTTAATACAAAATGCACAATACCGACTTAAGTACAAGAGGACTGACACCCTAACTTACTATGATTTGAACCTCTCCTGTGAGTCCCGTTTTAGATTCCGATGCTTCACTTCAGGTTTACTGTATCCCTTGGACCTTCTTATTGACGATGAAACACAGAAATTGCATCCGAAATTAATACAAAAGGCACAATGCCGACTTAAGTACAAGAGGACTGACACTCTAACTTTCTATGATTTGAACCTCTCCTGTGAGTCCAGTTTTAGATTCTGATGCTTCACTTCAAATTTACTGTATCCCTTGGACATTCTTATTGACGATGAATCACAGAAATTGCATCCGAAATTAATACAAAAGGCCCAATGCCGACTTAAGAACAAGAGGACTGACACTCTAAGTTTCTATGATTTGAACCTCTCCTGTGAGTCAGGTTTTAGTTTCCGATGCTTCACTTCAGGTTTACTCTATCCCTTGAACCTTCTTATTGACAATGAAACACAGAAATGTCATACGAATTTAATACAAAAGGCACAGTGCCGACTTAAGTACAAGAGGACTGATACTCTAACTTTCTATGATTTGAACCACTCCTTTGAGTCCAGTTTTAGATTCTGATGCTTCACTTCAGGTTGACTGTATCCCTCGGAATTTCTTATTGACGATGAAACACACAAATTGCATCCGAATTTAATACAAACGGCACAATGCCGAATTAAGTACAAGAGGACTGACACTCTAACTTTCTTTGATTTTAACGTCTCCTGTGATTCCAGTTTTAGATGCCGATGCTTCACTTCAGGCTTTCTTTATCCGTTGGACCTTCTTATTGACGATGAAACACAGAAATTGCATCCGAATCTATTACAAAAGGCACAATGCCGACTTAAGTGCAAGAGGACTCACACTCTAACTTTCTATTATTTGAACTTCTCCTGTGAGTCCAGTTTTAGATTCAGATGCTTCACTTCAGGTTTACTGTATCCCTTGGACCTTCTTATTGACGACGAAACACAGAATTTGCATCCGAATTCTATACAAAATGCACAATGCCTAGTTAAGTACAAGAGGGCCGACACTCTAACTTTCTATGATTTGAACCTCACCTGTGAGTCCAGTTTTAGATACCGATGCTTCACTTCAGGTAAACTGTATCCCTTGGACCTTCTTATTGACGATGAAACACAGAAATTGCATCCGAAATTAATACAAAAGGCACAATGCCGTCTTAAGTACAAGAGGACAGACACTCTAACTTTCTATGATTTGAACCACTCCTGTGAGGCCAGTTTTAGATTCCGATGCTTCACTTCAGGTTAACTGAACCCCTTGGACCTTCTTATTGACGATGAAGCACATAAATTGCATCCGATTTTAATACAAAAGGAACAATATCGACTTAAGTACAAGAGGACTGTCACTCTAACTTTCTCTGATTTGAACCTCTCCTGAGAGTCCAGTTTTTGTTGCCAAAGCTTCACTTCAGGTTTACTGTATCCCTTGGACTTCTTATAGACGATAAAACACAGAAATTGTATCCGAAATTAATACAGGAGGCACAATGCCGACTTAAGTTCAAGAGGACTGACACTCTAAGTTTCTGTTATTTGATCCTCTCCTGTGAGTCAGGTTTTAGTTTCCGATGCTTCACTTCAGGTTTACTGAATCACTTGGACCTTCTTATTGACAATGAAACACAGAAATTGCATACGAATTTAATACAAAACGCACAGTGCCGGCTTAAGTACAAGAGGACAGACACTCTAACTTTCTATGATTTGAACCACTCCTGTGAGTCCAGTTTTAGATTCCGATGCTTCACTTCAGGTTTACTGTATCCCTTGGACCTTCTTATTGACCATGAAACACAGAAATTGCATCCGAATTTAATACAAAAGGCACAATGCCGACTTAAGTACAAGAGGACTGACACTCTAACTTTCTATGATGTGAACCTCTCCTGTGAGTCCAGGTTTAGATTCCGATGCTTCACTTCAGGTTTACTGTATCCCTTGGACCTTCTTATTGACGATGAAACACAGAAATTGCATCCGAATTTAATACAAAAGGCTCAATGCCGACTTAAGTACAAGAGGACTGACACTCTAACTTTCAATGATTTGAACCTCACCTGTGAGTCCAGTTTTAGATTCCGATGCTTCACTTCAGATTTACTGTATCCCTTGGACCTTCTTATTGACAATGAAACACAGAAATTGCATACGAATTTAATACAAAAGGCACAGTGCCGACTTAAGTACAAGAGGACTGACACTCAAACTTTCTATGAATTGAACCACTATTTGAGACCAGTTTTAGATTCTGATGCTTCACTTCAGGTTGACTGTATCCCTTGGACTTTCTAATTGACGATGAAACACAGAAATTGCATCCGAATTTAATACAAAAGGCACAATGCCGACTTAAGTACAAGAGGAATGACACCCTAACTTACTGTGATTTGAACGTCTCCTGTGAGTCCCGTTTTAGATTCCGATGCTTCACTTCAGGTTTACTGTATCCCTTGGACCTTCTAATTGACGATGAAACACGGAAATTGCATCCGAATTTAATACAAAAGGCACAATGCCGACTTAAGTACAAGAGGACTGACACTCTAAATTTCTTTGATTTGAACGTCTCCTGTGATTCCTGTTTTAGATGCCGATGCTTCACTTCAGGTTTTCTGTATCCGTTGGACCTTCTTATTGACGATGAAACACAGAAATTGCATCCGAATTCAATACAAAAGGCACAATGTCGACTTAAGTACAAGAGGACTGACACTATAACATTCTATTATTTGAACCTCTCCTGTGAGTCAGGAATTAGTTTCCGATGCTTCACTTCAGGTTTGCTTAATCCCTTGGACCTACTTATTGACAATGAAACACAGAAATTGCATACGAATTTAATACAAAACGCACAGTGCCGACTTAAGTACAAGAGGACTGACACTCTAACTTTCGATAATTTGAACCATTCGTGTGAGTCCAGTTGTAGATTCCGATGATTCGATTCAGGTTTACTGTATCCCTTGGACCTTCTCATTGACGATGAAACACAGAAATTGCATCCGAATTTAATAGAAAAGGCACAATGCCGACTTAAGTACAAGAGGACTGACACTAACTTCCTTTGATTTGATCCTCTCCTGTGATTCCAGTTTTACATTCCGATGCTTCACTTCTGGTTTCCAGTATCCCTTGGACCTCCTTATTGACGAAGAAACACAGAAATTGCATCCGAATTTAATACAAAAGGCACAATGCCGACTTAAGTACAAGAGGACTGACACTCTAACTTTCTATGATTTGAACCTCTCCTGTGAGTCCAGTTTTAGATTCTGATGCTTCACTTCAAATTTACTGTATCCCTTGGACCTTCTTATTGACGATGAATCACAGAAATTGCATCCGAAATTAATACAAAAGGCCCAATGCCGACTTAAGAACAAGAGGACTGACACTCTAAGTTTCTATGATTTGAACCTCTCCTGTGAGTCAGGTTTTAGATTCCGATGCATCACTTCAGGTTTACTGTATCCCTTGGACCTTCTTATTGACGATGAAACACAGAAATTTATCCGAATTTATTACAAATAGCACAATGCCGACTTAAGTACAAGAGGACTGACACTCTAACTTTCTATTATTTGAACCTCTCCTGTTAGTCCAGTTTTAGATTCAGATGCTTCACTTCAGGTTTACTGTATCCCTTGGACCTTCTTATTGACGATGAAACACAGAATTTGCATCCGAATTCTATACGAAATGCACAATGCCGACTTAAGTACAAGAGGACTGACACTCTAACTTTCTATTATTTGAACCTCACCTGTGAGTCCAGTTTTAGATTCCGATGCTTCACTTCAGGTAAACTGTATCCCTTGGACCTTCTTATTGACAATGAAACACAGAAATTGCATCCGAAATTAATACAAAAGGCACAATGCCGTCTTAAGTACAAGAGGACAGACACTCTAACTTTCTATGATTTGAACCACTCCTGTGAGGCCAGTTTTAGATTCCGATGCTTCACTTCAGGTTTACTGTACCCCTTGGACCTTCTTATTGACGATGAAGCACATAAATTGCATCCGATTTTAATACAAAAGGAACAATGCCGACTTAAGTACAAGAGGACTGACACTCTAACTTTCTCTGATTTGAACCTCTCCTGAGAGTCCAGTTTTTGTTGCCGAAGTTTCACTTCAGGTTTACTGTATCCCTTGGACTTCTTATAGACGATAAAACACAGAAATTGTATCCGAAATTAATACAGGAGGCACAATGCCGACTTAAGTACAAGAGGACTGACACTCTAAGTTTCTGTTATTTGATCCTCTCCTGTGAGTCAGGTTTTAGTTTCCGATGCTTCACTTCAGGTTTACTGAATCACTTGGACCTTCTTATTGACAATGAAACACAGAAATTGCATACGAACTTAATACAAAACGCACAGTGCCGGCATAAGTACGAGAGGACAGACACTCTATCTTTCTATGATTTGAACCACTCCTGTGAGTCCAGTTTTAGATTCCGATGCTTCACTTCAGGTTTACTGTATCCCTTGGACATTCTTATTGACCATGAAACACAGAAATTGCGTCCGAATTTAATACAAAAGGCACAATGCCGACATAAGTACAAGAGGACTGACACTCTAACTTTCTATGATGTGAACCTCACCTGTGAGTCCAGGTTTAGATTCCGATGCTTCACTTCAGGTTTACTGTATCCCGTGGACCTTCTTATTGACGATGAAACACAGAAATTGCATCCGAATTTAATACAAAAGGCACAATGTCGACTCAAGTACAAGAGGACTGACACTCTAACTTTCTATGATTTGAACCTCTCCTGTGATTCCAGTTTTGGATTCCGATGCTTCACTTCAAGTTTACTGTATCCCTTGGACCTTCTTATTGACGATGAAACACAGAAATGGCATCCGAAATTAATACAAAAGGCTCAATGCCGACTTAAGTACAAGAGGACTGACACTCTAACTTTCAATGATTTGAACCTCTCCTGTGAGTCCAGTTTTAGATTCCGATGCTTCACTTCAGATTTACTGTATCCCTTGGACCTTCCTATTGACAATGAAACACAGAAATTGCGTCCGAATTTAATACAAAAGGCACAATGCCGACTTAAGTACACGAGGACTGACACTCTAACTTTCTATGATTTGAACCTCTCCTGTGAGTAAGGTTTTAGTTTCCGATGCTTCACTTCAGGTTTACTCTATCCCTTGGACCTTCTTATTGACAATGAAACACAGAAATTGCATACGAATTTAATACAAAAGGCACAGTGCCGACTTAAGTACAAGAGGACTGACACTCAAACTTTCTATGATTTGAACCACTATTTGAGACCAGTTTTAGATTCTGATGCTTCACTTCAGGTTGACTGTATCCCTTGGACTTTCTTATTGACGATGAAACACAGAAATTGCATCCGAATTTAATACAAAAGGCACAATGCCGACTTAAGTACAAGAGCACTGACACCCTAACTTACTATGATTTGAACCTCTCCTGTGAGTCCCGTATTAGATTCCGATGCTTCACTTCAGGTTTACTGTATCCCTTGGACCTTCTTATTGACGATGAAACACGGAAATTGCATCCGAATTTAATACAAAAGGCACAATGCCGACTTAAGTACAAGAGGACTGACACTCTAAACTTCTTTGATTTGAACGTCTCCTGTGATTCCTGTTTTAGATGCCGATGCTTCACTTCAGGTTTTCTGTATCCGTTGGACCTTCTTATTGACGATGAAACACAGAAATTGCATCCGAATTGAATACAAAAGGCACAATGTCGACTTAAGTACAAGAGGACTGACACTATAACATTCTATTATTTGAACCTCTCCTGTGAGTCAGATTTTAGTTTCCGATGCTTCACTTCAGGTTTGCTTAATCCCTTGGACCTTCTTATTGACAATGAAACACAGAAATTGCATACGAATTTAATACAAAACGCACAGTGCCGACCTAAGTACAAGAGGACTGACACTCTAACTTTCGACGATTTGAACCACTCTTGTGAGTCCAGTTGTAGATTCCGATGCTTCGATTCAGGTTTACTGTATCCCTTGGACCTTCTCATTGACGATGAAACACAGAAATTGCATCCGAATTTAATACAAAAGGCACAATGCCGACTTAAGTCCAAGAGGACTGACACTAACTTCCTTTGATTTGATCCTCTCCTGTGATTCCAGTTTTACATTCCGATGCTTCACTTCTGGTTTCCAGTATCCCTTGGACCTTCTTATTGACGAAGAAACACAGAAATTGCATCTGAAATTCATACAAAAGACACAATGCCGACTTAAGTACAAGAGGACTGACACTCTAACTTTCTATGATTTTAATCTCTCCTGTGAGTCCAGTTTTAGATTCCGATGCATCACTTCAGGTTTACTGTATCCCTTGGACATTCTTATTGACGATGAAACACAGAAATTGCATCCGAAATTAATACAAAAGGCACAATGCCGACTTAAGTACAAGAGGACTGACACTCTAAGTTTCTATGATTTGAACCTCTCCTGTGAGTCAGGTTTTAGTTTCCGATACTTCACTTCAGGTTTACTGAATTCCTTGGACGTTCTTATTGACAATGAAACACAGAAATTGCATACGAATTTAATACAAAACGCACAGTGCCGACTTTAGTACAAGAGGACTGACACTCTAACTTTCGATGATTTGAACCACTCTTGTGAGTCCAGTTTTAGATTCCGATGCTTCACTTCAGGTTTACTGTATCCCTTGTACCTTCTTATTGACGATGAAACACAGAAATTGCATCCGAATTTAATACAAACTGCACAATGCCGACTTAAGTACAAGAGGACCGACACTCTAACTTTCTATGATTTTACCTCTCCTGTGAGTCCAGTTTTAGATTCCGATGCATCACTTCAGGTTTACTGTATCCCTTGGACCTTCTTATTGACGATGAAACACAGAAATTGCATACGAATTTAATACAAAAGGCACAATGCCGACTTAAGTTCAAGAGGACTGACACTAACTTTCTTGGATTTGAACTTCTCCTGTGATTCCAGTAATAGAATCCGATGCCTCACTTCAGATTTTCTGTATCCCTTGCACCTTCTTATTGACGATGAAACACAGAAACTGCATCCGAATTTAATACAAAAGGCACAATGCCGACTTAAGTACAAGAGGACTGACACTCAAACTTTCTATTATTTGAACCTCTCCTGTGAGTCCAGTTTTAGATTCCGATGCTTCACTTGAGGTTTACTGTATCCCTTGGACCATCTTATTGTCGGTGAAACACAGAAACTGCATCCGAAGTTAATACAAAAGGCACAATGCCGGCTTAAGTACAAGAGGTCTGACACTCTAACTTTCTATGATTTGAACCTCTCCTGTGATTCCAGTTTTAGATTCCGATGCTTCACTTCAAGTTTACTGTATCCCTTGGACCTTCTTATTGACGATGAAACACAGAAATTGCATCCGAATTTAATACAAAAGGCTCAATGCCGACTTAAGTACAAGAGGACTGACACTCTAACTTTCTATGATTTGAATCACTCCTGTGAGTCCAGTTTTAGATTCCGATGCTTCACTTCAGATTTACTGTATCCCTTGGACCTTCTTATTGATGATGAAAGACAGAAATTGCGTCCGAATTTAATACAAAAGGCACAATGCCGACTTAAGTACAAGAGGACTGACACTCAAACTTTCTATGATTTGAACCTCTCCTGTGAGTCAGGTTTTAGTTTCCGATGCTTCACTTCAGGTTTACTCTATCCCTTGGACCTTCTTATTGACAATGAAACACAGAAATTGCATACGAATTTAATACAAAAGGCACAGTGCCGACTTAAGTACAAGAGGACTGACACTCAAACTTTCTATGATTTGAACCACTATTTGAGTCCAGTTTTAGATTCTGATGCTTCACTTCAGGTTGACTGTATCCCATGGACCTTCTTATTGACGATGAAACACGGAAATTGCATCCGAATTTAATACAAAAGGCACAATGCCGACTTAAGTACAAGAGGACTGACACTCTAAATTTCTTTGATTTGAACATCTCCTGTGATTCCTGTTTTAGATGCCGATGCTTCACTTCAGGTTTTTTGTATCCGTTGGACCTTCTTATTGACGATGAAACACAGAAATTGCATCCGAATTTAATACAAAAGGCACAATGCCGACATAAGTACAAGAGGACTGACACTATCGTTCTTTGATTTGATCCTCTCCTGTGATTCCAGTTTTAGATTCCGATGCTTCACTTCTGGTTTCCAGTATCCCTTGGACCTTCTTATTGACGAAGAAACACAGAAATTGCATCCGAATTTAATACAAAAGACACAATGCCGACTTAAGTACAAGAGGACTGACACTCTAACTTTCTATTATTTGAACCTCTCCTGTGAGTCCAGTTTTAGATTCCGATGCTTCACTTCAGGTTTACTGTATCCCTTGTACCTTCTTATTGACGATGAAACACAGAAATTGCATCCGAATTTATTACAAAATGCACAATGCCGACTTAAGTACAAGAGGACCGACACTCTAACTTTCTATGATTTTAATCTCTCCTGTGAGTCCACTTTTAGAATCCGATGCATCACTTCAGGTTTACTGTATCCCTTGGACCTTCTTATTGACGATGAAACACAGAAATTGCATCCGAAATTAATACAAAAGGCACAATGCCGACTTAAGTACATGAGGGCTCACACTCTAAGTTTCTATGATTTGAACCTCTCCTGTGAGTCAGGTTTTAGTTTCCGATGCTTCACTTCAGGTTTACTGAATCCCTTGGATCTTCTTATTGACAATGAAACACAGAAATTGCATACGAATTTAATACAAAACGCACAGTGCCGACTTAAGTACAAGAGGACTGACACTCTAACTTTCGATGATTTGAACCACTCTTGTGAGTCCAGTTTTAGATTCCGATGCTTCACTTCAGGTTTACTGTATCCCTTGTACCTTCTTATTGACGATGAAACACAGAAATTGCATCCGAATTTAATACAAACTGCACAATGCCGACTTATGTACAAGAGGACCGACACTCTAACTTTCTCTGATTTTAACCTCTCCTGTGAGTCCAGTTTTAGATTCCGATGCATCACTTCAGGTTTACTGTATCCCTTGGACCTTCTTATTGACGATGAAACACAGAAATTGCATACGAATTTAATACAAAAGGCACAATGCCGACTTAAGTTCAAGAGGACTGACACTAACTTTCTTTGATTTGAACTTCTCCTGTGATTCCAGTTTTAGAATCCGATGCTTCACTTCAGGTTTTCTGTATCTCTTGCACCTTCTTATTGACGATGAAACACAGAAACAGCATCCGAATTTAATACAAAAGGCACAATGCCGACTTAAGTACAAGAGGACTGACACTCAAACTTTCTATTATTTGAACCTCTCCTGTGAGTCCAGTTTTAGCTTCCGATGATTCACTACAGGTTTACTGTATCCCTTGGACCTTCTTATTGACGATGAAACACACAAATTGCATCTGATTTTAATACAAAAGGCACAATGCCTACTTAAGTACAAGAGGACTGACACTCCAACATTCTATGATTTGAACCTTTACTGTGAGTCCAGTGTTAGATTCCGAGGCTTCACTTCAGGTTTACTGTATCCCTTGGACCTTCGTATTGACGATGAAACACAGAAATTGCATCCGAAATAAATACAAAAGGCACAATGCCGACTTAAGTACAAGAGGACTGACACTCTGGCTTGCTATGATTTGAACAGCTCCTGTGAGTCCCGTTTTAGATTCCGATGCTTTACTTCAGGTTTACTGTATCCCTTGGTCCTTCTTATAAACGACGAAACACAGAAATTACATCCGAATTTAATACAAAAGGCACAATGCCGACCTAAGTACAAGAGGACTGACACTCTATCTTTCTATGATTTGAACCTCTCCTGTGATTCCAGTTTTAGATTCCGATGCTTCACTTCAGATTTACTGTATCCCTTGGACCTTCTTATTGATGATGAAACACAGAAATTGCGTCCGAATTTAATACAAAAGGCACAATGCCGACTTAAGTACAAGAGGACTGACACTCAAGCTTTCTATGATTTGAACCTCTCCTGTGAGTCAGGTTTGAGTTTCCGATGCTTCACTTCAGGTTTACTCTATCCCTTGGACCTTCTTATTGACAATGAAACACAGAAATTGCATACGAATTTAATACAAAAGGCACAGTGCCGACTTAAGTACAAGAGGACTGACACTCAAACTTTCTATGATTTGAACCACTATTTGAGTCCAGTTTTAGATTCTGATGCTTCACTTCAGGTTGACTGTACCCCTTGGACTTTCTTATTGACGATGAAACACAGAAATTGCATCCGAATTTAATACAAATGGCACAATGCAGACTTAAGTACAAGAGGACTGACACCCTAACTTACTATGATTTGAACCTCTCCTGTGAGTCCCGTTTTAGATTCCGATGCTTCACTTCAGGTTTACTGAATCCCATGGACCTTCTTATTGACGATGAAACACGGAAATTGCATCCGAATTTAATACAAAAGGCACAATGTCGACTTAAGTACAAGAGGACTGACACTATAACATTCTATTATTTGAACCTCTCCTGTGAGTCAGGTTTTAGTTACCGATGCTTCACTTCAGGTTTGCTTAATCCCTTGGACCTTCTTATTGACAATGAAACACAGAAATTGCATCCGAATTTAATACAAAAGGCACAATGCCGCCTTAAGTACAAGAGGACTGACACTAACTTTCTTTGATTTGATCCTCTCCTGTGATTCCAGTTTTAGATTCCGATGCTTCACTTCTGGTTTCCAGTATCCCTTGGACCTTCTTATTGACGAAGAAACACAGAAATTGCATCCGAATGTAATACAAAAGACACAATGCCGACTTAAGTACAAGAGGACTGACACTCTAACTTTCTATTATTTGAACCTCTCCTGTGAGTCCAGTTTTAGATTCCGATGCTTCACTTCAGGTTTACTGTATCCCTTGTACCTTCTTATTGACGATGAAACACAGAAATTGCATCCGAATTTATTACAAAATGCACAATGCCGACTTAAGTACATGAGGACCGACACTCTAACTTTCTATGATTTTAATCTCTCCTGTGAGTCCAGTTTTAGATTCCGATGCATCAATTCAGGTTTACTGTATCCCTTGGACCTTCTTATTGACGATGAAACACAGAAATTGCATCCGAAATTAATACAAAAGGCACAATGCCGACTTAAGTACAAGTCGACTGACACTCTAAGTTTCTATGATTTGAACCTCTCCTGTGAGTCAGGTTTTAGTTTCCGATGCTTCACTTCAGGTTTACTGAATCCCTTGGACCTTCTTATTGACAATGAAACACAGAAATTGCATACGAATTTAATACAAAACGCACAGTGCCGACTTAAGTACAAGAGGACTGACACTCTAACTTTCGATGATTTGAACCACTCTTGTGAGTCCAGTTTTAGATTCCGATGCTCCACTTCTGGTTTACTGTATCCCTTGTACCTTCTTATTGACGATGAAACACAGAAATTGCATCCGAATTTAATACAAACTGCACAATGCCGACTTAAGTACAAGAGGACCGACACTCTAACTTTCTATGATTTTAACATCTCCTGTGAGTCCAGTTTTAGATTCCGATGCATCACTTCAGGTTTACTGTATCGCTTGGACTTTCTTATTGACGATGAAACACAGAAATTGCATACGAATTTAATACAAAAGGCACAATGCCGACTTAAGTTCAAGAGGACTGACTCTAACTTACTTTGATTTGAACTTCTCCTGTGATTCCAGCTTTTGAATCCGATGCTTCACTTCAGGTTTTCTGTATCCCTTGCACCTTCTTATTGACGATGAAACACAGAAACTACATCCGAATTTAATACAAAGGGCACAATGCCGACTTAAGTACAAGAGGACTGACACTCAAACTTTCTATTATTTGAACCTCTCCTGTGAGTCCAGTTTTAGCTTCCGATGATTCACTACAGGTTTACTGTATCCCTTGGACCTTCTTATTGACGATGAAACACAGAAATTGCATCTGATTTTAATACAAAAGGCACAATGCCTACTTAAGTACAAGAGGATTGACACTCTAACTTTCCATGATTTGAACTTCTCCTGTGAGTCCAGTGTTAGATTCCGATGATTCACTTCAAGTTTACTGTATCCCTTGGACCTTCTTATTGACGATGAAACACAGAAATTGCATCCGAATTTAATACAAAAGGCACAATGCCGACTTAAGTACAAGAGGACTGACACTCTAAATTTCTATGATGTGAACCTCTTCAGTGAGTCCAGTGTTAGATTCCGAGGCTTCACTTCAGGTTTACTGTATCCCTTGGACATTCGTATTGACGAAGAAACACAGAAATTGCATCCGAATTAAATACAAAAGGCACAATGCCGACTTAAGTACAAGAGGACTGACACTCTAACTTGCTATGATTTGAACCACTCCTGTGAGTCCCGTTTTAGATTCCGATGCTTCACTTCAGGTTTACTATATCCCTTGGACCTTCTTATTGACGATGAAACACAGATATTGCATCCGAATTTTATACAAAAGGCACAATGCCGACTTAAGTACAAGAGGACTGACACTCTAACTTTCTATGATTTGAACCTCTCCTGTGAGTCCAGTTTTAGATTCCGATGCTTCACTTCAGGTTTACTGTATCCCTTGGACCATCTTATTGACGATGAAACACAGAAATTGCATCCGAATTTAATACAAAAGGCACAATGCCGACTTAAGTGCAAGAGGACTGACACACTAACTTTCTTTGATTTGAACCTCTCCTGTGATTCCAGTTTTAGAATCTGATGCTTCACTTCAGGTCTTCTGTATCCCCTGGACGTTCGTATTGACGATGAAACCCAGAAATTGCATCCGATTTCAATACAAAAGGCACAATGCCGACTGAAGTACAAGAGGACTGACACTCTAACTTTCTATGATTTGAACCTCTCCTGTGATTCCAGTTTCAGATTCCGATGCTTCACTTCAGGTATACTGTATCCCTTGGGCCTTCTTATTGATGATGAAACACAGAAATTGCATCCGAATTTTATACAAAAGGCGCAATGCCGACTTAAGTACGAGAGGACTGACACTCTAACTTTCTATGATTTGAACTTCTCCTGTGAGTCAAGTTTTAGATTCCGATGCTTCACTACCGGTATACTGTAACCCTTGGACCTTTTTATTCACGATGAAACACTGAAATTGCATCCGAATTTAATACAAAAGGCACAATGCCGACATAAGTACAAGAGGACTGACACCTTAACTTTCTGTGATATGAACCTCTCCTGTGAGTCCAGTTTCAGATTCCGATGCTTCACTTCGGGTTTACTGTATCCCTTGGACCTTCTTATTGACGATGAAACACAGAAATTGCATCCGAATTTAATACAAAAGGCACAATGCCGACTTAAGTACAAGAGCACTGACACTATAACTTTCTATGATTTGAACCTCTCCTGTGAGTCCAGTTTTAGATTCCGATGCTTCACTTCGGGTTTACTGTATCCCTTGGACCTTCTTATTGACGATGAAACACAGAAATTGCATCCGAATTTAATACATAAGGCACAATGCCGACTTAAGTACAAGAGGACTGACACTCTAACTTTCTATTATTTGAACCTCTCCTGTGAGTCCAGTTTTAGATTCCGATGCTTCACTTCAGGTTTACTGTATCCCTTGTACCTTCTTATTGACGATGAAACACAGAAATTGCATCCGAATTTATTACAAAATGCACAATGCCGACTTAAGTACAAGAGGACCGACACTCTAACTTTCTATGATTTTAATCTCTCCTGTGAGTCCAGTTTTAGATTCCGATGCATCAATTCAGGTTTACTGTATCCCTTGGACCTTCTTATTGACGATGAAACACAGAAATTGCATCCGAAATTAATACAAAAGGCACAATGCCGACTTAAGTACAAGACGACTGACACTCTAAGTTTCTATGATTTGAACCTCTCCTGTGAGTCAGGTTTTAGTTTCCGATGCTTCACTTCAGGTTTACTGAATCCCTTGGACCTTCTTATTGACAATGAAACACAGAAATTGCATACGAATTTAATACAAAACGCACAGTGCCGACTTAAGTACAAGAGGACTGACACTCTAACTTTCGATGATTTGAACCACTCTTGTGAGTCCAGTTTTAGATTCCGATGCTCCACTTCTGGTTTACTGTATCCCTTGTACCTTCTTATTGACGATGAAACACAGAAATTGCATCCGAATTTAATACAAACTGCACAATGCCGACTTAAGTACAAGAGGACCGACACTCTAACTTTCTATGATTTTAACATCTCCTGTGAGTCCAGTTTTAGATTCCGATGCATCACTTCAGGTTTACTGTATCCCTTGGACTTTCTTATTGACGATGAAACACAGAAATTGCATACGAATTTAATACAAAAGGCACAATGCCGACTTAAGTTCAAGAGGACTGACACTAACTTTCTTTGATTTGAACTTCTCCTGTGATTCCAGCTTTTGAATCCGATGCTTCACTTCAGGTTTTCTGTATCCCTTGCACCTTCTTATTGACGATGAAACACAGAAACTACATCCGAATTTAATACAAAGGGCACAATGCCGACTTAAGTGCAAGAGGACTGACACACTAACTTTCTCTGATTTGAACCTCTCCTGTGATTCCAGTTTTAGAATCTGATGCTTCACTTCAGGTCTTCTGTATCCCCTGGACGTTCGTATTGACGATGAAACCCAGAAATTGCATCCGATTTCAATACAAAAGGCACAATGCCGACTGAAGTACAAGAGGACTGACACTCTAACTTTCTATGATTTGAACCTCTCCTGTGATTCCAGTTTCAGATTCCGATGCTTCACTTCAGGTATACTGTATCCCTTGGGCCTTCTTATTGATGATGAAACACAGAAATTGCATCCGAATTTTATACAAAAGGCGCAATGCCGACTTAAGTACGAGAGGACTGACACTCTAACTTTCTATGATTTGAACCTCTCCTGTGAGTCAAGTTTTAGATTCCGATGCTTCACTACCGGTATACTGTAACCCTTGGACCTTTTTATTCACGATGAAACACTGGAATTGCATCCGAATTTAATACAAAAGGCACAATGCCGACATAAGTACAAGAAGACTGACACCTTAACTTTCTATGATATGAACCTCTCCTGTGAGTCCAGTTTCAGATTCCGATGCTTCACTTCGGGTTTACTGTATCCCTTGGACCTTCTTATTGACGATGAAACACAGAAATTGCATCCGAATTTAATACAAAAGGCACAATGCCGACTTAAGTACAAGAGCACTGACACTATAACTTTCTATGATTTGAACCTCTCCTGTGAGTCCAGTTTTAGATTCCGATGCTTCACTTCGGGTTTACTGTATCCCTTGGACCTTCTTATTGACGATGAAACACAGAAATTGCATCCGAATTTAATACATAAGGCACAATGCCGACTTAAGTACAAGAGGACTGACACTCTAACTTTCTCTAATTTGAACCTCTCCTGTGAGTTCAGTTTTTGATTCTGATGCTTCACTACAGGTTTACTGTATCCCTTGGACCTTCTTATTGACGATGAAGCACAGAAATTGCATCCGATTTTAATACAAAAGTCACAATGCCGACTTAAGTACAAGAGGACTGACACTCTATCTTTCTATGATTTGAACCACACCTGTGAGTCCCGTTTTAGATTCCGATGCTTCACTTCAGGTTTACTGTATCCCTTGGACCTTCTTATAAACGATGAAACGCAGAAATTACATCCGAATTTAATACAAAAGGCTCAATGCCGACTTAAGTACAAAAGGACTGACACTCTAACTTTCTATGATATGAACCTCTCCTGTGAGACCAGTTTCAGATTCCGATGCTTCACTTCAGGTTTACTGTATCCCTTGGACCTTCTTATTGACGATGAAACACAAAAATTGCATAATTTAATACAAAAGGCACAATGCCAACTTAAGTACAAGAGCACTGACACTATAACTTTCAATGATTTGAACCTCTCCTGTGAGTCCAGTTTTAGATTCCGATGCTTCACTTCAGGTTTACTGTATCCCTTGGACCTTCTTATTGACGATGAAGCACAGAATTTGCATTCGATTTTAATACAAAAGGCACAATGCCCACTTAAGTACAAGAGAATTGACACTCTATTTTCCTGTGATTTCAACCTCTCCTGTGAGTCCAGTTTTTGTTGCCGAGGCTTCACTTCAGGTTTACTGTTTCCCTTGGACCTTCTTATTGACGATGAAACACAGAAATTGCATCCGAAAGTAATACAAAAGGCACTATGCCGACTTAAGTACAAGAGGACCGACACTCTAACTTTCTATGATTTGAACCTCACCTGTGAGTCCTGTTTTAGATTCCGATGCTTCACTTCAGGTGTACTGCATCACTTTGACCTTCTTATTGACGATGAAACACAGAAATTGCATCCGAAATTAATACAAAAGGCACAATGCCGACTTAAGTACAAGAGGACAGACGCTCTAACTTTCAATGATTTGAACCACTCCTGTGAGGCCAGTTTTTAGATTCCGATGCTTCACTTCAGGTATACTGTATCCCTTGGACCTTCTTATTGACGATGAAACACAGAAATTGCATCCGAACTTAATACAAATGGCACAATGACGACTTTAGTACAGGAGGACTGACACCCTAACTTTCTATGATTTGAACCTCTCCTGTGAGTCCAGTTTTAGATTCCGATGCTTCACTTCAGGTTTACTTTATCCCTTGGACCTTCTTATTGACGATGAAACACAAAAATTGCATCCGAATTTTATACAAAAGGCACAATGCCAGCTTAAGTACAAGAGGACTGACACTCTAACTTTCTATGATTTGAAGCTGTCCTGTGATTCCAATTTTAGATTCCGATGCTTCACTTCAAGTTTACTGTATCCCTTGGACCTTCCTATTGACGACGAAACACAGAAATTGCATCCGAATTTAATACAAAAGGCACAATGCCGACTTAAGTACAAGAGCACGCACACTAACTTTCTCTGATTTGAACCTCTCCTGTGAGTCCAGTTTTAGATTTCGATGCTTCACTTCAGGTTCACTGTATCCCTTGGACTTTCTTATTGACGATGAAACACAGAAATTGCATCCTAATTTAATACTAAAGGCACAATGCGGAGTTAAGTACAAGAGGACTGACACTAACTTTCTATGATTTGACCCTTTCCTGTGAGTCCTGTGTTAGATTCCGAGGCTTCACTTCAGGTTTTCTGTATCACTTGGACCTTCTTATTGACGATGAAACACAGAAATTGCATCCGAATTTAATACAAAAACCACAATGCCGACTTAAGTACAAGAGGACTGACATTTTAACTTTCTTTGATTTGAACCACTCCTGTGAGTCCCGCTTTAGATGCCGATGCTTCACTTCAGGTTTACTGTATCCCTTGGACCTTCTTATTGACGATGAAGCCCAGAAATTGCATCCGATTTTAATACAAAATTCACAATGCCGACTTAAGTACAAGAGGACTGACACTCTAAATTTCTCTGATTTGAACCTCTCCTGTGAGTCTAGTTTTTGTTGCCGAGGCTTCACTTCATGTTTACTGTATCCATTGGACCTTCTTATTGACGATGAAACACAGAAATTGCATCCGAAATTAATACAAAAGGCACAATGCCGACATAAGTACAAGTCGACAGACACTCTAACTTTCTGTGATTTGAACCTCTCCTGTGATTCCAGTTTCAGATTCCGAGGCTTCACATCAGGTTTACTGTATCCCTTGGACCTTCTTATTGACGATAAAACACAGAAATTGCATCCGAATTTAATACAAAAGGCACAATGCCGGCTTAAGTACAAGAGGACTAACACACTAACTTTCTATGATTTGAACCTCTCCTGTGATTCCAGTTTTAGATTCCGATGCTTCACTTTAGGTTTACTCAATCCCTTGGACCTTCTTACTGACGATAGTTTCTCTGATTTGAACCTCTCCTGTGAGTCCAGTTTTAGGTTTCGATGCTTCACTTCAGGTTTACTGTATCCCTTGGACTTTCTTATTGACGATGATACACAGAAATTGCATCCGATTTTAATACAAAAGGCACAATGATGACTTAAGTACAAGAGGACTGACACTCTAACTTTCTATGATTTGAATCTGTGAGTCCAGTTTTAGATTCCGATGCTTCACTTCAGGTTTACTGTATCCGTTGGACCTTCTTATTGTCGATGAAACACAGAAATTGCATCCGAATTTAATACAAAAGGCACAATGCCGACTTAAGTACAAGAGCACTGACACTATAACTTTCTATGATTTGAACCTCTCCTGTGAGTCCAGTTTTAGATTCCGATGCTTCACTTCAGGTTTACTGTATCCCTTGGACCTTCTTATTGACGATGAAACACAGAAATTGCATCCGAATTTAATACATAGGGCACAATGCCGACTTAAGTACAAGAGCACTGACACTATTACTTTCTATGATTTGAACCTCTCCTGTGAGTCCAGTTTTAGATTCCGATGCTTCACTTCAGGTTTACTGTATCCCTTGGACCTTCTTATTGACGATGAAACACAGAAATTGCATCTGAATTTTATACAAAAGGCACAATGCCGGCTTAAGTACAAGAGGACTGACACTCTAACTTTCTATGACTTGAACCTCTCTTGTGATTCCAGTTTTAGATTCCGATGCTTCACTTCAAGTTTACTGTATCCCTTGGACCTTCTTATTGACGATGAAACACAGAAAATGCATCCGAATTTTATACAAATGGCACTATGTCGACTTAAGTACAAGAGGACTGACACTCTAAGGTTCTCTGATTTGAACCTCTCCTGTGAGTCCAGTTTTAGATTCCGATGCTTCACTTCAGGTTTACTGTATCTCTTGGACTTTCTTATTGACGATGAAACACAGAAATGGCATCCGATTTTAATACTAAAGGCACAATGCCGACTTAAGTACAAGAGGACTGACACTCTAACTTTCTATGATGTGAACCTCTCCTGTGAGTCCTGTTTTAGATTCCGATGCTTCACTTCAGGTTTACTGTATCCTTTGGACCTTCTTATTGACGATGAAACACAGAAATTGCATCTGAGTTTAATACAAAAGGCACAATGCCTACTTAAGTACAAGAGGACTGACACTCTAACTTTCTATGCTTTGAACTTCTCCTGTGAGTCCAGTGTTAGATTCCGATGATTCACTTCAAGTTTACTGTATCCCTTGGACCTTCTTATTGACGATGAAACACAGAAATTGCATCCGAATTTAATACAAAAGGCACAATGCCGACTTAAGTACAAGAGGACTGACACTCTAAATTTCTATGATGTGAACCTCTTCTGTGAGTCCAGTGTTAGATTCCGAGGCTTCACTTCAGGTTTACTGTATCCCTTGGACATTCGTATTGACGATGAAACACAGAAATTGCATCCGAATTAAATACAAAAGGCACAATGCCGACTTAAGTACAAGAGGACTGACACTCTAACTTGCTATGATTTGAACCACTCCTGTGAGTCCCGTTTTAGATTCCGATGCTTCACTACAGGTTTACCGTATCCCTTGGACCTTCTTATTGACGATGAAACACAGAAATTGCATCCGACTTTTATACAAAAGGCACAATGCCGACTTAAGTACAAGAGGACTGACACTCTAACTTTCTATGATTTGAACCTCTCCTGTGAGTCCAGTTTTAGATTCCGATCCTTCACTTCAGGTTTACTGAATCCCTTGGACCATCTTATTGACGATGAAACACAGAAATTGCATCCGAATTTAATACAAAAGGCACAATGCCGACTTAAGTGCAAGAGGACTGACACACTAACTTTCTTTGATTTGAACCTCTCCTGTGATTCCAGTTTTAGATTCTGATGCTTCACTTCAGGTCTTCTGTATCCCCTGGACGTTCGTATTGACGGCGAAACCCAGAAATTGCATCCGATTTCAATACAAATGGCACAATGCCGACTGAAGTACAAGAGGACTGACACTCTAACTTTCTATGATTTGAACCTCTCCTGTGATTCCAGTTTCAGATTCCGATGCTTCACTTCAGGTATACTGTATCCCTTGGGCCTTCTTATTGATGATGAAACACAGAAATTGCATCCGAATTTTATACAAAAGGCGCAATGCCGACTTAAGTACGAGAGGACTGACACTCTAACTTTCTATGATTTGAACCTCTCCTGTGAGTAAAGTTTTAGATTCCGATGCTTCACTACCGGTATACTGTAACCCTTGGACCTTTTTATTCACGATGAAACACTGAAATTGCATCCGAATTTAATACGAAAGGCACAATGCCGACTTAAGTACAAGAGGACTGACACCTTAACTTTCTATGATATGAACCTCTCCTGTGAGTCCAGTTTCAGATTCCGATGCTTCACTTCAGGTTTACTGTATCCCTTGGACCTTCTTATTGACGATGAAACACAGAAATTGCATCCGAATTTAATACAAAAGGCACAATGCCGACTTAAGTACAAGAGCACTGACACTATAACTTTCTATGATTTGAACCTCTCCTGTGAGTCCAGTTTTAGATTCCGATGCTTCACTTCGGGTTTACTGTATCCCTTGGACCTTCTTATTGACGATGAAACACAGAAATTGCATCCGAATTTAATACATAAGGCACAATGCCGACTTAAGTACAAGAGGACTGACACTCTAACTTTCTCTAATTTGAACCTCTCCTGTGAGTTCAGTTTTAGATTCTCATGCTTCACTTCAGGTTTACTGTATCCCTTGGACCTTCTTATTGACGATGAAGCACAGAAATTGCATCCGATTTTAATACAAAAGGCACAATGCCGACTTAAGTACAAGAGGACTGACCCTCTATCTTTCTATGATTTGAACCACACCTGTGAGTCCCGTTTTAGATTCCGATGCTTCACTTCAGGTTTACTGTATCCCTTGGACCTTCTTATAAACGATGAAACGCAGAAATTACATCCGAATTTAATACAAAAGGCTCAATGCCGACTTAAGTACAAAAGGACTGACATTCTAACTTTCTATGATATGAACCTCTCCTGTGAGACCAGTTTCAGATTCCGATGCTTCACTTCAGGTTTACTGTATCCCTTGGACCTTCTTATTGACGATGAAACACCAAAATTGCATAATTTAATACAAAAGGCACAATGCCAACATAAGTACAAGAGCACTGACACTATAACTTTCTATGATTTGAACCTCTCCTGTGAGTCCAGTTTTAGATTCCGATGCTTCACTTCAGGTTTACTGTATCCCTTGGACCTTCTTATTGACGATGAAGCACAGAATTTGCATTCGATTTTAATACAAAAGGCACAATGCCCACTTAAGTACAAGAGGATTGACACTCTAATTTCCTGTGATTTCAACCTCTCCTGTGAGTCCAGTTTTTGTTGCCGAGGCTTAACCTCAGGTTTACTGTTTCCCTTGGACCTTCTTATTGACGATGAAACACAGAAATTGCATCCGAAATTAATACAAAAGGCACAATGCCGACTTAAGTACAAGAGGACAGACACTCTAACTTTCAATGATTTGAACCACTCCTGTGAGGCCTGTTTTTAGATTCCGATGCTTCACTTCAGGTATACTGTATCCCTTGGACCTTCTTATTGACGATGAAACACAGAAATTGCATCCGAATTTAATACAAAAGGCACAATGACGACTTTAGTACAGGAGGACTGACACTCTAACTTTCTATGATTTGAACCTCTCCTGTGAGTCCAGTTTTAGATTCCGATGCTTCACTTCAGGTTTACTTTATCCCTTGGACCTTCTTATTGACGATGAAACACAAAAATTGCATCCGAATTTTATACAAAAGGCACAATGCCAGCTTAAGTACAAGAGGACTGACACTCTAACTTTCTATGATTTGAAGCTGTCCTGTGATTCCAGTTTTAGATTCCGATGCTTCACTTCAAGTTTACTGTATCCCTTGGACCTTCCTATTGACGACGAAACACAGAAATTGCATCCGAATTTAATACAAAAGGCACAATGCCGACTTAAGTACAAGAGCACGCACACTAACTTTCTCTGATTTGAACCTCTCCTGTGAGTCCAGTTTTAGATTTCGATGCTTCACTTCAGGTTTACTGTATCCCTTGGACTTTCTTATTGACGATGAAACACAGAAATTGCATCCTAATTTAATACTAAAGGCACAATGCGGACTTAAGTACAAGAGGACTGACACTAACTTTCTATGATTTGACCCTTTCCTGTGAGTCCTGTGTTAGATTCCGAGGCTTCACTTCAGGTTTTCTGTATCACTTGGACCTTCTTATTGACGATGAAACACAGAAATTGCATCCGAATTTAATACAAAAACCACAATGCCGACTTAAGTACAAGAGGACTGACATTTTAACTTTCTTTGATTTGAACCTCTCCTGTGAGTCCCGCTTTAGATGCCGATGCTTCACTTCAGGTTTACTGTATCCCTTGGACCTTCTTATTGACGATGAAGCCCAGAAATTGCATCCGATTTTAATACAAAATTCACAATGCCGACTTAAGTACAAGTGGACTGACACTCTAAATTTCTCTGATTTGAACCTCTCCTGTGAGTCTAGTTTTTGTTGCCGAGGCTTCACTTCATGTTTACTGTATCCATTGGACCTTCTTATTGACGATGAAACACAGTAATTGCATCCGAATTTAATACAAAAGGCACAATGCCGGCTTAAGTACAAGAGGACTAACACACTAACTTTCTATGATTTGAACCTCTCCTGTGATTCCAGTTTTAGATTCCGATGCTTCACTTTAGGTTTACTCAATCCCTTGGACCTTCTTACTGACGATAGTTTCTCTGATTTGAACCTCTCCTGTGAGTCCAGTTTTAGGTTTCGATGCTTCACTTCAGGTTTACTGTATCCCTTGGACTTTCTTATTGACGATGATACACAGAAATTGCATCCGATTTTAATACAAAAGGCACAATGATGACTTAAGTACAAGAGGACTGACACTCTAACTTTCTATGATTTGAACCTGTGAGTCCAGTTTTAGATTCCGATGCTTCACTTCAGGTTTACTGTATCCGTTGGACCTTCTTATTGTCGATGAAACACAGAAATTGCATCCGAATTTAATACAAAAGGCACAATGCCGACTTAAGTACAAGAGCACTGACACTATAACTTTCTATGATTTGAACCTGTCCTGTGAGTCCAGTTTTAGATTCCGATGCTTCACTTCAGGTTTACTGTATCCCTTGGACCTTCTTATTGACGATGAAACACAGAAATTGCATCCGAATTTAATACATAAGGCACAGTGCCGACTTCAGTACAAGAGCACTGACACTATTACTTTCTATGATTTGAACCTCTCCTGTGAGTCCAGTTTTAGATTCCGATGCTTCACTTCAGGTTTACTGTATCCCTTGGACCTTCTTATTGACGATGAAACACAGAAATTGCATCTGAATTTTATACAAAAGGCACAATGCCGGCTTAAGTACAAGAGGACTGACACTCTAACTTTCTATGACTTAAACCTCTCTTGTGATTCCAGTTTTAGATTCCGATGCTTCACTTCAAGTTTACTGTATCCCTTGGCCCATCTTATTGACGATGAAACACAGAAAATGCATCCGAATTTAATACAAATGGCACTATGTCGACTTAAGTACAAGAGGACTGACACTCTAAGTTTCTCTGATTTGAACCTCTCCTGTGAGTCCAGTTTTAGATTCCGATGCTTCACTTCAGGTTTACTGTATCTCTTGGACTTTCTTATTGACGATGAAACACAGAAATGGCATCCGATTTTATTACTAAAGGCACAATGCCGACTTAAGTACAAGAGGACTGACACTCTAACTTTCTATGATGTGAACCTCTCCTGTGAGTCCTGTTTTAGATTCCGATGCTTCACTTCAGGTTTACTGTATCACTTGGACCTTCTTATTGACGATGAAACACAGTAATTGCATCTGAAATTAATACAAAAGGCACAATGCCGACTTAAGTACAAGAGGACAGACACTCTAACTTTCTATGATTTGAACCACTCCTGTGAGGCGAGTTTTTAGATTCCGATGCTTCACTTCAGGTATACTGTATCCCTAGGACCTTCTTATTGACGATGAAACACAGAAATTGCATCCGAATTGAATACAAAAGGCACAATGACGACTTTAGTACACGAGGACTGACACTCTAGCATTCTATGATTTGAACCTCTCCTGTGAGTTCAGTTTTAGATTCCGATGCTTCACTTCAGGTTTACTGTATCCCTTGGACCTTCTTATTGACGATGAAACACAGAAATTGCATTCGAATTTTATACAAAAGGCACAATGCCGGCTAAAGTACAAGAGGACTGACACTCTAACTTTCTATGATTTGAAGCTCTCCTGTGATTCCAGTTTTAGATTCCGATGCTTCACTTCAAGTTTACTGTATACCTTGGACCTTCTTATTGACGATGAAACACAGAAATTGCATCCGAATTTAATACAAAAAGCACAATGCCGACTTAAGTACAAGAGCACGGACACTCTAATTTTCTCTGATTTGAACCTCTCCTGTGAGTCCAGTTTTAGATTCCGATGCTTCACTTCAGGTTTACTGTATCCCTTGGACTTTCATATTGACGATGAAACACAGAAATTGCATCCTAATTTAATACTAAAGGCACAATGCGGACTTAAGTACAAGAGGACTGACACTAACTTTCTATGATTTGAACCTCTCCTGTGATTCCAGTGTTAGATTCTGAGGCTTCACTTCAGGTTTACTGTATCCCTTGGACCTTCTTATTGACGATAAAACACAGAAATTGCATCCGAATTTAATACAAAAGGCACAATGCCGGCTTAAGTACAAGAGGACTGACACACTAACTTTCTATGATTTGAACCTCTCCTGTGATTCCAGTTTTAGATTCCGATGCTTCACTTTAGGTTTACTCTAACCCTTGGACCTTCTTATTGACGATGAAACACAGAAATTGCATCCGATTTTAATACAAAATTCACAATGCCGACTTAAGTACAAGAGGACTGACACTCTAAATTTCTCTGATTTGAACCTCTCCTGTGAGTCTAGTTTTTGTTGCCGAGGCTTCACTTCATGTTTACTGTATCCATTGGACCTTCTTATTGACGGTGAAACACAGAAATTGCATCCGAAATTAATACAAAAGGCACAATGCCGACATAAGTACAAGTCGACAGACACTCTAACTTTCTATGATTTGAACCTCTCCTGTGAGTCCAGTTTTAGATTCCGAGGCTTCACATCAGGTTTACTGTATCCCTTGGACCTTCTTATTGACGATAAAACACAGAAATTGCATCCGAATTTAATACAAAAGGCACAATGCCGGCTTAAGTACAAGTGGACTAACACACTAACTTTCTATGATTTGAACCTCTCCTGTGATTCCAGTTTTAGATTCCGATGCTTCACTTTAGGTTTACTCAATCCCTTGGACCTTCTTACTGACGATAGTTTCTCTGATTTGAACCTCTCCTGTGAGTCCAGTTTTAGGTTTCGATGCTTCACTTCAGGTATACTGTATCCCTTGGACTTTCTTATTGACGATGATACACAGAAATTGCATCCGATTTTAATACAAAAGGCACAATGATGACTTAAGTACAAGAGGACTGACACTCTAACTTTCTATGATTTGAACCTGTGAGTCCAGTTTTAGATTCCGATGCTTCACTTCAGGTTTACTGTATCCGTTGGACCTTCTTATTGTCGATGAAACACAGAAATTGCATCCGAATTTAATACAAAAGGCACAATGCCGACTTAAGTACAAGAGCACTGACACTATAACTTTCTATGATTTGAACCTCTCCTGTGAGTCCAGTTTTAGATTCCGATGCTTCACTTCAGGTTTACTGTATCCCTTGGACCTTCTTATTGACGATGAAACACAGAAATTGCATCCGAATTTAATACATAAGGCACAATGCCGACTTAAGTACAAGAGCACTGACACTATTAATTTCTATGATTTGAACCTCTCCTGTGAGTCCAGTTTTAGATTCCGATGCTTCACTTCAGGTTTACTGTATCCCTTGGACCTTCTTATTGACGATGAAACACAGAAATTGCATCTGAATTTTATACAAAAGGCACAATGCCGGCTTAAGTACAAGAGGACTGACACTATAACTTTCTATGACTTGAACCTCTCTTGTGATTCCAGTTTTAGATTCCGATGCTTCACTTCAAGTTTACTGTATCCCTTGGACCTTCTTATTGACGATGAAACACAGAAAATGCATCCGAATTTTATACAAATGGCACTATGTCGACTTAAGTACAAGAGGACTGACACTCTAAGGTTCTCTGATTTGAACCTCTCCTGTGAGTCCAGTTTTAGATTCCGATGCTTCACTTCAGGTTTACTGTATCTCTTGGACTTTCTTATTGACGATGAAACACAGAAATGGCTTCCGATTTTAATACTAAATGCACAATGCCGACTTAAGTACAAGAGGACTGACACTCTAACTTTCTATGATGTGAACCTCTCCTGTGAGTCCTGTTTTAGATTCCGATGCTTCACTTCAGGTTTACTGTATCCTTTGGACCTTCTTATTGACGATGAAACACAGAAATTGCATCTGAGTTTAATACAAAAGGCACAATGCCTACTTAAGTACAAGAGGACTGACACTCTAACTTTCTATGATTTGAACTTCTCCTGTGAGTCCAGTGTTAGATTCCGATGATTCACTTCAAGTTTACTGTATCCCTTGGACCTTCTTATTGACGATGAAACACAGAAATTGCATCCGAATTTAATACAAAAGGCACAATGCCGACTTAAGTACAAGAGGACTGACACTCTAAATTTCTATGATGTGAACCTCTTCTGTGAGTCCAGTGTTAGATTCCGAGGCTTCACTTCAGGTTTACTGTATCCCTTGGACATTCGTATTGACGATGAAACACAGAAATTGCACCCGAATTAAATACAAAAGGCACAATGCCGACTTAAGTACAAGAGGACTGACACTCTAACTTGCTATGATTTGAACCACTCCTGTGAGTCCCGTTTTAGATTCCGATGCTTCACTTCAGGTTTACTGTATGCCTTGGACCTTCTTATTGACGATGAAACACAGAAATTGCATCCGAATTTTATACAAAAGGCACAATGCCGACTTAAGTACAAGAGGACTTACACTCTAACTTTCTATGATTTCAACCTCTCCTGTGAGTCCAGTTTTAGATTCCGATGCTTCACTTCAGGTTTACTGAATCCCTTGGACCATCTTATTGACGATGAAACACAGAAATTGCATCCGAATTTAATACAAAAGGCACAATGCCGACTTAAGTGCAAGAGGACTGACACACTAACTTTCTTTGATTTGAACCTCTCCTGTGATTCCAGTTTTAGATTCTGATGCTTCACTTCAGGTCTTCTGTATCCCCTGGACGTTCGTATTGACGATGAAACCCAGAAATTGCATCCGATTTCAATACAAAAGGCACAATGCCGACTGAAGTACAAGAGGACTGACACTCTAACTTTCTATGATTTGAACCTCTCCTGTGATTCCAGTTTCAGATTCCGATGCTTCACTTCAGGTATACTGTATCCCTTGGGCCTTCTTATTGATGATGAAACACAGAAATTGCATCCGAATTTTGTACAAAAGGCGCAATGCCGACTTAAGTACGAGAGGACTGACACTCTAACTTTCTATGATTTGAACCTCTCCTGTGAGTCAAGTTTTAGATTCCGATGCTTCACTACCGGTATACTGTAACCCTTGGACCTTTTTATTCACGATGAAACACTGAAATTGCATCCGAATTTAATACGAAAGGCACAATGCCGACTTAAGTACAAGAGGACTGACACCTTAACTTTCTATGATATGAACCTCTCCTGTGAGTCCAGTTTCAGATTCCGATGCTTCACTTCAGGTTTACTGTATCCCTTGGACCTTCTTATTGACGATGAAACACAGAAATTGCATCCGAATTTAATACTAAAGGCACAATGCCGACTTAAGTACAAGAGCACTGACACTATAACTTTGTATGATTTGAACCTCTCCTGTGAGTCCAGTTTTAGATTCCGATGCTTCACTTCGGGTTTACTGTATCCCTTGGACCTTCTTATTGACGATGAAACACAGAAATTGCATCCGAATTTAATACATAAGGCACAATGCCGACTTAAGTACAAGAGGACTGACACTCTAACTTTCTCTAATTTGAACCTCTCCTGTGAGTTCAGTTTTAGATTCTGATGCTTCACTTCAGGTTTACTGTATCCCTTGGACCTTCTTATTGACGATGAAGCACAGAAATTGCATCCGATTTTAATACAAAAGGCACAATGCCGACTTAAGTACAAGAGGACTGACACTCTATCTTTCTATGATTTGAACCACACCTGAGAGTCCCGTTTTAGATTCCGATGCTTCACTTCAGGTTTACTGTATCCCTTGGACCTTCTTATAAACGATGAAACGCAGAAATTACATCCGAATTTAATACAAAAGGCTCAATGCCGACTTAAGTACAAAAGGACTGACACTCTAACTTTCTATGATATGAACCTCTCCTGTGAGACCAGTTTCAGATTCCGATGCTTCACTTCAGGTTTACTGTATCCCTTGGACCTTCTTATTGACGATGAAACACAAAAATTGCATAATTTAATACAAAAGGCACAATGCCAACTTAAGTACAAGAGCACTGACACTATAACTTTCTATGATTTGAAGCTCTCCTGTGAGTCCAGTTTTAGATTCCGATGCTTCACTTCAGGTTTACTGTATCCCTTGGACCTTCTTATTGACGATGAAGCACTGAATTTGCATTCGATTTTAATACAAAAGGCACAATGCCCACTTAAGTACAAGAGGATTGACACTCTAATTTCCTGTGATTTCAACCTCTCCTGTGAGTCCAGTTTTTGTTGCCGAGGCTTAACCTCAGGTTTACTGTTTCCCTTGGACCTTCTTATTGACGATGAAACACAGAAATTGCATCCGAAATTAATACAAAAGGCACAATGCCGACTTAAGTACAAGAGGACAGACACTCTAAATTTCAATGATTTGAACCACTCCTGTGAGGCCTGTTTTTAGATTCCGATGCTTCACTTCAGGTATACTGTATCCCTTGGACCTTCTTATTGACGATGAAACACAGAAATTGCATCCGAATTTAATACAAAAGGCACAATGACGACTTTAGTACAGGAGGACTGACACTCTAACTTTCTATGATTTGAACCTCTCCTGTGAGTCCAGTTTTAGATTCCGATGCTTCACTTCAGGTTTACTTTATCCCTTGGACCTTCTTATTGACGATGAAACACAAAAATTGCATCCGAATTTTATACAAAAGGCACAATGCCAGCTTAAGTACAAGAGGACTGACACTCTAACTTTCTATGATTTGAAGCTGTCCTGTGATTCCAGTTTTAGATTCCGATGCTTCACTTCAAGTTTACTGTATCCCTTGGACCTTCCTATTGACGACGAAACACAGAAATTGCATCCGAATTTAATACAAAAGGCACAATGCCGACTTAAGTACAAGAGCACGCACACTAACTTTCTCTGATTTGAACCTCTCCTGTGAGTCCAGTTTTAGATTTCGATGCTTCACTTCAGGTTTACTGTATCCCTTGGACTTTCTTATTGACGATGAAACACAGAAATTGCATCCTAATTTAATACTAAAGGCACAATGCGGACTTAAGTACAAGAGGACTGACACTAACTTTCTATGATTTGACCCTTTCCTGTGAGTCCTGTGTTAGATTCCGAGGCTTCACTTCAGGTTTTCTGTATCACTTGGACCTTCTTATTGACGATGAAACACAGAAATTGCATCCGAATTTAATACAAAAACCACAATGCCGACTTAAGTACAAGAGGACTGACATTTTAACTTTCTTTGATTTGAACCGCTCCTGTGAGTCCCGCTTTAGATGCCGATGCTTCACTTCAGGTTTACTGTATCCCTTGGACCTTCTTATTGACGATGAAGCCCAGAAATTGCATCCGATTTTAATACAAAATTCACAATGCCGACGTAAGTACAAGTGGACTGACACTCTAAATTTCTCTGATTTGAACCTCTCCTGTGAGTCTAGTTTTTGTTGCCGAGGCTTCCCTTCATGTTTACTGTATCCATTGGACCTTCTTATTGACGATGAAACACAGTAATTGCATCCGAATTTAATACAAAAGGCACAATGCCGGCTTAAGTACAAGAGGACTAACACACTAACTTTCTATGATTTGAACTTCTCCTGTGATTCCAGTTTTAGATTCCGATGCTTCACTTTAGGTTTACTCAATCCCTTGGACCTTCTTACTGACGATAGTTTCTCTGATTTGAACCTCTCCTGTGAGTCCAGTTTTAGGTTTCGATGCTTCACTTCAGGTTTACTGTATCCCTTGGACTTTCTTATTGACGATGATACACAGAAATTGCATCCGATTTTAATACAAAAGGCACAATGATGACTTAAGTACAAGAGGACTGACACTCTAACTTTCTAAGATTTGAACCTGTGAGTCCAGTTTTAGATTCCGATGCTTCACTTCAGGTTTACTGTATCCGTTGGACCTTCTTATTGTCGATGAAACACAGAAATTGCATCCGAATTTAATACAAAAGGCACAATGCCGACTTAAGTACAAGAGCACTGACACTATAACTTTCTATGATTTGAACCTCTCCTGTGAGTCCAGTTTTAGATTCCGATGCTTCACTTCAGGTTTACTGTATCCCTTGGACCTTCTTATTGACGATGAAACACAGAAATTGCATCCGAATTTAATACATAAGGCACAGTGCGGACTTCAGTACAAGAGCACTGACACTATTACTTTCTATGATTTGAACCTCTCCTGTGAGTCCAGTTTTAGATTCCGATGCTTCACTTCAGGTTTACTGTATCCCTTGGACCTTCTTATTGACGATGAAACACAGAAATTGCATCTGAATTTTATACAAAAGGCACAATGCCGGCTTAAGTACAAGAGGACTGACACTCTAACTTTCTATGACTTGAACCTCTCTTGTGATTAAAGTTTTAGATTCCGATGCTTCACTTCAAGTTTACTGTATCCCTTGGACCTTCTTATTGACGATGAAACACAGAAAATGCATCCGAATTTAATACAAATGGCACTATGTCGACTTAAGTACAAGAGGACTGACACTCTAAGTTTCTCTGATTTGAACCTCTCCTGTGAGTCCAGTTTTAGATTCCGATGCTTCACTTCAGGTTTACTGTATCTCTTGGACTTTCTTATTGACGATGAAACACAGAAATGGCATCCGATTTTAATACTAAAGGCACAATGCCGACTTAAGTACTAGAGGACTGACACTCTAACTTTCTATGATGTGAACCTCTGCTGTGAGTCCTGTTTTAGATTCCGATGCTTCACTTCAGGTTTACTGTATCACTTGGACCTTCTTATTGACGATGAAACACAGTAATTGCATCTGAAATTAATACAAAAGGCACAATGCCGACTTAAGTACAAGAGGACAGACACTCTAACTTTCTATGATTTGAACCACTCCTGTGAGGCGAGTTTTTAGATTCCGATGCTTCACTTCAGGTATACTGTATCCCTTGGACCTTCTTATTGACGATGAAACACAGAAATTGCATCCGAATTGAATACAAAAGGCACAATGACGACTTTAGTACACGAGGACTGACACTCTAACTTTCTATGATTTGAACCTCTCCTGTGAGTTCAGTTTTAGATTCCGATGCTTCACTTCAGGTTTACTGTATCCCTTGGACCTTCTTATTGACGATGAAACACAGAAATTGCATTCGAATTTTATACAAAAGGCACAATGCCGGCTAAAGTACAAGAGGACTGACACTCTAACTTTCTATGATTTGAAGCACTCCTGTGATTCCAGATTTAGATTCCGATGCTTCACTTCAAGTTTACTGTATCCCTTGGACCTTCTTATTGACGATGAAACACAGAAATTGCATCCGAATTTAATACAAAAAGCACAATGCCGACTTAAGTACAAGAGCACGGACACTCTAATTTTCTCTGATTTGAACCTCTCCTGTGAGTCCAGTTTTAGATTCCGATGCTTCACTTCAGGTTTACTGTATCCCTTGGACTTTCATATTGACGATGAAACACAGAAATTGCATCCTAATTTAATACTAAAGGCACAATGCGGACTTAAGTACAAGAGGACTGACACAAACTTTCTATGATTTGAACCTCTCCTGTGATTCCAGTGTTAGATTCTGAGGCTTCACTTCAGGTTTACTGTATCCCTTGGACCTTCTTATTGTCGATAAAACACAGAAATTGCATCCGAACTTAATACAAAAGGCACAATGCCGGCTTAAGTACAAGAGGACTGACACACTAACTTTCTATGATTTGAACCTCTCCTGTGATTCCAGTTTTAGATTCCGATGCTTCACTTTAGGTTTACTCTATCCCTTGGACCTTCTTATTGACGATGAAACACAGAAATTGCATGCGAATTTAATACAAAAGGCACAATGCCGACTTAAGGACATGAGGACTGACACTCTAACTTTCTCTGATTTGAACCTCTCCTGTGAGTCCAGTTTTAGGTTTCGATGCTTCACTTCAGGTTTACTGTATCCCTTGGACTTTCTTATTGACGATGAAACACAGAAATTGCATCCGATTTTAATACAAAAGGCACAATGATGACTTAAGTACAAGAGGACTGACACTCTACCTTTCTATGATTTGAACCACTCCTGTGAGTCCCGTTTTAGATTCCGATGCTTCACTTCAGGTTTACTGTATCCCTTGGACCTTCTTATAATTGATGAAACGCAGAAATTACATCCGAATTTAATACAAAAGGCTCAATGCCGACTTAAGTACAAATGGACTGACACTCTAACTTTCTATGATATGAACCTCTCCTGTGAGACCAGATTCAGATTCCGATGCTTCACTTCAGGTTTACTGTATCCCTTGGACCTTCTTATTGACGATGAAACACAGAAATTGCATCCGTATTTAATACAAAAGGCACAATGCCCACTTAAGTACAAGAGCACTGACACTATAACTTTCTATAATTTAGCCCCTCCTGTGAGTCCAGTTTTAGATTCCGATGCTTCACTTCAGGTTTACTGTATCCCTTGGACCTTCTTATTGACGATGAAACACAGAAATTGCATCCGAATTTAATACATAAGGCAAAATGCCGATATAAGTACAAGAGGACTGACACTCTAACTTACTCTGATTTGAACCTCTACTGTGAGTTCAGTTATAGATTCTGATGCTTCACTTCAGGTTTACTGTATCCCTTGGACCTGCTTATTGACGATGAAGCACAGAAATTGCATCCGATTTTAATACAAAAGGCACAATGCCCACTTAAGTACAAGAGGACTGACACTCTAATTTTCTGTGATTTCAACCTCTCCTGTTAGTCCTGTTTTAGATTCCGAGGCTTCACTTCAGGTTTACTGTATCACTTGGACCTTCTTATTGACGATGAAACACAGAAAATGCATCCGAATTTAATACAAAAACCACAATGCCGACTTAAGTACAAGAGGACTGACACTCTAACTTTCTCTGATTTGAACCTCTCCTGTGAGTCTAGTTTTTGTTGCCGAGGCTTCACTTCATGTTTACTGTATCCATTGGACCTTCTTATTGACGATGAAATACAGAAATTGCATCCGAAATTAATACAAAAAGCACAATGCCGACTTAAGTACAAGATGACAGACACTCTAACTTTCTATGATTTGAACCTCTCCTGTGAGTCCAGATGTAGATTCCGAGGCTTCACTTCAGGTTTACTGTATCCCTTGGACCTTCTTATTGACGATAAAACACAGAAATTGCATCCGAATTTAATACAAAAGGCACAATGCCGGCTTAAGTACAAGAGGACTGACACACTAACTTTCTATGATTTGAACCTCTCCTGTGATTCCAGTTTTAGATTCCGATGCTTCACTTTAGGTTTACTCTATCCCTTGGACCTTCTTATTGACGATGAAACACAGAAATTGCATCCGAATTTAATACAAAAGGCACAATGCCGACTTAAGTACATGAGGACTGACACTCTAAATTTCTCTGATTTGAACCTCTCCTGTGAGTCCAGTTTTAGGTTTCGATGCTTCACTTCAGGTTTACTGTATCCCTTGGACTTTCTTATTGACGATGAAACACAGAAATTGCATCCGATTTTAATACAAAAGGCACAATGATGACTTAAGTACAAGAGGACTGACACTCTATCTTTCTATGATTTGAACCACTCCTGTGAGTCCCGTTTTAGATTCCGATGCTTCACTTCAGGTTTACTGTATCCCTTGGACCTTCTTATAAACGATGAAACGCAGAAATTACATCCGAATTTAATACAAAAGGCTCAATGCCGACTTAAGTACAAAAGGACTGACACTCTAACTTTCTATGATATGAACCTCTCCTGTGAGACCAGTTTCAGATTCCGATGCTTCACTTCAGGTTTACTGTATCCCTTGGACCTTCTTATTGACGAAGAAACACAGAAATTGCATCCGAATTTAATACAAAAGGCACAATGCCGACTTAAGTACAAGAGCACTGACACTATAACTTTCTATAATTTGTACCTCTCCTGTGAGTCCAGTTTTAGATTCCGATGCTTCACTTCAGGTTTACTGTATCCCTTGGACCTTCTTATTGACGATGAAACACAGAAATTGCATCCGAATTTAATACATAAGGCACAATGCCGACATAAGTACAAGAGGACTGACACTCTAACTTACTCTGATTTGAACCTCTACTGTGAGTTCAGTTTTAGATTCTGATGCTTCACTTCAGGTTTACTGTATCCCTTGGACCTTCTTATTGACGATGAAGCACAGAAATTGCATCCGATTTTAATACAAAAGGCACAATGCCCACTTAAGTACAAGAGGACTGAAACTCTAACTTTCTGTGATTTCAACCTCTCCTGTGACACCAGTTTTTGATGCCGAGGCTTCACTTCGGGTTTACTGCTTCCCTTGGACCTTCTTATTGACGATGAAACACAGAAATTGCATCCGAAATTAATACAAAAGGCACTATGCCGACTTAAGTACAAGAGGACCGACACTCTAACTTCCTATGATTTGAACCTCTCCTGTGAGTCCTGTTTTAGATTCCGATGTTTCACTTCAGGTTTACTGTATCACTTGGACCTTCTTATTGACGATGAAACACAGAAATTGCATCCGAAATTAATACAAAAGGCACAATGCCGACTTAAGTACAAGGGGACAAACAATCTAACTTCCTATGATTTGAACCACTCCTGTGAGTCCCGTTTTAGATTCCGATGCTTCACTTCAGGTTTACTGTATCCCTTGGACCCTCTTATAAACGATGAAACGCAGAAATTACATCCGAATTTAATACAAAAGGCTCAATGCCGACTTAAGTACAAAAGGACTGACACTCTAACTTTCTATGATATGAACCTCTCCTGTGAGACCAGTTTCAGATTCCGATGCTTCACTTCAGGTTTACTGTATCCCTTGGACCTTCTTATTGACGATGAAACACAGATATTGCATCCGAATTTAATACAAAAGGCACAATGCCGACTTAAGTACAAGAACACTGATACTATAACTTACTATAATTTGAACCTCTCCTGTGAGTCCAGTTTTAGATTCCGATGCTTCACTTCAGGTTTACTGTATCCCTTGAACCTTCTTATTGACTATGAAACACAGAAATTGCATCCTAATTTAATACATAAGGCACAATGCCGACTTAAGTACAAGAGGACTGACACTCTAACTTACTCTGATTTGAACCTCTCCTGTGAGTTCAGTTTAAGATTCTGATGCTTCACTTCAGGTTTACTGTATCCCTTGGACCTTCTTATTGACGATGAAGCACAGAAATTGCATCCGATTTTAATACAAAAGGCACAATGCCCACTTAAGTACAAGAGGACTGACACTCTAATTTTCTGTGTTTTCAACCTCTCCTGTGAGACCAGTTTTTGTTGCCGAGGCTTCACTTCTGGTTTACTGTTTCCCTTGGACCTTCTTATTGACGATGAAACACAGAAATTGCATCCGAAATTAATACAAAAGGCACAATGCCGACTTAAGTACAAGAGGACAGACACTCTAACTTTCTATGATTTGAACCACTCCTGTGAGACCAGTTTTTAGATTCCGATGCTTCACTTCAGGTTTACTGTGTCCCTTGGACCTTCTTTTTGACGATGAAACACAGAAATTGCATCCGAATTTAATACAAAAACCACAATGCCGACTTAAGTACAAGAGGACTGACATTTTAACTTTCTATGATTTGAACCACTCCTGTGAGTCCCGTTTTAGATTCCGATGCTTCACTTCAGGTTTACTGTATCCCTTGGACCTTCTTATTGACGATGAAGCCCAGAAATTGCATCCGATTTTAATACAAAAGGCACAATGCCGACTTAAGTACAAGAGGACTGACACACTAACTTTCTCTGATTTGAACCTCTCCTGTGAGTCCAGTTTAAGGTTTCGATGCTTCACTTCAGGTTTACTGTATCCCTTGGACTTTCTTATTGACGATGAAACACAGAAATTGCATCCGATTTTAATACAAAAGGCACAATGATGACTTAAGTACAAGAGGACTGACACTCTAACTTTCTATGATATGAACCTCTCCTGTGAGACCAGTTTCAGATTCCGATGCTTCACTTCAGGTTTACTGTATCCCTTGGACCTTCTTATTGACGATGAAACACAGAAATTGCACCCGAATTTAATACAAAAGGCACAATGCCGACTTAAGTACAAGAGCACTGACACTATAACTTTCTATAATTTGAACCTCTCCTGTGAGTCCAGTTTTAGATTCCGATGCTTCACTTCAGGTTTACTGTATCCCTTGGACCTTCTTATTGACGATGAAACACAGAAATTGCATCCGAATTTAATACATAAGGCACAATGCCGACTTAAGTACAAGAGGACTGACACTCTAACTTACTCTGATTGGAACCTCTCCTGTGAGTTCAGTTTTAGATTCTGATGCTTCACTTCAGGTTTACTGTTTCCCTTGGACCTTCTTATTGACGATGAAGCACAGAAATTGCATCCGATTTTAATACAAAAGGCACAATGCCGACTTAAGTACAAGAGGACTGACACTCTAACTTTCTATGATATGAACCTCTCCTGTGAGACCAGTTTCAGATTCCGATGCTTCACTTCAGGTTTACTGTATCCCTTGGACCTTCTTATTGACGATGAAACACAGAAATTGCATCCGAATTTAATACATAAGGCACAATGCCGACTTAAGTACAAGAGGACTGACACTCTAACTTACTCTGATTTGAACCTCTCCTGTGAGTTCAGTTTTAGATTCTGATGCTTCACTTCACGTTTACTGTTTCCCTTGGACCTTCTTATTGACGATGAAGCACAGAAATTGCATCCGAATTTAATACAAAATGCACAATGACCACTTAAGTACAAGAGGACTGACACTCTAATTTTCTGTGATTTCAACCTCTCCTGTGAGACCAGTTTTTGTTGCCGAGGCTTCACTTCAGGTTTACTGTTTCCCTTGGACCTTCTTATTGACGATGAAACACAGAAATTGCATCCGAAATTAATACAAAAGGCACTATGCCGACTTAAGTACAAGAGGACCGACACTCTAACTTCCTATGATTTGAACCTCTCCTGTGAGTCCTGTTTTAGATTCCGATGCTTCACTTCAGGTTTACTGTATCACTTGGACCTTCTTATTGACGATGAAACACAGAAATTGCATCCGAAATTGATACAAAAGGCACAATGCCGACTTAAGTACAAGAGGACAGACACTCTAACTTTCTATGATTTGAACCACTCCTGTGAGGCCAGTTTTTAGATTCCGATGCTTCACTTCAGGTATACTGTATCCCTTGGACCTTCTTATTGACGATGAAGCACAGAAATTGCATCCGAATTTAATACAAAAGGCACAATGACGACTTTAGTACAGGAGGACTGACACTCTAACTTTCTATGATTTGAACCTCTCCTGTGAGTCCAGTTTTAGATTCCGATGCTTCACTTCAGGTTTACTGTATCCCTTGGACCTTCTTATTGACGATGAAACACAGAAATTGCTTCCGAATTTTATACAAAAGGCACAATGCCGGCTTCAGTACAAGAGGACTGACACTCTAACTTTCTATGATTTTAAGCTCTCCTGTGATTCCAGTTTTAGATTCCGATGCTTCACTTCAAGTTTACTGTATCCCTTGGACTTTCTTATTGACGATGAAACACAGAAATTGCATCCTAATTTAATACTAAAGGCACAATGCGGACTTAAGTACAAGAGGACTGACACTAACTTTCTATGATTTGACCCTCTCTTGTGAGTCCAGTGTTAGATTCCGAGGCTTCACTTCAGGTTTACTGTATCACTCGGACCTTCTTATTGACGATGAAAAACAGAAATTGCTTCCGATTGTAATACAAAAGGCACAATGCCGACTTAAGTACAAGAGGACTGACACTCTAACTTTCTCTGATTTGAACCTCTCCTGTGAGTCTAGTTTTTGTTGCCGAGGCTTCACTTCATGTTTACTGTATCCATTGGACCTTCTTATTGACGATGAAACACAGAAGTTGCATCCGAAATTAATACAAAAGGCACAATGCCGACATAAGTACAAGTCGACAGACACTCTAACTTTCTATGATTTGAACCTCTCCGGTGAGTCCAGTTTTAGATTCCGAGGCTTCACATCAGGTTTACTGTATCCCTTGGACCTTCATATTGACGATAAAACACAGAAATTGCATCCGAATTTAATACAAAAGGCACAATGCCGGCTTCAGTACAAGAGGACTGACACATTAACTTTCTCTGATTTGAACCTCTCCTGTGATTCCAGTTTTAGATTCCGATGCTTCACTTTAGGTTTACTCAATCCCTTGGACCTTCTTATTGACGATGAAACACAGAAATTGCATCCGAATTTAATACAAAAGGCACAATGCCGACTTAAGTACAAGAGGACTGACACTCTAACTTTCTCTGATTTGAACCTCTCCTGTGAGTCCAGTTTTAGGTTTCGATGCTTCACTTCAGGTTTACTGTATCCCTTGGACTTTCTTATTGACGATGAAACACAGAAATTGCATCCGATTTTAATACAAAAGGCACAATGATGACTTAAGTACAAGAGGACTGACACTCTAACTTTCTATGATTTGAACCTGTGAGTCCAGTTTTAGATTCCGATGCTTCACTTCAGGTTTACTGTATCCCTTGGACCTTCTTATTGTCGATGAAACACAGAAATTGCATCCGAATTTAATACAAAAGGCACAATGCCGACTTAAGTACAAGAGCACTGACACTATAACTTTCTATGATTTGAACCTCTCCTGTGAGTCCAGTTTTAGATTCCGATGCTTCACTTCAGGTTTACTGTATCTCTTGGACTTTCTTATTGACGATGAAACACAGATATGGCATCCGATTTTAATACTAAATGCACAATGCCGACTTAAGTACAAGAGCACTGACACTATAACTTTCTATAATTTAGCCTCTCCTGTGAGTCCAGTTTTAGATTCCGATGCTTCACTTAGGTTTACTGTATCCCTTGGACCTTCTTATTGACGATGAAACACAGAAATTGCATCCGAATTTAATACATAAGGCAAAATGCCGACATAAGTACAAGAGGACTGACACTCTAACTTACTCTGATTTGAACCTCTACTGTGAGTTCAGTTATAGATTCTGATGCTTCACTTCAGGTTTACTGTATCCCTTGGACCTTCTTATTGACGATGAAGCACAGAAATTGCATCCGATTTTAATACAAAAGGCACAATGCCCACTTAAGTACAAGAGGACTGACACTCTAATTTTCTGTGATGTCAACCTCTCCTGTTAGTCCTGTTTTAGATTCCGAGGCTTCACTTCAGGTTTACTGTATCACTTGGACCTTCTTATTGACGATGAAACACAGAAATTGTATCCGAATTTAATACAAAAACCACAATGCCGACTTAAGTACAAGAGGACTGACATTTTAACTTTCTATGATTTGAACCACTCCTGTGAGTCCCGTTTTAGATTCCGATGCTTCACTTCAGGTTTACTGTATCCCTTGAACCTACTTATTGACGATGAAGCCCAGAAATTGCATCCTATTTTAATACAAAAGGCACAATGCCGACTTAAGTACAAGAGGACTGACACTCTAACTTTCTCTGATTTGAACCTCTCCTGTGAGTCTAGTTTTTGTTGCCGAGGCTTCACTTCATGTTTACTGTATCCATTGGACCTTCTTATTGACGATGAAATACAGAAATTGCATCCGAAATTAATACAAAAGGCACAATGCCGACTTAAGTACAAGAGGACAGACACTCTAACTTTCTATGATTTGAACCTCTCCTGTGAGTCCAGATGTAGATTCCGAGGCTTCACTTCAGGTTTACTGTATCCCTTGGACCTTCTTATTGACGATAAAACACAGAAATTGCATCCGAATTTAATACAAAAGGCACAATGCCGGCTTAAGTACAAGAGGACTGACACACTAACTTTCTATGATTTGAACCTCTCCTGTGATTCCAGTTTTAGATTCCGATGCTTCACTTTAGGTTTACTCTATCCCTTGGACCTTCTTATTGACGATGAAACACAGAAATTGCATCCGAATTTAATACAAAAGGCACAATGCCGACTTAAGTACATGAGGACTGACACTCTAACTTTCTCTGATTTGAACCTCTCCTGTGAGTCCATTTTTAGGTTTCGATGCTTCACTTCAGGTTTACTGTATCCCTTGGACTTTCTTATTGACGATGAAACACAGAAATTGCATCCGATTTTAATACAAAAGGCACAATGATGACTTAAGTACAAGAGGACTGACACTCTATCTTTCTATGATTCGAACTACTCCTGTGAGTCCCGTTTTAGATTCCGATGCTTCACTTCAGGTTTACTGTATCCCTTGGACCTTCTTATAAACGATGAAACGCAGAAATTACATCCGAATTTAATACAAAAGGCTCAATGCCGACTTAAGTACAAAAGGACTGACACTCTAACTTCCTATGATATGAACCTCTCCTGTGAGACCAGTTTCAGATTCCGATGCTTCACTTCAGGTTTACTGTATCCCTTGGACCTTCTTATTGACGAAGAAACTCAGAAATTGCATTCGAATTTAATACAAAAGGCACAATGCCGACTTAAGTACAAGAGCACTGACACTATAACTTTCTATAATTTGTACCTCTCCTGTGAGTCCAGTTTTAGATTCCGATGCTTCACTTCAGGTTTACTGTATCCCTTGGACCTTCTTATTGACGATGAAACACAGAAATTGCATCCGAATTTAATACATAAGGCACAATGCCGACATAAGTACAAGAGGACTGACACTCTAACTTACTCTGATTTGAACCTCTACTGTGAGTTCAGTTTTAGATTCTGATGCTTCACTTCAGGTTTACTGTATCCCTTGGACCTTCTTATTGACGATGAAGCACAGAAATTGCATCCGATTTTAATACAAAAGGCACAATGCCCACTTAAGTACAAGAGGACTGACACTCTAATTTTCTGTGATTTCAACCTCTCCTGTGAGACCAGTTTTTGTTGCCGAGGCTTCACTTCAGGTTTACTGTTTCCCTTGGACCTTCTTATTGACGATGAAACACAGAAATTGCATCCGAAATTAATACAAAAGGCACTATGCCGACTTAAGTACAAGAGGACCGACACTCTAACTTCCTATGATTTGAACCTCTCCTGTGAGCACTGTTTTAGATTCCGATGCTTCACTTCAGGTTTACTGTATCACTTGGACCTTCTTATTGACGATGAAACACAGAAAGTGCATCCGAAATTAATACAAAAGGCACAATGCCGACTTAAGTACAAGAGGACAAACAATCTAACTTCCTATGATTTGAACCACTCCTGTGAGTCCCGTTTTAGATTCCGATGCTTCACTTCAGGTTTACTGTATCCCTTGGACCCTCTTATAAACGATGAAACGCAGAAATTACATCCGAATTTAATACAAAAGGCTCAATGCCGACTTAATTACAAAAGGACTGACACTCTAACTTTCTATGATATGATCCTCTCCTGTGAGACCAGTTTCAGATTCCGATGCATCACTTCAGGTTTACTGTATCCCTTGGACCTTCTTATTGACGATGAAACACAGATATTGCATCCGAATTTAATACAAAAGGCACAATGCCGACTTAAGTACAAGAACACTCATACTATAACTTTCTATAATTTGAACCTCTCCTGTGAGTCCAGTTTTAGATTCCGATGCTTCACTTCAGGTTTACTGTATCCCTTGAACCTTCTTATTGACTATGAAACACAGAAATTGCATCCTAATTTAATACATAAGGCACAATGCCGACTTAAGTACAAGAGGACTGACACTCTAACTTACTCTGATTTGAACCTCTCCTGTGAGTTCAGTTTTAGATTCTGATGCTTCACTTCAGGTTTACTGTATCCCTTGGACCTTCTTATTGACGATGAAGCACAGAAATTGCATCCGATTTTAATACAAAAGGCACAATGCCCACTTAAGTACAAGAGGACTGACACTCTAATTTTCTGTGATTTCAACCTCTCCTGTGAGACCAGTTTTTGTTGCCGAGGCTTCACTTCAGGTTTACTGTATCCCTTGGACCTTCTTTTTGACGATGAAACACAGAAATTGCATCCGAATTTAATACAAAAACCACAATGCCGACTTAAGTACAAGAGGACTGACATTTTAACTTTCTATGATTTGAACCACTCCTGTGAGTCCCGTTTTAGATTCCGATGCTTCACTTCAGGTTTACTGTATCCCTTGGACCTTCTTATTGACGATGAAGCCCAGAAATTGCATCCGATTTTAATACAAAAGGCACAATGCCGACTTAAGTACAAGAGGACTGACACTCTAACTTTCTCTGATTTGAACCTCTCCTGTGAGTCCAGTTTTAGGCTTCGATGCTTCACTTCAGGTTTACTGTATCCCTTGGACTTTCTTATTGACGATAAAACACAGAAATTGCATCCGATTTTAATACAAAAGGCACAATGATGACTTAAGTACAAGAGGACTGACACTCTAACTTTCTATGATATGAACCTCTCCTGTGAGACCAGTTTCAGATTCCGATGCTTCACTTCAGGTTTACTGTATCCCTTGGACCTTCTTATTGACGATGAAACACAGAAATTGCATCCGAATTTAATACAAAAGGCACAATGCCGACTTAAGTACAAGAGCACTGACACTATAACTTTCTATAATTTGAACCTCTCCTGTGAGTCCAGTTTTAGATTCCGATGCTTCACTTCAGGTTTACTGTATCCCTTGGACCTTCTTATTGACGATGAAACACAGAAATTGCATCCGAATTTAATACATAAGGCACAATGCCGACTTAAGTACAAGAGGACTGACACTCTAACTTACTCTGATTTGAACCTCTCCTGTGAGTTCAGTTTTAGATTGTGATGCTTCACTTCAGGTTTACTGTTTCCCTTGGACCTTCTTATTGCCGATGAAGCACAGAAATTGCATCCGATTTTAATACAAAAGGCACAATGACCACTTAAGTACAAGAGGACTGACACTCTAATTTTCTGTGATTTCAACCTCTCCTGTGAGACCAGTTTTTGTTGCCGAGGCTTCACTTCAGGTTTACTGTTTCCCTTGGACCTTCTTATTGACGATGAAACACAGAAATTGCATCCGAAATTAATACAAAAGGCACTATGCCGACTTAAGTACAAGAGGACCGACACTCTAACTTCCTATGATTTGAACCTCTCCTGTGAGTCCTGTTTTAGATTCCGATGCTTCACTTCAGGTTTACTGTATCACTTGGACCTTCTTATTGACGATGAAACACAGAAATTGCATCCGAAATTAATACACAAGGCACAATGCCGACTTAAGTACAAGAGGACAGACACTCTAACTTTCTATGATTTGAACCACTCCTGTGAGGCCAGTTTTTAGATTCCGATGCTTCACTTCAGGTATACTGTATCCCTTGGACCTTCTTATTAACGATGAAGCACAGAAATTGCATCCGAATTTAATATAAAAGGCACAATGACGACTTTAGTACAGGAGGACTGACACTCTAACTTTCTATGATTTGAACCTCTCCTGTGAGTCCAGTTTTAGTTTCCGATGCTTCACTTCAGGTTTACTGTATCCCTTGGACCTTCTTATTGACGATGAAACACAGAAATTGCATCCGAATTTTATACAAAAGGCACAATGCCGGCATAAGTACAAGAGGACTGACACTCTAACTTTCTATGATTTGAAGCTCTCCTGTGATTCCAGTTTTAGATTCCGATGCTTCACTTCAAGTTTACTGTATCCCTTGGACTTTCTAATTGACGATGAAACACAGAAATTGCATCCTAATTTAATACTAAAGGCACAATGCGGACTTAAGTACAAGAGGACTGACACTAACTTTCAATGATTTGACCCTCTCCTGTGAGTCCAGTGTTAGATTCCGAGGCTTCACTTCAGGTTTACTGTATCACTTGGACCTTCTTATTGACGATGAAAAACAGAAATTGCTTCCGATTCTAATACAAAAGGCACAATGCCGACTTAAGTACAAGAGGACTGACACTCTAACTTTCTCTGATTTGAACCTCTCCTGTGAGTCTAGTTTTTGTTGCCGAGGCTTCACTTCATGTTTACTGTATCCATTGGAACTTCTTATTGACGATGAAACACAGAAGTTGCATCCGAAATTAATACAAAATGCACAATGCCGACATAAGTACAAGTCGACAGACACTCTAACTTTCTATGATTTGAACCTCTCCTGTGAGTCCAGTTTTAGATTCCGAGGCTTCACATCAGGTTTACTGTATCCCTTGGACCTTCATATTGACGATAAAACACAGAAATTGCATCCGAATTTAATACAAAAGGCACAATGCCGGCTTAAGTACAAGAGGACTGACACACTAACTTTCTCTGATTTGAACCTCTCCTGTGATTCCAGTTTTAGATTCCGATGCTTCACTTTAGGTTTACTCAATCCCTTGGACCTTCTTATTGACGATGAAACACAGAAATTGCATCCGAATTTAATACAAAAGGCACAATGCCGACTTAAGTACAAGAGGACTGACACTCTAACTTTCTCTGATTTGAACCTCTCCTGTGAGTCCAGTTTTAGGTTTCGATGCTTCACTTCAGGTTTACTGTATCCTTTGGACTTTCTTATTGACGATGAAACACAGAAATTGCATCCGATTTTAATACAAAAGGCACAATGATGACTTAAGTACAAGAGGACTGACACTCTAACTTTCTATGATTTGAACCTGTGAGTCCAGTTTTAGATTCCGATGCTTCACTTCAGGTTTACTGTATCCCTTGGACCTTCTTATTGTCGATGAAACACAGAAATTGCATCCGAATTTAATACAAAAGGCACAATGCCGACTTAAGTACAAGAGCACTGACACTATAACTTTCTATGATTTGAACCTCTCCTGTGAGTCCAGTTTTAGATTCCGATGCTTCACTTCAGGTTTACTGTATCCCTTGGACCTTCTTATTGACGATGAAACACAGAAATTGCATCCGAATTTAATACATAAGGCACAATGCCGACTTAAGTACAAGAGCACTGACACTATAACTTTCTATGATTTGAACCTCTCCTGTGAGTCCAGTTTTAGATTCCGATGCTTCACTACAGGTTTACTGTATCCCTTGGACCTTCTTATTGACGATGAAACACAGAAATTGCATCTGAATTTTATACAAAAGGCACAATGCCGGCTTAAGTACAAGAGGACTGACACTCTAACTTTCTATGACTTGAACCTCTCCTGTGATTCCAGTTTTAGATTCCGATGCTTCACTTCAAGTTTACAGTATCCCTTGGACCTTCTTATTGACGATGAAACACAGAAAATGCATCCGAATTTAATACAAATGGCACTATGCCGACTTAAGTATAAGAGGACTGACTCTCTAAGTTTCTCTGATTTGAACCTCTCCTGTGAGTCCAGTGTTAGATTCCGATGCTTCACTTCAGGTTTACTGTATCTCTTGGACTTTCTTATTGACGATGAAACACAGATATGGCATCCGATTTTAATACTAAATGCACAATGCCGACTTAAGTACAAGAGGACTGACACTCTAACTTACTATGATGTGAACCTCTCCTGTGAGTCCTGTTTTAGATTCCGATGCTTCACTTCAGGTTTACTGTATCACTTGGAAGATCTTATTGACGATGAAACACAGTAATTGCATCTGAAATTAATACAAAAGGCACAATAACGACTTAAGTACAAGAGGACAGACACTCTAACTTTCTATGTTTTGAACCACTCCTGTGAGGCCAGTTTTTAGATTCCGATGCTTAGCTTCAGGTATACTGTATCTCTTGGACCTTCCTATTGACGATGAAACACAGAAATTGCATCCGAATTGAATACAAAAGGCACAATGACGACTTTAGTTCAGGAGGACTGACACTCTAACTTTCTATGATTTGAATCTCTCCTGTGAGTCCAGTTTTAGATTCCAATGCTTCACTTCAGGTTTACTGTATCCCTTGGACTTTCTTATTGACGATGAAGCACAGAAATTGCATCCGATTTTAATACAAAAAGCACAATGACCACTTAAGTACAAGAGGACTGACACTCTAATTTTCTGTGATTTCAACCTCTCCTGTGAGACCAGTTTTTGTTGCCGAGGCTTCACTTCAGGTTTACTGTTTCCCTTGGACCTTCTTATTGACGATGAAACACAGAAATTGCATCCGAAATTAATACAAAAGGCACTATGCCGAATTAAGTACAAGAGGACCGACACTCTAACTTCCTATGATTTGAACCTCTCCTGTGAGTCCTGTTTTAGATTCCGATGCTTCACTTCAGGTTTACTGTATCACTTGGACCTTCTTATTGACGATGAAACACAGAAATTGCATCCGAAATTAATACAAAAGGCACAATGCCGACTTAAGTACAAGAGGACAGACACTCTAACTTTCTATGATTTGAACCACTCCTGTGAGGCCAGTTTTTAGATTCCGATGCTTCACTTCAGGTATACTGTATCCCTTGGACCTTCTTATTGACGATGAAGCACAGAAATTGCATCCGAATTTAATACAAATGGCACAATGACGACTTTAGTACAGGAGGACTGACACTCTAACTTTCTATGATTTGAACCTCTCCTGTGAGTCCGGTTTTAGATTCCGATGCTTCACTTCAGGTTTACTGTATCCCTTGGACCTTCTTACTGACGATGAAACACAGAAATTGCATCCGAATTTTATACAAAACGCACAATGCCGGCTTAAGTACAAGAGGACTGACACTCTAACTTTCTATGATTTGAAGCTCTCCTGTGATTCCAGTTTTAGATTCCGATGCTTCACTTCAAGTTTACTGTATCCCTTGGACTTTCTTATTGACGATGAAACACTGAAATTGCATCCTAATTTAATACTAAAGGCACAATGCGGACTTAAGTACAAGAGGACTGACACTAACTTTCTATGATTTGACCCTCTCCTGTGAGTCCAGTGTTAGATTCCGAGGCTTCACTTCATGTTTACTATATCACTTGGACCTTCTTATTGACGATGAAAAACAGAAATTGCTTCCGATTCTAATACAAAAGGCACAATGCCGACTTAAGTACAAGAGGACTGACACTCTAACTTTCTCTGATTTGAACCTCTCCTGTGAGTCTAGTTTTTGTTGCCGAGGCTTCACTTCATGTTTACTGTATCCATTGGACCTTCTTATTGACGATGAAACACAGAAGATGCATCCGAAATTAATACAAAAGGCACAATGCCGACATAAGTACAAGTCGACAGACACTCTAACTTTCTATGATTTGAACCTCTCCTGTGAGTCCAGTTTTAGATTCCGAGGCTTCACATCAGGTTTACTGTATCCCTTGGACCTTCATATTGACATTAAAACACAGAAATTGCATCCGAATTTAATACAAAAGGCACAATGCCGACTTAAGTACAAGAGGACTGACACTCTAACTTTCTCTGATTTGAACCTCTCCTGTGAGTCCAGTTTTAGGTTTCGATGCTTCACTTCAGGTTTACTGTATCCCTTGGACTTTCTTATTGACGATGAAACACAGAAATTGCATCCGATTTTAATACAAAAGGCACAATGATGACTTAAGTACAAGAGGACTGACACTCTAACTTTCTATGATTTGAACCTGTGAGTCCAGTTTTAGATTCCGATGCTTCACTTCGGGTTTACTGTATCCCTTGGACCTTCTTATTGTCGAAGAAACACAGAAATTGCATCCGAATTTAATACAAAAGGCACAATGCCGACTTAAGTACAAGAGCACTGACACTATAACTTTCTATGATTTGAACCTCTCCTGTGAGTCCAGTTTTAGATTCCGATGCTTCACTTCAGGTTTACTGTATCCCTTGGACCTTCTTATTGACGATGAAACACAGAAATTGCACCCGAATTTAATACATAAGGCACAATGCCGACTTAAGTACAAGAGCACTGACACTATAACTTTCTATGATTTGAACCTCTCCTGTGAGTCCAGTTTTAGATTCCGATGCTTCACTACAGGTTTACTGTATCCCTTGGTCCTTCTTATTGACGATGAAACACAGAAATTGCATCTGAATTTTATACAAAAGGCACAATGCCGGCTTAAGTACAAGAGGACTGACACTCTAACTTTCTATGACTTGAACCTCTCCTGTGATTCCAGTTTTAGATTCCGATGCTTCACTTCAAGTTTACAGTATCCCTTGGACCTTCTTATTGACGATGAAACACAGAAAATGCATCCGAATTTAATACAAATGGCACTATGCCGACTTAAGTATAAGAGGACTGACTCTCTAAGTTTCTCTGATTTGAACCTCTCCTGTGAGTCCAGTGTTAGATTCCGATGCTTCACTTCAGGTTTACTGTATCTCTTGGACTTTCTTGTTGACGATGAAACACAGATATGGCATCCGATTTTAATACTAAATGCACAATGCCGACTTAAGTACAAGAGGACTGACACTCTAACTTACTATGATGTGAACCTCTCCTGTGAGTCCTGTTTTAGATTCCGATGCTTCACTTCAGGTTTACTGTATCACTTGGAACTTCTTATTGACGATGAAACACAGTAATTGCATCTGAAATTAATACAAAAGGCACAATACCGACTTAAGTACAAGGGGACAGACACTCTAACTTTCTATGTTTTGAACCACTCCTGTGAGGCCAGTTTTTAGATTCCGATGCTTAGCTTCAGGTATACTGTATCCCTTGGACCTTCCTATTGACGATGAAACACAGAAATTGCATCCGAATTGAATACAAAATGCACAATGACGACTTTAGTTCAGGAGGACTGACACTCTAACTTTCTATGATTTGAATCTCTACTGTGAGTCCAGTTTTAGATTCCGATGCTTCACTTCAGGTTTACTGTATCCCTTGGACTTTCTTATTGACGATGAAGCACAGAAATTGCATCCGATTTTAATACAAAAGGCACAATGACCACTTAAGTACAAGAGGACTGACACTCTAATTTTCTGTGATTTCAACCTCTCCTGTGAGACCAGTTTTTGTTGCCGAGGCTTCACTTCAGGTTTACTGTTTCCCTTGGACCTTCTTATTGACGATGAAACACAGAAATTGCATCCGAAATTAATACAAAAGGCACTATGCCGACTTAAGTACAAGAGGACCGACACTCTAACTTCCTATGATTTGAACCTCTCCTGTGAGTCCTGTTTTAGATTCCGATGCTTCACTTCAGGTTTACTGTATCACTTGGACCTTCTTATTGACGAAGAAACACAGAAATTGCATCCGAAATTAATACAAAAGGCACAATGCCGACTTAAGTACAAGAGGACAGACACTCTAACTTTCTATGATTTGAACCACTCCTGTGAGGCCAGTTTTTAGATTCCGATGCTTCACTTCAGGTATACTGTATCCCTTGGACCTTCTTATTGACGATGAAGCACAGAAATTGCATCCGAATTTAATACAAATGGCACAATGACGACTTTAGTACAGGAGGACTGACACTCTAACTTTCTATGATTTGAACCTCTCCTGTGAGTCCAGTTTTAGATTCCGATGCTTCACTTCAGGTTTACTGTATCCCTTGGACCTTCTTATTGACGATGAAACACAGAAATTGCATCCGAATTTTATACAAAACGCACAATGCCGGCTTAAGTACAAGAGGACTGACACTCTAACTTTCTATGATTTGAAGCTCTCCTGTGATTCCAGTTTTAGATTCCGATGCTTCACTTCAAGTTTACTGTATCCCTTGGACTTTCTTATTGACGATGAAACACTGAAATTGCATCCTAATTTAATACTAAAGGCACAATGCGGACTTAAGTACAAGAGGACTGACACTAACTTTCTATGATTTGACCCTCTCCTGTGAGTCCAGTGTTAGATTCCGAGGCTTCACTTCATGTTTACTATATCACTTGGACCTTCTTATTGACGATGAAAAACAGAAATTGCTTCCGATTCTAATACAAAAGGCACAATGCCGACTTAAGTACAAGAGGACTGACACTCTAACTTTCTCTGATTTGAACCTCTCCTGTGAGTCTAGTTTTTGTTGCCGAGGCTTCACTTCATGTTTACTGTATCCATTGGACCTTCTTATTGACGATGAAACACAGAAATTGCATCCGAATTTAATACATAAGGCACAATGCCGACTTAAGTACAAGAGGACTGACACTCTAACTTTCTCTGATTTGAACCTCTCCTGTGATTCCAGTTTTAGTTTTCGATGCTTCACTTCAGGTTTACTGTATCCCTTGGACTTTCTTATTGACGATGAAACACAGAAATTGAATCCGATTTTAATACAAAAGGCACAAAGATGACTTAAGTACAAGAGGACTGACACTCTAACTTTCTATGATTTGAACCTTTCCTGTGAGTCCAGTTTTAGATTCCGATGCTTCACTTCAGGTTTACTGTATCCCTTGGACCTTCTTATTGTCGATCAAACACAGAAATTGCATCCGAATTTAATACAAAAGGCACAATGCCGACTTAAGTACAAGAGAACTGACACTATAAGTTTCTATGATTTGAACCTCTCCTGTGAGTCCAGTTTTAGGTTCCGATGCTTCACGTCAGGTTTACTGTATCCCTTGGACCTTCTTATTGACGAAGAAGCACAGAAATTGCATCCGATTTTAATACAATAGGCACAATGCCGACTTAAGTACAAGAGGACTGACACTCTATCTTTCTATGATTTCAACCACTCCTGTGAGTCCCGTTTTAGTTTCCGATGCTTCACTTCAGGTTTACTGTATCCCTTGGACCTTCTTATTAAGGCAGAAACGCGGAAATTACATCCGAATTTAATACAAAAGGCTCAATGCCGACTTAATTACAAAAGGACTGATACTCTAAATTTCTTTGATATGAACCTCTCCTGTGAGTCCAGTTTCAGATTCCGATGCTTCACTTCAGGTAAACTGTATCCCTTGGACCTTCTTATTGACGATGAAACACAGAAATTGCATCCGAATTTAATACAAAAGGCACAATGCCGACTTAAGTACAAGAGCACTGACACTATAACTTTCTATGATTTGAAACTCTCCTGTGAGTCCAGTTTTAGATTCCGATGCTTCACTTCAGGTTTACTGTATCCCTTGGACCTTCTTATTGACGATGAAACACAGAAATTGCATCCGAATTTAATACATAAGGCACAATGCCGACTTAAGTACAAGAGGACTGACAGTCTAACTTACTCTGATTTGAACCTCTCCTGTGAGTTCAGTTTTAGATTCAGATGCTTCACTTCTGGTTTACTGTATCCCTTGGACATTCTTATTGACGATGAAGCACAGAAATTGTATCCGATTTTAATACAAAAGGCACAATGCCGACTTAAGTACAAGAGGACTGACACTCTAATTTTCTGTGATTTCAAACTCTCCTGTGAGTCCAGTTTTTGTTGCCGAGGCTTCACTTCAGGTTTACTGTTTCCCTTGGACCTTCTTATTGACAATGATTCACAGAAATTGCTTCCGAAATTAATACAAAAGGCACTATGCCGACTTAAGTACAAGAGGACCGACACACTAACTTTCTATGATTTGAACCTCTACTGTGAGTCCTGTTTTAGATTCCGATGCTTCACTTCAGGTTTACTGTATCACTTGGACCTTCTTATTGACGATGAAACACAGTAATTGCATCCGAAATTAATAGAAAAGGCACAATGCCGACTTAAGTACAAGAGGACAGACACTCTAACTTTCTATGATTTGAACCACACATGTGAGGCCAGTTTTTAGATTCCGATGCTTCACTTCAGGTATACTGTATCCCTTGGACCTTCTTATTGACGATGAAACACAGAAATTGCACCCGAATTTAATACAAAAGGCACAATGACGACTTTAGTACAGGAGGACTGACACTCTAACTTTCTATGATTTGAACCTCTCCTGTGAGTCCTGTTTTAGATTCCGATGCTTCATTTCAGGTTTACTGTATCCCTTGGACCATCTTATTGACGATGAAACACAGAAATTGCATCCGAATTTTATACAAAAGGCACAATGCCGGCCTAAGTACAAGAGGACTAACACTCTAACTTTCTATGATTTGAACCTCTCCTGTGAGTCCAGTTTTAGATTCCGATGCTTCACTTCAGGTTTACTGTATCCCTTGGACCTTCTTATTGACGATGAAACACAGAAATTGCATCCTAATTTAATACTAAAGGCACAATGTGGACTTAAGTACAAGAGGACTGACACTATCTTTCTATGATATGAACCTCTCCTGTGAGTCCAATGTTAGATTCCGAGGCTTCACTTCAGGTTTACTGTATCCCTTGGACCTTCTTACTGACGATGAAACACAGAAATTGCATCCGAATTTAATACAAAAGGCACAATGCCGACTTAAGTACAAGAGGACTGACACTCTAACTATCTGTGATGTGAACCTCTCCTGTGAGTCCAGTGATAGATTCCGAGGCTTCACTTCAGGTTTACTGTATCACTTGGACCTTCTTATTGACGATGAAACACAGAAATTGCATCCGAATTTAATACAAAAACCACAATGCCGACTTAAGTACAAGAGGACTGACATTTTAACTTTCAATGATTTGAACCTCTCCTGTGAGTCCCGTTTTAGATTCCGATGCTTCACTTCAGGTTTACTGTATCCCTTGGACCAACTTATTGACGATGAAGCCCAGAAATTGCATCCGATGTTAATACAAAAGGCACAATGCCGACTTAAGTACAAGAGGACTGACACTCTAACTTTCTCTGATTTGAACCTCTCCTGTGAGTCTAGTATTTGTTGCCGAGGCTTCACTTCATGTTTACTGTATCCATTGGACCTTCTTATTGACGATGAAACACAGAAATTGCATCCGAAATTAATACTAAAGGCACGATGCCGACTTAAGTACAAGAGGACAGACACTCTAACTTTCTATGATTTGAACCTCTCCTGTGAGTCCAGATTTAGATTCCGAGGCTTCACTTCAGGTTTACTGTATCCCTTGAACCTTCTTATTGACGATAAAACACAGAAATTGCAACCGAATTTCATACAAAAGACACAATGCCGGCTTAAGTACAAGAGGACTGACACACTAATTTTTCTATGATTTGAACCTCTCCTGTGATTCCAGTTTTAGGTTTAGATGCTTCACTTCAGGTTTACTGTATCCCTGGGACTTTCTTATTGACGATGAAACACGGAAATTGCATCCGATTTTAATACAAAAGGCACAATGCAGACTTAAGTACAAGAGGACTGACACCCTATCTTTCTATGATTTGAACCACTCCTGTGAGTCCCGTTTTAGATTCCGATGCTTCACTTCAGGTTTACTGTATCCCTTGGACCTTCTTATAAACGATGAAACGCAGAAATTACATCCGAATTGAATACAAGAGGCTCAATGCCGACTTATGTACAAAAGGACTGACACTCTAACATTCTATGATATGAACCTCTCCTGTGAGTCCAGTTTCAGATTCCGATGCTTCACTTCAGGTTTACTGTATACCTTGGACCTTCTTATTGATGATGAAACACAGAAATTGCATCCGAATTAAATACAAAAGGCACAATGCCGACTTAAGTACAAGAGCACTGACACTATAACTTTCTATGATTTGAACCTCTCCTGTGAGTCCAGTTTTAGATTCCGATGCTTCACTTCAGGTTTACTGTATCCCTTGGACCTTCTTATTGACGATGAAACACAGAAATTGCATCCGAATTTAATACATAAGTCACAATGCCGACTTTAATTCCAAGAGGACTGACACTCTAACTTACTCTGATTTGAACCTCTCCTGTGAGTTCAGTTTTAGATTCTGATGCTTCACTTCAGGTTTAGTGTATCCCTTGGACCTTCTTATTGACGATGAAGCACAGAAATTGCATCCGATTTTAATACAAAAGGCACAATGCCGACTTAAGTACAAGAGCACTGACACTCTAATTTTCTGTGATTTCAACCTCTCCTGTGAGTCCAGTTTTTGTTGCCGAGGCTTCACTTCAGGTTTACTGTTTCCCTTGGACCTTCTTATTGACGATGATTCACAGAAATTGCATCCGAATTTAATACAAAAACCACAATGCCGACTTAAGTACAAGAGGACTGACATTTTAACTTTCAATGATTTGAACCTCTCCTGTGAGTCCCGTTTTAGATTCCGATGCTTCACTTCAGGTTTACTGTATCCCTTGGACCTACTTATTGACGATGAAGCCCAGAAATTGCATCCGATGTTAATACAAAAGGCACAATGCCGACTTCAGTACAAGAGGACTGACACTCTAACTTTCTCTGATTTGAACCTCTCCTGTGAGTCTAGTTTTTGTTGCCGAGGCTTCACTTCATGTTTACTGTATCCATTGGACCTTCTTATTGACGATGAAACACCGAAATTGCATCCGAAATTAATACTAAAGGCACAATGCCGACTTGAGTACAAGAGGACAGACACTCTAACTTTCTATGATTTGAACCTCTCCTGTGAGTCCAGATTTAGATTCCGAGGCTTCACTTCAGGTTTACTGTATCCCTTGAACCTTCTTATTGACGATAAAACACAGAAATTGCAACCGAATTTCATACAAAAGACACAATGCCGGCTTAAGTACAAGAGAACTGACACACTAATTTTTCTATGATTTGAACCTCTCCTGTGATTCCAGTTTTAGGTTTAGATGCTTCACTTCAGGTTTACTGTATCCCTGGGACTTTCTTATTGACGATGAAACACAGAAATTGCATCCGATTTTAATACAAAAGGCACAATGCCGACTTAAGTACAAGAGCACTGACACTCTAATTTTCTGTGATTTCAACCTCTCCTGTGAGTCCAGTTTTTGTTGCCGAGGCTTCACTTCAGGTTTACTGTTTCCCTTGGACCTTCTTATTGACGATGATTCACAGAAATTGCATCCGAAATTAATACAAAAGGCACTATGCCGACTTAAGTACAAGAGGACCGACACTCTAACTTTCTATGATTTGAACCTCTCCTGTGAGTCTAGTATTAGATTCCGATGCTTTACTTCAGGTTTGCTGTATCCCTTCGATTTTCTTATTGACGATGAAACACAGAAATTGCATCCTAATTTAATACTAAAGGCACAATGCGAGGTTAAATACAAGAGGACTGACACTAACTTTCTATGATTTGAACCTCTCCTGTGAGTCCAGTGTTAGATTCCGAGGCTTCACTTCACGTTTACTGTGTCCCTTGGACCTTCTTACTGACGATGAAACACAGAAATTGCATCCGAATTTAATACAAAAGGAACAATGCCGACTTAAGTACAAGAGGACTGACACTCTAATTTTCTATGATGTGAACCTCTCCTGAGAGTCCAGTGTTAGATTCCGAGGCTTCACTTCAGGTTTACTGTATCACTTGGACCTTCTTATTGACGATGAAACACAGAAATTGCATCCGAATTTAATACAAAAACCACAATGCCGACGTAAGTACAAGAGGACACACATTTTAATTTTCTATGATTTGAACCACTCCTGTGAGTCCCGTTTTAGATTCCGATGCTTCACTTCACGTTTACTGTATCCCTTGGACCTTCTTATTGACGATGAAGCCCAGAAATTGCATCCGATTTTAATACAAAAGGCACAATGCCGACATAAGTACAAGAGGACTGACACTCTAACTTACTCTGATTTGAACCTCTCCTGTGAGTCTAGTTTTTGTTGCCGAGGCTTCACTTCATGTTTACTGTATCCATTGGACCTTCTTATTGACGATGAAACACAGAAATTGCATCCGAAATTAATACAAAAGGCACAATGCCGACTTATGTACAAGAGGACAGACACTCGAACTTTCTATGATTTGAACCTCTCCTGTGAGTCCAGTTTTAGGTTCCGGGGCTTCACTTCAGGTTTACTGTATCCCTTGGACCTTCTTATTGACGATAAAACACAGAAATTGCATCCGAATTTAATAGAAAAGGCACAATGCCGGCTTAAGTGCAAGAGGACTGACACACTAACTTTTTATGATTTGAACCTCTCCTGTGATTCCAGTTTTAGATTCCGATGCTTCACTTTAGGTTTACTCTATCCCTTGGACCTTCTTATTGAAGATGAAACACAGAAATTGCATCCGAATTTAATACTAAAGGCACAATGCCGACTTAAGTACAAGAGGACTGACACTCTAACTTTCTCTGATTTGAACCTCTCCTGTGAGTCCAGTTTTAGGTTTCGATGCTTCACTTCACGTTTACTGTATCCCTTGGACTTTCTTATTGACGATGAAACACAGAAATTGCATCCGATTTTAATACAAAAGGCACAATGATGACTTAAGTACAAGAGGACTGACGATGAAACACAGAAATTGCATCTGAATTTTATACAAGAGGCACAATGCCGGCTTAAGTACAAGAGGACTGACACTCTAACTTTCTATGATTTAAACCTGTCCTGTGATTCCAGTTTTAGATTCCGATGCTTCACTTCAGGTTTACTGTATCCCTTTGACCTTATTGACGATTAAGCCAAGAAATTGCATCCGATTTTAATACAAAAGGCACAATGCCCACTTAAGTACAAGAGGACTGACACTCTAACTTTCTCTGCATTGAACCTCTCCTGTGAGTCCAGTTTTTGTTGCCAAGGCTTCACTTCAGGTTTACTGTATCCATTGGACCTTCTAATTGACGATGAAACACAGAAATTGCATCCGAAATTAATACAAAAGGCACAATGCCGACTTAAGTACAAGAGGACAGACACTCTAACTTTCTATGATGTGAACCTGTCCTGTGATTCCAGTTTTAGATTCCGATGCTTCACTTCAGGTTTACTCTATCCCTTGGACCTTCTTATTGACGAAGTAACACAGAAATTGCATCCGAATTTAATACAAAAGGCACAATGCCGACTAAAGTACAAGAGGACTGACACTCTAACTTTCTCTGATCTGAACCTCTCCTGTGAGTCTAGTTTTTGTTGCCGAGGCTTCACTTCAGGTTTACTGTATCCTTTGGACTTTCTTATTGACGATGAAACACAGAAATTGCATCCGAATTTAATACAAAAGGCACAATGCCGACTTAAGTACAAGAGGACTGACACTCTAACTTTCTATGATGTGAGCCTCTCCTGTGAGTCAGCCGGCCGTGGTGGCCGTGCGGTTAAAGGCGCTGCAGTCTAGAACCGCAAGACCGCTACGGTCGCAGGTTCGAATCCTGCCTCGGGCATGGATGTTTGTGATGTCCTTAGGTTAATTAGGTTTAACTAGTTCTAAGTTCTAGGGGACTAATGAGGTTAGGTTAGGTTAGTGTTGTTTTAACGTCCCGTCGACAACGAGGTCATTAGAGACGGAGCGCAAGCTCGTGTTAGGGAAGGATGGGGAAGGAAATCGGCCGTGCCCTTTCAAAGGAACCATCCCGGCATTTGCCTGAAACGATTTAGGGAAATCACGGAAAACCTAAATCAGGTCGGCTGGAGACGGGATTGAACCGTCGTCCTCCCGAATGCGAGTCCAGTGTGCTAACCACTGCGCCACCCCGCTCGGTAGGGGACTAATGACCTCAGCAGTTGAGTCCCATAGTGCTCAGAGCCATTTGAACCATTTTCTCCTGTGAGTCCAGTGTTAGATTCCGTGGCTTCACTTCAGGTATACTGTATCCCTTGGACCTTCTTATTGACGATGAAACACAGAAATTGCTTACGAATTTAATACAAAAAGCACAATGCCGCCTTAAGTACAAGAGGACTGACACTCTAACTTTCTATGATGTGAACCTCTCCTGTGAGTCCAGTGTTAGATTCCGATGCTTCACTTCAGGTTTACTGTATCCCTTGGACCTTCTTATTGACGATGAAACACAGAAATTGCATCCGAATTTAATACAAAAGGCACAATGCCGACTTAAGTACAAGAGGACTGACACTCTAACTTTCTATGATTTGAACCTCTCCTGTGAATCCAGTTTTAGATTCCGATGCTTCACTTCAGGTTTACTGTATCCCTTGGACCTTCTTATTGACGATGAAACACAGAATTTGCACCCGAATTTAATACAAAAGGCACAATGCCGACTTAAGTACAAGAGGACTGACACTAACTTTCTTTAATTTGAACCTCTCCTGTGATTACAGTTTTAGATTCCGATGCTTCACTTCAGGTTTTCTGTATCCTTTGGGCCTTCTTATTGACGATGAAACACAGAAATTGCATCCGAATTTAATACAAAAGGCACAATGCCGACTTAAGTACAAGAGGACCGACACTGTAACTTTCTATGATTTGAACCTCTCCTGTGAGTCCAGTATTAGATTCCGATGCTTCACTTCAGGTTTACTGTATCACTTGGACTTTCTTATTGACGATGAAACACAGAAATTGCATCCGAAATTAATACAAAAGTCACAATGCCGACTTAAATACAAGAGGGCAGACACTCTAACTTTCTATGATTTGAACCTCTCCTGTGTTTCCAGTTTAAGATTCCGATGCTTCACTTCATGTTTACTGTATCCCTTGGACCTACTTAATGACGATGAAACACAGAAATTGCTTCCGAATTTAATACAAAAGGCACAATGCCGACTTAAGTACAAGAGGACACACATTTTAATTTTCTATGATTTGAACCACTCCTGTGAGTCCCGTTTTAGATTCCGATGCTTCACTTCAGGTTTACTGTATCCCTTGGACCTTCTTATTGACGATGAAGCCCAGAAATTGCATCCGATTTTAATACAAAAGGCACAATGCCGACATAAGTACAAGAGGACTGACACTCTAACTTACTCTGATTTGAACCTCTCCTGTGAGTCTAGTTTTTGTTGCCGAGGCTTCACTTCATGTTTACTGTATCCATTGGACCTTCTTATTGACGATGAAACACAGAAATTGCATCCGAAATTAATACAAAAGGCACAATGCCGACTTATGTACAAGAGGACAGACACTCGAACTTTCTATGATTTGAACCTCTCCTGTGAGTCCAGTTTTAGGTTCTGGGGCTTCACTTCAGGTTTACTGTATCCCTTGGTCCTTCTTATTGACGATAAAACACAGAAATTGCATCCGAATTTAATAGAAAAGGCACAATGCCGGCTTAAGTACAAGAGGACTGACACACTAACTTTCTATGATTTGAACCTCTCCTGTGATTCCAGTTTTAGATTCCGATGCTTCACTTTAGGTTAACTCTATCCCTTGGAACTTCTTATTGAAGATGAAACACAGAAATTGCATCCGAATTTAATACTAAAGGCACAATGCCGACTTAAGTACAAGAGGACTGACACTCTAACTTTCTCTGATTTGAACCTCTCCTGTGAGTCCAGTTTTAGGTTTCGATGCTTCACTTCACGTTTACTGTATCCCTTGGACTTTCTTATTGACGATGAAACACAGAAATAGCATCCGATTTTAATACAAAAGGCACAATGATGACTTAAGTACAAGAGGACTGACGATGAAACACAGAAATTGCATCTGAATTTTATACAAGAGGCACAATGCCGGCTTAAGTACAAGAGGACTGACACTCTAACTTTCTATGATTTAAACCTCTCCTGTGATTCCAGTTTTAGATTCCGATGCTTCACTTCAAGTTTACTGTATCCCTTGGACCTTCTTACTGACGATGAAACACAGAAAATGCATCCGAATTTAATACAAGTGGCACTATGCCGACTTAAGTACAAGAGGACTGACACTCTAAGTTTCTCTGATTTGCACCTCTCCTGTGAGTCCAGTTTTAGATTCCGATGCTTCACTTCAGGTTTACTGTATCTCTTGGACTTTCTTATTGACGATGAAACACAGAAATGGCATCCGATTTTAATACTAAAGGCACAATGCCGACTTAAGTACAAGAGGACTGACACTCTAACTTTCTATGATGTGAACCTCTCCTGTGAGTCCAGTGTTAGATTCCGAGGCTTCACTTCAGGTTTGCTGTATCACTTGGACCTTCTTATTGACGATGAAACACAGAAATTGCATCCGAATTTAATACAAAAGGCACAATGCCGACATAAGTACAAGAGGACTGACACTCTAACTTTCTATGATTTGAACCACTCCTGTGAGTCCCGTTTTAGATTCCGATGCTTCACTTCAGGTTTACTGTATCTATTGGACCTTCTTATGAACGATGAAACACAGAAATTACCTCCGAATTTAATACAAAAGGCACAATGCCGACTTAAGTACAAAAGGACTGACACTCTAACTTTCTATGATTTGAACCTCTCCTGTGAGTCCAGTTTTAGATTCCGATGCTTCACTTCAGGTTTACTGTATCCCTTTGACCTTCTTATTGACGATTAAGCCAAGAAATTGCATCCGATTTTAATACAAAAGGCACAATGCCCACTTAAGTACAAGAGGACTGACACTCTAACTTTCTCTGCTTTGAACCTCTCCTGTGAGTCCAGTTTTTGTTGCCAAGGCTTCACTTCAGGTTTACTGTATCCATTGGACCTTCTTATTGACGATGAAACACAGAAATTGCATCCGAAATTAATACAAAAGGCACAATGCCGACTTAAGTACAAGAGGACAGACACTCTAACTTTCTATGATTTGAACCTGTCCTGTGATTCCAGTTTTAGATTCCGATGCTTCACTTCAGGTTTACTCTATCCCTTGGACCTTCTTATTGACGAAGTAACACAGAAATTGCATCCGAATTTAATACAAAAGGCACAATGCCGACTTAAGTACAAGAGGACTGACACTCTAACTGTCTCTGATTTGAACCTCTCCTGTGAGTCCAGTTTTAGGTTCCAATGCTTCACTTCAGGTTTACTGTATCCTTTGGACTTTCTTATTGACGATGAAACACAGAAATTGCATCCGAATTTAATACAAAAGGCACAATGCCGACTTAAGTACAAGAGGACTGACACTCTAACTTTCTATGATGTGAGCCTCTCCTGTGAGTCAGCCGGCCGTGGTGGCCGTGCGGTTAGAGGCGCTGCAGTCTAGAACCGCAAGACCGCTACGGTCGCAGGTTCGAATCCTGCCTCGGGCATGGATGTTTGTGATGTCCTTAGGTTAATTAGGTTTAACTAGTTCTAAGTTCTAGGGGACTAATGACCTCAGCAGTTGAGTCCCATAGTGCTCAGAGCCATTTGAACCATTTTCTCCTGTGAGTCCAGTGTTAGATTCCGTGGCTTCACTTCAGGTATACTGTATCCCTTGGACCTTCTTATTGACGATGAAACAAAGAAATTGCTTACGAATTTAATACAAAAAGCACAATGCCGCCTTAAGTACAAGAGGACTGACACTCTAACTTTCTATGATGTGAACCTCTCCTGTGAGTCCAGTGTTAGATTCCGATGATTCACTTCAGGTTTACTGTATCCCTTGGACCTTCTTATTGACGATGAAACACAGAAATTGCATCCGAATTTAATACAAAAGGCACAATGCCGGCTTAAGTACAAGAGGACTGACACTCTAACTTTCTATGATTTGAACCTCTCCTGTGATTCCAGTTTTAGATTCTGATGCTTCACTTCAAGTTTACTTTATCCCTTGGACCTTCTTAATGACGATGAAACACAGAAATTGCATCCGAATTTAATACAAAAGGCACAATGCCGACTTAAGTACAAGAGGACTGACACTCTAACTTTCTCGGATTTGAACCTCTTCTGTGAGTACAGTTTTAGATTCCGATGCTTCACTTCAGGTTTACTGTATCCCTTGGACTTTCTTTTTGACGATGAAACACAGAAATTGCATCCGTTTTAAATACAAAAGGCACAATGCCGACTTAAGTACAAGACGACTGACACTCTAACTTTCTCTGATTTGAACCTCTCCTGTGAGTCCAGTTTTAGATTCCGATGCTTCACTTCAGGTTTACTGTACCCCTTGGACCTTCTTATTCACGATGAAGCACAGAAATTGCATCCGATTTTAATACAAAAGGAACAATGCCGACTTAAGTACAAGAGGACTGACACCCTAACTTTCTCTGAATTGAACCCTTTCCTGAGAGTCCAGTTTTTGTTGCCGAGGCTTCACATCAGGTTTACTGTATCCCTTGGACCCTCTTATTGACGATGAAACACAGAAATTGATCCGAAATTAATACAAAAGGCACAATGCCGACTTAAGTACAAGAGGACCGACACTCTAAGTTTCTATGATTTGAACCTCTCCTGTGAGTCAGGTTTTAGTTTTCGATGCTTCACTTCAGGTTTACTGAATCCCTTGGACCTTCTTATTGACAATGAAACACAGAAATTGTATACGAATTTAATACAAAACGCACAGTGCCGATTTAAGTACAAGAGGACTGACACTCTAACTTTCTATGATTTGAACCACTCCTGTGAGTCCAGTTTTAGATCCGATGCTTCACTTCAGGTTTACTGTATCCCTTGGACCTTCTTATTGACGATGAAACACAGAAATTGCATCCGAATTTAATACAAAAGGCACAATGCCGCCTTAAGTACAAGAGGACTGACACTCTAACTTTCTATGATTTGAACCTCTCCTGTGAATCCAGTTTTAGATTCCGATGCTTCACTTCAGGTTTACTGTATCCCTTGGACCTTCTTATTGACGATGAAACACAGAATTTGCATCCGAATTTAATACAAAAGGCACAATGCCGACTTAAGTACAAGAGGACTGACACTAACTTTCTTTAATTTGAACCTCTCCTGTGATTACAGTTTTAGATTCCGATGCTTCACTTCAGGTTTTCTGTATCCTTTGGGCCTTCTTATTGACGATGAAACACAGAAATTGCATCCGAATTTAATACAAAAGGCACAATGCCGACTTAAGTACAAGAGGACCGACACTGTAACTTTCTATGATTTGAACCTCTCCTGTGAGTCCAGTATTAGATTCCGATGCTTCACTTCAGGTTTACTGTATCACTTGGACATTCTGATTGACGATGAAACACAGAAATTGCATCCGAAATTAATACAAAAGTCACAATGCCGACTTAAATACAAGAGGGCAGACATTCTAACTTTCTATGATTTGAACCTCTCCTGTGTTTCCAGTTTTAGATTCCGAAGCTTCACTTCATGTTTACTGTATCCCTTGGACCTTCTTAATGACGATGAAACACAGAAATTGCTCCCGAATTTAATACAAAAGGCACAATGCCGACTTAAGTACAAGAGGACTGACACTCTAACTTTCTCGGATTTGAACCTCTTCTGTGAGTCCAGTTTTAGATTCCGATGCTGCACTTGAGGTTTACTGTATCACTTGGACTTTCTTATTGACGAAGAAACACAGAAATTGCATCCGAATTTAATACAAAAGGCACAATGCCGACTTAAGTACAAGAGCACTGACACTATAACTTTCTATGATTTGAACCTCTCCTGTGAGTCCAGTTTTAGATTCCGATGCTTCACTTCAGGTTTACTGTATCTCTTGGACTTTCTTATTGACGATGAAACACAGAAATTGTATACGAATTTAATACAAAACGCACAGTGCCGATTTAAGTACAAGAGGACTGACACTCTAACCTTCTATGATTTGAACCACTCCTGTGAGTCCAGTTTTAGATTCCGATGCTTCACTTCAGGTTTACTATATCCCTTGGACCTTCTTATTGACGATGAAACACTGAAATTGCATCCGACTTTAATACAAAAGGCACAATGCCGACTTAAGTACAAGAGGACTGACACTCTAACTTTCTATGATTTGAACCTCTCCTGTGAGTCCAGTTTTAGATTCCGATGCTTCACTTCAGGTTTACTGTATCCCTTGGACCTTCTTATTGACGATGAAACACAGAATTTGCATCCGAATTTAATACAAAAGGCATAAAGCCGACTTAAGTACAAGAGGACTGACACTAACTTTCTTTGATTTGAACCTCTCCTGTGATTCCAGTTTTGGATTCCGATGCTTCACTTCAGGTTTTCTGTATCCCTTGGGCCTTCTTATTGACGATGATACACAGAAATTGCATCCGAATTTAATACAAAAGGCACAGTGCCGACTTCAGTACAAGAGGACTGACACTCTAACTTTCTATTATTTGAACCTCTCTTGTGAGTCCAGTTTTAGGTTCCGATGCTTCACTTCAGGTTTACTGTATCCGTTGGACCTTCCTATTGACGATGGAACACAGAAATTGCATCGGAATTTAATACAAAAGGCACAATGCCGGCCTAAGTACAAGAGGACTGACACTCTAACTTTCTATGATTTGAACCTCTCTAGTGATTCCAGTTTTTTATTCCGATGCTTCACTTCAAGTTTACTGTATCCCTTGGACCTTCTTATTGACGATGAAACACAGAAATTGCATCCGAATTTAATACAAAAGGCACATAGCCGACTGAAGTACAAGAGGACTGACACTCTAACTTTCTATGATGTGAACCTCTCCTGTGAGTCCAGCGTTAGAATCCGAGGCTTCACTTCAGGTTTACTGTTTCGCGTGGACCTTCTTATTGACGATGAAACACAGAAATTGCATACGAAATTGATACAAAAAGCACTATGCCGACTTAAGTAGAGCAGGACCGACACTCTAACTTTCTATGATTTGAACCTCTCCTGTGAGTCCAGTATTAGATTCGTATGCTTCACTTCAGGTTTACTGTATCACTTGGAACTTCTAATTGACGATGAAAAACAGAAATTGCATCCGAAATTAATACAAAAGGCAGAATGCGGACTTAAGTACAAGAGGACAGACACTCTAACTTTCAATGATTTGAACCTCTCCTGTGAGTCTAGTTTTACATTCCGATGCTTCATTTCAGATTGACTGTATCCCTTGGAACTTCTTATTGACGATGAAACACAGAAATTGTGTCCGAATTTAATACAAAAGGCACAATGCCGACTTAAGAACAAGAGGACTGACACTCTAACTTTCTAAGATTTGAACCACTCCTGTGAGTCCCGTTTTAGATTCCGATGCTTCACTTCAGGTTTACTGAATCCCTTGGACCTTCTTACAGACGATGAAACACAGAAATTACATCCGAATTTAATACAAAAGGCACAATGGACTGACACTCTAACTTTCTATGATATGAACATCTCCTGTGAGTCCAGTTTTAGATTCCGATACTTCACTTAAGGTTTACTGTATCCCATGGACCTTCTTTTTGACGATGAAACACAGAAATTGCATCCGAATTTAATACTAAAGGCACAATGCCGGCTTAAGTACAAGAGGACTGACACTCTAACTTTCTATGATTTGAACCTCTCCTGTGAGTCCAGTTTTAGATTCCGATGTTTCACTTCAGGTTTACTGTATCCCTTGGACCTTCTTATTGACGATGAAACACAGAAATTGCATCCGAATTTTATACAAAAGGCACAATGCCGGCTTAAGTACAAGAGGACTGACACTCTAACTTTCTATGATTTGAAGCTCTCCTGTGATTCCAGTTTTAGATTCCGATGCTTCACTTCAAGTTTACTGTATCCCTTGGACCTTCTTATTGACGATCAAACACAGAAATTGCATCCGAATTTAATACAAAATGCACAATGCCGACTTAAGTACAAGAGGACTGACAATCTAACTTTCTCTGATTTGAACCACTCCTGTGAGTCGAGTTTTAGATTCCGATGCTTCACTTCAGGTTTACTGTATCCCTTGGACCTTCTTATTGACGATGAAACACAGAAATTGCATCCTAATTTAATACTAAAGGCACAATGTGGACTTAAGTACAAGAGGACTGACACTATCTTTCTATGATTTGAACCTCTCCTGTGAGTCCAGTGTTAGATTCCGGGGCTTCACTTCAGGTTTACTGTATCCCTTGGACCTTCTTACTGACGATGAAACACAGAAATTGCAACCGAATTTCATACAAAAGGCACAATGCCGGCTTAAGTACAAGAGGACTGATACACTAACTTTCTATGATTTGAACCTCTCCTGTGATTCCAGTTTTAGGTTTCGATGCTTCACTTCAGGTTTACTGTATCCCTTGGACTTTCTTATTGACGATGAAACACAGAAATTGCATCCGATTTTAATACAAAAGGCACAATGATGACTTAAGTACAAGAGGACTGACACTCTAACTTTCTATGATTTGAACCTTTCCTGTGAGTCCAGTTTTAGATTCCGATGCTTCACTTCATGTTTACTGTATCCCTCGGCCCTTCTTACTGTCGATGAAACACAGAAATTGCATCCGAATTTAATACAAAAGGCACAATGCCGACTTAAGTACAAGAGCACTGACACTATAACTTTCTATGATTTGAACCTCTCCTGTGGGTCCAGTTTTAGATTCCGATGCTTCACTTCAGGTTTACTGTATCCCTTGGACCTTCTTATTGACGATGAAACACAGAAATTGCATCCGAATTTAATACATAAGTCACAATGCCGACTTTAATTCCAAGAGGACTGACACTCTAACTTACTCTGATTTGAACCTCTCCTGTGAGTTCAGTTTTAGATTCTGATGCTTCCCTTCAGGTTTAGTGTATCCCTTGGACCTTCTTATTGACGATGAAGCACAGAAATTGCATCCGATTTTAATACAAAAGGCACAATGCCGACTTAAGTACAAGAGCACTGACACTCTAATTTTCTGTGATTTCAACCTCTCCTGTGAGTCCAGTTTTTGTTGCCGAGGCTTCACTTCAGGTTTACTGTTTCCCTTGGACCTTCTTATTGACGATGATTCTCAGAAATTGCATCCGAAATTAATACAAAAGGCACTATGCCGACTTAGGTACAAGAGGACCGACACTCTAACTTTCTATGATTTGAACCTCTCCTTTGAGTCCTGTTTTAGATTCCGATGCTTCACTTCAGGTTTACTGTATCACTTGGACCTTCTTATTGTCGATGAAACACAGTAATTGCATCCGAAATTGATATAAAAGGCACAATGCCGACTTAAGTACAAGAGGACAGACACTCCTACTTTCTATGATTAGAACCACTCCTGTGAGGACAGTTTTTAGATTCCGATGCTTCACTTCTGGTATACTGTATCCCTTGGACCTTCTTATTGACGATGAAACACAGAAATTGCATCCGAATTTAATACAAAAGGCACAATGACGTCTTCAGTACAGGAGGACTGACACTCTAACTTTCTATGATTTGAAGCTCTCCTGTGATTCCAGTTTTAGATTCTGATGCTTCACTTCAAGTTTACTGTATCCCGTGGACCTTCTTATTGACGATGAAACACAGAAATTGCATCCGAATTTAATACAAAAGGCACAATGCCGACTTAAGTACAAGAAGACGGACACTCTAACTTTCTCTGATTTGAACCTGTCCTGTGAGTCCAGTTTTAGATTCCGATGCTTCACTTCAGGTTTGCTGTACCCCTTGGACTTTCTTATTGACGATGAAACTCAGAAATTGCATCCTAATTTAATACTAAAGGCACAATGCGAGGTTAAATACAAGAGGTCTGACACTAACTTTCTATGATTTGAACCTCACCTGTGAGTCCGGTGTTAGATTCCGAGGCTTCACTTCAGGTTTACTGTATCCCTTGGACCTTCTTACTGACGATGAAACACAGAAATTGCATCCGATTTTAATCCAAAAGGCACAATGCCGACTTAAGTACAAGAGGACTGACACTCTAATTGTCTATGATGTGAACCTCTCCTGAGAGTCCAGTGTTAGATTCCGAGGCTTCACTTCAGGTTTACTGTATCACTTGGACCTTCTTATTGACGATGAAACACAGAAATTGCATCCGAATTTAATACAAAAACCACAATGCTGACGTAAGTACAAGAGGACACACATTTTAATTTTCTATGATTTGAACCACTCCTGTGAGTCCCGTTCTAGATTCCGATGCTTCACTTCAGGTTTACTGTATCCCTTGGACCTTCTTATTGACGATGAAGCCCAGAAATTGCATCCGATTTTAATACAAAAGGCACAATGCCGACATAAGTACAAGAGGACTGACACTCTAACTTACTCTGATTTGAACCTCTCCTGTGAGTCTAGTTTTTGTTGCCGAGGCTTCACTTCATGTTTACTGTATCCATTGGACCTTCTTATTGACGATGAAACACAGAAATTGCATCCGAAATTAATACAAAAGGCACAATGCCGACCTATGTACAAGAGGACAGACACTCGAAATTTCTATGATTTGAACCTCTCCTGTGAGTCCAGTTTTAGGTTCCGGGGCTTCACTTCAGGTTTACAGTATCCCTTGGACCTTCTTATTGACGATAAAACACAGAAATTGCATCCGAATTTAATAGAAAAGGCACAATGCCGGCTTAAGTACTAGAGGACTGACACACTAACTTTCTATGATTTGAACCTCTCCTGTGATTCCAGTTTTAGATTCCGATGCTTCACTTTAGGTTTCCTCTATCCCTTGGACCTTCTTATTGGTGATGAAACACAGAAATTGCATCCGAATTTAATACTAAAGGCACAATGCCGACTTAAGTACAAGAGGACTGACACTCTAACTTACTCTGATTTGAACCTCTCCTGTGAGTCCAGTTTTAGGTTTCGATGCTTCACTTCACGTTTACTGTTTCCCTTGGACTTTCTTATTGACGATGAAACACAGAAATTGCATCCGATTTTAATACAAAAGGCACAATGATGACTTAAGTACAAGAGGACTGACGATGAAACACAGAAATTGCATCTGAATTTTATACAAGAGGCACAATGCCGGCTTAAGTACAAGAGGACTGACACGCTAACTTTCTATGATTTCAACCTCTCCTGTGATTCCAGTTTTAGATTCCGATGCTTCACTTCAAGTTTACTGTATCCCTTGGACCTTCTTATTGACGATGAAACACAGAAAATGCATCCGAATTTAATACAAATGGCACTATGCCGACTTAAGTACAAGAGGACTGACACTCTAAGTTTCTCTGATTTGCACCTCTCCTGTGAGTCCAGTTTTAGATTCCGATGCTTCACTTCAGGTTTACTGTATCTCTTGGACCTTCTTATTGACGATGAAACACAGAAATGGCATCCGATTTTAATACTAAAGCCACAATGCCGACTTAAGTACAAGAGGACTGACACTCTAACTTACTCTGATTTGAACCTCTCCTGTGAGTTCAGTTTTAGATTCTGATGCTTCACTTCAGGTTTAGTGTATCCCTTGGACCTTCTTATTGACGATGAAGCACAGAAATTGCATCCGATTTTAATACAAAAGGCACAATGCCGTCTTAAGTACAAGAGCACTGACACTCTAATTTTCTGTGATTTCAACCTCTCCTGTGAGTCCAGTTTTTGTTGCCGAGGCTTCACTTCAGGTTTACTGTTTCCCTTGGACCTTCTTATTGACGATGATTCACAGAAATTGCATCCGAAATTAATACAAAAGGCACTATGCCGACTTAGGTACAAGAGGACCGACACTCTAACTTTCTATGATTTGAATCTCTCCTGTGAGTCCTAGTTTAGATTCCGATGCTTCACTTCAGGTTTACTGTATCACTTGGACCTTCTTATTGAGGATGAAACACAGTAATTGAATCCGAAATTGATACAAAAGGCACAATGCCGACTTAAGTACAAGAGGACAGACACTCTAACTTTCTATGATTTGAACCACTCCTGTGAGGACAGTTTTTAGATTCCGATGCTTCACTTCAGGTATACTGTATCCCTTGGACCTTCTTATTGACGATGAAACACAGAAATTGCATCCGAATTTAATACAAAAGGCACAATGGCGACTTCAGTACAGGAGGACTGACACTCTAACTTTCTATGATTTGAAGCTCTCCTGTGATTCCAGTTTTAGATTCCGATGCTTCACTTCAAGTTTACTGTATCCCTTGGACCTTCTTATTGACGATGAAACACAGAAATTGCATCCGAATTTAATACAAAAGGCACAATGCCGACTTAAGTACAAGAAGACGGACACTCTAACTTTCTCTGATTTGAACCTCTCCTGTGAGTCCAGTTTTAGATTCCGATGCTTCACTTCAGGTTTGCTGTATCCCTTGGACTTTCTTATTGATGATGAAACACAGAAATTGCATCCTAATTTAATACTAAAGGCACAATGCGAGGTTAAATACAAGAGGACTGACACTAACTTTCTATGATTTGAACCTCTCCTGTGAGTCCAGTGATAGATTCCGAGGCTTCACTTCAGGTTTACTGTATCCCTTGGACCTTCTTACTGACGATGAAACACAGAAATTGCATCCGAATTTAATACAAAAGGCACAATGCCGACTTAAGCACAAGATGACTGACACTCTAATTTTCTATGATGTGAACCTCTCCTGAGAGTCCAGTGTTAGATTCCGAGGCTTCACTTCAGGTTTACTGTATCACTTGGACCTACTTATTGACGATGAAACACAGAAATTGCATCCGAATTTAATACAAAAACCACAATGCCGACGTAAGTACAAGAGGACACACATTTTAATTTTCTATGATTTGAACCACTCCTGTGAGTCCCGTTTTAGATTCCGATGCTTCACTTCAGGTTTACTGTATCCCTTGGACCTTCTTATTGACGATGAAGCCCAGAAATTGCATCCGATTTTAATACAAAAGGCACAATGCCGACATAAGTACAAGAGGACTGACACTCTAACTTACTCTGATTTGAACCTCTCCTGTGAGTCTAGTTTTTGTTGCCGAGGCTTCACTCCATGTTTACTGTATCCATTGGACCTTCTTATTGACGATGAAACACTGAAATTGCATCCGAAATTAATACAAAAGGCACAATGCCGACTTATGTACAAGAGGACAGACACTTGAACTTTCTATGATTTGAACCTCTCCTGTGAGTCCAGTTTTAGGTTCCGGGGCTTCACTTCAGGTTTACTGTATCCCTTGGACCTTCTTATTGACGATAAAAACCAGAAATTGCATCCGAATTTAATAGAAATGGCACAATGCCGGCTTAAGTACAAGAGGACTGACACACTAACTTTCTATGATTTGAACCTCTCCTGTGATTCCAGTTTTAGATTCCGATGCTTCACTTTAGGTTTACTCTATCCCTTGGACCTTGTTATTGAAGATGAAACACAGAAATTGCATCCGAATTTAATACTAAAGGCACAATGCCGACTTAAGTACAAGAGGACTGACACTCTAACTTTCTCTGATTTGAACCTCTCCTGTGAGTCCAGTTTTAGGTTTCGATGCTTCACTTCACGTTTACTGTATCCCTTGGACTTTCTTATTGACGATGAAACACAGAAATTGCATCCGATTTTAATACAAAAGGCACAATGATGACTTAAGTACAAGAGGACTGACGATGAAACACAGAAATTGCATCTGAATTTTATACAAGAGGCACATTGCCGGCTTAAGTACAAGAGGACTGACACTCTAACTTTCTATGATTTAAACCTCTCCTGTGATTCCAGTTTTAGATTCCGATGCTTCACTTCAAGTTTACTGTATCCCTTGGACCTTCTTATTGACGATGAAACACAGAAAATGCATCCGAATTTAATACAAATGGCACTATGCCGACTTAAGTACAAGAGGACTGAAACTCTAAGTTTCTCTGATTTGCACCTCTCCTGTGAGTCCAGTTTTAGATTCCGATGCTTCACTTCAGGTTTACTGTATCTCTTGGACTTTCTTATTGACGATGAAACACAGAAATGGCATCCGATTTTAATACTAAAGGCACAATGCCGACTTAAGTACAAGAGGACTGACACTCTAACTTTCTATGATGTGAACCTCTCCTGTGAGTCCTGTGTTAGATTCCGAGGCTTCACTTCAGGTTTGCTGTATCACTTGGACCTTCTTATTGACGATGAAACACAGAAATTGCATCCGAATTCAATACAAAAGGCACAATGCCGACTTAAGTACAAGAGGACTCACACTCTAACTTTCTATGATTTGAACCACTCCTGTGAGTCCCGTTTTAGATTCCGATGCTTCACTTCAGGTTTACTGTATCTATTGTACCTTCTTATGAACGATGAAACACAGAAATTACCTCCGAATTTAATACAAAAGGCACAATGCCGACTTAAGTACAAAAGGACTGACACTCTAACTTTCTCTGCTTTGAACCTCTCCTGTGAGTCCAGTTTTTGTTGCCAAGGCTTCACTTCAGGTTTACTGTATCCATTGGACCTTCTTATTGACGATGAAACACAGAAATTGCATTTGAATTTTATACAAGAGGCACAATGCCGGCTTAAGTACAAGAGGACTGACACTCTAACTTTCTATGATTTGAACCTCTCCTGTGAGTCCAGTTTTAGATTCCGATGCTTCACTTCAGGTTTACTGTATCCCTTTGACCGTCTTATTGACGATTAAGCCAAGAAATTGCATCCGATTTTAATACAAAAGGCACAATGCCCACTTAAGTACAAGAGGACTGACACTCTAACTTACTCTGCTTTGAACCTCTCCTGTGAGTCCAGTTTTTGTTGCCAAGGCTTCACTTCAGGTTTACTGTATCCATTGGACCTTCTTATTGACGATGAAACACAGAAATTGCATCCGAAATTAATACAAAAGGCACAATGCCGACTTAAGTACAAGAGGACAGACACTCTAACTTTCTATGATGTGAACCTCTCCTGTGAGTCCAGTGTTAGATTCCGATGCTTCACTTCAGGTTTACTGTATACCTTGGACCTTCTTATTGACGATGAAACACAGAAATTGCACCGTATTTAATATAAAAGGCACAATGCCGGCTTAAGTACAAGAGGACTGACACTCTAACTTTCTATGATTTGAACCTCTCCTGTGATTCCAGTTTTAGATTCTGATGCTTCACTTCAAGTTTACTGTATCCCTTGGACCTTCTTAATGACGATGAAACACAGAAATTGCATCCGAATTTAATACAAAAGGCATAATGCCGACGTAAGTACAAGAGGACTGACACTCTAACTTTCTCGGATTTGAACCTCTTCTGTGAGTACAGTTTTAGATTCCGATGCTTCACTTCAGGTTTACTGTATCGCTTGGACTTTCTTATTGACGATGAAACACAGAAATTGCATCCGATTTAAATACAAAAGGCACAATGCCGACTTAAGTACAAGACGACTGACACTCTAACTTTCTCTGATTTGAACCTCTCCTGTGAGTCCAGTTTTAGATTCCGATGCTTCACTTCAGGTTTACTGTACCCCTTGGACCTTCTTATTCACGATGAAGCACAGAAATTGCATCCGATTTTAATACAAAAGGCTCAATGCCGACTTAAGTACAAGAGGACTGACACTCTAACTTTCTCGGATTTGAACCTCTTCTGTGAGCCCAGTTTTAGATTCCGATGCTTCACTTCAGGTTTACTGTATCCCTTGGACTTTCTTATTGACGATGAAACACGGAAATTGCATCCAATTTTAATACAAAAGGCACAATGCCGACTTAAGTACAAGAGGACCGACTCTCTAACTTTCTCTGATTTCAACCTCTCCTGTGAGTCCAGTTTTAGATTCCGATGCATCACTTCAGGTTTACTGTACCCCTTGGACCTTCTTATTGACGATGAAGCACAGAAATTGCATCCGATTTTAGTACAAAAGGAACAATGCCGACTTAAGTACAAGAGGACTGACAACCAAACTTTCTTTGATTTGAACCCTTTCCTGAGAGTCCAGTTTTTGTTGCCAAGGCTTCACTTTAGGTTTACTGTATCCCTTGGACCTTCTTATTGACGATGAAACACAGAAATTGCATCCGAAATTTATACAAAAGGCACAATGCCGACTTAAGTACAACAGGACTGACACTCTAAGTTTCTATGATTTGAACCTCTCTTGTGAGTCAGGTTTTAGTTTCCGATGCTTCACATCAGGGTTACTGAATCCCTTGGACCTTCTTATTGACAATGAAACACAGAATTTGTATACGAATTTAATACAAAACGCACATTGCCGATTTAAGTACAAGTGGACTGACACTCTAACCTTCTATGATTTGAACCACTCCTGTGAGTCCAGTTTTAGATTCCGATGCTTCACTTCAGGTTTACTATATCCCTTGGACCTTCTTATTGACGATGAAACACTGAAATTGCATCCGACTTTAATAAAAAAGGCACAATGCCGACTTCAGTACAAGAGGACTGACACTCTAACTTTCTATGATTTGAACCTCTCCTGTGAGTCCAGTTTTTGATTCCGATGCTTCACTTCAGGTTTACTGTATCCCTTGGACCTTCTTATTAACGATGAAACACAGAATTTGCATCCGAATTTAATACAAAAGGCATAAAACCGACTTAAGTACAAGAGGACTGACACTAACTTTCTTTGATTTGAACCTCTCCTGTGATTCCAGTTTTAGATTCCGATGCTTCACTTCAGATTTTCTGTATCCCTTGGGCCTTCTTATTGACGATGAAACACAGAAATTGCATCCGAATTTAATACAAAAGGCACAGTGCCGACTTCAGTACAAGAGGACTGACACTCTAACTTTCTATTATTTGAACCTCTCTTGTGAGATCAGTTTTAGGTTCCGATGCTTCACTTCAGGTTTAATGTATCCATTGGACCTTCCTATTGACGATGGAACACAGAAATTGCATCCGAATTTAATACAAAATGCACAATGCCGACATAAGTACAAGAGGAACGACACTCTAACTTTCTATGATGTGAACCTCTCCTGTGAGTCCAGTGTTAGATTCCGAGGCTTCACTTCAGGTTTATTGTTTCCCTTGGACCTTGTTATTGACGATGAAACACAGAAATTGCATCCAATTTTAATACAAAGAGAACAATGCCGACTTAAGTACAAGAGGACTGACAACCAAACTTTCTTTGATTTGAACAATTTTCCTGAGAGTCCAGTTTTTGTTGCCAAGGCTTCACTTTAGGTTTACTGTATCCCTGGGACCTTCTTATTGACGATGAAACACAGAAATTGCATCGGAATTTAATACAAAAGGCACAATGCCGGCCTAAGTACAAGAGGACTGACACTCTAACTTTCTATGATTTGAACCTCTCCTGTGATTCCAGTTTTTTATTCCGATGCTTCACTTCAAGTTTACTGTATCCCTTGGACCTTCTTATTGACGATGAAACACAGAAATTGCATCCGAATTTAATACAAAAGGCACATTGCCGACTGAAGTACAAGAGGACTGACACTCTAACTTTCTATGATGTGAACCTCTCCTGTGAGTCCAGCGTTAGAATCCGAGGCTTCACTTCAGGTTTACTGTTTCGCGTGGACCTCCTTATTGACGATGAAACACAGAAATTGCATACGAAATTGATACAAAAAGCACTATGCCGACTTAAGTAGAGCAGGACCGACACTCTAACTTTCTATGATTTGAACCTCTCCTGTGAGTCCAGTATTAGATTCCAATGCTTCACTTCAGGTTTACTGTATCACTTGGAACTTCTTATTGACGATGAAAAACAGAAATTGCATCCGAAATTAATACAAAAGGCACAATGCGGACTTAAGTACAAGAGGACAGACACTCTAACTTTCTATGATTTGAACCACTCCTGTGAGGCCAGTTTAAGATTCCGATGCTTCACTTCAGGTTTACTGCATCCCTTGGACTTTCTTATTGACGATGAAACACAGAAATTGCATCCGAATTTAATACAAAAGGCACAATGCCGACTTAAGTACAGGAGGACTGACACTCTAACTTTCAATGATTTGAACCTCTCCTGTGAGTCTAGTTTTACATTCCGATGCTTCATTTCAGATTGACTGTATCCCTTGGAACTTCTTATTGACGATGAAACACTGAAATTGCGTCCGAATTTAATACAAAAGGCACAATGCCGACTTAAGAACAAGAGGACTGACACTCTAACTTTCTAAGATTAGAACCACTCCTGTGAGTCCCGTTTTAGATTCCGATGCTTCACTTCAGGTGTACTGTATCCCTTGGACCTTCTTATAAACGATGAAACACAGAAATTACATCCGAATTTAATACAAAAGGCGCAATGGACTGACACTCTAACTTTCTATGATATGAACATCTCCTGTGAGTCCAGTTTTAGATTGCGATGCTTCACTTCAGGTTTACTGTATCCCATGGACCTTCTTTTTGACGATGAAACACAGAAATTGCATCCGAATTTAATACTAAAGGCACAATGCCGACTTAAGTACAAGAGCACTGACACTATAACTTTCTATGATTAGAACCTCTCCTGTGAGTCCAGTTTTAGATTCCGACGCTTCACTGGAGATTTACTGTATCCCTTGGACCTTCTTATTGACGAAGAAACACAGAAATTGCATCCGAATTTAATACAAAAGGCACAATACCGACTTAAGTACAAGAGGACTGACACTCTAACTTTCTCTGATTTGAACCTCTCCTGTGAGTCCAGGTTTAGATTCTGATGCTTCACTTCAGGTTTACTGTATCCCTGGGACCTTCTTATTGACGATGAAGCACAGAAATTGCATCCGATTTTAATACAAAAGGCACAATGCCGACTTAAGTACAAGAGGACTGACACTCTAACTTTCTCTGATTTAAACCTCTCCTGTGAGTCCAGTTTTTGTTGCCGAGGCTTCACTTCAGGTTTACTGTTTCCCTTGGACCTTATTATTGACGATGAAACACAGAAATTGCATCCGAAATTAATACAAAAGGCACTATGCCGACTTAAGTACAAGAGGACCGACACCCTATTTTTCGTTGATTTGAACCTCTCCTGTGAGTCCAGTTTTAGATTCCCATGCTTCACTTCAGGTTTACTGTATCCCTTGGACCTTCTTATTGACGATGAAACACAGAAATTGCATCCGAATTTAATACAAAAGGCACAATGCCGACTTACGTATAGGAGGACTGACACTCTAATTTTCTATGATTTGATCCTCTCCTGTGAGTCCAGTTTTAGCTTCCGATGCTTCACTTCAGGTTTACTGTATCCCTTGGACCTTCTTATTGACGATCAAACACAGAAATTGCATCTGAATTTTATACAAAATGCACATTGCCGGCTTAAGTACAAGAGGACTGACACTCTAACTTTCTATGATTTGAACCTCTCCTGCGATTACAGTTTTAGATTCCGATGCTTCACTTCAAGTTTACTGTATCCCTTGGACCTTCTTATAAAAGATGAAACACAGAAATTACATCCGAATTTAATACAAAAGGCACAATGGACTGACACTCTAACTTTCTATGATATGAACCTCTCCTGTGAGTCCTGTTTTAGATTCCGATGCTTCACTTAAAGTTTACTGTATCCCTTGGAGCTTCTTATTGACGATGAAACACAGAAATTGCATCCGAATTTAATACAAAAGGCACAATGCCGACTTAAGTACAAGAGGACTGACACTCTAACTTTCTCTGATTTGAACCTCTCCAGTGAGTCCAGTTTTAGATTCCGATGCTTCACTGGAGATTTACTGTATCCCTTGGACCTTCTTATTGACGAAGAAACACAGAAATTGCATCCGAATTTAATACAAAAGGCACAATACCGACTTAAGTTCAAGAGGACTGACACTGTAACTTTCTCTGTTTTGAACCTCTCCTGTGAGTCCAGATTTAGATTCTGATGCTTCACTTCAGGTTTACTGTATCCCTTGGACCTTCTTATTGACGATGAAGCACAGAAATTGCATCCGATTTTAATAGAAAAGGCACAATGCCGACTTAAGTTCAAGAGGACTGACACTCTAACTTTCTCTGATTTAAACCTCTCCTGTGAGTCCAGTTTTTGTTGCCGAGGCTTCACTTCAGGCTTACTGTTTCCCTTGGACCTTCTTATTGACGATGAAACACAGAAATTGCATCCGAAATTAATACAAAAGGCACTATGCCGACTTAAGTACAAGAGGATCGACACTCTAACTTTCTATGATTTGAACCTCTCCTGTGAGTCCAGTTTTAGATTCCGATGCTTCACTTCAGGTTTACTGTATCCCTTGGACCTTCTTATTGACGATGAAACACAAAAATGGCATCCGAATTTAATACAAAACGCACAATGCCGACTTACGTACAGGAGGACTGACACTCTAATTTTCTGTGATTTGATCCTCTCCTGTGAGTCCAGTTTTAGATTCCGATGCTTCGATTCAGGTTTACTGTATCCCTTGGACCTTCTTATTGACGATCAAACACAGAAATTGCATCTGAATTTTATATAAAAGGCACATTGCCGGCTTAAGTACAAGAGGACTGACACTCTAACTTTCTATGATTTGAACCTCTCCTGCGATTCCAGTTTTAGATTCCGATGCTTCACTTCAAGTTTACTGTATCCCTTGGACCTTCTTATTGACGAGAAACACAGAAATTGCATCCGAATATAATACAAAAGGCACAATGCCAACTTAAGTACAAGAGGACTGACACTCTAACTTTCTCTGATTTGAACCTCTCCAGTGAGTCCAGTTTTAGATTCCGATGCTTCACTTCAGGTTTACTGTATCCCTTGGACTTTCTTATTGACGATGAAACACAGATATTGCATCCAACTTTAATACTAAAGGCACAATGCCGACTTAAGTACAGGAGGATTGACACTCTAACTTTCTATGATTTGAACCTCTCCTGTGAGTCCAGTGTTAGATTCCGAGGCATCACTTCAGGTTTACAGTATCCCATGGACCTTCTTATTGACGATGAAACACAGAAATTTCATCCGTATTTTATACAAAAGGCACAATGCCGGCTTAAGTACAAGAGGACTGACACTCTAACTTTCTATGACTTGAACCTCTCCTGCGATTCCAGTTTTAGATTCCGATGCTTCACTTCAAGTTAACTGTATCCCTTGGACCTTCGTATTGACGATGAAACACAGAAATTGCATCCGAATTTTATACAAAAGGCACAATGCCGACTTAAATACAAGAGGACTGACACTCTAACTTTCTATGATGTGAACCTATCCTGTGAGTCCAGTGTTAGATTCAGAGGTTTCACTTATGGTTTACTGTTTCACTTGGACCTTCTTATTGACGATGAAACACAGAAATTGCGTCCGAATTTAATACAAAAGGCAGAATGCCGACTTAAGTACAAGAGAACTGACACATTACGTTCTCTGATTTGAACCTCTCCTGTGAGTCCAGTTTTTGTTGACGGGGCTTCACTTCAGGTTTACTGTATCCATTGGACATTCTTATTGACGATGAAACACAGAAATTGCATCCAAAATTAATACAAAAGGCACAATGCCGACTTAAGTACAAGAGGACAGCCACTCTACCTTTCTATGATTTGAACCACTCCTGTGAAGCCAGTTTTAGATTCCGATGCTTCACTTCAGGTTTACTGTATCCCTTGGACCTTCTTATTGACGATGAAACACAGAAATAGCATCCGAATTTAATGCAAAAGGCACATTGCCGACTTAAGTACAAGAGGACAGACACTCTAACTTTCTATGATTTGAACCTCTCCTGTGATTCCAGTTTTAGATTCCGATGCTTCACTTCAGCTTTACTGTATCCCTTGGACCTTCTTATTGACGATGAAACACAGAAATTGCATCCGAATTTAATACAAAAGGCACAATGCCGACTTAAGTACAAGAGAACTGACACTCTAACTTTCTTTGATTTGAACCTCTATTGTGAGTCCAGTTTTAAATTCCGATGCTTAACTTCAGGTTTACCGTATCCCTTGGACTTTCTTATTGACGATGAAACACAGAAATTGCATCCGATTTTAATACAAAAGGCACAATGATGACTTAAGTACAAGAGGACTGACACTCTAACATTCTATGATTTGAACCTCTCCTGTGAGTCCAGTGTTAGACTCCCAGGCTTCACTTCAGGTGTACTGTTTCCCTTGGACCTTCCTATTGACGATGAAACACAGAAATTGCATCCGAATTTAATTCAAAAGGCACAATGGCGACTTCAGTACATGAGGACTGATACTCTAACTTTCTATGATGTGAACCTCTCATTGTGTCCAGTGTTAGATTCCGAGGCTTCACTTCCGGTTTACTGTATCCCTTGGACCTTCTTATTGACGATAAAACACATAAATTGAATCCGAATTTAATACAAAAGGCACAATGCCGACTTAAGTACAAGAGGACTGACACTCTAACTTTCTATGATTTGAACCACTCCTGTGAGTCCCGTTTTAGATTCCGATGCTTCACTTCACTTTTACTGTATCCCTTGGACCTGCTTATAAACGATGAAACACAGAAATTACATCCGAATTTAATACAAAATGCACAATGCCGACTTAAGTACATGAGGACTGACACTATATCATTCTATGATTTGAACCTTTCCTGTGGGTCCAGTGGTAGATTCCGATGCTTCACATCAGGTTTTCTGTATCCCTTGGACCTTCTTATTGTCGATGAAACACAGATATTGCATCCTAATTTAATACAAAAGGCACAATGCCGACTTGAGTACAAGAGGACTGACACTCTAATTTTCTATGATTTGAACCTCTCCTGTGAGTCCAGTTTTAGATTCCGATGCTTCACTTCAGGTTTAATGTATCCCTTGGACCTTCTTATTGACGGTGAAACACAGAAATTGCATCCGAATTTAATACAAAAAGCACAATGCCGGCTTAAGTACAAGAGGACTGACACTCTAACGTTCTATGATTTGAACCTCTCCTGTGAGTCCAGTTTTAGATTCAGATGCTTCACTTCAGGTTTACTGTATCCCTTCGACTTTCTTATTGACGATGAAACACAGAAATTGCATCCGAATTTAATACAAAAGGCACAATGCCGACTTAAGTATAAGTGGACAGACACTCTAACTTTCTATGATTTGAACCTCTCCTATGAGTCCAGTTTTAGATTCCGATGCTTCACTTCAGGTTTACTGTATCCTTTGGACCTTCTTATTGACGATGAAACACAGAAATGGCATCCGAATTTAATACAAAAGGCATAATGCCGACTTAAGTACAAGACGACTGACACTCTAACTTTCTCTGATTTGAACCTCTCCTGTGAGTCCAGTTTTAGATTCCGATGCTTCACTTCAGGTTTACTGTATCCCTTAGACCTTCTTATTGACGATGAAGCCCAGAAATTGCATCCGATTTTAATACAAAAGGCACAATGCAGACTTAAGTACAAGAGGACTGACACTCTAACTTTCTCTGATTTGAACCTCTCCTGTGAGTCCAGTTTTTGTTGCCGAGGCTTCACTTCAGGTTTACTGTATCCATTGGACCTTCTTATTGACGATGAAACACAATTATTGCATCCGAAATTAATACAAAAGGCACAATGCCGACTTAAGTACAAGAGGACAGACACTCTATCTTTCATTGAGTTGAACCACTCCTGTGACGCCAGTTTTAGATTCCGAGGCTTCACTTCAGGTTTACTGTATCCCTTGGAACTTCTTATTGACGATGAAACACATAAATTGCATCCGAATTTAATACAAAAGGCACAATGCCGACTTAAGTACAAGAGGGCTGACACTCTAACTTTCTATGATTTGAACCACTCCTGTGAGTCCCGTTTTAGATTCCGATGCTTCACTTCAGGTTTACTGTATCCCTTCTACTTGCTTATAAACGATGAAACACAGAAATTACATCCGAATTTAATACACAAGGCACAATGCCGACTTAAGTACAAGTGGACTGACACTCTATCATTCTATGATTTGAACCTTTCCTGTGGGTCCAGTTGTAGATTCCAATGCTTCACTTCAGGGTTACTGTATCCCTTGGACCTTCTTATTGCCGATGAAACACAGAAATTGCATCCTAATTTAATACATAAGGCACTATGCCGACTTAAGTACAAGAGGACTGACACTCTAACTTTCTATGATTTGAACCTCTCCTGAGAGTCCAGTTTTAGATTCCGATGCTTCACTTCAGGTTTACTGTGCCTTGGACCTTCTTATTGACGATGAAACACAGAAATTGCATCCGAATTTAATACAAAAGGCACAATGTCGGCTTAAGTACAAGAGGACTGACACTCTAACTTTCTACGATTTGAACCACTCCTGTGAGTCCAGTTTTAGATTCCGATGCTTCACTTCAGGTTTACTGTATCCCTTCGACTTTCTTATTGGCGATGAAACACAGAAATTGCATCCGAATTTAATACAAAAGGCACAATGCCGGCTTAAGTACAAGAGGACTGACACTCTAACTTTCTATGATTTGAACCTCTCCTGTGAGTCCAGTTTTAGATTCCGATGCTCCACTTCAGGTTTACTGTATCCCTTGGACCTTCTTATTGACGATAAAACACAGAAATTGCATTCGAATTCAATACAAAATGCACAATGCCGGCTTAAGTACAAGAGGACTGACACTCTAATTTTCTATGATTTGAACCTCTCCTGTGATTCCAGTTTTAGATTCCGATGCTTCACTTTAGCTTGACTGTATCCCTTGGACCTTCTTATTGACTATGAAACACAGAAATCGCATCCTAATTTAATACAAAAGGCACAATACCGACTTAATTACAAGAGGACAGACACTCTAACTTTCTATGATTTGAACCACTCCTGTGAGGCCAGTTTTAGTTTCCGATGCCTCACTTCAGGTTTACTGTATCCCTTGGACATTATTATTGACGATGAAACACAGAAATCGCATCCGAAATTCATACATCAGGCACATTGCCGACTTAAGTACAAGAGGACTGACACTCTAACTTTCTATGATTTGAACCTCTCCTGTGAGCCCAGTTTTAGATTCCGATGCTTCACTTCAGGTTTACTGTATCCCTTGGAACTTCTTATTGACGATAAAACACAGAAATTGCATCCGAATTCAATATAAAATGCACAATGCCGGCTTAAGTACAAGAGGACTGACACTCTATCTTTCTATGATTTGAACCGCTCCTGTGATTCCAGTTTTAGATTCCGATGCTTCACTTTAGCTTGACTGTATCCCTTGGACCTTCTTATTGACGATGAAACACAGAAATTGCATCCGAATTTAAAACAAAAGGCACAATGCCGACTTAAGTACAAGAGGACTGACACTCTAACTTCCTCTGATTTGAACCTCTATTGTGAGTCCAGTTTTAAAATCCGATGCTTCACTTCAGGTTTACTGTATCCCTTGGATTTTCTTATTGACAATGAAACACAGAAATTGCATCCGATTTTAATACATAAGGCACAATGATGACTTAAGTACAAGAGGACTGACACTCTAACTTTCTATGATTTGAACCTCTCCTGTGAATCCAGTGTTAGACTCCGAGGCTTCACTTCAGGTGTACTGTATCCCTTGGACCTTCTTATTGACGATGAAACACGGAAATTGCATCCGAATTTAATACAAAAGGCACAATGCCGACTTCAGTACATGAGGACTGACACTCTAACTTTCTATGATGTGAACCTCTCCTGTGAGTCCAGTGTTAGATTCCGAGGCTTCACTTCAGGTGTACTGTATCCCTTGGAACTTCTTATTGACGATGAAACACATAAATTGCATCCGAATTTAATACAAAAGGCACAATGCCGACTTAAGTACAAGAGGGCTGACACTCTAACTTTCTATGATTTGAACCACTCCTGTGAGTCCCGTTTTAGATTCCGATGCTTCACTTCAGGTTTACTGTATCCCTTCTACTTGCTTATAAACGATGAAACACAGAAATTACATCCGAACTTAATACACAAGGCACAATGCCGACTTAAGTACAAGTGGACTGACACTCTATCATTCTATGATTTGAACCTTTCCTGTGGGTCCAGTTGTAGATTCCGATGTTTCACTTCAGGTTTACTGTATCCCTTGGACCTTCTTATTGCCGATGAAACACAGAAATTGCATCCTAATTTAATACAAAAGGCACTATGCCGACTTAAGTACAAGAGGACTGACACTCTAACCTTCTATGATTTGAACCTCTCCTGAGAGTCCAGTTTTAGATTCCGATGCTTCACTTCAGGTTTACTGTGCCTTGGACCTTCTTATTGACGATGAAACACAGAAATTGCATCCGAATTTAATACAAAAGGCACAATGCCGGCTTAAGTACAAGAGGACTGACACTCTAACTTTCTACGATTTGAACCTCTCCTGTGAGTCCAGTTTTAGATTCCGATGCTTCACTTCAGGTTTACTGTATCCCTTCGACTTTCTTATTGGCGATGAAACACAGATATTGCATCCGAATTTAATACAAAAGGCACAATGCCGGCTTAAGTACAAGAGGACTGACACTCTAACTTTCTATGATTTGAACCTCTCCTGTGAGTCCAGTTTTAGATTCCGATGCTCCACTTCAGGTTTACTGTATCCCTTGGACCTTCTTATTGACGATAAAACACAGAAATTGCATTCGAATTCAATACAAAATGCACAATGCAGGCTTAAGTACAAGAGGACTGACACTCTAATTTTCTATGATTTGAACCTCTCCTGTGATTCCAGTTTTAGATTCCGATGCTTCACTTTAGCTTGACTGTATCCCTTGGACCTTCTTATTGACTATGAAACACAGAAATCGCATCCTAATTTAATCCAAAAGGCACAATGCCGACTTAATTACAAGAGGACTGACACTCTAACTTTCTGTGATTTGACCCTCTCCTGTGAGTCCAGTTTTTGTTGCCGAGGCTTGACTTCAGGTTTACTGTATCCATTGGACCTTCTTATTGACGATGAAGCCCAGAAATTGCATCCGATTTTAATACGAAAGGCACAATGCCGACTTAAGTACAAGAGGACTGACACTCTAACTTTCTATGATTTGAACCTCTCCTGTGAGTCCAGTTTTAGATTCCGATGCTCCACTTCAGGTTTACTGTATCCCTTGGACCTTCTTATTGACGATGAAACACAGAAATCGCATCCTAATTTAATACAAATAGGCACAATGCCGACTTAAGTACAAGAGGACTGACAATCTAACTTTCTGTGATTTGAACTTCTCCTGTGAGTCCAGTTTTTGTTGCCGAGGCTTCACTTCAGGTTTACTGTATCCATTGGACCTTCTTATTGACGATGATGCCCAGAAATTGCATCCGATTTTAATACAAAAGGCACAATGCCGACTTAAGTACAAGAGGACAGACACTCTAACTTTCTATAATTTGAAACTCTCCTGTGAGCCCAGTTTTAGATTCCGATGCTTCACTTCAGGTTTACTGTATCCCTTGGACCTTCTTATTGACGATAATACACAGAAATTGCATCCGAATTTAATACAAAAGGCACAATGACGACTTCAGTACAGGAGGACTGACACTCTAACTTTCTGTGATGTGAACCTCTCCTGTGAGTCCAGTGTTAGATTCCGAGGCTTCACTTCAGGTTTACTGTATCACTTGGACCTTCTTATTGACGATGAAACACAGAAATTGCATCCGAATTTAATACAAAAGGCACATTGCCGACTTAAGTACAAGAGGGCTAACACTCTAACTTTCTCTAATTTGAACCTCTCCTGTGAGTCCAGTTTTAGATTCCGATGCTTCACTTCAGGTTTACTGTATCAGTTCGACTTTCTTATTGACGATGAAACACATAATCTGCATTCGATTTTAATACAAAAGCACAACGGCGACTTAAGTACAAGAGGACTGACACTCTAACTTTCTATGATTTGAACCTCTCCTGTGATTCCAGTTTTAGATTCCGATGCTTCACTTTAGCTTGACTGTATCCCTTGGACCTTCTTATTGACGATGAAACACAGAAATTGCATCCGAATTTAAAACAAAAGGCACAATGCCGACTTAAGTACAAGAGGACTGACACTCTAACTTCTCTGATTTGAACCTCTATTGTGAGTCCAGTTTTAAAATCCGATGCTTCACTTCAGGTTTACTGTATCCCTTGGACTTTCTTATTGACAATGAAACACAGAAATTGCATCCGATTTTAATACATAAGGCACAATGATGACTTAAGTACAAGAGGACTGACACTCTAACTTTCTATGATTTGAACCACTCCTGTGAGTCCCGTTTTAGATTCCGATGCTTCACTTCAGGTTTACTGTATCCCTTCTACTTGCTTATAAGCGATGAAACACAGAAATTACATCCGAATTTAATACACAAGGCACAATGCCGACTTAAGTACAAGTAGACAGACACTCTATCAATCTATGATTTGAACCTTTCCTGTGGGTCCAGTTGTAGATTCCGATGCTTCACTTCAGGGTTACTGTATCCCTTGGACCTTCTTATTGCCGATGAAACACAGAAATTGCATCCTAATTTAATACAAAAGGCACTATGCCGACTTAAGTACAAGAGGACTGACACTCTAACTTTATATGATTTGAACCTCTCCTGAGAGTCCAGTTTTAGATTCTAATGCTTCACTTCAGGTTTACTGTGCCTTGGACCTTCTTATTGACGATGAAACACAGAAATTGCATCCGAATTTAATACAAAAGGCACAATGCCGGCTTAAGTACAAGAGGACTGACACTCTAACTTTCTACGATTTGAACCTCTCCTGTGAGTCCAGTTTTAGATTCCGATGCTTCACTTCAGGTTTACTGTATCCCTTCGACTTTCTTATTGGCGATGAAACACAGAAATTGCATCCGAATTTAATACAAAAGGCAAAATGCCGGCTTAAGTACAAGAGGACTGACACTCTAACTTTCTATGATTTGAACCTCTCCTGTGAGTCCAGTTTTAGATTCCGATGCTCCACTTCAGGTTTACTGTATCCCTTGGACCTTCTTATTGACGATAAAACACAGAAATTGCATTCGAATTCAATACAAAATGCACAATGCCGGCTTAAGTACAAGAGGACTGACACTCTAATTTTCTATGATTTGAACCTCTCCTGTGATTCCAGTTTTAGATTCCGATGCTTCACTTTAGCTTGACTGTATCCCTTGGACCTTCTTATTGACTATGAAACACAGAAATCGCATCCTAATTTAATACGAAAGGCACAATACCGACTTAATTACAAGAGGACAGACACTCTAACTTTCTATGATTTGAACCACTCCTGTGAGGCCAGTTTTAGTTTCCGATGCTTCACTTCAGGTTTACTGTATCCCTTGGACATTATTATTGACGATGAAACACAGAAATCGCATCCGAAATTCATACATAAGGCACATTGCCGACTTAAGTACAAGAGGACTGACACTCTAACTTTCTATGATTTGAACCTCTCCTGTGAGCCCAGTTTTAGATTCCGATGCTTCACTTCAGGTTTACTCTATCCCTTGGAACTTCTTATTGACGATAAAACACAAAAATTGCATCCGAATTCAATATAAATTACACAATGCCGGCTTAAGTACAAGAGGACTGACACTCTAACTTTCTATGATTTGAACCTCTCCTGTGATTCCAGTTTTAGATTCCGATGCTTCACTTTAGCTTGACTGTATCCCTTGGACCTTCTTATTGACGATGAAACACAGAAATTGCATCCGAATTTAAAACAAAAGGCACAATGCCGACTTAAGTACAAGAGGACTGACACTCTAACTTCCTCTGATTTGAACCTCTATTGTGAGTCCAGTTTTAAAATCCGATGCTTCACTTCAGGTTTACTGTATCCCTTGGACTTTCTTATTGACAATGAAACACAGAAATTGCATCCGATTTTAATACATAAGGCACAATGATGACTTAAGTACAAGAGGACTGACACTCTAACTATCTATGATTTGAACCTCTCCTGTGAATCCAGTGTTAGACTCCGAGGCTTCACTTCAGGTGTACTGTATCCCTTGGACCTTCTTATTGACGATGAAACACGGAAATTGCATCCGAATTTAATACAAAAGGCACAATGCCGACTTCAGTACATGAGGACTGACACTCTAACTTTCTATGATGTGAACCTCTCCTGTGAGTCCAGTGTTAGATTCCGAGGCTTCACTTCAGGTTTACTGTATCCCTTGGAACTTCTTATTGACGATGAAACACATAAATTGCATCCGAATTTAATACAAAAGGCACAATGCCGACTTAAGTACAAGAGGGCTGACACTCTAACTCTCTATGATTTGAACCACTCCTGTGAGTCCCGTTTTAGATTCCGATGCTTCACTTCAGGTTTACTGTATCCCTTCTACTTGCTTATAAACGATGAAACACAGAAATTACATCCGAATTTAATACACAAGGCACAATGCCGACTTAAGTACAAGTGGACTGACACTCTATCATTCTATGATTTGAACCTTTCCTGTGGGTCCAGTTGTAGATTCCAATGCTTCACTTCAGGTTTACTGTATCCCTTGGACCTTCTTATTGCCGATGAAACACAGAAATTGCATCCTAATTTAATACAAATGGCACTATGCCGACTTAAGTACAAGAGGACTGACACTCTAACTTTCTATGATTTGAACCTCTCCTGAGAGTCCAGTTTTAGATTCCGATGCTTCACTTCAGGTTTACTGTGCCTTGGACCTTCTTATTGACGATGAAACACAGAAATTGCATCCGAATTTAATACAAAAGGCACAATGCCGGCTTAAGTACAAGAGGACTGACACTCTAACTTTCTACGATTTGAACCTCTCCTGTGAGTCCAGTTTCAGATTCCGATGCTTCACTTCAGGTTTACTGTATCCCTTCGACTTTCTTATTGGCGATGAAACACAGAAATTGCATCCGAATTTAATACAAAAGGCACAATGCCGGCTTAAGTACAAGAGGACTTACACGCTAACTTTCTATGATTTGAACCTCTCCTGTGGGTCCAGTTTTAGATTCCGATGCTCCACTTCAGGTTTACTGTATCCCTTGGACTTTCTTATTGACGATAAAACACAGAAATTGCATTCGAATTCAATACAAAATGCACAATGCAGGCTTAAGTACAAGAGGACTGACACTCTAATTTTCTATGATTTGAACCTCTCCTGTGATTCCAGTTTTAGATTCCGATGCTTCACTTTAGCTTGACTGTATCCCTTGGACCTTCTTATTGACTATGAAACACAGAAATCGCATCCTAATTTAATACAAAAGGCACAATGCCGACTTAATTACAAGTTGACAGACACTCTAACTTTCTATGATTTGAACCACTCCTGTGAGGCCAGTTTTAGTTTCCGATGCTTCACTTCAGGTTTACTGTATCCCTTGGACATTATTATTGACAATGAAACACAGAAATTGCATCCGATTTTAATACATAAGGCACAATGATGACTTAAGTACAAGAGGACTGACACTCTAACTTTCTATGATTTGAACCTCTCCTGTGAATCCAGTGTTAGACTCCGAGGCTTCACTTCAGGTGTACTGTATCCCTTGGACCTTCTTATTGACGATGAAACACGGAAATTGCATCCGAATTTAATACAAAAGGCACAATGCCGACTTCAGTACATGAGGACTGACACTCTAACTTTCTATGATGTGAACCTCTCCTGTGAGTCCAGTGTTAGATTCCGAGGCTTCACTTCAGGTTTACTGTATCCCTTGGAACTTCTTATTGACGATGAAACACATAAATTGCATCCGAATTTAATACAAAAGGCACAATGCCGACTTAAGTACAAGAGGGCTGACACTCTAACTCTCTATGGTTTGAACCACTCCTGTGAGTCCCGTTTTAGATTCCGATGCTTCACTTCAGGTTTACTGTATCCCTTCTACTTGCTTATAAACGATGAAACACAGAAATTACATCCGAATTTAATACACAAGGCACAATGCCGACTTAAGTACAAGTGGACTGACACTCTATCATTCTATGATTTGAACCTTTCCTGTGGGTCCAGTTGTAGATTCCGATGCTTCACTTCAGGTTTACTGTATCCCTTGGACCTTCTTATTGCCGATGAAACACAGAAATTGCATCCTAATTTAATACAAAAGGCACTATGCCGACTTAAGTACAAGAGGACTGACACTCTAACTTTCTATGATTTGAACCTCTCCTGAGAGTCCAGTTTTAGATTCCGATGCTTCACTTCAGGTTTACTGTGCCTTGGACCTTCTTATTGACGATGAAACACAGAAATTGCATCCGAATTTAATACAAAAGGCACAATGCCGGCTTAAGTACAAGAGGACTGACACTCTAACTTTCTACGATTTGAACCTCTCCTGTGAGTCCAGTTTTAGATTCCGATGCTTCACTTCAGGTTTACTGTATCCCTTCGACTTTCTTATTGGCGATGAAACACAGAAATTGCATCCGAATTTAATACAAAAGGCACAATGCCGGCTTAAGTACAAGAGGACTGACACGCTAACTTTCTATGATTTGAACCTCTCCTGTGGGTCCAGTTTTAGATTCCGATGCTCCACTTCAGGTTTACTGTATCCCTTGGACTTTCTTATTGACGATAAAACACAGAAATTGCATTCGAATTCAATACAAAATGCACAATGCAGGCTTAAGTACAAGAGGACTGACACTCTAATTTTCTATGATTTGAACCTCTCCTGTGATTCCAGTTTTAGATTCCGATGCTTCACTTTAGCTTGACTGTATCCCTTGGACCTTCTTATTGACTATGAAACACAGAAATCGCATCCTAATTTAATACAAAAGGCACAATGCCGACTTAATTACAAGAGGACAGACACTCTAACTTTCTATGATTTGAACCACTCCTGTGAGGCCAGTTTTAGTTTCCGATGCTTCACTTCAGGTTTACTGTATCCCTTGGACATTATTATTGAGGATGAAACACAGAAATCGCATCCGAATTTAATACAAAAGGCACATTGCCGAATTAAGTACAAGAGGACTGACACTCTAACTTTCTGTGATTTGACCCTCTCCTGTGAGTCCAGTTTTTGTTGCCGAGGCTTGACTTCAGGTTTACTGTATCCATTGGACCTTCTTATTGACGATGAAGCCCAGAAATTGCATCCGATTTTAATACGAAAGGCACAGTGCCGACTTAAGTACAAGAGGACTGACACTCTAACTTTCTATGATTTGAACCTCTCATGTGAGTCCAGTTTTAGATTCCGATGCTCCACTTCAGGTTTACTGTATCCCTTGGACCTTCGTATTGACGATGAAACACAGAAATCGCATCCTAATTTAATACAAATAGGCACAATGCCGACTTAAGTACAAGAGGACTCACAATCTAACTTTCTGTGATTTGAACTTCTCCTGTGAGTCCAGTTTTTGTTGCCGAGGCTTCACTTCAGGTTTACTGTATCCATTGGACCTTCTTATTGACGATGATGCCCAGAAATTGCATCCGATTTTAATACAAAAGGCACAATGCCGACTTAAGTACAAGAGGACTGACACTCTAACTTTCTATGATTTGAACCTCTCCTGTGAGGCCAGTTTTAGTTTCCGATGCTTCACTTCAGGTTTACTGTATCCCTTGGACATTATTATTGACGATGAAACACAGAAATCGCATCCGAATTTAATACAAAAGGCACATTGCCGAATTAAGTACAAGAGGACTGACACTCTAACTTTCTGTGATTTGACCCTCTCCTGTGAGTCCAGTTTTTGTTGCCGAGGCTTGACTTCAGGTTTACTGTATCCATTGGACCTTCTTATTGACGATGAAGCCCAGAAATTGCATCCGATTTTAATACGAAAGGCACAATGCCGACTTAAGTACAAGAGGACTGACACTCTAACTTTCTATGATTTGAACCTCTCCTGTGAGTCCAGTTTTAGATTCCGATGCTCCACTTCAAGTTTACTGTATCCCTTGGACCTTCTTATTGACGATGATACACAGAAATCGCATCCTAATTTAATACAAATAGGCACAATGCCGACTTAAGTACAAGAGGACTGACAATCTAACTTTCTGTGATTTGAACTTCTCCTGTGAGTCCAGTTTTTGTTGCCGAGGCTTCACTTCAGGTTTACTGTATCCATTGGACCTTCTTATTGACGATGATGCCCAGAAATTGCATCCGATTTTAATACAAAAGGCACAATGCCGACTTAAGTACAAGAGGACAGACACTCTAACTTTCTATAATTTGAAACTCTCCTGTGAGCCCAGTTTTAGATTCCGATGCTTCACTTCAGGTTTACTGTATCCCTTGGACCTTCTTATTGACGATAATACACAGAAATTGCATCCGAATTTAATACAAAAGGCACAATGACGACTTCAGTACAGGAGGACTGACACTCTAACTTTCTGTGATGTGAACCTCTCCTGTGAGTCCAGTGTTAGATTCCGAGGCTTCACTTCAGGTTTACTGTATCACTTGGACCTTCTTATTGACGATGAAACACAGAAATTGCATCCGAATTTAATACAAAAGGCACATTGCCGACTTAAGTACAAGAGGGCTAACACTCTAACTTTCTCTAATTTGAACCTCTCCTGTGAGTCCAGTTTTAGATTCCGATGCTTCACTTCAGGTTTACTGTATCAGTTCGACTTTCTTATTGACGATGAAACACATAATCTGCATTCGATTTTAATACAAAAGCACAACGGCGACTTAAGTACAAGAGGACTGACACTCTAACTTTCTATGATTTGAACCTCTCCTGTGATTCCAGTTTTAGATTCCGATGCTTCACTTTAGCTTGACTGTATCCCTTGGACCTTCTTATTGACGATGAAACACAGAAATTGCATCCGAATTTAAAACAAAAGGCACAATGCCGACTTAAGTACAAGAGGACTGACACTCTAACTTCCTCTGATTTGAACCTCTATTGTGAGTCCAGTTTTAAAATCCGATGCTTCGCTTCAGGTTTACTGTATCCCTTGGACTTTCTTATTGACAATGAAACACAGAAATTGCATCCGATTTTAATACATAAGGCACAATGATGACTTAAGTACAAGAGGACTGACACTCTAACTTTCTATGATTTGAACCACTCCTGTGAGTCCCGTTTTAGATTCCGATGCTTCACTTCAGGTTTACTGTATCCCTTCTACTTGCTTATAAACGATGAAACACAGAAATTACATCCGAATTTAATACACAAGGCACAATGCCGACTTAAGTACAAGTGGACTGACACTCTATCAATCTATGATTTGAACCTTTCCTGTGGGTCCAGTTGTAGATTCCGATGCTTCACTTCAGGGTTACTGTAGCCCTTGGACCTTCTTATTGCCGATGAAACACAGAAATTGCATCCTAATTTAATACAAAAGGCACTATGCCGACCTAAGTACAAGAGGACTGACACTCTAACTTTCTATGATTTGAACCTCTCCTGAGAGTCCAGTTTTAGATTCCGATGCTTCACTTCAGGTTTACTGTGCCTTGGACCTTCTTATTGACGATGAAACACAGAAATTGCATCCGAATTTAATACAAAAGGCACAATGCCGGCTTAAGTACAAGAGGACTGACACTCTAACTTTCTACGATTTGAACCTCTCCTGTGAGTCCAGTTTTAGATTCCGATGCTTCACTTCAGGTTTACTGTATCCCTTGGAACTTCTTATTGACGATAAAACACAGAAATTGCATCCGAATTCAATATAAAATGCACAATGCCGGCTTAAGTACAAGAGGACTGACACTCTAACTTTCTATGATTTGAACCTCTCCTGTGATTCCAGTTTTAGATTCCGATGCTTCACTTTAGCTTGACTGTATCCCTTGGACCTTCTTATTGACTATGAAACACAGAAATCGCATCCTAATTTAATACAAAAGGCACAATACCGACTTAATTACAAGAGGACAGACACTCTAACTTTCTATGATTTGAACCACTCCTGTGAGGCCAGTTTTAGTTTCCGATGCTTCACTTCAGGTTTACTGTATCCCTTGGACATTATTATTGACGATGAAACACAGAAATCGCATCCGAAATTCATACATAAGGCACATTGCCGACTTAAGTACAAGAGGACTGACACTCTAACTTTCTATGATTTGAACCTCTCCTGTGAGCCCAGTTTTAGATTCCGATGCTTCACTTCAGGTTTACTGTATCCCTTGGAACTTCTTATTGACGATAAAACACAGAAATTGCATCCGAATTCAATATAAAATGCACAATGCCGGCTTAAGTACAAGAGGACTGACACTCTAACTTTCTATGATTTGAACCTCTCCTGTGATTCCAGTTTTAGATTCCGATGCTTCACTTTAGCTTGACTGTATCCCTTGGACCTTCTTATTGACGATGAAACACAGAAATTGCATCCGAATTTAAAACAAAAGGCACAATGCCGACTTAAGTACAAGAGGACTGACACTCTAACGTCCTCTGATTTGAACCTCTATTGTGAGTCCAGTTTTAAAATCCGATGCTTCACTTCAGGTTTACTGTATCCCTTGGACTCTCTTATTGACAATGAAACACAGAAATTGCATCCGATTTTAATACATAAGGCACAATGATGACTTAAGTACAAGAGGACTGACACTCTAACTTTCTATGATTTGAACCTCTCCTGTGAATCCAGTGTTAGACTCCGAGGCTTCACTTCAGGTGTACTGTATCCCTTGGACCTTCTTATTGACGATGAAACACGGAAATTGCATCCGAATTTAATACAAAAGGCACAATGCCGACTTCAGTACATGAGGACTGACACTCTAACTTTCTATGATGTGAACCTCTCCTGTGAGTCCAGTGTTAGATTCCGAGGCTTCACTTCAGGTTTACTGTATCCCTTGGAACTTCTTATTGACGATGAAACACATAAATTGCATCCGAATTTAATACAAAAGGCACAATGCCGACTTAAGTACAAGAGGGCTGACACTCTAACTTTCTATGATTTGAACCACTCCTGTGAGTCCCGTTTTAGATTCCGATGCTTCACTTCAGGTTTACTGTATCCCTTCTACTTGCTTATAAACGATGAAACACAGAAATTACATCCGAATTTAATACACAAGGCACAATGCCGACTTAAGTACAAGTGGACTGACACTCTATCATTCTATGATTTGAACCTTTCCTGTGGGTCCAGTTGTAGATTCCGATGCTTCACTTCAGGTTTACTGTATCCCTTGGACCTCCTTATTGCCGATGAAACACAGAAATTGCATCCTAATTTAATACAAAAGGCACTATGCCGACTTAAGTACAAGAGGACTGACACTCTAACTTTCTATGATTTGAACCTCTCCTGAGAGTCCAGTTTTAGATTCCGATGCTTCACTTCAGGTTTACTGTGCCTTGGACCTTCTTATTGACGATGAAACACAGAAATTGCATCCGAATTTAATACAAAAGGCACAATGCCGGCTTAAGTACAAGAGGACTGACACTCTAACTTTCTACGATTTGAACCTCTCCTGTGAGTCCAGTTTTAGATTCCGATGCTTCACTTCAGGTTTACTGTATCCCTTCGACTTTCTTATTGGCGATGAAACACAGAAATTGCATCCGAATTTAATACAAAAGGCACAATGCCGGCTTAAGTACAAGAGGACTGACACTCTAACTTTCTATGATTTGAACCTCTCCTGTGAGTCCAGTTTTAGATTCCGATGCTCCACTTCAGGTTTACTGTATCCCTTGGACTTTCTTATTGACGATAAAACACAGAAATTGCATTCGAATTCAATACAAAATGCACAATGCAGGCTTAAGTACAAGAGGACTGACACTCTAATTTTCTATGATTTGAACCTCTCCTGTGATTCCAGTTTTAGATTCCGATGCTTCACTTTAGCTTGACTGTATCCCTTGGACCTTCTTATTGACTATGAAACACAGAAATCGCATCCTAATTTAATACAAAAGGCACAATGCCGACTTAATTACAAGAGGACAGACACTCTAACTTTCTATGATTTGAACCACTCCTGTGAGGCCAGTTTTAGTTTCCGATGCTTCACTTCAGGTTTACTGTATCCCTTGGACATTATTATTGACGATGAAACACAGAAATCGCATCCGAATTTAATACAAAAGGCACATTGCCGAATTAAGTACAAGAGGACTGACACTCTAACTTTCTGTGATTTGACCCTCTCCTGTGAGTCCAGTTTTTGTTGCCGAGGCTTGACTTCAGGTTTACTGTATCCATTGGACCTTCTTATTGACGATGAAGCCCAGAAATTGCATCCGATTTTAATACGAAAGGCACAATGCCGACTTAAGTACAAGAGGACTGACACTCTAACTTTCTATGATTTGAACCTCTCCTGTGAGTCCAGTTTTAGATTCCGATGCTCCACTTCAGGTTTACTGTATCCCTTGGACCTTCTTATTGACGATGAAACACAGAAATCGCATCCTAATTTAATACAAATAGGCACAATGCCGACTTAAGTACAAGAGGACTCACAATCTAACTTTCTGTGATTTGAACTTCTCCTGTGAGTCCAGTTTTTGTTGCCGAGGCTTCACTTCAGGTTTACTGTATCCATTGGACCTTCTTATTGACGATGATGCCCAGAAATTGCATCCGATTTTAATACAAAAGGCACAATGCCGACTTAAGTACAAGAGGACTGACACTCTAACTTTCTATGATTTGAAACTCTCCTGTGAGCCCAGTTTTAGATTCCGATGCTTCACTTCAGGTTTACTGTATCCCTTGGACCTTCTTATTGACGATAATACACAGAAATTGCATCCGAATTTAATACAAAAGGCACAATGCCGGCTTAAGTACAAGAGGACTGACACTCTAACTTTCTATGATGTTAACCTCTCCTGTGAGTCCAGTTTTAGATTCCGATGCTCCACTTCAGGTTTACTGTATCCCTTGGACCTTCTTATTGACGATGAAACACAGAAATCGCATCCGAATTTAATACAAAAGGCACATTGCCGACTTAAGTACAAGAGGGCTAACACTCTAACTTTCTCTAATTTGAACCTCTCCTGTGAGTCCAGTTCTAGATTCCGATGCTTCACTTCAGGTTTACTGTATCAGTTCGACTTTCTTATTGACGATGAAACACATAATCTGCTTTCGATTTTAATACAAAAGCACAACGGCGACTTAAGTACAAGAGGACTGACACCCTAACATTCTATGATTTGAACCTCTCCTGTGAGTCCAGTGTTAGATTCCGAGGCTTCACTTCCGGTTTACTGTATCACTTGGACCTTCTGATTGACGATGAAACACAGAAATTGCATCCGAATTTAATACAAAAGGCACAATGCCGACTTAAGTACAAGAGGACTGACACCCTAACTTTCTCTGATTTGAACCTCTCCTGTGAGTCCAGTTTTAGATTCCGATGCTTCACTTCAGGTTTACTGTATCCCTTCGACTTTCTTATTGACGATGTAAGACAGATATTGCATCCGATTTTAATACAAAAGGCACAATGCCGACTTAAGTACAAGAGGAATGACACTCTAACTTTCTATGATTTGAACCTATCCTGTGAGTCCAGTGTTAAATTCCGAGGCTTCACTTCCGGTTTACTGTATCACTTGGACTTCTGATTGACGATGAAACACAGAATTTGCATGCGAATTAATTACAAAAGGCACAATGCAGACTTAAGTACAAGAGGACTGACACACTAACTTTCTCTGATTTGAACCTCTCCTGTCAGTCCAGTTTTAGATTCCGATGCTTCACTTCAGGTTTACTGTATCCCTTGGACCTTCTTATTGACGATGAAGCACAGAAATTGCATCCGATTTTAATACAAAAGGCACAATGCCGACTTAAGTACAAGAGGAATGACACTCTAACTTTCTATGATTTGAACCTTTCCTGTGGGTCCAGTTGTAGATTCCGATGCTTCACTTCAGGTTTACTGTATCCCTTGGACCTTCTTATTGACGATGAAACACAGAAATTGCATCCCAATTTAATACAGAATTCACAATGCCGACTTAAGTACAAGAGGACTGACACTCTAACTTTCTATGATTTGAACCTCTCCTGTGAGTCCAGTTTTAGATTCCGATACTTCACTTCAGGTTTACTGCATCCCTTGGACCTTCTTATTGGCGATGAAACACAGAAATTGCATCCGAATTCAATACAAAAGGCACAATGCCGGCTTAAGTACAAGAGGACTGACACTCTAACTTTCTCTGATTTGAATCTCTCCTGTGAGTCCAGTTTTAGATTCCGATGCTTCACTGCAGGTTTACTGTATCCCTTGGACCTTCTTATTGACGATGAAACACAGAAATTGCTTCCAATTTTAATACAAAACGCACAAAGCCGACTTAAGTACAAGAGGACTGACACTCTAACTTTCTGTGATTTGAACCTCTCCTGTGAGGCCAGTTTTAGATTCTGAAGCTTCACGTCAGGTTAACTGTATCCCTTGGACCTTCTTATTGACCATGATACACAGAAATTGCATCCGAATTTAATAAAAAAGGCACAATGCCGACTTAAGTACAAGAGGACTGACACTCTAACTTTCTATGATTTGAACCACTCCTGTGACGCCAGTTTTAGATTCTGAAGCTTCACTTCAGGTTAACTGTATACATTGGACGTTTTTATTGACGATGAAACACAAATATTGCATTCGAAATTAATACAAAAGGCACAATGCCGACTTAAGTACAAGAGGACAGACACTCTAACTTTCTATGATTTGAACCACTCCTGTGAGGCCAGTTTTAGATTCTGAAGCTTCACTTCAGGTTAACTGTATCCCTTGGACCTTCTTATTGACCATGATTCACAGAAATTGCATCCGAATTTAATAAAAAAGGCACAATGCCGACTTAAGTACAAGAGGACTGACACATTACTTTCTCTGATTTGAACCTCTCCTGTGAGTCCAGTTTTTTTTGCCGAGGCTTCACTTCAGGTTTACTGTATACATTGGACCTTCTTATTGACGATGAAACACAGAAATTGCATCCGAATTTAATACAAAAGGCACATTGCCGACTTAAGTACAAGAGGACTGACACTCTAACTTTCTATGATTCGAACATCTCCTGTGATTCCAGTTTTATATTCCGATGCTTCACTTCAGCTTTACTGTATCCCTTGGAACTTCTTATTGACGATGAAACACAGAAATTGCATCCGAATTTAATACAAAAGGCACAATGCCGACTTAAGTACAAGAGGACTGACACTCTAACTTTCTCTGATTTGAACCTCTCCTGTGGGTCCAGTTTAGATTCCGATGCTTCACTTCAGGTTTACTGTATCCTTTGGACTTTCTTATTGACGATGAAACACAGAATTTGCATCTGATTTTAATACATAAGGCACAATGATGACTTAAGTACAAGAGGACTGACACTCTAACTTTCTATGATTTGAACCTCTCCTGTGAGTCCAGTGTTAGATTCCGAGGCTTCACTTCAGGTTTACTGTATTCCTTGGACCTTCTTATTGACGATGAAACACAGAAATTGCATCCGAATTTAATACAAAGGCACAATGACGACTTAAGTACAATAGGTCTGACACTCTAACTTTCTATGATGTGAACCTCTCCTGTGGTTCCAGTGTTAGATTCCGAGGCTTCACTTCGGGTTTATTGTATCCCTTGGACCTTCTTATTGACGATGAAACACAGAAATTGCATCCGAATTTAATACAAAAGGCACAATGCCGGCTTAAGTACAAGAGGACCGACACTCTAACTTTCTATGATTTGAACCTCTCCTGTGATTCCAGTTTTAGATTCCGATGCTTCACTTCAGCTTTACTGTATCCCTTGGACCTTCTTATTGACGATGAAACACAGAAATTGCATCTGATTTTAATACAAAAGGCACAATGATGACTTAAGTACAAGAGGACTGACAGTCTAACTTTCTATGATTTGAACCTCTCCTGTTAGTCCAGTGTTAGATTCCGAGGCTTCACTTCAGGTTTACTGTATCCCTTGGACCTTCTTAATGACGATGAAACACAGAAATTGCATCCGAATTTAATACAAAACGCACAATGCCTACTTAAGTACAAGAGGACTGACACTCTAACTTTCTGTGATTTGAACCTCTCCTGTGAGTCCAGTTTTTGTTGCCGAGGCTTCACTTCAGGTTTACTGTATCCATTGGACCTTCTTATTGATGATGAAACACAAATATTGCATTCGAAATTAATACAAAAGGCACAATGCCGACTTAAGTACAAGAGGACAGACACTCTAACTTTCTATGATATGAACCACTCCTGTGAGGCCAGTTTTAGATTCCGAAGCTTCACTTCACGTTAACTGTATCCCTTGGACCTTCTTATTGACGATGATACACAGAAATTGCATCCGAATTTAATACAAAAGGCACAATGCCGACTTAAGTACAAGAGGACTGACACATTACTTTCTCTGATTTGAACCTCTCCTGTGAGTCCAGTTTTTGTTGCCGAGGCTTCACTTCAGGTTTACTGTATCCCTTGGATCTTCTTATTGACGATAAAACACAGAAATTGCATCCGAATTGAATACAAAAGGCACAATGCCGGCTTAAGTACAAGAGGACCAACACTCTAACTTTCTATGATTTGAACCTCTCCTGTGATTCCAGTTTTATATTCCGATGCTTCACTTCAGCTTTACTGTATCCCTTGGAACTTCTTATTGACGATGAAACACAGAAATTGCATCCGAATTTAATACAAAAGGCACAATGCCGACTTAAGTACAAGAGGACTGACACTCTAACTTTCTCTGATTTGAACCTCTCCTGTGGGTCCAGTTTAGATTCCGATGCTTCACTTTAGGTTTACTGTATCCTTTGGACTTTCTTATTGACGATGAAACACAGAATTTGCATCTGATTTTAATACATAAGGCACAATGATGACTTAAGTACAAGAGGACTGACACTCTAACTTTCTATGATTTGACCCTCTCCTGTGAGTCCAGTGTTAGATTCCGAGGCTTCACTTCAGGTTTACTGTATTCCTTGGACCTTCTTATTGACGATGAAACACAGAAATTGCATCCGAATTTAATACAAAACGCACAATGCTGACTTAAGTACAAGAGGACTGACACTCTAACTTTCTATGATTTTCACCTCTCCTGTGAGTCCAGTTTTAGATTCCGATGCTTCACTTCTGGTTTACTGTATTCCTTGGATCTTCTTATTGACGATAAAACACAGAAATTGCATCCGATTTTAATACAAAAGGCACAATGCCGACTTAAGTACAAGAGGACCGACACTCTAACTTTCTATGCTTTGAACCTCTCCTGTGAGTCAAGTTTTTGTTGCTGAGGCTTCACTTCAGGGTTACTGTATCCCTTGGACCTTCTTATTGACGATGAAACACAGAAATTGCATCCGAGATTAATACAAAAGGCACAATGCCGACTTAAGTACAAGAGGACAGACACACTAACTTTCTCTGATTTGAACCTCTCCTGTGAGTCCAGTTTTAGATTCCGATGCTTCACTTCTGATTGACTGTATCCCTTGGACCTTCTTATTGACGATGAAACACAGACATTGCGTCCGAATTTAATACAAAAGGCACAATGCCGACTTAAGTACAAGAGGACTGACACTCTAACTTTCTATGATGTGAACCTCTCCTGTGAGTCCTGTGTTAGATTCCGAGGCTTCACTTCAGGTTTACTGTAACCCTTGGACCTTCTTATTGACGATGAAACACAGAAATTGCATCCGAATTTAATACAAAAGCACAATGCCGACTTAAGTACAAGTGGACTGACACACTAACTTTCTATGATTTTAACCACTCCTGTGAGTCCCGTTTTAGATTCCGATGCTTCACTTCATTTTTACTGTATCCCTTAGACCTGCTTATAAACGATGAAACACAGAAATTACATCAGAATTTAATACAAAAGGCACAATGCCGACTTAAGTACAAGGGGACTGACACTCTAAATTTCTCTGATTTGAACCTCTCCTGTGGGTCCAGTTTTAGATTCCGATGCTTCACTTCAGGTTTACTGTATCCCTTGCAATTTCTTATTGACGATGAAACACAGAAATTGCATCTGATTTTAATACAAAAGGCACAATGATGCCTTAAGTACAAGAGGACTGACACTCTAACTTTCTATGATTTGAGCCTCTCCTGTGAGTCCAGTGTTAGATTCCGACGCTTCACTTCAGGCTTACTGTATCCCTTGGACCTTCATATTGACGATGAAACACAGAAATTGCATCCGAATTTAATACAAAAGGCAGAATGCCGACTTAAGTACAAGAGTACTGACACTATAACTTTCTATGATGTGAACCTCTCCTGTGGGTCCAGTTTTAGATTCCGATGCTTCACTTCAGGTTTACTGTATCCCTTGGACCTTCTTATTGACGATGAAACACAGAAATCGCATCCGAATTTAATACAAAAGGCACAATGCCGACTTAAGTACAAGAGGACTGACACTCTAACTTTCTGTGATTTGAACCTCTCCTGTGAGTCCAGTTTTTGTTGCCGAGGCTTCACTTCAGGTTTACTGTATCCATGGGACCTTCTTATTGACGATGAAACACAAATATTGCATCGGAAAAAATACAAAAGGCACAATGCCGACTTAAGTACAAGAAGACAGACACTCTAACTTTCTATGATTTGAGCCACTCCTGTGAGGCCAGTTTTAGATTCTGATGCTTCACTTCAGGTTTACTGTATCCCTTGGACCTTATTATTGACGATGAAACACAGAAATTGCATCCGAATTTAATGCAAAAGGCACAATGCCGACTGAAGTACAAGAGGACTGACACTCTAACTTTCTATGATTTGAACCACTCCTGTGAGTCCCGTTTTAGATTCCGATGCTTCACTTCAGTTTTACTGTATCCCTTAGACCTGCTTATAAACGATGAAACACAGAAATCGCATCCGAATTTAATACAAAAGGCACAAAGCCGACTTAAGTACAAGGGGTCTGACACTCTAACTTTCTGTGATTTGAACTACTCCTGTGAGGCCAGTTTTAGATTTTGATGCTTCACTTCAGGTTTAATGTATCCCTTGGACCTTCTTATTGACGATGAAACACAGGAATTGCATCCGAATTTAATAAAAAAGGCACAATGCCGACTTAAGTACAAGAGGACTGACACATTACTTTCTCTGATTTGAACCTCTCCTGTGAGTCCAGTTTTTGTTGCCGAGGCTTCACTTCAGGTTTACTGTATACATTGGACCTTCTTATTGACGATGAAACACAGAAATTGCATCCGAAATTAATACAAAAGGCACAATGCCGACTTAAGTACAAGAGGACAGGCACTCTAACTTTCTGTGATTTGAACCACTCCTGTGAGGCCAGTTTTAGATTCCGATGCTTCACTTCACGTTTGATGTATCCCTTGGACCTTATTATTGACGATGAAACATAGAAATTGCATCCGAATTTAATACAAGAAGCACATTGCCGACTTAAGTACAAGAGGACTGACACTCTAACTTTCTTTGATTTGAACCTCTCCTGTGAGCCCAGTTTTAGATTCCGATGCTTCACTTCAGGTTTACTGTATCCCTTGGATCTTCTTATTGACGATAAAACACAGAAATTGCATCCGAATTGAATACAAAAGGCACAATGCCGGCTTAAGTACAGGAGGACCAACACTCTAACTTTCTATGATTTGAACCTCTCCTGTGATTCCAGTTTTAGATTCCGATGCTTCACTTCAGCTTTACTGTATCCCTTGGACCTTCTTATTGACGATGAAACTCAGAAATTGCATCCGAATTTAATACAAAAGGCACAATGCCGACTTAAGTACAAGAGGACTGACTCTCTAAATTTCTCTGATTTGAACCTCTCCTGTGGGTCCAGTTTTAGATTCCGATGCTTCACTTCCGGTTTACTGTATTCTTTGGACTTTCTTATTGACGATGTAACACAGAAATTGCATCTGATTTTAATACATAAGGCACAATGATGACTTAAGTACAAGAGGACTGACACTCTAACTTTCTATGATTTGAACCTCTCCTGTGAGTCCAGTGTTAGATTCCGAGGCTTCACTTCAGGTTTACTTTATTCCTTGGACCTTCTTATTGACGATGAAACACAGATATTGGATCCGAATTTAATACAAAGGCACAATGCCGACTTAAGTACAATAGGTCTGACACTCTAACTTTCTATGATGTGAACCTCTCCTGTGGTTCCAGTGTTAGATTCCGAGGCTTCACTTCAGGTTTACTGTATCCCTTGGACCTTCTTATTGACGATGAAACACAGAAATTGCATCCGAATTTAATACAAAAGGCACAATGCCGGCTTAAGTACAAGAGGACCGACACTCTAACTTTCTATGATTTGAACCTCTCCTGTGATTCCAGTTTTAGATTCCGATGCTTCACTACAGCTTTACTGTATCCCTTGGACCTTCTTATTGACGATGAAACACAGAAATTGCATCCGAATTTAATACAAAAGGCACAATGCCGACTTAAGCACAAGAGGACTGACACTCTAACTTTCTATTATTTGAACCTCTCCTGTGAGTCCAGTTTCAGATTCTGATACTTCACTTCAGGTTTACTGTATCCCTTGGACTTTCTTATTGACGATGAAACACAGAAATTGCATCTGATTTTAATACAAAAGGCACAATGATGACTTAAGTACAAGAGGACTGACAGTCTAACTTTCTATGATTTGAACCTCTCCTGTGAGTCCAGTGTTAGATTCCGACGCTTCACTTCAGGCTTACTGTATCCCTTGGACCTTCTTATTGACGATGAAACACAGAAATTGCATCCGAATTTAATACAAAAGGCACAATGCCGACTTAAGTACAAGAGGACTGACACTCTAACTTTCTATGATGTGAACCTCTCCTGTGGGTCCAGTTTTAGATTCCGATGCTTCACTTCAGGTTTACTGTATCACTTGGACCTTCTTATTGACGATGAAACACAAATATTGCATCCGAAATTATTACAAAAGGCACAATGCCGACTTAAGTACAAGAAGGCAGACACTCTAACTTTCTATGATTTGAGCCACTCCTGTGAGGCCAGTTTTAGATTCCGATGCTTCACTTCAGGTTTACTGTATCCCTTGGACCTAAGTATTGACGATGAAACACAGAAATTGCATCCGAATTTCATACAAAAGTCACATTGCTGACTGAAGTACAAGAGGACTGACACTCTAACTTTCTCTGATTTGAACCACTCCTGTGAGTCCAGTTTTAGATTCCGATGCTTCACTTCAGGTTTACTGTATGCCTTTGACTTTCTTATTGACGATGAAACACATGATCTGCATTCGATTTCAATACAAAAGGCACAATGCCGACTTAAGTACAAGAGGACTGACACTCTAACATTCTATGATTTGAACCTCTCCTGTGAGTCCAGTGTTAGATTCCGAGGCTTCACTTCCGGTTTACTGTATCACTTGGACCTTCTGATTGACGATGAAACACAGAATTTGCATCCGAATTTAATACAAAAGGCACAAAGCCGACTTAAGTACAAGAGGTCTGACACTCTAACTTTCTATGATGTGAACCTCTCCTGTGAGTCCAGTGTTAGATTCTGAGGCTTCACTTCAGGTTTACTGTATCCCTTGGACCTTCTTATTGACGATGAACACAGGAATTGCATCCGAATTTAATACAAAAGGCACAATTCCGACTTAAGTACAGGAGGACTGACACTCTAACTTTCTATGATTTGAACCACTCCTGTGAGTCCCGTTTTAGATTCCGATGCTTCACTTCAGTTTTACTGTAGCCCTTGGACCTGCTTATAAACGATGAAACACAGAAATTAAATCAGAGTTTAATACAAAAGGCACAATGCCGACTTAAGTACAAGGGGACTGACACTCTAACTTTCTATGATTTGAACCTTTTCTGTGTGTCCAGTTGTAGATTTCCGATGCTTCACTTCAGGTTTACTGTATCCCTTGGACCATCTTATACACGATGAAATACAGAAATTACATCCGAATTTAATACAAAAGGCAGAATGCCGACTTAAGTACAAGAGGACTGACACTCTAACTTTCTATGATTTTAACCTCTCCTGTGAGTCCAGTTTTAGATTCCGATGCTTCGCTTCAGGTTTACTGTATCACTTGGACCTTCTTATTGACGATGAAACACAAAAATTTGCATCCGATCTTAATACAAAAGGCACAATGCCGGCTTAAGTACAAGAGGACTGACACTCTAACTTTCTCTGATTTGAACCTCTCCTGTGAGACCAGTTTTAGATTCCGATGCTTCACTTCAGGTTTACTGTATCCCTTCGACTATCTTATTGACGATGAACCACATAAATTGCATCCGATTTTAATACAAAAGGCACAATGCCGACTTAAGTACAAGAGGACTGACACTCTAACATTCTATGATTTGAACCTCTCCTGTGAGTCAAGTGTTAGATTCCAAGGCTTCACTTCCGGTTTACTGTATCACTTGGACGTTCTTATTGACGATGATACACAGAAATTGCATCCGAATTTAATACAAAAGGCACAATGCCGACTTAAGTACAAGAGGACTGACACATTACTTTCTCTGATTTGAACCTCTCCTGTGAGTCCAGTTTTTGTTGCCGAGGCTTCACTTCAGGTTTACTGTATACATTGGACCTTCTTATTGACAATGAAACACAGAAATTGCATCCGAAATTAATACAAAAGGCCCAATGCCGACTTAAGTACAAGAGGACAGACACTCTAACTTTCTATGATTTGAACCTTTCCTGTGGGTCCAGTTGTAGATTCCGATGTTTCACTTCAGGTTTACTGTATCCCTTGGACCATCTTATTGACGATGAAACACAGAAATTGCATCCGAATTTAATGCAAAAGGCACAATGCCGACTGAAGTACAAGAGGACTGACACTCTAACTTTCTATGATTTGAACCACTCCTGTGAGTCCCGTTTTAGATTCCGATGCTTCACTTCAGTTTTACTGTATCCCTTAGACCTGCTTATAAACGATGAAACACAGAAATTACATCAGAATTTAATACAAAAGGCACAATGCCGACTTAAGTACAAGGGGACTGACACTCTAAATTTCTCTGATTTGAACCTCTCCTGTGGGTCCAGTTTTAGATTCCGATGCTTCACTTCAGGTTTACTGTATCCCTTGCAATTTCTTATTGACGATGAAACACAGAAATTGCATCTGATTTTAAACAAAAGGCACAATGATGCCTTAAGTACAAGAGAACTGACACTATAACTTTCTATGATTTGAACCTCTCCTGTGAGTCCAGTGTTAGATTCCGACGCTTCACTTCAGGCTTACTGTATCCCTTGGACCTTCTTATTGACGATGAAACACAGAAATTGCATCCGAATTTAATACAAAAGGCACAATGCCGACTTCAGTACAAGAGGACTGACACTCTAACTTTCTATGATGTGAACCTCTCCTGTGGGTCCAGTTTTAGATTCCGATGCTTCACTTCAGGTTTACTGTATCACTTGGACCTTCTTATTGACGATGAAACACAAATATTGCATCCGAAATTAATACAAAAGGCACAATGCCGACTTAAGTACAAGAAGGCAGACACTCTAACTTTCTATGATTTGAGCCACTCCTGTGAGGCCAGTTTTAGATTCCGATGCTTCACTTCAGTTTTACTGTATCCCTTGGACCTAATTATTGACGATGAAACACAGAAATTGCATCCGAATTTCATACAAAAGTCACATTGCCGACTGAAGTACAAGAGGACTGACACTCTAACTTTCTCTGATTTGAACCACTCCTGTGAGTCCAGTTTTAGATTCCGATGCTTCACTTCAGGTTTACTGTATGCCTTTGACTTTCTTATTGACGATGAAACACATGATCTGCATTCGATTTTAATACAAAAGGCACAATGCCGACTTAAGTACAAGAGGACCGACACTCTAACATTCTATGATTTGAACCTCTCCTGTGAGTCCAGTGATAGATTCCGAGGCTTCACTTCCGGTTTACTGTATCACTTGGACCTTCTGATTGACGATGAAACACAGAAATCGCATCCGAATTTAATACAAAAGGCACAAAGCCGACTTAAGTACAAGAGGTCTGACACTCTAACTTTCTATGATGTGAACCTCTCCTGTGAGTCCAGTGTTAGATTCCGAGGCTTCACTTCAGGTTTACTGTATCCCTTGGACCTTCTTATTGACGATGAAACACAGGAATTGCATCCGAATTTAATACAAAAGGCACAATTCCGACTTAAGTACAGGAGGACTGACACTCTAACTTTCTATGATTTGAACCACTCCTGTGAGCCCCGTTATAGATTCCGATGCTTCACTTCAGTTTTACTGTAGCCCTTGGACCTGCTTATAAACGATGAAACACAGAAATTAAGGGGATACGGAATCAGATTTTGGGTTAAAAAATCGAATTTTTTTTTATTGGCGTATTATATTCTGCCATGTTTCCTCTTTAAAATGACGTATCATACATAGCTCTACTACAATTATAACTATTTTATTTTTATATATTTGTGAGATCGGGTATTGCGCTTTAGTTATACACGTCTCTCGTGGCTGACCATGAACTTTTTGGCAGTACCTTTAAAGTGACATGAATTCAAATATCCCGGTTTCCAGCGACTATTTATACACTAGTTGCCCGAAAATGTTTCTCTCTGGTTTCCTCAAGTTACTCTTTGACTTTGTGGCGGGACTGTTTTGTAAACAGTGTGATATAAGAAAGTAGTTGTTGTTGAGTTATTTCGTATTTAGTGCTTCATTTTTCGCAGTGAAAATGCCTAGAGCTAAAGCAAAAGTATTTAAAAAGCGTGTGAACTGGCAAAAGAAAAGAAATAATGATTCATTAGCAAAGCAAAGCAGTTCATCATCATCACTGTTGGAAAATGTGAATCCACTTATTACTGATTTGCCGAACGAACTTACACCAAATGAAAACAGTGCTTCTCATAAAAAACTAAGAGATTTGGAAGAGAAATATAATTTACTTGATAGAGGGAATGAAGTTTTTGAACTCATTGATACGAATTTATTGTGTGAAGCTCTTGAAAACAGTTTGTGCTGCAAAAAATGTCATGGAAACGTTTCTCTGAAAGTAGAATCCCATGTTGGCCTGGCTGCCCAGTTTAATTTAATATGCAGTGTTTGTAAATACAGCTGTAAGTTTCCAAGTTCGGTTTCAGTAACTGTAAATAATGGATACAAGAAAACTGAACTTTATAGTGTAAATATTAGGTTAGTTTATGGATTGCGAGCAATTGGTAATGGCAAAGCAGCTGGTGATATGCTATGTGGTGTTCTAAATCTTCCAAGTGCACCTTCAAAGTTTGAAGCTTACAATTATGTACTAGGATCTGCAGTTGAAGATGTAGCACAGAAGTCAATGCAGGTTGCTGTGGAAGAAGCAGTGGAAGAAAATGACGGCAGTCGTGACCTCACAGTGGCGTTTGATGGCACGTGGCAGAAAAGGGGCCACACCTCCAACAATGGTGTTGTAACAGCAACTAGTGTTGATACTGGCAAGGTTATTGATGTTGCAATAATGTCTAAATACTGTAGGTGCACAGGCAGGCTGAAAAATGAACACAGTGATGACTGTATTGCTAATTATTATGGTAGTAGTGGTGGCATGGAGGTTGCTGGGGTGAAGAAAATTTTTCATCGCTCTTCACAGTGGTATAATGTTCGCTATGTCAAATATCTGGGAGATGGTGACTCTAAAGCATTCAAAGAAGTTTTGGAAAGCAAACCATATGGGAACAGTGTAAATATAAGCAAACTTGAATGTATAGGACATGTGCAGAAGAGAATGGGTGCCAGGCTGAGAAGGTTAAAATCAGTTATGAAAGGGAAAAAACTAGATGATGGGAAAACCTTGGATGGCAGAGGAAGATTGACTGATTCCATAATAAACCACATTCAGAACTGCTATGGCCTTGCAATCAGGCAAAATACAGGCAATCTTGAAGAAATGAGGAGAGCTATATGGGCTTTATATTTCCACACCGCATCCACGGATGAGCATCCGCAACATGGTTTGTGCCCCAAAGGTGAAAACAGCTGGTGTAAATACAATAGGGGACTAACAACAGGAGAGAAATACATTCACCACCACAGTCTACCATCAGCCACCATGGCAGAAATAAAGCCCATTTTCAGAGATCTGGCAGACAGAAGTCTTCTGATGAAATGTCTTCACGGAAAAACGCAGAACCCCAACGAGTGCTTGAATAGTGTGATATGGCATCGTCTCCCAAAAACAGTGTTTGTCGGAATTAATACACTACATTTTGGTGTGTATGATGCTGTGGCAACCTTCAATCTTGGAAATATAACTAAATGCCAGGTCCTTCAAAAGTTGGGTATGTGTGTTGGTTCCCGTATGGTACGTGCTATGTTCTTTTTAGATCAGCACAGACTAAGGCATGCTGATAATATAATCAAGACATTAGTGAAAAAAGCAAGACAGGTGCAGAGGGGTGCCAAAAGAAGACTTGAAGATGATTATGAAGACTGTGAAGGGGGTATTAGCTACGGATCAGGAATGTTTTAATCTTCTTTCTCCGTTTCCCGTAAGTTTACTTTTTACTTCATCTAGGAACATTATCTCAGGTACTGGTCAACCTAGAAGTCTGAAATTTTTATGACGTAGTGACATAGGTCCCTATTACATACTGAAACAACGATTTTTTAATTACTTGATTTACAAAAGACTTAGGGGTGATAGTCTAGTAAAAAGCGATGGAAAAAATTTACTTAAAAATAAATGTACAATATCTCTGTAAGAAAATACTTTGACAATAAACTGTTGTTTCAGTATTGTTGTAACATATGAATGCACATACAGTAAAATTTTTACCTCTCTGTCTCCAGTAGTTTGTGAGAAAATGTTCCCTATAGTAGGCATATATTAACATTGCGGGGATAGGTGATTCCGTATCCCCTTAAATCAGAGTTTAATACAAAAGGCACAATGCCGACTTAAGTACAAGGGGACTGACACTCTAACTTTCTATGATTTGAACCTTTTCTGTGGGTCCAGTTGTAGATTTCCGATGCTTCACTTCAGGTTTACTGTATCCCTTGGACCATCTTATTCACGATGAAATACAGAAATTACATCCGAATTTAATACAAAAGGCAGAATGCCGACTTAAGTACAAGAGGACTGACACTCTAACTTTCTATGATTTTAACCTCTCCTGTGAGTCCAGTTTTAGATTCCGATGCTTCGCTTCAGGTTTACTGTATCACTTGGACCTTCTTATTGACGATGAAACACAAAAATTTGCATCCGAATTTAATACAAAAGGCACAATGCCGGCTTAAGTACAAGAGGACTGACACTCTAACTTTCTCTGATTTGAACCTCTCCTGTGAGACCAGTTTTAGATTCCGATGCTTCACTTCAGGTTTACTGTATCCCTTCGACTATCTTATTGACGATGAAACACAGAAATTGCATCCGATTTTAATACAAAAGGCACAATGCCGCCTTAAGTACAAGAGGACTGACACTCTAACATTCTATGATTTGAACCTCTCCTGTGAGTCAAGTGTTAGATTCCGAGGCTTCACTTCCGGTTTACTGTATCACTTGGACCTTCTGATTGACGATGAAACACAGAAATTGCATCCGAATTTAATACAAAAGGCACAATGCCGACTTAAGTACAAGAGGACTGACACACTAACTTTCTCTGATTTGAACCTTTCCTGTGAGTCCAGTCTTAGATTCCGATGCTTCACTTCTGGTTTACTGTATCTCTTGGACCTTCTTATTGACGATGAAGCACAGAAATTGCATCCGATTTTAATACAAAAGGCACAATGCCGACTTAAGTACAAGAGGACTGACACTCTAACTTTCTATGATTCGAACCTCTCCTGTGATTCAAGTTTTTGTTGCTGAGGCTTCACTTCAGGATTACTGTATCCCTTGGACCTTCTTATTGACGATGAAACACAGAAATTGCATCCGAGATTAATACAAAAGGCACAATGATGCCTTAAGTACAAGAGGACTGACACTCTAACTTTCTATGATTTGAACCTCTCCTGTGAGTCCAGTGTTAGATTCCGACGCTTCACTTCAGGCTTACTGTATCCGTTGGACCTTCTTATTGACGATGAAACACAGAAATTGCATCCGAATTTAATACAAAAGGCACAATGCCGACTTCAGTACAAGAGGACTGACACTCTAACTTTCTATGATGTGAACCTCTCCTGTGGGTCCAGTTTTAGATTCCGATGCTTCACTTCAGGTTTACTGTATCACTTGGACCTTCTTATTGACGATGAAACACAAATATTGCATCCGAAATTAATACAAAAGGCACAATGCCGACTTAAGTACAAGAAGGCAGACACTCTAACTTTCTATGATTTGAGCCACTCCTGTGAGGCCAGTTTTAGATTCCGATGCTTCACTTCAGGTTTACTGTATCCCTTGGACCTAATTATTGACGATGAAACACAGAAATTGCATCCGAATTTCATACAAAAGTCACATTGCCGACTGAAGTACAAGAGGACTGACACTCTAACTTTCTCTGATTTGAACCACTCCTGTGAGTCCAGTTTTAGATTCCGATGCTTCACTTCAGGTTTACTGTATGCCTTTGACTTTCTTATTGACGATGAAACACATGATCTGCATTCGATTTTAATACAAAAGGCACAATGCCGACTTAAGTACAAGAGGACCGACACTCTAACATTCTATGATTTGAACCTCTCTTGTGAGTCCAGTGATAGATTCCGAGGCTTCACTTCCGGTTTACTGTATCACTTGGACCTTCTGATTGACGATGAAACACAGAAATCGCATCCGAATTTAATACAAAAGGCACAAAGCCGACTTAAGTACAAGAGGTCTGACACTCTAACTTTCTATGATGTGAACCTCTCCTGTGAGTCCAGTGTTAGATTCCGAGGCTTCACTTCAGGTTTACTGTATCCCTTGGACCATCTTATTGACGATGAAACACAGGAATTGCATCCGAATTTAATACAAAAGGCACAATTCCGACTTAAGTACAGGAGGACTGACACTCTAACTTTCTATGATTTGAACCACTCCTGTGAGCCCCGTTTTAGATTCCGATGCTTCACTTCAGTTTTACTGTAGCCCTTGGACCTGCTTATTAACGATGAAACACAGAAATTAAATCAGAGTTTAATACAAAAGGCACAATGCCGACTTAAGTACAAGGGGACTGACACTCTAACTTTCTATGATTTGAACCTTTTCTGTGGGTCCAGTTGTAGATTTCCGATGCTTCACTTCAGGTTTACTGTATCCCTTGGACCATCTTATTCACGATGAAATACAGAAATTACATCCGAATTTAATACAAAAGGCAGAATGCCGACTTAAGTACAAGAGGACTGACACTCTAACTTTCTATGATTTTAACCTCTCCTGTGAGTCCAGTTTTAGATTCCGATGCTTCGCTTCAGGTTTACTGTATCACTTGGACCTTCTTATTGACGATGAAACACAAAAATTTGCATCCGAATTTAATACAAAAGGCACAATGCCGGCTTAAGTACAAGAGGACTGACACTCTAACTTTCTCTGATTTGAACCTCTCCTGTGAGACCAGTTTTAGATTCCGATGCTTCACTTCAGGTTTACTGTATCCCTTCGACTATCTTATTGACGATGAAACACAGAAATTGCATCCGATTTTAATACAAAAGGCACAATGCCGACTTAAGTACAAGAGGACTGACACTCTAACATTCTATGATTTGAACCTCTCCTGTGAGTCAAGTGTTAGATTCCGAGGCTTCACTTCCGGTTTACTGTATCACTTGGGCCTTCTGATTGACGATGAAACACAGAAATAGCATCCGAATTTAATACAAAAGGCACAATGCCGACTTAAGTACAAGAGGACTGACACACTAACTTTCTCTGATTTGAACCTTTCCTGTGAGTCCAGTCTTAGATTCCGATGCTTCACTTCTGGTTTACTGTATCTCTTGGACCTTCTTATTGACGATGAAGCACAGAAATTGCATCCGATTTTAATACAAAAGGCACAATGCCGACTTAGGTACAAGAGGACTGACACTCTAACTTTCTTTGATTTGAACCTCTCCTGTGATTCAAGTTTTTGTTGCTGAGGCTTCACTTCAGGTTTACTGTATCCCTTGGACCTTCTTATTGACGATGAAACACAGAAATTGCATCCGAGATTAATACAAAAGGCACAATGATGCCTTAAGTACAAGAGGACTGACACTCTAACTTTCTATGATTTGAACCTCTCCTGTGAGTCCAGTGTTAGATTCCGACGCTTCACTTCAGGCTTCCTGAATCCCTTGGACCTTCTTATTGACGATGAAACACAGAAATTGCATCCGAATTTAATACAAAAGGCACAATGCCGACTTAAGTACAAGAGGACTGACACTCTAACTTTCCATGATGTGAACCTCTCCTGTGAGTCCATTGTTAGATTCCGAGGCTTCACTTCAGGTTTACTGTATCCCTTGGACCTTCTTATTGACGATGAAACACAGAAATCGCATCCGAATTTAATACAAAAGGCACAATGCCGACTTAAGTACAAGAGGACTGACACTCTAACTTTCTGTGATTTGAACTTCTCCAATGAGTCCAGTTTTTGTTGCCGAGGCTTCACTTCAGGTTTACTGTATCCATTCGACCTTCTTATTGACGAAGATGCCCAGAAATTGCATCCGATTTTAATATAAAAGGCACAATGCCGACTTAAGTACAAGAGGACTGACACTCTAACTTTCTGTGATTTGAACCTCTCCTGTGAGTCCAGTTTTTGTTGCCGAGGCTTCACTTCAGGTTTACTGTATCCATTGGACCTTCTTATTGACGATGAAACACAAATATTGCATCCGAAATTAATACAAAAGGCACAATGCCGACTTAAGTACAAGAAGACAGACACTCTAACTTTCTATGATTTGAGCCACTCCTGTGAGGCCAGTTTTAGATTCCGATGCTTCACTTCAGGTTTTGTATCCCTTGGACCTTATTATTGAGGATGAAACACAGAAATTGCATCCGAATTTAATACAAAAGTCACATTGCCGACTGAAGTACAAGAGGACTGACACACTAACTTTCTCTGATTTGAACCTCTCCTGTGAGTCCAGTTTCAGATTCCGATGCTTCACTTCAGGTTTACTGTATGCCTTCGACTTTCTTATTGACGATGAAACACATGATCTGCATTCGATTTTAATACAAAAGGCACAATGCCGACTTAAGTACAAGAGGACTGACCCTCTAACATTTTATGATTTGAACCTCTCCTGTGAGTCCAGTGTTAGATTCCGAGGCTTCACTTCCGGTTTACTGTATCACTTGGACCTTCCGATTGACGATGAAACACAGAAATTGCATCCGAATTTAATACAAAAGGCACAAAGCCGACTTAAGTACAAGAGGACTGACACTCTAACTTTCTCTGATTTGAACCTCTCCTGTGACTCCAGTTTTAGATTCCGATGCTTCACTTCAGGTTTACTGTATCCCTTCGACTTTCTTATTGACTATGAAACACCGAAATTGCATCCGATTTTAATACAAAAGGCACAATGCCGACTTAAGTACAACAGGACTGACACTCTAAATTTCTATGATTTGAACCTCTCCTGTGAGTCCAGTGTTAGATTCCGAGGCTTCACTTCAGGTTTACTGTATCACTTGGACTTTCTGATTGACGATGACACACAGAAATTGCATCCGAATTTAATACAAACGGCACAATGCCGACTAAAGTACAAGAGGACTGACACACTAACTTTCTCTGATTTGAACCTCTCCTGTGAGTCCAGTTGTAGATTCCGATGCTTCACTTCAGGTTTACTGTATCCCTTGGACGTTCTTATTGACGATGAAGCACAGAAATTGCATCCGATTTTAATACAAAAGGCACAATGCCGACTTAAGTACAAGAGGACTGACACTCTAACTTTCTATGATTTGAACCTCTCCTGTGAGTCAAGTTTTTGTTGCTGAGGCTTCACTTCAGGTTTACTGTATCCCTTGGACCTTCTTATTGACGATGAAACACAGAAATTGCTTCCGAGATTAATACAAAAGGCACAATGCCGACTTAAGTACAAGAGGACTGACACTCTAACATTCTATGATTTGAACCTCTCCTGTGAGTCCAGTGTTAGATTCCGAGGCTTCACTTCCGGTTTACTGTATCACTTGGACCTTCTGATTGACGATGAAACACAGAAATTGCATCCGAATTTAATACAAAAGGCACAATGCCGACTTAAGTACAAAAGGTCTGACACACTAACTTTCTCTGATTTGAACCTCTCCTGTGAGTTCAGTTTTAGATTCCGATGCTTCACTTCAGGTTTACTGTATCTCTTGGACCTTCTTATTGACGATGAAGCACAGAAATTGCATCCGATTTTAATACAAAAGGCACAATGCCGACTTAAGTAGAAGAGGACTGACACTCTAACTTTCTATGACTTGAACCTCTCCTGTGAGTCACGTTTTTGTTGCTGAGGCTTCACTTCAGGTTTACTGTATCCCTTGGACCTTCTTATTGACGATGAAACACAGAAATTGCATCCAAAATTAATACAAAAGGCACAATGCCGACTTAAGTACAAGAGGACTGACACACAAACTTTCTCGGATTTGAACCTCTCCTGTACGTCCAGTTTTAGATTCTGATGCTTCACTTCAGATTGACTGTATCCCTTGGACCTTCTTATTGACGATTAAACACAGACATTGCGTCCGAATTTAATACAAAAGGCACAATGCCGACTTAAGTACAAGAGGACTGACACTCTAACTTTCTATGATGTGAACCTCTCCTGTGAGTCCTGTGTTAGATTCTGAGGCTTCACTTCAGGTTTACTGTATCCCTTGGACCTTCTTATTGACGATGAAACACAGAAATTGCATCCGACTTTAATACAAAAGGCACAATGCCGACTTAAGTACAAGAGGACTGACACTCTAACTTTCTATGATTTGAGCCACTCCTGTGAGTCCCGTTTTAGATTCCGATGCTTCACTTCAGTTTTACTGTAGCCCTTAGACCTGCTTATAAACGATGAAACACAGAAATTACATCAGAATTTAATACAAAAGGCACAATGCCGACTTATGTACAAGGGGACTGACACTCTAAATTTCTCTGATTTGAACCTCTCCTGTGGGTCCAGTTTTAGATTCCGATGCTTCACTTCAGGTTTACTGTATCCCTTGGAATTTCTTATTGACGATGAAACACAGAAATTGCATCTGATTTTAATACAAAAGGCACAATGATGACTTAAGTACAAGAGGACTGACACTCTAACTTTCTATGATTTGAACATCTCCTGTGAGTCCAGTGTTAGATTCCGAGGCTTCTCTTCAGGTTTACTGTATCCCTTGGACCTTCTTATTGACGATGAAACACAGAAATTGCATCCGAATTAAATACAAAAGGCACAATGCCGACTTAAGTACAAGAGGACTGACACTCTAACTTTCTATGATGTGAACCTCTGCTGTGAGTCCAGTGTTAGATTCCGAGGCTTCACTTCAGGTTTACTGTATCCATTGGACCTTCTTATTGACGATGAAGCCCAGAAATTGCATCCGATTTTAATACAAAAGGCACAATGCCGACTTAAGTACAAGAGGACTGACACTGTAACTTTCTGTGATTTGAACCTCTCCTGTGAGTCCAGTTTTGGTTGCCGAGGCTTCACTTCAGGTTTACTGTATCCATTGGACCTTCTTATTGACGATGAAACACAAATATTGCATCCGAAATTAATACAAAAGGCACAATGCCGACTTAAGTACAAGAAGACAGACACTCTAACTTTCTATGATTTGAGCCACTCCTGTGAGGCCAGTTTTAGATTCCGATGCTTCACTTCGGGTTTACTGTATCGCTTGGACCTTATTATTGACGATGAAACACAGAAATTGCATCCGAATTTAAGACAAAAGGCACATTGCCGACTTAAGTACAAGAGGACTGACAGTCTAACTTTCTCTGATTTGAACCTCTCCTGTGAGTCCAGTTTTAGATTCCGATGCTTCACTTCAGGTTTACTGTATGCCTTCGACTTTCTTATTGACGATGAAACACATAATCTGCATTCGATTTTAATACAAAAGGCACAATGCCGACTTAAGTACAAGAGGACTGACACTCTAACATTCTATGATTTGAACCTCTCCTGTGAGTCCAGTGTTAGATTCCGAGGCTTCACTTCCGGTTTACTGTATCACTTGGACCTTCTGATTGACGATGAAACACAGAAATTGCATCCGAATTTAATACAAAAGGCACAATGCCGACTTAAGTACAAAAGGTCTGACACACTAACTTTCTCTGATTTGAACCTCTCCTGTGAGTTCAGTTTTAGATTCCGATGCTTCACTTCAGGTTTACTGTATCTCTTGGACCTTCTTATTGACGATGAAGCACAGAAATTGCATCCGATTTTAATACAAAAGGCACAATGCCGACTTAAGTAGAAGAGGACTGACACTCTAACTTTCTATGACTTGAACCTCTCCTGTGAGTCACGTTTTTGTTGCTGAGGCTTCACTTCAGGTTTACTGTATCCCTTGGACCTTCTTATTGACGATGAAACACAGAAATTGCATCCAAAATTAATACAAAAGGCACAATGCCGACTTAAGTACAAGAGGACTGACACACAAACTTTCTCGGATTTGAACCTCTCCTGTACGTCCAGTTTTAGATTCTGATGCTTCACTTCAGATTGACTGTATCCCTTGGACCTTCTTATTGACGATTAAACACAGACATTGCGTCCGAATTTAATACAAAAGGCACAATGCCGACTTAAGTACAAGAGGACTGACACTCTAACTTTCTATGATGTGAACCTCTCCTGTGAGTCCTGTGTTAGATTCTGAGGCTTCACTTCAGGTTTACTGTATCCCTTGGACCTTCTTATTGACGATGAAACACAGAAATTGCATCCGACTTTAATACAAAAGGCACAATGCCGACTTAAGTACAAGAGGACTGACACTCTAACTTTCTATGATTTGAGCCACTCCTGTGAGTCCCGTTTTAGATTCCGATGCTTCACTTCAGTTTTACTGTAGCCCTTAGACCTGCTTATAAACGATGAAACACAGAAATTACATCAGAATTTAATACAAAAGGCACAATGCCGACTTATGTACAAGGGGACTGACACTCTAAATTTCTCTGATTTGAACCTCTCCTGTGGGTCCAGTTTTAGATTCCGATGCTTCACTTCAGGTTTACTGTATCCCTTGGAATTTCTTATTGACGATGAAACACAGAAATTGCATCTGATTTTAATACAAAAGGCACAATGATGACTTAAGTACAAGAGGACTGACACTCTAACTTTCTATGATTTGAACATCTCCTGTGAGTCCAGTGTTAGATTCCGAGGCTTCTCTTCAGGTTTACTGTATCCCTTGGACCTTCTTATTGACGATGAAACACAGAAATTGCATCCGAATTAAATACAAAAGGCACAATGCCGACTTAAGTACAAGAGGACTGACACTCTAACTTTCTATGATGTGAACCTCTGCTGTGAGTCCAGTGTTAGATTCCGAGGCTTCACTTCAGGTTTACTGTATCCATTGGACCTTCTTATTGACGATGAAGCCCAGAAATTGCATCCGATTTTAATACAAAAGGCACAATGCCGACTTAAGTACAAGAGGACTGACACTGTAACTTTCTGTGATTTGAACCTCTCCTGTGAGTCCAGTTTTGGTTGCCGAGGCTTCACTTCAGGTTTACTGTATCCATTGGACCTTCTTATTGACGATGAAACACAAATATTGCATCCGAAATTAATACAAAAGGCACAATGCCGACTTAAGTACAAGAAGACAGACACTCTAACTTTCTATGATTTGAGCCACTCCTGTGAGGCCAGTTTTAGATTCCGATGCTTCACTTCGGGTTTACTGTATCGCTTGGACCTTATTATTGACGATGAAACACAGAAATTGCATCCGAATTTAAGACAAAAGGCACATTGCCGACTTAAGTACAAGAGGACTGACAGTCTAACTTTCTCTGATTTGAACCTCTCCTGTGAGTCCAGTTTTAGATTCCGATGCTTCACTTCAGGTTTACTGTATGCCTTCGACTTTCTTATTGACGATGAAACACATAATCTGCATTCGATTTTAATACAAAAGGCACAATGCCGACTTAAGTACAAGAGGACTGACACTCTAACATTCTATGATTTGAACCTCTCCTGTGAGTCCAGTGTTAGATTCCGATGCTTCACTTCAGGTTTACTGAATCCCTTCGACTTTCTTATTGACGATGAAACACAGAAATTGCATCCGATTTTAATACAAAAGGCACAATGCCGACTTAAGTAGAAGAGGACTGACACTCTAACTTTCTATGATTTGAACCTCTCCTGTGAGTCCAGTGTTAGATTCCGAGGCTTCACTTCAGGTTTACTGTATCACTTGGACTTTCTGATTGACGATGAAACACAGAAATTGCATCCGAATTTAATACAAAAGGCACAATGCCGACTTAAGTACAAGAGGACTGACACACTAACTTTCTCTGATTTGAACCTCTCCTGTGAGTCCAGTTTTAGATTCCGATTCATCACTTCAGGTTTAGTGTGTCCCTTGGACCTTCTTATTGACGATGAAGCACAGAAATTGCGTCCGATTTTAATAAAAAAGGCACAATGCCGACTTAAGTACAAGGGGACTGACACTCTAATTTTCTATGATTTGAACCTCTCCTGTGTGTCCAGTTTTAGATTCCGATACTTCACTTCAGGTTTACTGCATCCCTTGGACCTTCTTATTGACGATGAAACACAGAAATTGCATCCGAATTTAATACAAAAGGCACAATGCCGGCTTAAGTACAAGAGGACTGACACTCTAACTTTCTCTGATTTGAACATCTCCTGTGAGTCCAGTTTTAGATTCCGATGCTTCACTTCAGGTTTACTGTATCACTTGGACTTTCTGATTGACGATGACACACAGAAATTGCATCCGAATTTAATACAAACGGCACAATGCCGACTAAAGTACAAGAGGACTGACACACTAACTTTCTCTGATTTGAACCTCTCCTGTGAGTCCAGTTGTAGATTCCGATGCTTCACTTCAGGTTTACTGTATCCCTTGGACGTTCTTATTGACGATGAAGCACAGAAATTGCATCCGATTTTAATACAAAAGGCACAATGCCGACTTAAGTACAAGAGGACTGACACTCTAACTTTCTATGATTTGAACCTCTCCTGTGAGTCAAGTTTTTGTTGCTGAGGCTTCACTTCAGGTTTACTGTATCCCTTGGACCTTCTTATTGACGATGAAACACAGAAATTGCTTCCGAGATTAATACAAAAGGCACAATGCCGACTTAAGTACAAGAGGACTGACACTCTAACATTCTATGATTTGAACCTCTCCTGTGAGTCCAGTGTTAGATTCCGAGGCTTCACTTCCGGTTTACTGTATCACTTGGACCTTCTGATTGACGATGAAACACAGAAATTGCATCCGAATTTAATACAAAAGGCACAATGCCGACTTAAGTACAAAAGGTCTGACACACTAACTTTCTCTGATTTGAACCTCTCCTGTGAGTTCAGTTTTAGATTCCGATGCTTCACTTCAGGTTTACTGTATCTCTTGGACCTTCTTATTGACGATGAAGCACAGAAATTGCATCCGATTTTAATACAAAAGGCACAATGCCGACTTAAGTAGAAGAGGACTGACACTCTAACTTTCTATGACTTGAACCTCTCCTGTGAGTCACGTTTTTGTTGCTGAGGCTTCACTTCAGGTTTACTGTATCCCTTGGACCTTCTTATTGACGATGAAACACAGAAATTGCATCCAAAATTAATACAAAAGGCACAATGCCGACTTAAGTACAAGAGGACTGACACACAAACTTTCTCGGATTTGAACCTCTCCTGTACGTCCAGTTTTAGATTCTGATGCTTCACTTCAGATTGACTGTATCCCTTGGACCTTCTTATTGACGATTAAACACAGACATTGCGTCCGAATTTAATACAAAAGGCACAATGCCGACTTAAGTACAAGAGGACTGACACTCTAACTTTCTATGATGTGAACCTCTCCTGTGAGTCCTGTGTTAGATTCTGAGGCTTCACTTCAGGTTTACTGTATCCCTTGGACCTTCTTATTGACGATGAAACACAGAAATTGCATCCGACTTTAATACAAAAGGCACAATGCCGACTTAAGTACAAGAGGACTGACACTCTAACTTTCTATGATTTGAGCCACTCCTGTGAGTCCCGTTTTAGATTCCGATGCTTCACTTCAGTTTTACTGTAGCCCTTAGACCTGCTTATAAACGATGAAACACAGAAATTACATCAGAATTTAATACAAAAGGCACAATGCCGACTTATGTACAAGGGGACTGACACTCTAAATTTCTCTGATTTGAACCTCTCCTGTGGGTCCAGTTTTAGATTCCGATGCTTCACTTCAGGTTTACTGTATCCCTTGGAATTTCTTATTGACGATGAAACACAGAAATTGCATCTGATTTTAATACAAAAGGCACAATGATGACTTAAGTACAAGAGGACTGACACTCTAACTTTCTATGATTTGAACATCTCCTGTGAGTCCAGTGTTAGATTCCGAGGCTTCTCTTCAGGTTTACTGTATCCCTTGGACCTTCTTATTGACGATGAAACACAGAAATTGCATCCGAATTAAATACAAAAGGCACAATGCCGACTTAAGTACAAGAGGACTGACACTCTAACTTTCTATGATGTGAACCTCTGCTGTGAGTCCAGTGTTAGATTCCGAGGCTTCACTTCAGGTTTACTGTATCCATTGGACCTTCTTATTGACGATGAAGCCCAGAAATTGCATCCGATTTTAATACAAAAGGCACAATGCCGACTTAAGTACAAGAGGACTGACACTGTAACTTTCTGTGATTTGAACCTCTCCTGTGAGTCCAGTTTTGGTTGCCGAGGCTTCACTTCAGGTTTACTGTATCCATTGGACCTTCTTATTGACGATGAAACACAAATATTGCATCCGAAATTAATACAAAAGGCACAATGCCGACTTAAGTACAAGAAGACAGACACTCTAACTTTCTATGATTTGAGCCACTCCTGTGAGGCCAGTTTTAGATTCCGATGCTTCACTTCGGGTTTACTGTATCGCTTGGACCTTATTATTGACGATGAAACACAGAAATTGCATCCGAATTTAAGACAAAAGGCACATTGCCGACTTAAGTACAAGAGGACTGACAGTCTAACTTTCTCTGATTTGAACCTCTCCTGTGAGTCCAGTTTTAGATTCCGATGCTTCACTTCAGGTTTACTGTATGCCTTCGACTTTCTTATTGACGATGAAACACATAATCTGCATTCGATTTTAATACAAAAGGCACAATGCCGACTTAAGTACAAGAGGACTGACACTCTAACATTCTATGATTTGAACCTCTCCTGTGAGTCCAGTGTTAGATTCCGATGCTTCACTTCAGGTTTACTGAATCCCTTCGACTTTCTTATTGACGATGAAACACAGAAATTGCATCCGATTTTAATACAAAAGGCACAATGCCGACTTAAGTAGAAGAGGACTGACACTCTAACTTTCTATGATTTGAACCTCTCCTGTGAGTCCAGTGTTAGATTCCGAGGCTTCACTTCAGGTTTACTGTATCACTTGGACTTTCTGATTGACGATGAAACACAGAAATTGCATCCGAATTTAATACAAAAGGCACAATGCCGACTTAAGTACAAGAGGACTGACACACTAACTTTCTCTGATTTGAACCTCTCCTGTGAGTCCAGTTTTAGATTCCGATTCATCACTTCAGGTTTAGTGTGTCCCTTGGACCTTCTTATTGACGATGAAGCACAGAAATTGCGTCCGATTTTAATAAAAAAGGCACAATGCCGACTTAAGTACAAGGGGACTGACACTCTAATTTTCTATGATTTGAACCTCTCCTGTGTGTCCAGTTTTAGATTCCGATACTTCACTTCAGGTTTACTGCATCCCTTGGACCTTCTTATTGACGATGAAACACAGAAATTGCATCCGAATTTAATACAAAAGGCACAATGCCGGCTTAAGTACAAGAGGACTGACACTCTAACTTTCTCTGATTTGAACATCTCCTGTGAGTCCAGTTTTAGATTCCGATGCTTCACTTCAGGTTTACTGTATACATTGGACCTTCTTATTGACGATGAAACACAGATATTGCATCCGAAATTAATACAAAATGCACAATGCCGACTTAAGTACAAGAGGACAGACACTCTAACTTTCTATGATTTGAACCACTCCTGTGAGGCCAGTTTTAGATTCCGATGCTTCACTTCAGGTTTACTGTATCCCTTGGACCTTATTGTTGACGATGAAACACAGAAATTGCATCCGAATTTAATACAAAAGGCACATTGCCGACTTAAGTACAAGAGGACTGACACTCTAAATTTCTATGATTTGAACCTCTCCTGTGAGCCCAGTTTTAGATTCCGATGCTTCACTTCAGGTTTACTGTATCCCTTGGATCTCCTTATTGACGATAAAACACAGAAATTGCATCCGAATTTAATACAAAAGGCACAATGCCGGCTTAAGTACAAGAGGACTGACACTCTAACTTTCTATGATTTGAACCTCTCCTGTGATTCCAGTTTTAGATTCCGATGCTTCACTTCAGCTTTACTGTATCCCTTGGACTTTCTTATTGACGATGAAACACAGAAATTGCATCCGAATTTAATACAAAAGGCACAATGCCGACTTAAGTACAAGAGGACTGACACTCTAACTTTCTCTGATTTGAACCTCTCCTGTGGGTCTAGTTTTAGATTCCGATGATTCACTTCAGGATTACTGTATCCCTTGGACTTTCTTATTGACGATGAAACACAGAAATTGCATCTGATTTTAATACAAAAGGCACAATGATGACTTAAGTAGAAGAGGACTGACACTCTAACTTTCTATGATTTTAACCTCTCCTGTGAGTCCAGTTTTAGATTCCGATGCTTCGCTTCAGGTTTACTGTGTCCCTTGGACCTTCTTATTGACGATGAAACACAGAAATTGCTTCCGAATTTAATACAAAAGGCACAATGCCGGCACAAGTACAGGAGGACTGACACTCTAACTTTCTCTGATTTGAACCTCTCCTGTGAGTCCAGTTTTAGATTCCGATGCTTCACTTCTGGTTTACTGTATCCCTTGGACCTTCTTATTGACGATGAAGCACAGAAATTGCATCCGATTTTAATACAAAAGGCACAATGCCGACTTAAGTACAAGAGGACTGACACTCTAAGTTTCTAAGATTTGAACATCTCCTGTGAGTCAAGTTTTAGTTTCCGTTGCTTCACTTCAGATTTACTGAATCACTTGGACCTTCTTATTGACAATGAAACACAGAAATTGCATACGAATTTAATACAAAAGTCACAATGCCGACTTATGTACAAGAGGACTGACACTCTAACTTTCTATGATTTGGACCACTCCTGTGAGTCCAGTTTTAGATTCCGTCGCTTCACTTCAGGTTTACTGTATCCCTTGGACCTTCTTATTGACGATGAAACACATACATTGCGTCCGAATTTAATACAAAAGGCACAATGCCGACATAAGTACAAGAGGACTGACACTCTAACTTTCTATGAATTGAACCTCTCCTGTGAATCCAGTGTTAGATTCCGAGGCTTCACTTCAGGTTTACTGTATCCCTTGGACCTTCTTATTGACGATGAAACACAGAAATTGCATCCGAATGTAATACAAAAGGCACAATGCCGACTTAAGTACAAGAGGACTGACATTCTAACTTTCTATGATCTGAACCTCTCCTGTGAATCCTGTGTTAGATTCCGAGGCTTCACTTCAGGTTTAATGTATCCCTTGGACCTTCTTATTGACGATGAAACACAGAAATTGCATCCGAATTTAATACAAAATGCACAATGCCGACTTAAGTACAAGAGGACTGACACTCTAACTTTCTATGATTTGAACCACTCCTGTGAGTCCCGTTTTAGATTCCGATGCTTCACTTCAGTTTTACTGTATTCCTTGGACATGCTTATAAACGATGAAACACAGAAATTACATCAGAATTTAATACAAAAGGCATAATGCCGACTTAAGTACAAGGGGACTGACACTCTAACTTTCTATGATTTGAACCTTTCCTGTGGGTCCAGTTGTAGATTCCGATGCTTCACTTCAGGTTTACTGTATCCCTTGGACCTTCTTGTTGACGATGAAACACAGAAATTGCATCCTAAATTAATACAAAAGGAACAATGCCGACTTAAGTACAAGAGGACTGACACTCTAACTTTCTATGATTTGAACCTCTCCTGTGAGTCCAGTTTTAGATTCCGATGCTTCGCTTCAGGTTTACTGTATCCCTTGGACCTTCTTATTCACGATGAAACACAGAAATTGCATCCGAATTTAATACAAAAGGCACAATGCCGGCTTAAGTACAAGAGGACTGACACTCTAACTTTCTCTGATTTGAACCTCTCCTGTGAGTCCAGTTTTAGATTCCGATGCTTCACTTCAGGTTTACTGTATCCCTTCGACTTTCTTATTGACGATGAAACACAGAAATTGCATCCGATTTTAATACAAAAGGCACAATGCCGACTTAAGTACAAGAGGACTGACACTCTAACATTCTATGATTTGAACCTCTCCTGTGAGTCCAGTGTTAGATTCCGAGGCTTCACTTCCGGTTTGCTTTTTCACTTGGACCTTCTGATTGAAGATGAAACACAGAAATTGCATCCGAATTTAATACAAGAAGCACAATGCCGACTTAAGTACAAGAGCACTGACACTATAACTTTCTATGATTTGAAACTCTCCTGTGAGTCCAGTTTTAGATTCCGATGCTTCACTTCAGGTTTACTGCATACCTTGGACCTTCTTATTGACGAATAAACACAGAAATAGCATCCGAATTCAATACAAAAGCACAATGCCGACTTAAGTACAAGACGACTGACACTCTAACTTTCTCTGATTTGAACCTCTCCTGTGAGTCCAGGTTTAGATTCTGATGCTTCACTTCAGGTTTACTGTGTCCCTTGGACCTTCTTATTGACGATGAAACACAGAAATTGCTTCCGAATTTAATACAAAAGGCACAATGCCGGCACAAGTACAGGAGGACTGACACTCTAACTTTCTCTGATTTGAACCTCTCCTGTGAGTCCAGTTTTAGACTCCGATGCTTCACTTCTGGTTTACTGTATCCCTTGGACCTTCTTATTGACGATGAAGCACAGAAATTGCATCCGATTTTAATACAAAAGGCACAATGCCGACTTAAGTACAAGAGGACTGACACTCTAAGTTTCTAAGATTTGAACCTCTCCTGTGAGTCAAGTTTTAGTTTCCGTTGCTTCACTTCAGATTTACTGAATCACTTGGACCTTCTTATTGACAATGAAACACAGAAATTGCATACGAATTTAATACAAAAGTCACAATGCCGACTTATGTACAAGAGGACTGACACTCTAACTTTCTATGATTTGGACCACTCCTGTGAGTCCAGTTTTAGATTCCGTCGCTTCACTTCAGGTTTACTGTATCCCTTGGACCTTCTTATTGACGATGAAACACATACATTGCGTCCGAATTTAATACAAAAGGCACAATGCCGACATAAGTACAAGAGGACTGACACTCTAACTTTCTATGAATTGAACCTCTCCTGTGAATCCAGTGTTAGATTCCGAGGCTTCACTTCAGGTTTACTGTATCCCTTGGACCTTCTTATTGACGATGAAACACAGAAATTGCATCCGAATGTAATACAAAAGGCACAATGCCGACTTAAGTACAAGAGGACTGACATTCTAACTTTCTATGATCTGAACCTCTCCTGTGAATCCTGTGTTAGATTCCGAGGCTTCACTTCAGGTTTAATGTATCCCTTGGACCTTCTTATTGACGATGAAACACAGAAATTGCATCCGAATTTAATACAAAATGCACAATGCCGACTTAAGTACAAGAGGACTGACACTCTAACTTTCTATGATTTGAACCACTCCTGTGAGTCCCGTTTTAGATTCCGATGCTTCACTTCAGTTTTACTGTATTCCTTGGACATGCTTATAAACGATGAAACACAGAAATTACATCAGAATTTAATACAAAAGGCATAATGCCGACTTAAGTACAAGGGGACTGACACTCTAACTTTCTATGATTTGAACCTTTCCTGTGGGTCCAGTTGTAGATTCCGATGCTTCACTTCAGGTTTACTGTATCCCTTGGAACTTCTTGTTGACGATGAAACACAGAAATTGCATCCTAAATTAATACAAAAGGAACAATGCCGACTTAAGTACAAGAGGACTGACACTCTAACTTTCTATGATTTGAACCTCTCCTGTGAGTCCAGTTTTAGATTCCGATGCTTCGCTTCAGGTTTACTGTATCCCTTGGACCTTCTTATTCACGATGAAACACAGAAATTGCATCCGAATTTAATACAAAAGGCACAATGCCGGCTTAAGTACAAGAGGACTGACACTCTAACTTTCTCTGATTTGAACCTCTCCTGTGAGTCCAGTTTTAGATTCCGATGCTTCACTTCAGGTTTACTGTATCCCTTCGACTTTCTTATTGACGATGAAACACAGAAATTGCATCCGATTTTAATACAAAAGGCACAATGCCGACTTAAGTACAAGAGGACTGACACTCTAACATTCTATGATTTGAACCTCTCCTGTGAGTCCAGTGTTAGATTCCGAGGCTTCACTTCCGGTTTGCTTTTTCACTTGGACCTTCTGATTGAAGATGAAACACAGAAATTGCATCCGAATTTAATACAAGAAGCACAATGCCGACTTAAGTACAAGAGCACTGACACTATAACTTTCTATGATTTGAAACTCTCCTGTGAGTCCAGTTTTAGATTCCGATGCTTCACTTCAGGTTTACTGCATACCTTGGACCTTCTTATTGACGAATAAACACAGAAATAGCATCCGAATTCAATACAAAAGCACAATGCCGACTTAAGTACAAGACGACTGACACTCTAACTTTCTCTGATTTGAACCTCTCCTGTGAGTCCAGGTTTAGATTCTGATGCTTCACTTCAGGTTTACTGTATCCCTAGGACCTTCTTATTGACGATGAAGCACAGAATTTGCATCCGATTTTAATACAAAAGGCACAATGCCGACTTAAGTACAAGAGGACTCACACTCTGACTTTCTCTGATTTGAACCTCTCCTGTGAGTCCAGTTTTTGTTGCCGAGGCTTCACTTCAGGTTTACTGTATCCCTTGGACCTTCTTATTGACGATGAAACACAGAAATTGCATCCGAATTTAATACAAAAGGCACAATGCCGACTTAAGTACAAGAGGACTGACACTCTAACTTTCTCTGATTTGAACCTCTCCTGTGAGTCCAGGTTTAGATTCTGATGCTTCACTTCAGGTTTACTGTATCCCTTGGACCTTCTTTTTGACGATGAAGCACAGAAATTGCATCCGATTGTAATACAAAAGGCACAATGCCGACTTAAGTACAAGAGGACTGACACTCTAACTTTCCCTGATTTGAACCTCTCCTCTGAGTCCAGTTTTTGTTGCCGAGGCTTCAATTCAGGTTTACTGTTTCCCTTGGACCTTCTTATTGATGATGAAACACAGAAAATGCATCCGAAATTAATACAAAAGGCACTATGCCGACTTAAGTACAAGAGGACTGACACTCTAACTTTCTCTGATTTGAACCTCTCCTGTGAGTCCAGGTTTAGATTCTGATGCTTCACTTCAGGTTTACTGTATCCCTTGGACCTTCTTTTTGACGATGAAGCACAGAAATTGCATCCGATTGTAATACAAAAGGCACAATGCCGACTTAAGTACAAGAGGACAGACACTCTAACTTTCTATGATTTGAACCACTCCTGTGAGGCCAGTTTTAGATTCCGATGCTTCACTTCAGGTTTACTGTATCCCTTGGACCTTCTTATTGACGATGAAACACAGAAATTGCATCCGAATTTAATACAAAAGGCACAATGCCGACTTAAGTACAAGAGGACTGACACCCTAAGTTTCTAAGATTTGAACCTCTCCTGTGAGTCAAGTTTTAGTTTCCGATGCTTCTCTTCAGGTTTACTGTATCCCTTGGATCTTCTAATTGACGATGAAACACAGAAATTGCGTCCGAATTTAATACAAGAGGCACAATGCCGACTTAAGTACAAGAGCACTGACACTATAACTTTCTATGATTTGAAACTCTCCTGTGAGTCCAGTTTTAGATTCCGATGCTTCACTTCAGGTTTACTGCATACCTTGGACCTTCTTATTGACGAATAAACACAGAAATAGCATCCGAATTCAATACAAAAGCACAATGCCGACTTAAGTACAAGAGGACTGACACTCTAACTTTCTCTGATTTGAACCTCTCCAGTGAGTCCAGGTTTAGATTCTGATGCTTCACTTCAGGTTTACTGTAACCCTAGGACCTTCTTATTGACGATGAAGCACAGAATTTGCATCCGATTTTAATACAAAAGGCACAATGCCGACTTAAGTACAAGAGGACTGACACTCTAACTTTCTCTGATTTGAACCTCTCCTGTGAGTCCATTTTTTGTTGCCGAGGCTTCACTTCAAGTTTACTGTTTCCCTTGGACCTTCTTATTGACAAAGAAAAACAGAAATTGCATACGAATTTCATAGAAAAGGCACAATGCCGACTTAAGTACAAGAGGACTGACACTCTAACTTTCTCTGATTTGAACCTCTCCTGTGAGTCCAGGTTTAGATTCTGATGCTTCACTTCAGGTTTACTGTATCCCTAGGACCTTCTTACTGTCGATGAAGCACAGAATTTGCATCCGATTTTAATACAAAAGGCACAATGCCGACTTAAGTACAAGAGGACTGACACTCTAACTTTCTCTGATTTGAACCTGTCCTGTGAGTCCAGTTTTTGTTGCCGAGGCTTCACTTCAGGTTTACTGTATCCCTTGGACCTTCTTATTGACGATGAAACACAGAAATTGCATCCGAATTTAATACAAAATGTACAATGCCGACTTAAGTACAAGAGGACTGACACTCTAACTTTCTATGATATGAACCCCTCCTGTGAGTCCAGTTTTAGATTCCGATGCTTCACTTCAGGTTTACTGTACCCTTGGACCTTCTTTTTGACGATGAAACACAGAAATTGCATCCGAATTTAATACTAAAGGTACAATGCCGACTTAAGTACAAGTGCACTGACACTATAACTTTCTATGATTTGAACCTCTCATGTGAGTCCAGTTTTAGATTCCGATGCTTCACTTCAGATTTACTGCATCCCTTGGACCTTCTTAGTGACGAAGAAACACAGAAATTGCATCCGAATTTAATACAAAAGCACAATGCCGGTTTAAGTACAAGAGGACTGACACTCTAACTTTCTCTGATTTGAACCTCTCTTTTGAGTCCAGGTTAAGATTCTGATGCTTCACTTCAGGTTTACTGTATCCCTTGGACCTTCTTATTGACGATGAAGCACAGAAATTGCATCCGATTTTAATACAAAAGGCACAATGCCGACTTAAGTACAAGAGGACTGACACTCTAACTTTCTATGATTTTAACCTCTCCTGTGAGTCCAGTTTTAGATTCCGATGCTTCGCTTCAGGTTTACTGTGTCCCTTGGACCTTCTTATTGACGATGAAACACAGAAATTGCTTCCGAATTTAATACAAAAGGCACAATGCCGGCACAAGTACAGGAGGACTGACACTCTAACTTTCTCTGATTTGAACCTCTCCTGTGAGTCCAGTTTTACATTCCGATGCTTCACTTCTGGTTTACTGTATCCCTTGGACCTTCATATTGACGATGAAGCACAGAAATTGCATCCGATTTTAATACAAAAGGCACAATGCCGACTTAAGTACAAGAGGACTGACACTCTAAGTTTCTAAGATTTGAACCTCTCCTGTGAGTCAAGTTTTAGTTTCCGTTGCTTCACTTCAGATTTACTGAATCACTTGGACCTTCTTATTGACAATGAAACACAGAAATTGCATACGAATTTAATACAAAAGGCACAATGCCGACTTATGTACAAGAGGACTGACACTCTAACTTTCTATGATTTGGACCACTCCTGTGAGTCCAGTTTTAGATTCCGTCGCTTCACTTCAGGTTTACTGTATCCCTTGGACCTTCTTATTGACGATGAAACACATACATTGCGTCCGAATTTAATACAAAAGGCACAATGCCGACATAAGTACAAGAGGACTGACACTCTAACTTTCTATGAATTGAACCTCTCCTGTGAATCCAGTGTTAGATTCCGAGGCTTCACTTCAGGTTTACTGTATCCCTTGGACCTTCTTATTGACGATGAAACACAGAAATTGCATCCGAATGTAATACAAAAGGCACAATGCCGACTTAAGTACAAGAGGACTGACATTCTAACTTTCTATGATCTGAACCTCTCCTGTGAATCCTGTGTTAGATTCCGAGGCTTCACTTCAGGATTAATGTATCCCTTGGACCTTCTTATTGACGATGAAACACAGAAATTGCATCCGAATTTAATACAAAATGCACAATGCCGACTTAAGTACAAGAGGACTGACACTCTAACTTTCTATGATTTGAACCACTCCTGTGAGTCCCGTTTTAGATTCCGATGCTTCACTTCAGTTTTACTGTATTCCTTGGACATGCTTATAAACGATGAAACACAGAAATTACATCAGAATTTAATACAAAAGGCATAATGCCGACTTAAGTACAAGGGGACTGACACTCTAACTTTCTATGATTTGAACCTTTCCTGTGGGTCCAGTTGTAGATTCCGATGCTTCACTTCAGGTTTACTGTATCCCGTGGACCTTCTTGTTGACGATGAAACACAGAAATTGCATCCTAATTTAATACAAAAGGAACAATGCCGACTTAAGTACAAGAGGACTGACACTCTAACTTTCTATGATTTGAACCTCTCCTGTGAGTCCAGTTTTAGATTCCGATGCTTCACTTCAGGTTTACTGTATCCCTTGGACCTTCTTATTCACGATGAAACACAGAAATTGCATCCGAATTTAATACAAAAGGCACAATGCTGGCTTAAGTACAAGAGGACTGACACTCTAACTTTCTCTGATTTGAACCTCTCCTGTGAGTCCAGTTTTAGATTCCGATGCTTCACTTCAGGTTTACTGTATCCCTTCGACTTTCTTATTGACGATGAAACACAGAAATTGCATCCGATTTTAATACAAAAGGCACAATGCCGACTTAAGTACAAGAGGACTGACACTCTAACATTCTATGATTTGAACCTCTCCTGTGAGTCCAGTGTTAGATTCCGAGGCTTCACTTCCGGTTTGCTTTTTCACTTGGACCTTCTGATTGAAGATGAAACACAGAAATTGCATCCGAATTTAATACAAAAGGCACAATGCCGACTTAAGTACAAGAGGACTGACACACTAACTTCCTCTGATTTGAACCTCTCCTGTGAGTCCAGTTTTAGATTCGGTTGCTTCACTTCAGGTTTACTGTATCCCTTGGACCTTCTTATTGACGATGAAACACAAAAATTGCATCCGATTTTAATACAAAAGGCAGAATGCCGACTTAAGTACAAGAGGCCTGACACTCTAACTTTCTATGATTTGAACCTCTCCTGTGAGTCCAGTTTTAGATTCCGATGCTTGACTTCAGATTGACTGTATCCCTTGGACCTTCTTATTGACCATGAAACACAGACATTGCGTCCGAATTTAATACAAAAGGCACAATGCCGACTTAAGTACAAGAGGACTGACACTCTAAATTTCTATGATTTGAACCACTCCTGTGAGTCCCGTTTTAGATTCCGATGCTTCACTTCAGGTTTACTGTATCCCTTTCACCTTCTTATAAACGATGAAACACAGAAATTACATCCGAATTTAATACAAAAGGCACAATGCCGACTTAAGTATAAAAGGACTGACACTCTAACTTTCTATGATTTGAACCTCTCCTGTGAGTCCAGTTTTCGATACCGATGCTTCACTTCAGGTTTACTGTATCCCTTGGACCTTCTTTTTGACGATGAAACACAGAAATTGCATCCTAATTTAATACTAAAGGCACAATGACGACTTAGGTACAAGAGCACTGACACTATAACTTCCTCTGATTTGAACCTCTCCTGTGAGTCCAGGTTTAGATTCTGATGCTTCACTTAAGGTTTACTGTATCCCTTGGACCTTCTTATTGACGATGAAGCACAGAAATTGCATCCGATTTTAATACAAAAGGCACAATGCCGACTTAAGTACAAGAGGACTGACACTCTAACTTTTCTGATTTGAACCTCTCCTGTGAGTCCAGTTTTTGTTGCCGAGGCATCACTTCAGGTTTACTGTTTCCCTTGGACCTTCTTATTGACGATGAAACACAGAAATTGCATCCGAAATTAATACAAAAGGCACTATGCCGACTTAAGTACAAGAGGACTGACACCCTAAGTTTCTAAGATTTGAACCTCTCCTGTGAGTCAAGTTTTAGTTTCCGATGCTTCACTTCAGGTTTACTGTATCCCTTGGATCTTCTAATTGACGATGAAACACAGAAATTGCGTCCGAATTTAATACAAGAAGCACAATGCCGACTTAAGTACAAGAGCACTGACACTATAACTTTCTATGATTTGAAACTCTCCTGTGAGTCCAGTTTTAGATTCCGATGCTTCACTTCAGGTTTACTGCATACCTTGGACCTTCTTATTGACGAATAAACACAGAAATAGCATCCGAATTCAATACAAAAGCACAATGCCGACTTAAGTACAAGACGACTGACACTCTAACTTTCTCTGATTTGAACCTCTCCTGTGAGTCCAGGTTTAGATTCTGATGCTTCACTTCAGGTTTACTGTATCCCTAGGACCTTCTTATTGACGATGAAGCACAGAATTTGCATCCGATTTTAATACAAAAGGCACAATGCCGACTTAAGTACAAGAGGACTCACACTCTAACTTTCTCTGATTTGAACCTCTCCTGTGAGTCCAGTTTTTGTTGCCGAGGCTTCACTTCAGGTTTACTGTATCCCTTGGACCTTCTTATTGACGATGAAACACAGAAATTGCATCCGAATTTAATACAAAAGGCACAATGCCGACTTAAGTACAAGAGGACTGACACTCTAACTTTCTATGATTTGAACCACTCCTGTGAGTCCCGTTTTAGTTTCCGATGCTTCACTTCAGTTTTACTGTATCCCTTGGACCTGCTTATGAACGATGTAACACAGACATTACATCAGAATTTAAAACAAAGGGCACAATGCCGACTTAGGTACAATGGGACTGACACTCTAACTTTCTATGATTTGAACCTCTCCTGAGAGTCCAGTTTTAGATTCCGATGCTTCACTTCAGGTTTACTGTATCCCTTGGACCTTCTTATTGACGATGAAACACAGACATTGCGTCCGAATTTAATACAAAAGGCACAATGCCGACTTAAGTACAAGAGGACTGACACTCTAACTTTCTCTGATTTGAACCTCTCCTGTGAGTCCAGGTTTAGATTCTGATGCTTCACTTCAGGTTTACTGTATCCCTTGGACCTTCTTTTTGACGATGAAGCACAGAAATTGCATCCGATTGTAATACAAAAGGCACAATGCCGACTTAAGTACAAGAGGACTGACACTCTAACTTTCTCTGATTTGAACCTCTCCTCTGAGTCCAGTTTTTGTTGCCGAGGCTTCAATTCAGGTTTACTGTTTCCCTTGGACCTTCTTATTGATGATGAAACACAGAAAATGCATCCGAAATTAGTACAAAAGGCACTATGCCGACTTAAGTACAAGAGGACTGACACTCTAACTTTCTCTGATTTGAACCTCTCCTGTGAGTCCAGGTTTAGATTCTGATGCTTCACTTCAGGTTTACTGTATCCCTTGGACCTTCTTTTTGACGATGAAGCACAGAAATTGCATCCGATTGTAATACAAAAGGCACAATGCCGACTTAAGTACAAGAGGACAGACACTCTAACTTTCTATGATTTGAACCACTCCTGTGAGGCCAGTTTTAGATTCCGATGCTTCACTTCAGGTTTACTGTATCCCTTGGACCTTCTTATTGACGATGAAACACAGAAATTGCATCCGAATTTAATACAAAAGGCACAATGCCGACTTAAGTACAAGAGGACTGACACCCTAAGTTTCTAAGATTTGAACCTCTCCTGTGAGTCAAGTTTTAGTTTCCGATGCTTCACTTCAGGTTTACTGTATCCCTTGGATCTTCTAATTGACGATGAAACACAGAAATTGCGTCCGAATTTAATACAAGAGGCACAATGCCGACTTAAGTACAAGAGCACTGACACTATAACTTTCTATGATTTGAAACTCTCCTGTGAGTCCAGTTTTAGATTCCGATGCTTCACTTCAGGTTTACTGCATACCTTGGACCTTCTTATTGACGAATAAACACAGAAATAGCATCCGAATTCAATACAAAAGCACAATGCCGACTTAAGTACAAGAGGACTGACACTCTAACTTTCTCTGATTTGAACCTATCCAGTGAGTCCAGGTTTAGATTCTGATGCTTCACTTCAGGTTTACTGTAACCCTAGGACCTTCTTATTGACGATGAAGCACAGAATTTGCATCCGATTTTAATACAAAAGGCACAATGCCGACTTAAGTACAAGAGGACTGACACTCTAACTTTCTCTGATTTGAACCTCTCCTGTGAGTCCATTTTTTGTTGCCGAGGCTTCACTTCAAGTTTACTGTTTCCCTTGGACCTTCTTATTGACAAAGAAACACAGAAATTGCATACGAATTTCATAGAAAAGGCACAATGCCGACTTAAGTACAAGAGGACTGACACTCTAACTTTCTCTGATTTGAACCTCTCCTGTAAGTCCAGGTTTAGATTCTGATGCTTCACTTCAGGTTTACTGTATCCCTAGGACCTTCTTATTGTCGATGAAGCACAGAATTTGCATCCGATTTTAATACAAAAGGCACAATGCCGACTTAAGTACAAGAGGACTGACACTCTAACTTTCTCTGATTTGAACCTGTCCTGTGAGTCCAGTTTTTGTTGCCGAGGCTTCACTTCAGGTTTACTGTATCCCTTGGACCTTCTTATTGACGATGAAACACAGAAATTGCATCCGAATTTAATACAAAATGTACAATGCCGACTTAAGTACAAGAGGACTGACACTCTAACTTTCTATGATATGAACCTCTCCTGTGAGTCCAGTTTTAGATTCCGATGCTTCACTTCAGGTTTACTGTACCCTTGGACCTTCTTTTTGACGATGAAACACAGAAATTGCATCCGAATTTAATACTAAAGGCACAATGCCGACTTAAGTACAAGTGCACTGACACTATAACTTTCTATGATTTGAACCTCTCATGTGAGTCCAGTTTTAGATTCCGATGCTTCACTTCAGATTTACTGCATCCCTTGGACCTTCTTAGTGACGAAGAAACACAGAAATTGCATCCGAATTTAATACAAAAGCACAATGCCGGTTTAAGTACAATAGGACTGACACTCTAACTTTCTCTGATTTGAACCTCTCCTGTGAGTCCAGGTTAAGATTCTGATGCTTCACTTCAGGTTTACTGTATCCCTTGGACCTTCTTATTGACGATGAAGCACAGAAATTGCATCCGATTTTAATACAAAAGGCACAATGCCGACTTAAGTACAAGAGGACTGACACTCTAACTTTCTCTTTTTTGAACCTCTCCTGTGAGTCCAGTTTTTGTTGCCGAGGCTTCAATTCAGGTTTACTGTTTCCCTTGGAACTTCTTATTGATGATGAAACACAGAAATTGCATCCGAAATTAATACAAAAGGCACTATGCCGACTTAAGTACAAGAGGACCGACACTCTAACTTTCTATCATTTGAACCTCTCCTGTAAGTCCAGTTTTAGATTCCGATGCTTCACTTCAGGTTTACTGTATCACTTGGACCTTCTTATTGACGATGAAACACAGAAATGGCATCAGAAATTAATACAAAAGGCACAATGCCGACTTAAGTACAAGACGACAGACACTCCAACTTTCTATGATTTGAACCACTCCTGTGAGGCTAGTTTTAGATTCCGATGCTTCACTTCAGGTTTACTGTATCCCTTGGACCTTCTTATTGACGATGAAACACAGAAATTGCATCCGAATTTAATACAAAAGGCACAATACCGACATAAGTACAGGAGGACTGACACTCTAACTTTCTATGATTTGAAAACCTCCTGTGATTCCAGTTTTAGATTCCGATGCTTCACTTCAAGTTTACTGTATCGCTTTGACCTTCTTATAAACGATGAAACACAGAAATTGCATGCGAATTTAATACAAAATGCAGAAAGCCGACTTAAGTACAAGAGGACCGACACTCTAACTTTCTATGATTTGAACCTCTCCTGTGAGTCCAGTTTTAGATTCCGATGCTTCACTTCAGGTTTACTGTATCCCTTGGAGCTTCTTATTGACGTTGAGTCACAGAAATTGCATCCGAATTTAATACAAAAGGCACAATGCCAACTTAAGTACAAGAGGACCGACACTCTAACTTTCTACGATTTGAACCTCTCCTGTGAGTCCAGTTTTAGAATCCGATGCTTCACTTCAGGTTTACTGTATCCCTTGGACCTTCTTTTTGACGATGAAACACAGAAATTGCATCCGAATTAAATAAAAAAGGCACAATGCCGACTTAAGTACAAGTGGACTGACACTCTAAGTTTCTCTGATTTGAACCTCTCCTGTGAGTCCAGTTTTAGATTCCGATGCTTCACTTCAGGTTTACTGTATCCCTTGGACCTTCTTACTGACAATGAAGCACAGAAATTGCATCCGATTTTAATACAAAAGGCACAATGCCGACTTAAGTACAAGAGGACTGACACTCTAATTGTCTATGATTTGAACCTCTCCTGTGAGTCCAGTTTTAGATTCCGATGCTTCACTTCAGGTTTACTGTATCCCTTGGACCTTCTTATTGACGATGAAACACAGAAATTGCATCCGAATTTAATACAAAAGGCAAAATGCCGACTTAAGTACAAGAGGACTGACACTCTAACTTTCTATGATTTGAACCTCTCCTGTGAGTCCAGTTTTCGATTCCGATGCTTCACTTCAGGTTTACTGTATCCCTTGGAACTTCTTATTGACGATGAAACACATAAATTGCATCCGAATTTAATACAAAAGGCACAATGCCGACTTAAGTACAAGAGGACTGACACTATAACTTTCTATGATTTGAACCTCTCCTGTGAGTCCTGTTTTTGTTGCCGAGGCTTCACTTCAGGTTTACTGTATCCCTTGGACCTTCTTATTGACGATGAAACACAGAAATTGCATGCGAATTTAATACAAAAGGCACAATGCCGACTTAAGTACAAGAGGACTGACACTCTAACTTCAGATTATTTGAACCTCTCCTGTGAGTCCAGTTTTGATTCCGATGCTTCACTTCAGGTTTACTGTATCCCTTGGACCTTCTTATGGACGATGAAACACAGAAATTGCATGCAAATTTAATACAAAATGCACAATGCCGACTTAAGTACAAGAGGACCGACACTCTAACTTTCTATGATTTGAACCTCACCTGTGAGTCCAGTTTTAGATTCCGATGCTTCACTTCAGGTTTACTGTATCCCTTCGACCTTCTTATTGACGATAAAACACAGAAATTGCATCCGAATTTAATACAAAAGGCACAATGCCGACTTAAGTACAAGAGGACTGTCACTCTAACTTTCTATGATTTGAACCTCTCCTGTGAGTCCAGTTTTAGATCCCGATGCTTCAATTCAGGTTTACTATATCCCTTCGACCTTCTTATTGACGATCAAACACGGAAATTGCATCCGAATTTAATACAAAGGCACAATGCCGGCTTAAGTACAAGTGGACTGACACTCTAAGTTTCTATGATTTGAACCTCTCCTGTGAGTCAGGTTTTAGTTTCCGATGCTTCACTTCAGGTTTACTGTATCCCTTGGACCTTCTTATTGACAATGAAACACAGAAATTGCATCCGAATTTAATACAAAAGGCACAATACGGACTTAAGTACAAGAGGACTGACACTCTAACTTTCATTGATTTGAACCTCTCCTCTGATTCCACTTTTAGATTCCGATGCTTCACTTCAGGTTTTCTGTATTCCTTTGGACCTTCTTATTGACGATGAAACACAGAAATAGCATCCGAATTTAATATAAAAGGCACAATGCCGACTTAAGTACAAGAGGACCGACACTCAAACTTTCTATGATTTGAACCTCTTCTGTGAGTCCAGTTTTAGATTCCGATGCTTCACTTCAGGTTTACTGTATCCCTTGGACCTTCTTATTGACGATGAAACACAGAAATTGCATCCGAAATTAATAGAAAAGGCACAATGCCGACTTAAGTACAAGAGGACAGACACTCTAACTTCCGATTATTTGAACCTCTCCTGTGAGTCCAGTTTTAGATTCCGATGCTTCACTTCAGGTTTACTGTATCCCTTGGACCTTCTTATTGACGATGAAACACAGAAATTGCATGCGAATTTAATACAAAATGCAGAAAGCCGACTTAAGTACAAGAGGACCGACACTCTAACTTTCTATGATTTGAACCTCTCCTGTGAGTCCAGTTTTAGATTCCGATGCGTCACTTCAGGTTTACTGTATCCCTTGAAGCTTCTTATTGACGTTGAGTCACAGAAATTGCATCGGAATTTAATACAAAAGGCACAATGCCAACTTAAGTACAAGAGGACCGACACTCTAACTTTCTATGATTTGAACCTCTCCTGTGAGTCCAGTTTTAGATTCCGATGCTTCACTTCAGGTTTACTGTATCCCTTGGACCTTCTTGTAGACGATGAAACACAGAAATTGCATCCGAATTTAATACAAAAGGCACAAGGCCGACTTAAGTACAAGTGGACTGACACTCTAAGTTTCTCTGATTTGAACCTCTCCTGTGAGTCCAGTTTTAGATTCCGATGCTTCACTTCAGGTTTACTGTATCCCTTGGACCTTCTTACTGACAATGAAGCACAGAAATTGCATCGAATTTTAATACAAAAGGCACAATGCCGACTTAAGTACAAGAGGACTGACACTCTAATTGTCTATGATTTGAACCTCTCCTGTGTGTCCAGTTTTAGATGCCGAGGCTTCACTTCAGGTTTACTGTATCCCTTGGACCTTCTTATTGACGATGAAACACAGGAATTGCATCAAAATTTAATACAAAAGGCACAATGCCGACCTAAGTACAAGAGGACTGACACTCTAACTTTCTATGATTTGAACCTCTCCTGTGAGTCCAGTTTTAGATTCCGATGCTTCACTTCAGGTTTACTGTATCCCTTGGACCTTCTTTTTGACGATGAAACACAGAAATTGAATCCGAATTTAATACAAAGGGCACAAGGCCGACTTAAGTACAAGAGGACTGACACTCTAACTTTCTATGAATTGAACCTCTCCTGTGAGTCCAGTTTTCGATTACGATACATCACTTCAGGTTTACTGTATCCCTTGGACCTTCTTATTGACGACGAAACACATAAATTGCATCCGAATTTAATACAAAAGGCACAATGCCGACTTAAGTACAAGAGGACTGACACTCTAACTTTCTATGATTTGAACCTCTCCTGTGAGTCCTGTTTTTGTTGCCGAGGCTTCACTTCAGGTTTACTGTATCCCTTGGACCTTCTTATTGACGATCAAACACAGAAATTGCATCCGAATTTAATACAAAAGGCACAATGCCGACTTAAGTACAAGAGGACTGACACTCTAACTTCCGATTATTAGAACCTCTCCTGTGAGTCCAGATTTAGATTCCGATGCTTCACTTCAGGTTTACTGTATCCCTTGGACCTTCTTATTGACGATGAAACACAGAAATTGCATCCGAATTTAATACAAAATGCACAATGCCGACTTAAGTACAAGAGGACCGACACTCTAACTTTCTATGATTTGAACCTCACCTGTGAGTCCAGTTTTAGATTCCGATGCTTCACTTCAGGTTTACTGTATCCCTTGGACCTTCTTATTGACGATGAAACACAGAAATTGCATCCGAAATTAATACAAAAGGCACAATGCCGACTTAAGTACAAGAGGACAGACACTCTAACTTTCTATGATTTGAACCTCTCCTGTGATTCCAGTTTCAGATTCCGATGCTTCACTTCAAGTTTACTGTATCCCTTGCACCTTCTTATTGACGATGAAACACAGAAATTGCATGCGAATTTAATACAAAAGGCACAATGCCCACTTAAGTACAAGAGGACTGACACTCTAAGTTTCTATGATTTGAACCTCTCCTGTGAGTCAGGTTTTAGTTTCCGATGCTTCACTTCAGGTTTACTGTATCCCTTGGACCTTCTTATTGACGATGAAACACAGAAATTGCATCCGAATTTAATACAAAAGGCACAATGCCGACTTAAGTACAAGAGGACTGTCACTCTAACTTTCTATGATTTGAACCTCTCCTGTGAGTCCAGTTTTAGATCCCGATGCTTCATTTCAGGTTTACTATATCCCTTCGACCTTCTTATTGACGATGAAACACAGAAATTGCATCCGAATTTAATACAAAATGCACAATGCCGACTTAAGTACAAGAGGACCGACACTCAATCTTTCTATGAGTTGAACCTCACCTGTGAGTCCAGTTTTAGATTCCAATGCTTCACTTCAGGTTTACTGTATCCCTTGGACCTTCTTATTGACGATGAAACACAGAAATTGCATCCGAAATTAATAGAAAATGCACAATGTCGACTTAAGTACAAGAGGACAGACACTCTAACTTTCTTTGATTTAAACCACTCCTGTGAGGCCAGTTTTTGTTGCCGAGGCTTCACTTCAGGTTTACTGTATCCCTTGGACTTTCTTATTGACGATGAAACACAGAGATTGCATCCGATTTTAATACAAAAGGCACAATGCCGACTTAAGTACAAGATGACAGACACTCTAACTTTCTATGATTTGAACCTCTCCTGTGAGTCCTGTTTTTGTTGCCGAGGCTTCACTTCAGGTTTACTGTATCCCTTGGACCTTCTTATTGACGATGAAACACAGAAATTGCATCCGAATTTAATACAAAAGGCACAATGCCGACTTAAGTACAAGAGGACTGACACTCTAACTTCCGATTATTAGAACCTCTCCTGTGAGTCCAGATTTAGATTCCGATGCTTCACTTCAGGTTTACTGTATCCCTTGGACCTTCTTATTGACGATGAAACACAGAAATTGCATCCGAATTTAATACAAAATGCACAATGCCGACTTAAGTACAAGAGGACCGACACTCTAACTTTCTATGATTTGAACCTCACCTGTGAGTCCAGTTTTAGATTCCGATGCTTCACTTCAGGTTTACTGTATCCCTTGGACCTTCTTATTGACGATGAAACACAGAAATTGCATCCGAAATTAATACAAAAGGCACAATGCTGACTTAAGTACAAGAGGACAGACACTCTAACTTTCTATGATTTGAACCTCTCCTGTGATTCCAGTTTCAGATTCCGATGCTTCACTTCAAGTTTACTGTATCCCTTGCACCTTCTTATTGACGATGAAACACAGAAATTGCATGCGAATTTAATACAAAAGGCACAATGCCCACTTAAGTACAAGAGGACTGACACTCTAAGTTTCTATGATTTGAACCTCTCCTGTGAGTCAGGTTTTAGTTTCCGATGCTTCACTTCAGGTTTACTGTATCCCTTGGACCTTCTTATTGACGATGAAACACAGAAATTGCATCCAATTTAATACACAATTTAATACAAAAGGCACAATGCCGACTTAAGTACAAGAGGACTGACACTCTAACTTTCTGTGATTTGAACCTCTCCTGTGAGTCCAGTTTTAGATTCCGATGCTTCACTTCAGATTTACTGTATCCCTTGGACCTTCTTATTGACGATGACACACAGAAATTGCGTCCGAATTTAATACAAAAGGCACAATGCCGACTTAAGTACAAGAGAACTGACACTCTAAATTTCTATGATTTGAACCTCTCCTGTGAGTCCAGTTTTTGTTGCCGAGGCTTCACTTCAGGTTTACTGTATCCCTTGGACCTTCTTATTGACGATGAAACACAGAAATTGCATCCGAAATTAATACAAAAGTCACAATGCCGACTTAAGTACAAGAGAACTGACACTCTAAATTTCTATGATATGAACCTCTCCTGTGAGTCCAGTTTTTGTTGAAGAGGCTTCACTTCAGGTTTACTGTATCCCTTGGACCTTCTTTTTGTCGATGAAACACAGAAATTGCATCCGAATTTAATACAAAAGGCACAATGCGGACTTAAGTACAAGAGGACTGACACTCTAACTTTCATTGAATTGAACCTCTCCTCTGATTCCACTTTTAGATTCCGATGCTTCACTTCAGGTTTACTGTATCCCTTGGACCTTCTTGTTGACGATGAAACACAGAAATTGCATTCGAATTTAATACAAAAGGCACAATGCCGACTTAAGTACAAGAGGACTGACACTCTAACTTTCTTCGATTTGAACCTCTCCTGTGATTCCAGTTTTAGATTCCGATGCTTCACTTCAGGTTTTCTGTATCCCTTGGACTTTCTTATTGACGATGAAACACAGAAATTGCATCCGAATTTAATACAAAAGGCACAATGCCAACTTAAGTACAAGAGGACTGACACTCTAACTTTCTATTATTTGAACCTCCCCTGTGAGTCCAGTTTTAGATTCCGATGCTTCACTTCATGTTTACTGTATCCCTTGGACCTTCTTATTGACGATGAAACACAGAAATTGCATCCGAATTTAATACAAATGGCACAATGCTGACTTAAGTACAAGAGGACTGACACCTTAACTTTCTATGAATTGAACCACTGCTGTGAATCCCGTGTTAGATTCCGATGCTTCACTTCAGGTTTACTGTATCCCTTGGCCCTTCTTATAAACGATGAAACACAGAAATTACATCCGAATTTAATACAAAAAGCACAATGCCGACCTAAGTACAAGAGGACTTACACTCTAACTTTCTATGATTTGAACCACTCCTGTGCTTCCAGTTTTAGATTCCGATGCTTCACTTCAAGTTTACTGTATCCCTTGGACCTTCTAATTGACGATGAAACACAGAAATTTCATCCGAATTTAATACAAAAGGCACAATGCCGACTTAAGTACAAGAGGATTGACACTCTAACTTTATGTGATTTGAACCTCTCCTGTGAGTCCAGTTTTAGTTTCCGATGCTTCACTTCAGATTTACTGTATCCCTTGGACCTTCTTATTGACGACGAAACACAGAAATTGCGTCCGAATTTTATACAAAAGGCACAATGCCGACATAAGTACAAGAGAACTGACACTCTAAATTTCTATGATTTGAACCTCTCCTGTGAGACCAATTTTTGTTGCCGAGGCTTCACTTCAGGTGTACTGTATCCCTTAGACCTTCTTATTGACGATGAAACACAGAAATTGCATCCGAAATTAATAGAAAAGGCACAATGCCGACTTAAGTACAAGAGGAAAGACACTCTAACTTCCGATTATTTGAACCTCTCCTGTGAGTCCAGTTTTAGATTCCGACGCTTCACTTCAGGTTTACTGTATCCCTTGGACCTTCTTATTGACGATGAAACACAGAAATTGCATGCGAATTTAATACAAAATGCAGAAAGCCGACTTAAGTACAAGAGGACCGACACTCTAACTTTCTATGATTTGAACCTCTCCTGTGAGTCCAGTTTTAGATTCCGATGCTTCACTTCAGGTTTACTGTATCCCTTGGAGCTTCTTATTGACGTTGAGTCACAGAAATTGCATCCGAATTTAATACACAAGGCACAATGCCAACTTAAGTACAAGAGGACCGACACTCTAACTTTCTATGATTTGAACCTCTCCTGTGAGTCCAGTTTTAGATTCCGATGCTTCACTTCAGGTTTACTGTATCCCTTGGACCTTCTTTTTGACGATGAAACACAGAAATTGCATCCGAATCTAATACAAAAGGCACAATGCCCACTTAAGTACAAGTGGACTGACACTCTAAGTTTCTCTGATTTGAACCTCTCCTGTGAGTCCAGTTTTAGATTCCGATGCTTCACTTCAGGTTTACTGTATCCCTTGGACCTCCTTACTGACAATGAAGCACAGAAATTGCATCCGATTTTAATACAAAAGGCACAATGCCGACTTAAGTACAAGAGGACTGACACTCTAATTGTCTATGATTTGAACCTCTCCTGTGAGTCCAGTTTTAGATGCCGAGGCTTCACTTCAGGTTTACTGTATCCCTTGGACCTTCTTATTGACGATGAAACACAGAAATTGCATCCGAATTTAATACAAAAGGCACAATGCCGACTTAAGTACAAGAGGACTGACACTCTAACTTCCGATTATTAGAACCTCTCTTGTGAGTCCAGTTTTAGATTCCGATGCTTCACTTCAGGTTTACTGTATCCCTTGGACCTTCTTATTGACGATGAAACACAGAAATTGCATGCGAATTTAATACAAAATGCACAATGCCGACTTAAGTACAAGAGGACCGACACTCTAACTTTCTATGATTTGAACCTTACCTGTGAGTCCAGTTTTAGATTCCGATGCTTCGATTCAGGTTTATTGTATCCCTTGGACCTTCTTATTGACGATGAAACACAGAAATTGCATCCGAAATTAATACAAAAGGCACAATGCCGACTTAAGTACAAGAGGACAGACACTCTAACTTTCTATGATTTGAACCACCCCTGTGGGGCCAGTTTTAGATTCCGATGCTTCACTTCAGGTTTACTGTATGCCTTGGACCTTCTTATTGACGATGAAACACAGAAATTGCATCCGAATTTAATACAAAAGGCACAATGCCGACTTAAGTACAAGAGGACTGTCACTCTAACTTTCTATGATTTGAACCTCTCCTGTGAGTCCAGTTTTAGATCCCGATGCTTCAATTCAGGTTTACTATATCCCTTCGACCATCTTATTGACGATGAAACACGGAAATTGCATCCGAATTTAATACAAAGGCACAATGCCGGCTTAAGTACAAGTGGACTGACAATCTAAGTTTCTATGATTTGAACCTCTCCTGTGATTCCAGTTTTAGATTCCGATGCTTCACTTCAAGTTTACTGTATCCCTTGGACCTTCTTATTGACGATGAAACACAGAAATTGCATGCGAATTTAATACAAAAGGCACAATGCCGACTTAAGTACAAGAGGACTGACACTCTAAGTCTCTATGATTTGAACCTCTCCTGTGAGTCAGGTTTTAGTTTCCGATGCTTCACTTCAGCTTTACTGTATCCCTTGGACCTTCTTATTGACGATGAAACACAGAAATTGCATGCGAATTTAATACAAATGGCACAATGCTGACTTAAGTACAAGAGGACTGACACCTTAACTTTCTATGAATTGAACCACTGCTGTGAATCCCGTGTTAGATTCCGATGCTTCACTTCAGGTTTACTGTATCCCTTGGACCTTCGTATTGACGATGAAACACAGAAATTGCATCCGAATTTAATACAAAAGGCACAATGCCGGCTTAAGTACAAGAGCACTGTCACTCTAACTTTCTATGATTTGAACCTCTCCTGTGATTCCAGTTTTAGATTCCGATGCTTTACTTCAGGTTTACTGTATCCCTTGGACCTTCTTATTGACGATGAAACACAGAAATTGCATCCAAATTTAATACAAAAGGCACAATGCCGACTTAAGTACAAGGGGACTGACACTATAACTGTCTCTGATTTGTACCTCTTCTGTGAGTCCAGTTTTAGATTCCGATGCTTCACTTCAGGTTTACTGTATCCCTTGGACTTCCTTATTGACGATGAAACACAGAAATTGCATCCGATTTTAATACAAAAGGCACAATGCCGACTGAAGTACAAGATGACAGACACTATAAGTTTCTATGATTTGAGCCTCTCCTGTGAGTCAGGTTTTAGTTTCCGATGCTTCACTTCAGGTTTACTGAATCCCTTGCACCTTCTTATTGACAATGAAACACAGAAATTGCATACGAATTTAATACAAAAGGCACAATGCCGACTTAAGTACAAGAGGACTGACACTCTAACTTTCTATGATTTGAACCTCTCCTGTGAGTCCTGTTTTTGTTGCCGAGGCTTCACTTCATGTTTACTGTATCCCTTGGACCTTCTTATTGACGATGAAACACAGAAATTGCATCCGAATTTAATACAAAAGGCACAATGCCGACTTAAGTACAAGAGGACTGACACTCTAACTTCCGATTATTTGAACCTCTCCTGTGAGACCAGTTTTAGATTCCGATGCTTCACTTCAGGTTTACTGTATCCCTTGGACCTTCTTATTGACGATGAAACACAGAAATTGCGTCCGAATTTAATACAAAAGGCACAATGCCGTCTTAAGTACAAGAGAACTGACACTCTAAATTTCTATAATTTGAACCTCTCCTGTGAGTCCAGTTTTTGTTGCCGAGGCTTCACTTCAGGTTTACTGTATCCCTTGGACCTTCTTATTGACGATGAAACACAGAAATTGCATCCGAAATTAATACAAAAGGCACAATGCCGACTTAAGTACAAGAGAACTGACACTCTAAATTTCTATGATATGAACTTCTCCTGTGAGTCCAGTTTTTGTTGCCGAGGCTTCACTTCAGGTTTACTGTATCCCTTGGACCTTCTTATTGACGATGAAACACAGAAATTGCATCCGAATTTAATACAAAAGGCACAATGCGGACTTAAGTACAAGAGGACTGACACTCTAACTTTCATTGATTTGAACCTCTCCTCTGATTCCTCTTTTAGATTCCGATGCTTCACTTCAAGTTTTCTGTATTCCTTTGGACCTTCTTATTGACGATGAAACACAGAAATTGCATTCGAATTTAATACAAAAGGCACAATGCCGACTTAAGTACAAGAGGACTGACACTCTAACTTTCTATGATTTGAACCTCTCCTGTGAGTCCAGTTTTAGATTCCGATGCTTCACTTCAGGTTTACTGTATCCCTTGGACCTTCTTATTGACGATGAAACACAGAAATTGCATCCGAATTTAATACAAATGGCACAATGCTGACTTAAGTACAAGAGGACTGACACCTTAACTTTCTATGAATTGAACCACTGCTGTGAGTCCCGTGTTAGATTCCGATGATTCACTTCAGGTTTACTGTATCCCTTGGACCTTCTTATAAACGATGAAACACAGAAATTACATCTGAATTTAATACAAAAAGCACAATGCCGACCTAAGTACAAGAGGACTAACACTCTAACTTTCTATGATTTGAACCTCTCCTGTGCTTCCAGTTTTAGATTCCGATGCTTCACTTCAAGTTTACTGTATCCCTTGGACCTTCTTATTGACGATGAAACACAGAAATTTCATCCGAATTTAATACAAAAGGCACAATGCCGACTTAAGTACAAGAGGATTGTCACACTAACTTTATGTGATTTGAACCTCTCCTGTGAGTCCAGTTTTAGTTTCCGATGCTTCACTTCAGATTTACTGTATCCCTTGGACCTTCTTATTGACGATGAAACACAGAAATTGCGTCCGAATTTTATACAAAAGGCACAATGCCGAGATAAGTACAAGAGAACCGACACTCTAAATTTCTATGATTTGAACCTCTCCTGTGAGACCAATTTTTGTTGCCGAGGTTTCACTTCAGGTGTACTGCATCCCTTAGACCTTCTTATTGACGATGAAACACAGAATTTGCATCCGAAATTAATACAAAAGGCACAATGCCGACTTAAGTACAAGAGGACAGACACTATAAGTTTCTATGATTTGAGCCTCTCCTGTGAGTCAGGTTTTAGTTTCCGATGCTTCACTTCAGGTTTACTGAATCCCTTGCACCATCTTATTGACAATGAAACACAGAAATTGCATACGAATTTAATACAAAAGGCACAATGCCGACTTAAGTACAAGAGGACTGACACTCTAACTTTCTATGATTTGAACCTCTCCTGTGAGTCCTGTTTTTGTTGCCGAGGCTTCACTTCAGGTTTACTGTATCCCTTGGACATTCTTATTGACGATGAAACACAGAAATTGCTTCCGAATTTAATACAAAAGGCACAATGCCGACTTAAGTACAAGAGGACTGACACTCTAACTTCCGATTATTTGAACCTCTCCTGTGAGTCCAGTTTTAGTCTCCGATGCTTCACTTCAGGTTTACTGTATCCCTTGGACCTTCTTATTGACGATGAAACACAGAAATTGCATGCAAATATAATACAACATGCACAATGCCGACTTAAGTACAAAAGGACCGACACTCTAACTTTCTGTGATTTGAACCTCTCCTGTGAGTCCAGTTTTAGATTCCGATGCTTCACTTCAGATTTACTGTATCCGTTGGACCTTCTTATTGACGATGAAACACAGAAATTGCGTCCGAATTTAATACAAAAGGCACAATGCCGACTTAAGTACAAGAGAAATGACACTCTAAATTTCTATGATTTGAACCTCTCCTGTGAGTCCAGTTTTTGTTGCCGAGGCTTCACTTCAGGTTTACTGTATCCCTTGGACCTTCTTATTGACGATGAAACACAGAAATTGCATCCGAATTTAATACAAAAGGCACAATGCCGGCTTAAGTACAAGAGGACTGACACTCTAACTTTCTATGATTTGAACCTCACCTGTGAGTCTAGTTTTTGTTGCCGAGGCTTCACTTCAGGTTTACTGTATCCCTTGGACCTTCTTATTGACGATGAAACACAGAAATTGCATCCGAAATTAATACAAAAGTCACAATACCGACTTAAGTACAAGCGAACTGACACTCTAAATTTCTATGATATGAACCTCTCCTGTGAGTCCAGGTTTTGTTGCCGAGGCTTCACTTCAGGTTTACTGTATCCCTTGGACCTTCTTATTGACGATGAAACACAGAAATTGCATCCAAATTTAATACAAAAGGCACAATGCGGACTTAAGTACAAGAGGACTGACACTCTAACTTTCATTGATTTGAACCTCTCGTCTGATTCCACTTTTAGATTCCGATGCTTCACTTCAGGTTTTCTGTATTCCATTGGACCTTTTTATTGACGATGAAACACAGAAATTGCATTCGAATTTAATACAAAAGGCACAATGCCGACTTAAGTACAAGAGGAATGACACTCTAACTTTCTATGATTTGAACCTCTCCTGTGAGTCCAGTTTTAGATTCCGATGCTTCACTTCAGGTTTACTGTATCCCTTGGACCTTCTTATTGACGATGAAACACAGAAATTGCATCCGAATTTAATACAAAAGGCACAATGCCGACTTAAGTACAAGAGGACTGACACTCTAACTTTCTCTGATTTGTACCCCTTCTGTGAGTCCAGTTTTAGATTCCGATGCTTCACTTCAGGTTTACTGTATCCTTGGACTTTCTTATTGACGATGAAACACAGAAATTGCATCCGAATTTAATACAAAAGGCACAATGCCAACTTAAGTACAAGAGGACTGACACTCTAACTTTCTATTATTTGAACCTCTCCTGTGAGTCCAGTTTTAGATTCCGATGCTTCACTTCAGGTTTACTGTATCCCTTGGACCTTCTTATCGACGATGAAACACAGAAATTGCATCCGAATTTAATACAAAATGCACAATGCCGGCTTAAGTACAAGAGGACTGTCACTCTAACTTTCTATGATTTGAACCTCACCTGTGAGTCCTGTTTTAGATTCCGATGCTTCACTTCAGGTTTACTGTATCCCTTGGACCTTCTTATTGACGATGAAACACAGAAATTGCATCCGAGTTTAATACAAAAGGCACAATGCCGACGTAAGTACAAGAGGACTGACACTCTAACTTTCTATGATTTGAACCTCTCCTGTGAGTCCAGTTTTAGATTCCGATGCTTCACTTCAGATTTACTGTATCCCTTGGACCTTCTTATTGACGATGAAACACAGAAATTGCATCCGAATGTAATACAAAATGCACGATGCTGACTTAAGTACAAGAGGACTGACACTCCAACTTTCTATGAATTGAACCACTCCTGTGAGTCCCGTGTTAGATTCCGATGCTTCACTTCAGGTTTACTGTATCCCTTGGACCTTCTTATAAACGATGAAACACAGAAATTACATCCGAATTTAATACAAAAAGCACAATGCCGACCTAAGTACAAGAGGACTAACACTCTAACTTTCTATGATTTGAACCTCTCCTGTGCTTCCAGTTTTAGATTCCGATGCTTCACTTCAAGTTTACTGTATCCCTTGGACCTTCTTATTGACGATGAAACACAGAAATTTCATCCGAATTTAATACAAAAGGCACAATGCCGACTTAAGTACAAGAGGACTGACACTCTAACTTTCTGTGATTTGAACCTCTCCTGTGAATCCAGTTTTAGTTTCCGATGCTTCACTTCAGATTTACTGTATCCCTTGGACCTTCTTATTGACGATGAAACACAGAAATTGCGTCCGAATTTTATACAAAAGGCACAATGCCGACTTAAGTACAAGAGGATTGACACTCTAACTTTCTATGATTTGAACCTCTCCTGTGAGTCCTGTTTTTGTTGCCGATGCTTCACTTCAGGTTTTCTGTATTCCTTTGGACCTTCTTATTGACGATGAAACACAGAAATTGCATTCGAATTTAATACAAAAGACACAATGCCGACTTAAGTACAAAAGGACCCACTCTCTAACTTTCTATGATTTGAACCTCACCTGTGAGTCCAGTTTTAAATTCTGATGCTTCACTTCAGGTTTACTGTATCCCTTGGACCTACTTATTGACGATGAAACACAGAAATTGCATCCGAAATTAATACAAAAGGCACAATGCCGACTTAAGTACAAGAAGACAGACACTCTAACTTCCTATGATTTGAACCACTCCTGTGCGGCCAGTTTTAGATTCCGATGCTTCACTTCAGGTTTACTGTATCCCTTGGAACTTCTTATTGACGATGAAACTCAGAAATTGCATCCGAATTTAATACAAAAGGCACAATGCCGACTTAAGTACAAGAGGACTGACACTCTAACTCTCTATGATTTGAACCTCTCCAGTGAGTCCAGTCTTAGATCCCGATGCTTCAATTCAGGTTTACTATATACCTTCGACCTTCTTATTAACGATGAAACACAGAAATTGCATCCGAATTTAATACAAAAGGCAGAATGCCGGCTTAAGTACAAGTGGACTGACAATCTAAGTTAATATGATTTGAACCTCTCCTGTGATTCCTGTTTTAGATTCCGATGCTTCACTTCAATTTTACTGTATCCCTTGGACCTTCTTATTGACGATGAAACACAGAAATTGCATCCAATTTAATACAAAAGGCACAATGCCGACTTAAGTACAAGAGGACTGACACTCTAACTTTCTGTGATTTGAACCTCTCCTGTGAGTCCAGTTTTAGATTCCGATGCTTCACTTCAGATTTACTGTATCCCTTGGACCTTCTTATTGACGATGAAACACAGAAATTGCGTCCGAATTTAATACAAAAGGCACAATGCCGACTTAAGTACAAGAGAACTGACACTCCAAATTTCTATGATTTGAACCTCTCCTGTGAGTTAAGTTTTTGTTGCCGAGGCTTCACTACAGGTTTACTGTATCCCTTGGACCTTCTTATTGACGATGAAACACAGAAATTGCATCCGAAATTAATACAAAAGGCACAATGCCGACTTAAGTACAAGAGAACTGACACTCTAAATTTCTATGATATGAACCTCTCCTGTGAGTCCCGTTTTTGTTGCCGAGGCTTCACTTCAGGTTTACTGAATCCCTTGCACCATCTTATTGACAATGAAACACAGAAATTGCATACGAATTTAATACAAAAGGCACAATGCCGACTTAAGTACAAGAGGACTGACACTCTAACTTTCTATGATTTGAACCTCTCCTGTGAGTCCTGTTTTTGTTGCCGAGGCTTCACTTCAGGTTTACTGTATCCCTTGGACATTCTTATTGACGATGAAACACAGAAATTGCTTCCGAATTTAATACAAAAGGCACAATGCCGACTTAAGTACAAGAGGACTGACACTCTAACTTCCGATTATTTGAACCTCTCCTGTGAGTCCAGTTTTAGTCTCCGATGCTTCACTTCAGGTTTACTGTATCCCTTGGACCTTCTTATTGACGATGAAACACAGAAATTGCATGCAAATATAATACAACATGCACAATGCCGACTTAAGTACAAAAGGACCGACACTCTAACTTTCTGTGATTTGAACCTCTCCTGTGAGTCCAGTTTTAGATTCCGATGCTTCACTTCAGATTTACTGTATCCGTTGGACCTTCTTATTGACGATGAAACACAGAAATTGCGTCCGAATTTAATACAAAAGGCACAATGCCGACTTAAGTACAAGAGAAATGACACTCTAAATTTCTATGATTTGAACCTCTCCTGTGAGTCCAGTTTTTGTTGCCGAGGCTTCACTTCAGGTTTACTGTATCCCTTGGACCTTCTTATTGACGATGAAACACAGAAATTGCATCCGAATTTAATACAAAAGGCACAATGCCGGCTTAAGTACAAGAGGACTGACACTCTAACTTTCTATGATTTGAACCTCACCTGTGAGTCTAGTTTTTGTTGCCGAGGCTTCACTTCAGGTTTACTGTATCCCTTGGACCTTCTTATTGACGATGAAACACAGAAATTGCATCCGAAATTAATACAAAAGTCACAATACCGACTTAAGTACAAGCGAACTGACACTCTAAATTTCTATGATATGAACCTCTCCTGTGAGTCCAGGTTTTGTTGCCGAGGCTTCACTTCAGGTTTACTGTATCCCTTGGACCTTCTTATTGACGATGAAACACAGAAATTGCATCCAAATTTAATACAAAAGGCACAATGCGGACTTAAGTACAAGAGGACTGACACTCTAACTTTCATTGATTTGAACCTCTCGTCTGATTCCACTTTTAGATTCCGATGCTTCACTTCAGGTTTTCTGTATTCCATTGGACCTTTTTATTGACGATGAAACACAGAAATTGCATTCGAATTTAATACAAAAGGCACAATGCCGACTTAAGTACAAGAGGAATGACACTCTAACTTTCTATGATTTGAACCTCTCCTGTGAGTCCAGTTTTAGATTCCGATGCTTCACTTCAGGTTTACTGTATCCCTTGGACCTTCTTATTGACGATGAAACACAGAAATTGCATCCGAATTTAATACAAAAGGCACAATGCCGACTTAAGTACAAGAGGACTGACACTCTAACTTTCTCTGATTTGTACCCCTTCTGTGAGTCCAGTTTTAGATTCCGATGCTTCACTTCAGGTTTACTGTATCCTTGGACTTTCTTATTGACGATGAAACACAGAAATTGCATCCGAATTTAATACAAAAGGCACAATGCCAACTTAAGTACAAGAGGACTGACACTCTAACTTTCTATTATTTGAACCTCTCCTGTGAGTCCAGTTTTAGATTCCGATGCTTCACTTCAGGTTTACTGTATCCCTTGGACCTTCTTATCGACGATGAAACACAGAAATTGCATCCGAATTTAATACAAAATGCACAATGCCGGCTTAAGTACAAGAGGACTGTCACTCTAACTTTCTATGATTTGAACCTCACCTGTGAGTCCTGTTTTAGATTCCGATGCTTCACTTCAGGTTTACTGTATCCCTTGGACCTTCTTATTGACGATGAAACACAGAAATTGCATCCGAGTTTAATACAAAAGGCACAATGCCGACGTAAGTACAAGAGGACTGACACTCTAACTTTCTATGATTTGAACCTCTCCTGTGAGTCCAGTTTTAGATTCCGATGCTTCACTTCAGATTTACTGTATCCCTTGGACCTTCTTATTGACGATGAAACACAGAAATTGCATCCGAATGTAATACAAAATGCACGATGCTGACTTAAGTACAAGAGGACTGACACTCCAACTTTCTATGAATTGAACCACTCCTGTGAGTCCCGTGTTAGATTCCGATGCTTCACTTCAGGTTTACTGTATCCCTTGGACCTTCTTATAAACGATGAAACACAGAAATTACATCCGAATTTAATACAAAAAGCACAATGCCGACCTAAGTACAAGAGGACTAACACTCTAACTTTCTATGATTTGAACCTCTCCTGTGCTTCCAGTTTTAGATTCCGATGCTTCACTTCAAGTTTACTGTATCCCTTGGACCTTCTTATTGACGATGAAACACAGAAATTTCATCCGAATTTAATACAAAAGGCACAATGCCGACTTAAGTACAAGAGGACTGACACTCTAACTTTCTGTGATTTGAACCTCTCCTGTGAATCCAGTTTTAGTTTCCGATGCTTCACTTCAGATTTACTGTATCCCTTGGACCTTCTTATTGACGATGAAACACAGAAATTGCGTCCGAATTTTATACAAAAGGCACAATGCCGACTTAAGTACAAGAGGATTGACACTCTAACTTTCTATGATTTGAACCTCTCCTGTGAGTCCTGTTTTTGTTGCCGATGCTTCACTTCAGGTTTTCTGTATTCCTTTGGACCTTCTTATTGACGATGAAACACAGAAATTGCATTCGAATTTAATACAAAAGACACAATGCCGACTTAAGTACAAAAGGACCCACTCTCTAACTTTCTATGATTTGAACCTCACCTGTGAGTCCAGTTTTAAATTCTGATGCTTCACTTCAGGTTTACTGTATCCCTTGGACCTACTTATTGACGATGAAACACAGAAATTGCATCCGAAATTAATACAAAAGGCACAATGCCGAATTAAGTACAAGAAGACAGACACTCTAACTTTCTATGATTTGAACCACTCCTGTGCGGCCAGTTTTAGAGTCCGATGCTTCACTTCAGGTTTACTGTATCCCTTGGAACTTCTTATTGACGATGAAACTCAGAAATTGCATCCGAATTTAATACAAAAGGCACAATGCCGACTTAAGTACAAGAGGACTGACACTCTAACTCTCTATGATTTGAACCTCTCCAGTGAGTCCAGTCTTAGATCCCGATGCTTCAATTCAGGTTTACTATATACCTTCGACCTTCTTAATAACGATGAAACACAGAAATTGCATCCGAATTTAATACAAAAGGCAGAATGCCGGCTTAAGTACAAGTGGACTGACAATCTAAGTTAATATGATTTGAACCTCTCCTGTGATTCCTGTTTTAGATTCCGATGCTTCACTTCAATTTTACTGTATCCCTTGGACCTTCTTATTGACGATGAAACACAGAAATTGCATCCAATTTAATACAAAAGGCACAATGCCGACTTAAGTACAAGAGGACTGACACTCTAACTTTCTGTGATTTGAACCTCTCCTGTGAGTCCAGTTTTAGATTCCGATGCTTCACTTCAGATTTACTGTATCCCTTGGACCTTCTTATTGACGATGAAACACAGAAATTGCGTCCGAATTTAATACAAAAGGCACAATGCCGACTTAAGTACAAGAGAACTGACACTCCAAATTTCTATGATTTGAACCTCTCCTGTGAGTTAAGTTTTTGTTGCCGAGGCTTCACTACAGGTTTACTGTATCCCTTGGACCTTCTTATTGACGATGAAACACAGAAATTGCATCCGAAATTAATACAAAAGGCACAATGCCGACTTAAGTACAAGAGAACTGACACTCTAAATTTCTATGATATGAACCTCTCCTGTGAGTCCCGTTTTTGTTGCCGAGGCTTCACTTCAGGTTTACTGTATCCCTTGGACCTTCTTATTGACGACGAAACACAGAAATTACATCCGAATTTAATACAAAAGGCACAATGCGGACTTAAGTACAAGAGGACTGACACTCTAACTTTCATTGATTTGAACCTCTCCTCTGATTCCACTTTTAGATTCCGATGCTTCACTTCAGGTTTTCTGTATTCCTTTGGACCTTCTTATTGACGATGAAACAAAGAAATTGCATTCGAATTTAATACAAAAGGCACAATGCCGACTTAAGTACAAGAGGACTGACACTCTAATTTTCTATGATTTGAACCTCTCCTGTGAGTCCAGTTTTAGATTCCGATGCTTCACTTCAGGTTTACTGTATCCCTTGGACCTTCTTATTGACGATGAAACACAGAAATTGCTTCCGAATTTAATACAAAAGGGACAATGCCGGCTTAAGTACAAGAGCACTGACCCTCTAACTTTCTATGATTTGAACCTCTCCTGTGATTCCAGTTTTAGATTCCAATGCTTCACTTCAGGTTTACTGTATCCCTTGGACCTTCTTATTGACGATGAAACACAGAAATTGCATCCGAATTTAATACAAAAGGCACAATGCCGACATAAGTACAAGAGGACTGACACTCTAACTTTCTCTGAGTTGTACCCCTTCTGTGAGTCCAGTTTTAGATTCCGATGCTTCACTTCAGGTTTACTGTATCCTTGGACTTTCTTATTGACGATGAAACACATAAATTGCATCCGATTTTAATACAAAAGGCACAATGCCGACCTAAGTACAAGAGGACTAACACTATAACTTTCTATGATTTGAACCTCTCCTGTGCTTCCAGTTTTAGATTCCGATGCCTCACTTCAAGTTTACTGTATCCCTTGAACCTTCTTATTGACGATGAAACACAGAAATTGCATCCGAATGTAATACAAAAGGCACAATGCCGACTTAAGTACAAATGGACTGACACTCTAACTTTCTGTGATTTGAACCTCTCCTGTGAGTCCAGTTTTAGTTTCCGATGCTTTACTTCAGATTTACTGTATCCCTTGGACCTTCTTATTGACGATGAAACACAGAATTTGCGTCCGAATTTAATACAAATGGCACAATGCCGACTTAAGTACGAGAGAACTGACACTCTAAATTTCTATGACTTGAACCTCTCCTGTGAGTCCAATTTTTGTTGCCGAGGCTTCACTTCAGGTGTACTGTATCCCTTGGACCTTCTTATTGACGATGAAATACAGAAATTGCATACGAATTTAATACAAAAGGCACAGTGCCGACTTAAGTACAAGAGGACTGACACTCTAACTTTCTATTATTTGAACCTCTCCTGTAAGTCCAGTTTTAGATTCCGATGCTTCACTTCAGGTTTACTGTATCCCTTGGACCTTCTTATCGACGATGAAACACAGAAATTGCATCCGAATTTAATACAAAATGCACAATGCCGGCTTAAGTACAAGAGGACTGACACTCTAACTTTCTATGATTTGAACCTCACCTGTGAGTCCAGTTTTAGATTCCGATGCTTCACCTCAGGTTTACTGTATCCCTTGGACCTTCTTATTGACGATGAAACACAGAAATTGCATCCGAATGTAATACAAAAGGCACAATGCCGACTTAAGTACAAGAGGATTGACACTCTAACTTCCGATTATTTGAACCTCTCCTGTGAGTCCAGTTTTAGATTCCGATGCTTCACTTCAGGTTTACTGTATCCCTAGGACCTACTTATTGACGATGAAACACAGAAATTGCATGCAAATATAATACAACATGCACAATGCCGACTTAAGTACAAATGGACCGACACTCTAACTTTTTATGATTTGAACCTCACCTGTGAGTCCAGTTTTAGATTCCGATGCTTCACTTCAGGTTTACTGTATCCCTTGGACCTACTTATTGACGATGAAACACAGAAATTGCATCCGAAATTAATACAAAAGGCACAATGCCGACATAAGTACAAGAGGACAGACACTCTAATTTTCTATGATTTGAACCACTCCTGTGGGGCCAGTTTTAGATTCCGATGCTTCACTTCAGGTTTACTGTATCCCTTGGACCTTCTTATTGACGATGAAACTCAGAAATTGCATCCGCATTTAATACAAAAGGCACAATGCCGACTTAAGTACAAGAGGACTGACACTCTAACTTTCTATGATTTGAACCTCTCCTGTGAGTCCAGTTTTAGATCCCGATGCTTCAATTCAGGTTTACTGTATCCCTTGGACCTTCTTATTGACGATGAAACACAGATTTTGCGTCCGAATTTAATACAAATGGCACAATGCCGACTTAAGTACAAGAGAACTGACACTCTAAATTTCTATGACTTGAACCTCTCCTGTGAGTCCAATTTTTGTTGCCGAGGCTTCACTTCAGGTGTACTGTATCCCTTGGACCTTCTTATTGACGATGAAATACAGAAATTGCATACGAATTTAATACAAAAGGCACAGTGCCGACTTAAGAACAAGAGGACTGACACTCTAACTTTCTATGATTTGAACCTCACCTGTGAGTCCAGTTTTAGATTCCGATGCTTCACTTCAGGTTTACTGTATCCCTTGGACCTTCTTATTGACGATGAAACACATAAATTGCATCCGATTTTAATACAAAAGGCACAATGCCGACCTAAGTACAAGAGGACTAACACTATAACTTTCTATGATTTGAACCTCTCCTGTGCTTCCAGTTTTAGATTCCGATGCTTCACTTCAAGTTTACTGTATCCCTTGAACCTTCTTATTGACGATGTAACACAGAAATTGCATCCGAATGTAATACAAAAGGCACAATGCCGACTTAAGTACAAATGGACTGACACTCTAACTTTCTGTGATTTGAACCTCTCCTGTGAGTCCAGTTTTAGTTTCCGATGCTTTACTTCAGATTTACTGTATCCCTTGGACCTTCTTATTGACGATGAAACACAGAATTTGCGTCCGAATTTAATACAAATGGCACAATGCCGACTTAAGTACGAGAGAACTGACACTCTAAATTTCTATGACTTGAACCTCTCCTGTGAGTCCAATTTTTGTTGCCGAGGCTTCACTTCAGGTGTACTGTATCCCTTGGACCTTCTTATTGACGATGAAATACAGAAATTGCATACGAATTTAATACAAAAGGCACAGTGCCGACTTAAGTACAAGAGGACTGACACTCTAACTTTCTATTATTTGAACCTCTCCTGTAAGTCCAGTTTTAGATTCCGATGCTTCACTTCAGGTTTACTGTATCCCTTGGACCTTCTTATCGACGATGAAACACAGAAATTGCATCCGAATTTAATACAAAATGCACAATGCCGGCTTAAGTACAAGAGGACTGACACTCTAACTTTCTATGATTTGAACCTCACCTGTGAGTCCACTTTTAGATTCCGATGCTTCACCTCAGGTTTACTGTATCCCTTGGACCTTCTTATTGACGATGAAACACAGAAATTGCATCCGAATGTAATACAAAAGGCACAATGCCGACTTAAGTACAAGAGGATTGACACTCTAACTTCCGATTATTTGAACCTCTCCTGTGAGTCCAGTTTTAGATTCCGATGCTTCACTTCAGGTTTACTGTATCCCTAGGACCTACTTATTGACGATGAAACACAGAAATTGCATGCAAATATAATACAACATGCACAATGCCGACTTAAGTACAAATGGACCGACACTCTAACTTTTTATGATTTGAACCTCACCTGTGAGTCCAGTTTTAGATTCCGATGCTTCACTTCAGGTTTACTGTATCCCTTGGACCTACTTACTGACGATGAAACACAGAAATTGCATCCGAAATTAATACAAAAGGCACAATGCCGGCTTAAGTACAAGAGGACTGACACTCTAACTTTCTATGATTTGAACCTCACCTGTGAGTCTAGTTTTTGTTGCCGAGGCTTCACTTCAGGTTTACTGTATCCCTTGGACCTTCTTATTGACGATGAAACACAGAAATTGCATCCGAAATTAATACAAAAGTCACAATACCGACTTAAGTACAAGCGAACTGACACTCTAAATTTCTATGATATGAACCTCTCCTGTGAGTCCAGGTTTTGTTGCCGTGGCTTCACTTCAGGTTTACTGTATCCCTTGGACCTTCTTATTGACGATGAAACACAGAAATTGCATCCGAATTTAATACAAAAGGCACAATGCCGGCTTAAGTACAAGAGGACTGACACTCTAACTTTCTATGATTTGAACCTCACCTGTGAGTCTAGTTTTTGTTGCCGAGGCTTCACTTCAGGTTTACTGTATCCCTTGGACCTTCTTATTGACGATGAAACACAGAAATTGCATCCGAAATTAATACAAAAGTCACAATACCGACTTAAGTACAAGCGAACTGACACTCTAAATTTCTATGATATGAACCTCTCCTGTGAGTCCAGGTTTTGTTGCCGAGGCTTCACTTCAGGTTTACTGTATCCCTTGGACCTTCTTATTGACGATGAAACACAGAAATTGCATCCAAATTTAATACAAAAGGCACAATGCGGACTTAAGTACAAGAGGACTGACACTCTAACTTTCATTGATTTGAACCTCTCGTCTGATTCCACTTTTAGATTCCGATGCTTCACTTCAGGTTTTCTGTATTCCATTGGACCTTTTTATTGACGATGAAACACAGAAATTGCATTCGAATTTAATACAAAAGGCACAATGCCGACTTAAGTACAAGAGGAATGACACTCTAACTTTCTATGATTTGAACCTCTCCTGTGAGTCCAGTTTTAGATTCCGATGCTTCACTTCAGGTTTACTGTATCCCTTGGACCTTCTTATTGACGATGAAACACAGAAATTGCATCCGAATTTAATACAAAAGGCACAATGCCGACTTAAGTACAAGAGGACTGACACTCTAACTTTCTCTGATTTGTACCCCTTCTGTGAGTCCAGTTTTAGATTCCGATGCTTCACTTCAGGTTTACTGTATCCTTGGACTTTCTTATTGACGATGAAACACAGAAATTGCATCCGAATTTAATACAAAAGGCACAATGCCAACTTAAGTACAAGAGGACTGACACTCTAACTTTCTATTATTTGAACCTCTCCTGTGAGTCCAGTTTTAGATTCCGATGCTTCACTTCAGGTTTACTGTATCCCTTGGACCTTCTTATTGACGATGAAACACAGAAATTGCATCCGAGTTTAATACAAAAGGCACAATGCCGACGTAAGTACAAGAGGACTGACACTCTAACTTTCTATGATTTGAACCTCTCCTGTGAGTCCAGTTTTAGATTCCGATGCTTCACTTCAGATTTACTGTATCCCTTGGACCTTCTTATTGACGATGAAACACAGAAATTGCATCCGAATGTAATACAAAATGCACGATGCTGACTTAAGTACAAGAGGACTGACACTCCAACTTTCTATGAATTGAACCACTCCTGTGAGTCCCGTGTTAGATTCCGATGCTTCACTTCAGGTTTACTGTATCCCTTGGACCTTCTTATAAACGATGAAACACAGAAATTACATCCGAATTTAATACAAAAAGCACAATGCCGACCTAAGTACAAGAGGACTAACACTCTAACTTTCTATGATTTGAACCTCTCCTGTGCTTCCAGTTTTAGATTCCGATGCTTCACTTCAAGTTTACTGTATCCCTTGGACCTTCTTATTGACGATGAAACACAGAAATTTCATCCGAATTTAATACAAAAGGCACAATGCCGACTTAAGTACAAGAGGACGGACACTCTAACTTTCTGTGATTTGAACCTCTCCTGTGAATCCAGTTTTAGTTTCCGATGCTTCACTTCAGATTTACTGTATCCCTTGGACCTTCTTATTGACGATGAAACACAGAAATTGCGTCCGAATTTTATACAAAAGGCACAATGCCGACTTAAGTACAAGAGGATTGACACTCTAACTTTCTATGATTTGAACCTCTCCTGTGAGTCCTGTTTTTGTTGCCGATGCTTCACTTCAGGTTTTCTGTATTCCTTTGGACCTTCTTATTGACGATGAAACACAGAAATTGCATTCGAATTTAATACAAAAGACACAATGCCGACTTAAGTACAAAAGGACCCACTCTCTAACTTTCTATGATTTGAACCTCACCTGTGAGTCCAGTTTTAAATTCTGATGCTTCACTTCAGGTTTACTGTATCCCTTGGACCTACTTATTGACGATGAAACACAGAAATTGCATCCGAAATTAATACAAAAGGCACAATGCCGACTTAAGTACAAGAAGACAGACACTCTAACTTTCTATGATTAGAACCACTCCTGTGCGGCCAGTTTTAGATTCCGATGCTTCACTTCAGGTTTACTGTATCCCTTGGAACTTCTTATTGACGATGAAACTCAGAAATTGCATCCGAATTTAATACAAAAGGCACAATGCCGACTTAAGTACAAGAGGACTGACACTCTAACTCTCAATGATTTGAACCTCTCCAGTGAGTCCAGTTTTAGATCCCGATGCTTCAATTCAGGTTTACTATATACCTTCGACCTTCTTATTAACGATGAAACACAGAAATTGCATCCGAATTTAATACAAAAGGCAGAATGCCGGCTTAAGTACAAGTGGACTGACAATCTAAGTTAATATGATTTGAACCTCTCCTGTGATTCCTGTTTTAGATTCCGATGCTTCACTTCAATTTTACTGTATCCCTTGGACCTTCTTATTGACGATGAAACACAGAAATTGCATCCAATTTAATACAAAAGGCACAATGCCGACTTAAGTACAAGAGGACTGACACTCTAACTTTCTGTGATTTGAACCTCTCCTGTGAGTCCAGTTTTAGATTCCGATGCTTCACTTCAGATTTACTGTATCCCTTGGACCTTCTTATTGACGATGAAACACAGAAATTGCGTCCGAATTTAATACAAAAGGCACAATGCCGACTTAAGTACAAGAGAACTGACACTCCAAATTTCTATGATTTGAACCTCTCCTGTGAGTTAAGTTTTTGTTGCCGAGGCTTCACTACAGGTTTACTGTATCCCTTGGACCTTCTTATTGACGATGAAACACAGAAATTGCATCCGAAATTAATACAAAAGGCACAATGCCGACTTAAGTACAAGAGAACTGACACTCTAAATTTCTATGATATGAACCTCTCCAGTGAGTCCCGTTTTTGTTGCCGAGGCTTCACTTCAGGTTTACTGTATCCCTTGGACCTTCTTATTGACGACGAAACACAGAAATTACATCCGAATTTAATACAAAAGGCACAATGCGGACTTAAGTACAAGAGGACTGACACTCTAACTTTCATTGATTTGAACCTCTCCTCTGATTCCACTTTTAGATTCCGATGCTTCACTTCAGGTTTTCTGTATTCCTTTGGACCTTCTTATTGACGATGAAACACAGAAATTGCATTCGAATTTAATACAAAAGGCACAATGCCGACTTAAGTACAAGAGGACTGACACTCTAATTTTCTATGATTTGAACTTCTCCTGTGAGTCCAGTTTTAGATTCCGATGCTTCACTTCAGGTTTACTGTATCCCTTGGACCTTCTTATTGACGATGAAACACAGAAATTGCTTCCGAATTTAATACAAAAGGGACAATGCCGGCTTAAGTACAAGAGCACTGACCCTCTAACTTTCTATGATTTGAACCTCTCCTGTGATTCCAGTTTTAGATTCCAATGCTTCACTTCAGGTTTACTGTATCCCTTGGACCTTCTTATTGACGATGAAACACAGAAATTGCATCCGAATTTAATACAAAAGGCACAATGCCGACATAAGTACAAGAGGACTGACACTCTAACTTTCTCTGAGTTGTACCCCTTCTGTGAGTCCAGTTTTAGATTCCGATGCTTCACTTCAGGTTTACTGTATCCTTGGACTTTCTTATTGACGATGAAACACATAAATTGCATCCGATTTTAATACAAAAGGCACAATGCCGACCTAAGTACAAGAGGACTAACACTATAACTTTCTATGATTTGAACCACTCCTGTGCTTCCAGTTTTAGATTCCGATGCCTCACTTCAAGTTTACTGTATCCCTTGAACCTTCTTATTGACGATGAAACACAGAAATTGCATCCGAATGTAATACAAAAGGCACAATGCCGACTTAAGTACAAATGGACTGACACTCTAACTTTCTGTGATTTGAACCTCTCCTGTGAGTCCAGTTTTAGTTTCCGATGCTTTACTTCAGATTTACTGTATCCCTTGGACCTTCTTATTGACGATGAAACACAGAATTTGCGTCCGAATTTAATACAAATGGCACAATGCAGACTTAAGTACGAGAGAACTGACACTCTAAATTTCTATGACTTGAACCTCTCCTGTGAGTCCAATTTTTGTTGCCGAGGCTTCACTTCAGGTGTACTGTATCCCTTGGACCTTCTTATTGACGATGAAATACAGAAATTGCATACGAATTTAATACAAAAGGCACAGTGCCGACTTAAGTACAAGAGGACTGACACTCTAACTTTCTATTATTTGAACCTCTCCTGTAAGTCCAGTTTTAGATTCCGATGCTTCACTTCAGGTTTACTGTATCCCTTGGACCTTCTTATCGACGATGAAACACAGAAATAGCATCCGAATTTAATACAAAATGCACAATGCCGGCTTAAGTACAAGAGGACTGACACTCTAACTTTCTATGATTTGAACCTCACCTGTGAGTCCAGTTTTAGATTCCGATGCTTCACCTCAGGTTTACTGTATCCCTTGGACCTTCTTATTGACGATGAAACACAGAAATTGCATCCGAATGTAATACAAAAGGCACAATGCCGACTTAAGTACAAGAGGATTGACACTCTAACTTCCGATTATTTGAACCTCTCCTGTGAGTCCAGTTTTAGATTCCGATGCTTCACTTCAGGTTTACTGTATCCCTAGGACCTACTTATTGACGATGAAACACAGAAATTGCATGCAAATATAATACAACATGCACAATGCCGACTTAAGTACAAATGGACCGACACTCTAACTTTTTATGATTTGAACCTCACCTGTGAGTCCAGTTTTAGATTCCGATGCTTCACTTCAGGTTTACTGTATCCCTTGGACCTACTTATTGACGATGAAACACAGAAATTGCATCCGAAATTAATACAAAAGGCACAATGCAGACATAAGTACAAGAGGACAGACACTCTAATTTTCTATGATTTGAACCACTCCTGTGGGGCCAGTTTTAGATTCCGATGCTTCACTTCAGGTTTACTGTATCCCTTGGACCTTCTTATTGACGATGAAACTCAGAAATTGCATCCGAATTTAATACAAAAGGCACAATGCCGACTTAAGTACAAGAGGACTGACACTCTAACTTTCTATGATTTGAACCTCTCCTGTGAGTCCAGTTTTAGATCCCGATGCTTCAATTCAGGTTTACTGTATCCCTTGGACCTTCTTATTGACGATGAAACACAGATTTTGCGTCCGAATTTAATACAAATGGCACAATGCCGACTTAAGTACAAGAGAACTGACACTCTAAATTTCTATGACTTGAACCTCTCCTGTGAGTCCAATTTTTGTTGCCGAGGCTTCACTTCAGGTGTACTGTATCCCTTGGACCTTCTTATTGACGATGAAATACAGAAATTGCATACGAATTTAATACAAAAGGCACAGTGCCGACTTAAGAACAAGAGGACTGACACTCTAACTTTCTATGATTTGAACCTCACCTGTGAGTCCAGTTTTAGATTCCGATGCTTCACTTCAGGTTTACTGTATCCCTTGGACCTTCTTATTGACGATGAAACACATAAATTGCATCCGATTTTAATACAAAAGGCACAATGCCGACCTAAGTACAAGAGGACTAACACTATAACTTTCTATGATTTGAACCTCTCCTGTGCTTCCAGTTTTAGATTCCGATGCTTCACTTCAAGTTTACTGTATCCCTTGAACCTTCTTATTGACGATGAAACACAGAAATTGCATCCGAATGTAATACGAAAGGCACAATGCCGACTTAAGTACAAATGGACTGACACTCTAACTTTCTGTGATTTGAACCTCTCCTGTGAGTCCAGTTTTAGTTTCCGATGCTTTACTTCAGATTTACTGTATCCCTTGGACCTTCTTATTGACGATGAAACACAGAATTTGCGTCCGAATTTAATACAAATGGCACAATGCCGACTTAAGTACGAGAGAACTGACACTCTAAATTTCTATGACTTGAACCTCTCCTGTGAGTCCAATTTTTGTTGCCGAGGCTTCACTTCAGGTGTACTGTATCCCTTGGACCTTCTTATTGACGATGAAATACAGAAATTGCATACGAATTTAATACAAAAGGCACAGTGCCGACTTAAGTACAAGAGGACTGACACTCTAACTTTCTATGATTTGAACCTCACCTGTGAGTCCACTTTTAGATTCCGATGCTTCACCTCAGGTTTACTGTATCCCTTGGACCTTCTTATTGACGATGAAACACAGAAATTGCATCCGAATGTAATACAAAAGGCACAATGCCGACTTAAGTACAAGAGGATTGACACTCTAACTTCCGATTATTTGAACCTCTCCTGTGAGTCCAGTTTTAGATTCCGATGCTTCACTTCAGGTTTACTGTATCCCTAGGACCTACTTATTGACGATGAAACACAGAAATTGCATGCAAATATAATACAACATGCACAATGCCGACTTAAGTACAAATGGACCGACACTCTAACTTTTTATGATTTGAACCTCACCTGTGAGTCCAGTTTTAGATTCCGATGCTTCACTTCAGGTTTACTGTATCCCTTGGACCTACTTATTGACGATGAAACACAGAAATTGCATCCGAAATTAATACAAAAGGCACAATGCCGACATAAGTACAAGAGGACAGACACTCTAATTTTCTATGATTTGAACCACTCCTGTGGGGCCAGTTTTAGATTCCGATGCTTCACTTCAGGTTTACTGTATCCCTTGGACCTTCTTATTGACGATGAAACTCAGAAATTGCATCCGAATTTAATACAAAAGGCACAATGCCGACTTAAGTACAAGAGGACTGACACTCTAACTTTCTATGATTTGAACCTCTCCTGTGAGTCCAGTTTTAGATCCCGATGCTTCAATTCAGGTTTACTGTATCCCTTGGACCTTCTTATTGACGATGAAACACAGAATTTGCGTCCGAATTTAATACAAATGGCACAATGCCGACTTAAGTACAAGAGAACTGACACTCTAAATTTCTATGACTTGAACCTCTCCTGTGAGTCCAATTTTTGTTGCCGAGGCTTCACTTCAGGTGTACTGTATCCCTTGGACCTTCTTATTGACGATGAAATACAGAAATTGCATACGAATTTAATACAAAAGGCACAGTGCCGACTTAAGAACAAGAGGACTGACACTCTAACTTTCTACTATTTGAACCTCTCCTGTGAGTCCAGTTTTAGATTCCGATGCTTCACTTCAGGTTTACTGTATCCCTAGGACCTTCTTATCGACGATGAAACACAGAAATTGCATCCGAATTTAATACAAAATGCACAATGCCGGCTTAAGTACAAGAGGACTGACACTCTAACTTTCTATGATTTGAACCTCACCTGTGAGTCCAGTTTTAGATTCCGATGCTTCACTTCAGGTTTACTGTATCCCTTGGACCTTCTTATTGACGATGAAACACAGAAATTGCATCCGAATTTAATACAAAAGGCACAATGCCGACTTAAGTACAAGAGGATTGACACTCTAACTTCCGATTATTTGAACCTCTCCTGTGAGTCCAGTTTTAGATTCCGATGCTTCACTTCAGGTTTACTGTAACCCTAGGACCTTCTTATTGACGATGAAACACAGAAATTGCATGCAAATATAATACAACATGCACAATGCCGACTTAAGTACAAAAGGACCGACACTCTAACTTTTTATGATTTGAACCTCACCTGTGAGTCCAATTTTAGATTCCGATGCTTCACTTCAGGTTTACTGTATCCCTTGGACCTACTTATTGACGATGAAACACAGAAATTGCATCCGAAATTAATACAAAAGGCACAATGCCGACATAAGTACAAGCGGACAGACACTCTAACTTTCTATGATTTGAACCACTCCTGTGGGGCCAGTTTTAGATTCCGATGCTTCACTTCAGGTTTACTGTATCCCTTGGACCTTCTTATTGACGATGAAACTCAGAAATTGCATCCGAATTTAATACAAAAGGCACAATGCCGACTTAAGTACAAGAGGACTGACACTCTACCTTTCTATGATTTGAACCTCTCCTGTGAGTCCAGTTTTAGATCCCGATGCTTCAATTCAGGTTTACTATATCCCTTCGACCTTCTTATTGACGATGAAACACAGAAATTGCATCCGAATTTAATACAAAAGGCACAATGCCGGCTTAAGTACAAGTGGACTGACAATCTAAGTTTATATGATTTGAACCTCTCCTGTGATTCCAGTTTTAGATTCCGATGCTTCACTTCAATTTTACTGTATCCCTTGGACCTTCTTATTGACGATGAAACACAGAAATTGCATCCGAATGTAATACAAAAGGCACAATGCCGACTTAAGTACAAATGGACTGACACTCTAACTTTCTGTGTTTTGAACCTCTCCTGTGAGTCCAGTTTTAGTTTCCGATGCTTTACTTCAGATTTACTGTATCCCTTGGACCTTCTTATTGACGATGAAACACAGAATTTGCGTCCGAATTTAATACAAATGGCACAATGCCGACTTAAGTACGGGAGAACTGACACTCTAAATTTCTATGATTTGAACCTCTCCTGTGGGTCCAGTTTTTGTTGCCGAGGCTTCACTTCAGGTTTACTGTATCCCTTGGACCTTCTTATTGACGTTGAAACACAGAAATTGCATCCGAAATTAATACAAAAGGCACAAATGCCGACTTAAGTACAAGAGAACTGACACTCTAAATTTCTCTGATATGAACCTCTCCTGTGAGTCCAGTTTTTGTTGCCGAGGCTTCACTTCAGGTGTACTGTATCCCTTGGACCTTCTTATTGACGAAGAAACACAGATATTGCATACGAATTTAATACAAAAGGCACAGTGCCGACTTAAGTACAAGAGGACTGACACACTAACTCTCTATGATTTGAACCACTCCTGTGAGTCCAGTTTTAGATTCCGATGCTTCACTTCAGGTTTTCTGTATCCCTTGGACTTTCTTATTGACGATGAAACACAGAAATTGCATCCGACTTTAATACAAAAGGCACTATGCCAACTTAAGTACAAGAGGACTGACACTCTAACTTTCTATTATTTGAACCTCTCCTGTGAGTCCAGTTTTAGATTCCGATGCTTCACTTCAGGTTTACTGTATTCCTTGGAGCTTCTTATCGACGATGAAACACAGAAATTGCATCCGAATTTAATACAAAATGCACAATGCCGGCTTAAGTACAAGAGGACTGACACTCTAACTTTCTATGATTTGAACCTCACCTGTGAGTCCAGTTTTAGATTCCGATGCTTTGCTTCAGGTTTACTGTATCCCTTGGACCTTCTTATTGACGATGAAACACAGAAATTGGATCCGAATTTAATACAAAAGGCACAATGCCGACTTAAGTACAAGAGGACTGACACTCTAACTTCCGATTATTTGAACCTCTCCTGTGAGTCCAGTTTTAGATTACGATGCTTCACTTCAGGTTTACTGTATCCCTTGGACCTTCTTATTGACGATGAAACACAGAAATTGCATGCAAATATAATACAACATACACAATGCCGACTTAAGAACAAAAGGACCGACACTCTAACTTTCTATGATTTGAACCTCACCTGTGAGTCCAGTTTTAGATTCCGATGCTTCACTTCAGGTTTACTGTATCCCTTGGACCTTCTTATTGACGATGAAACACAGAAATTGCATCCGAATTAAATACAAAAGGCACAATGCGGACTTAAGTACAAGAGGACTGACACTCTAACTTTCATTGATTTGAACCTCTCCTCTGATTCCACTTTTAGATTCCGAAGCTTCACTTCAGGTTTTCTGTATTCCTTTGGACCTTCTTATTGACGATGAAACACAGAAACTGCATCCGAATTTCATACAAAAGGCACAATGCCGACTTAAGTACAAATGGACTGACACTCTAACTTTCTGTGATTTGAACCTCTCCTGTGAGTCCAGTTTTAGTTTCCGATGCTTCACTTCAGATTTACTGTATCCCTTGGACCTTCTTATTGACGATGAAACACAGAATTTGCGTCCGAATTTAATACAAATGGCACAATGCCGACTTAAGTACAAGAGAACTGACACTCTAAATTTCTATGACTTGAACCTCTCCTGTGAGTCCAATTTTTGTTGCCGAGGCTTCACTTCAGGTGTACTGTATCCCTTGGACCTTCTTATTGACGATGAAACACAGAAATTGCATACGAATTTAATACAAAAGGCACAGTGCCGACTTAAGTACAAGAGGACTGACACTCTAACTTTCTATTATTTGAACCTCTCCTGTGAGTCCAGTTTTAGATTCCGATGCTTCACTTCAGGTTTACAGTATCCCTTGGACCTTCTTAACGACGATGAAACACAGAAATTGCATCCGAATTTAATACAAAATGCACAATGCCGGCTTAAGTACAAGAGGACTGACACTCTAACTTTCTATGATTTGAACCTCACCTGTGAGTCCAGTTTTAGATTCCGATGCTTCACTTCAGGTTTACTGTATCACTTGGACCTTCTTATTGACGATGAAACACAGAAATTGCATCCGAATTTAATACAAAAGGCACAATGCCGACTTAAGTACAAGAGGATCGACACTCAAACTTCCGATTATTTGAACCTCTCCTGTGAATCCAGTTTTAGATTCCGATGCTTCACTTCAGGTTTACTGTATCCCTTGGACCTTCTTATTGACGATGAAACACAGAAATTGCATGCAAATATAATACAACATGCACAATGCCGACTTAAGTACAAAAGGACCGACACTCTAACTTTTTATGATTTGAACCTCACCTGTGAGTCCAGTTTTAGATTCCGATGCTTCACTTCAGGTTTACTGTATCCCTTGGACCTACTTATTGACGATGAATCACAGAAATTGCATCCGAAATTAATACAAAAGGCACAATGCCGACTTAAGTACAAGAGGACAGACACTCTAACTTTCTGTGATTTGAACCTCTCCTGTGAGTCCAGTTTTAGATTCCGATGCTTCACTTCAGATTTACTGTATCCCTTGGACCTTCTTATTGACGATGAAACACAGAAATTGCGTCCGAATTTAATACAAAAGGCACAATGCCGACTTAAGTACAAGAGAACAGACACTCTAAATTTCTATGATTTGAACCTCTCCTGTGAGTCCAGTTTTTGTTTCCGATGCTTCACTTCAGATTTACTGTATCCCTTGGACCTTCTTATTGACGATGAAACACAGAAATTGCGTCCGAATTTAATACAAAAGGCACAATGCCGACTTAAGTACAAGAGAACAGACACTCTAAATTTCTATGATTTGAACCTCTCCTGTGAGTCCAGTTTTTGTTGCCGAGGCTTCACTTCAGGTTTACTGTATCCCTTGGACCTTCTTATTGACGATGAAACTCAGAAATTGCATCCGAATTTAATACAAAAGGCACAATGCCGACTTAAGTACAAGAGGACTGACACTCTACCTTTCTATGATTTGAACCTCTCCTGTGAGTCCAGTTTTAGATCCCGATGCTTCAATTCAGGTTTACTATATCCCTTCGACCTTCTTATTGACGATGAAACACAGAAATTGCATCCGAATTTAATACAAAAGGCACAATGCCGGCTTAAGTACAAGTGGACTGACAATCTAAGTTTATATGATTTGAACCTCTCCTGTGATTCCAGTTTTAGATTCCGATGCTTCACTTCAATTTTACTGTATCCCTTGGACCTTCTTATTGACGATGAAACACAGAAATTGCATCCGAATGTAATACAAAAGGCACAATGCCGACTTAAGTACAAATGGACTGACACTCTAACTTTCTGTGATTTGAACCTCTCCTGTGAGTCCAGTTTTAGTTTCCGATGCTTTACTTCAGATTAACTGTATCCCTTGGACCTTCTTATTGACGATGAAACAGAATTTGCGTCCGAATTTAATACAAATGGCACAATGCCGACTTAAGTACGAGAGAACTGACACTCTAAATTTCTATGATTTGAACCTCTCCTGTGAGTCCAGTTTTTGTTGCCGAGGCTTCACTTCAGGTTTACTGTATCCCTTGGACCTTCTTATTGACGTTGAAACACAGAAATTGCATCCGAAATTAATACAAAAGGCACAAATGCCGACTTAAGTACAAGAGAACTGACACTCTAAATTTCTCTGATATGAACCTCTCCTGTGAGTCCAGTTTTTGTTGCCGAGGCTTCACTTCAGGTGTACTGTATCCCTTGGACCTTCTTATTGACGAAGAAACACAGAAATTGCATACGAATTTAATACAAAAGGCACAGTGCCGACTTAAGTACAAGAGGACTGACACTCTAACTCTCTATGATTTGAACCACTCCTGTGAGTCCAGTTTTAGATTCCGATGCTTCACTTCAGGTTTTCTGTATCCCTTGGACTTTCTTATGGACGATGAAACACAGAAATTGCATCCGAATTTAATACAAAAGGCACTATGCCAACTTAAGTACAAGAGGACTGACACTCTAACTTTCTATTATTTGAACCTCTCCTGTGAGTCCAGTTTTAGATTCCGATGCTTCACTTCAGGTTTACTGTATTCCTTGGAGCTTCTTATCGACGATGAAACACAGAAATTGCATCCGAATTTAATACAAAATGCACAATGCCGGCTTAAGTACAAGAGGACTGACACTCTAACTTTCTATGATTTGAACCTCACCTGTGAGTCCAGTTTTAGATTCCGATGCTTTACTTCAGGTTTACTGTATCCCTTGGACCTTCTTATTGACGATGAAACACAGAAATTGGATCCGAATTTAATACAAAAGATACAATGCCGACTTAAGTACAAGAGGACTGACACTCTAACTTCCGATTATTTGAACCTCTCCTGTGAGTCCAGTTTTAGATTCCGATGCTTCACTTCAGGTTTACTGTATCCCTTGGACCTTCTTATTGACGATGAAACACAGAAATTGCATGCAAATATAATACAACATACACAATGCCGACTTAAGAACAAAAGGACCGACACTCTAACTTTCTATGATTTGAACCTCACCTGTGAGTCCAGTTTTAGATTCCGATGCTTCACTTCAGGTTTACTGTATCCCTTGGACCTTCTTATTGACGATGAAACACAGAAATTGCATCCGAATTAAATACAAAAGGCACAATGCGGACTTAAGTACAAGAGGACTGACACTCTAACTTTCATTGATTTGAACCTCTCCTCTGATTCCACTTTTAGATTCCGAAGCTTCACTTCAGGTTTTCTGTATTCCTTTGGACCTTCTTATTGACGATGAAACACAGAAACTGCATCCGAATTTCATACAAAAGGCACAATGCCGACTTAAGTACAAATGGACTGACACTCTAACTTTCTGTGATTTGAACCTCTCCTGTGAGTCCAGTTTTAGTTTCCGATGCTTCACTTCAGATTTACTGTATCCCTTGGACCTTCTTATTGACGATGAAACACAGAATTTGCGTCCGAATTTAATACAAATGGCACAATGCCGACTTAAGTACAAGAGAACTGACACTCTAAATTTCTATGACTTGAACCTCTCCTGTGAGTCCAATTTTTGTTGCCGAGGCTTCACTTCAGGTGTACTGTATCCCTTGGACCTTCCTATTGACGATGAAACACAGAAATTGCATACGAATTTAATACAAAAGGCACAGTGCCGACTTAAGTACAAGAGGACTGACACTCTAACTTTCTATTATTTGAACCTCTCCTGTGAGTCCAGTTTTAGATTCCGATGCTTCACTTCAGGTTTACAGTATCCCTTGGACCTTCTTATCGACGATGAAACACAGAAATTGCATCTGAATTTAATACAAAATGCACAATGCCGGCTTAAGTACAAGAGGACTGACACTCTAACTTTCTATGATTTGAACCTCACCTGTGAGTCCAGTTTTAGATTCCGATGCTTCACTTCAGGTTTACTGTATCCCTTGGACCTTCTTATTGACGATGAAACACAGAAATTGCATCCGAATTTAATACAAAAGGCACAATGCCGACTTAAGTACAAGAGGATCGACACTCAAACTTCCGATTATTTGAACCTCTCCTGTGAATCCAGTTTTAGATTCCGATGCTTCACTTCAGGTTTACTGTATCCCTTGGACCTTCTTATTGACGATGAAACACAGAAATTGCATGCAAATATAATACAACATGCACAATGCCGACTTAAGTACAAAAGGACCGACACTCTAACTTTTTATGATTTGAACCTCACCTGTGAGTCCAGTTTTAGATTCCGATGCTTCACTTCAGGTTTACTGTATCCCTTGGACCTACTTATTGACGATGAATCACAGAAATTGCATTCGAAATTAATACAAAAGGCACAATGCCGACTTAAGTACAAGAGGACAGACACTCTAACTTTCTGTGATTTGAACCTCTCCTGTGAGTCCAGTTTTAGATTCCGATGCTTCACTTCAGATTTACTGTATCCCTTGGACCTTCTTATTGACGATGAAACACAGAAATTGCGTCCGAATTTAATACAAAAGGCACAATGCCGACTTAAGTACAAGAGAACAGACACTCTAAATTTCTATGATTTGAACCTCTCCTGTGAGTCCAGTTTTTGTTTCCGATGCTTCACTTCAGATTTACTGTATCCCTTGGACCTTCTTATTGACGATGAAACACAGAAATTGCGTCCGAATTTAATACAAAAGGCACAATGCCGACTTAAGTACAAGAGAACAGACACTCTAAATTTCTATGATTTGAACCTCTCCTGTGAGTCCAGTTTTTGTTGCCGAGGCTTCACTTCAGGTTTACTGTATCCCTGGGACCTTGTTATTGACGATGAAACACAGAAATTGCATCCGAATTTAATACAAATGGCACAATGCGGACTTAAGTACAAGAGGAGTGACACTCTAACTTTCTATGATTTGAACCCCACCTGTGAGTCCAGTTTTAGATTCCGATGCTTCACTTCAGATTTACTGTATCCCTTGGACCTTCTTATTGACGATGAAACACAGAAATTGCATCCGAATTTAATACAAAAGGCACAATGCCGACTTAAGTACAAGAGGATCGACACTCAAACTCCCGAATATTTGAACCTCCCCTGTGAATCCAGATTTAGCTTCCGATGCTTCACTTCAGGTTTACTGTATCCCTTGGACCTTCTTATTGACGATGAAACACAGAAATTGCATGCAAATATAATACAACATGCACAATGCCGACTTAAGTACAAAAGGACCGACACTCTAACTTTTTATGATTTGAACCTCACCTGTGAGTCCAGTTTTAGATTCCGATGCTTCACTTCAGGTTTACTGTATCCCTTGGACCTACTTATTGACGATGAAACACAGAAATTGCATCCGAAATTAATACAAAAGGCACAATGCCGACTTAAGTACAAGAGGACAGACACTCTAACTTTCTATGATTTGAACCTCTCCTGTGAGTCCAGTTTTAGATCCCGATGCTTCAATTCAGGTTTACTATATCCCTTCGACCTTCTTATTGACGATGAAACACAGAAATTGCATCCGAATTTAATACAAAAGGCACAATGCCGGCTTAAGTACAAGTGGACTGACAATCTAAGATTATATGATTTGAACCTCTCCTGTGATTCCAGTTTTAGATTCCGATGCTTCACTTCAATTTTACTGTATCCCTTGGACCTTCTTATTGACGATGAAACACAGAAATTGCATCCAATTTAACACAAAAGGCACAATGCCGACTTAAGTACAAGAGGACTGACACTCTAACTTTCTGTGATTTGAACCTCTCCTGTGAGTCCAGTTTTAGATTCCGATGCTTCACTTCAGATTTACTGTATCCCTTGGACCTTCTTATTGACGATGAAACACAGAAATTGCGTCCGAATTTAATACAAAAGGCACAATGCCGACTTAAGTACAAGAGAACAGACACTCTAAATTTCTATGATTTGAACCTCTCCTGTGAGTCCAGTTTTAGTTTTCGAGGCTTCACTTCAGGTTTACTGTATCCCTTGGACCTCCTTATTGACGATGAAACACAGAAATTGCATCCGAAATTAATACAAAAGGCACAATGCCGACTTAAGTACAAGAGAACTGACACTCTAAATTTCTATGATATGAACCTCTCCTGTGAGTCCAGTTTTTGTTGCCGAGGCTTCACTTCAGGTTTACTGTATCCCATGGACCTTCTTATTGACGATGAAACACAGAAATTGCATCCGAATTTAATACAAAAGGCACAATCCGGACTTAAGTACAAGAGGACTGACACTCTAACTTTCTATGATTTCAACCTCTCCTGTGAGTCCAGTTTTAGATTCCGATGCTTCACTTCAGATTTACTGTATCCCTTGGACCTTCTTATTGACGATGAAACACAGAAATTGCTTCCGAATTTAATACAAAGGGACAATGCCGGCTTAAGTACAAGAGCACTGACACTCTAACTTTCTATGATTTGAACCTCTCCTGTGATTCCAGTTTTAGATTCCAATGCTTCACTTCAGGTTTACTGTATCCCTTGGACCTTCATATTGACGATGAAACACAGAAATTGAATCCGAATTTAATACAAAAGGCACAATGCCGACTTAAGTACAAGAGGACTGATACTCTAACTTTCTCTGAATTGTACCCCTTCTGTGAGTCCAGTATTAGATTCCGATGCTTCACTTCAGGTTTACTGTATCCTTGGACTTTCTTATTGACGATGTAACACAGATATTGCATCCGATTTTAATACAAAAGGCACAATGCCGACCTAAGTACAAGAGGACTAACACTCTAACTTTCTATGATTTGAACCTCTCCTGTGCTTCCAGTTTTAGATTCCGATGCTTCACTTCAAGTTTACTGTATCCCTTGAACCTTCTTATTGACGATGAAACACAGAAATTGCATCCGAATGTAATACAAAAGGCACATTGCCGACTTAAGTACAAATGGACTGACACTCTAACTTTCTATGATTTGAACCTCTCCTGTGAGTCCAGTTTTAGTTTCCGATGCTTCACTTCAGATTTACTGTATCCCTTGGACCTTCTTATTGACGATGAAACACAGAATTTGCGTCCGAATTTAATACAAATGGCACGTTGCCGACTTAAGTACAAGAGAACTGACACTCTAAATTTCTATGACTTGAACCTCTCCTGTGAGTCCAATTTTTGTTGCCGAGGCTTCACTTCAGGTGTACTGTATCCCTTGGACCTTCTTATTGACGATGAAACACAGAAATTGCATACGAATTTAATACAAAAGGCACAGTGCCGACTTAAGTACAAGAGGACTGACACTGTAACTCTCTATGATTTGAACCACTCCTGTGAGTCCAGTTTTAGATTCCGATGCTTCACTTCAGGTTTTCTGTATCCCTTGGACTCTCTTATTGACGATGAAACACAGAAATTGCATCCGAATTTAATACAAAAGGCACAATGCCAACTTAAGTACAATAGGACTGACACTCTAACTTTCTATTATTTGAACCTCTCCTGTGAGTCCAGTTTTAGATTCCGATGCTTCACTTCAGGTTTACTGTATCCCTTGGACCTTCTTATTGAAGATGAAACACAGAAATTGGATCCGAATTTAATACAAAAATCACAATGCCGACTTAAGTACAAAAGGACCGACACTCTAACTTTTTATGATTTGAACCTCACCTGTGAGTCCAGATTTAGATTCCGATGCTTCACTTCAGGTTTACTGTATCCCTTGGACCTACTTATTGACGATGAAACACAGAAATTGAATCCGAAATTAATACAAAAGGCACAATGCCGACTTAAGTACAAGAGGACAGACACTCTAACTTTCTATGATTTGAACCACTCCTGTGGTGCCAGTTTTAGATTCCGATGCTTCACTTCAGGTTTACTGTATCCCTTGGACCTTCTTATTGACGATGAAACTCAGAAATTGCATCCCAATTTAATACAAAAGGCACAATGCCGACTTAAGTACAAGAGGACTGACACTCTAACTTTCTATGATTTGAACCTCTCCTGTGAGTCCAGTTTTAGATCCCGATGCTTCAATTCAGGTTTACTATATCCCTTCGACCTTCTTATTGACGATGAAACACAGAAATTGCATCCGAATTTAATACAAAAGGCATAATGCCGGCTTAAGTACAAGTGGACTGACAATCTAAGTTTATATGATTTGAACCTCTCCTGTGATTCCAGTTTTAGATTCCGATGCTTCACTTCAATTTTACTGTATCCCTTGGACCTTCTTATTGACGATGAAACACAGAAATTGCATCCAATTTAATACAAAAGGCACAATGCCGACTTAAGTACAAGAGGAATGACACTCTAACTTTCTGTGATTTGAACCTCTCCTGTGAGTCCAGTTTTAGATTCCGATGCTTCACTTCAGATTTACTGTATCCCTTGGACCTTCTTATTGACGATGAAACACAGAAATTGCGTCCGAATTTAATACAAAAGGCACAATGCCGACTTAAGTACAAGAGAACATACACTCTAAATTTCTATGATTTGAACCTCTCCTGTGAGTCCAGTTTTTGTTGCCGAGGCTTCACTTCAGGTTTACTGTATCCCTTGGACCTTCTTATTGACGATGAAACACAGAAATTGCATCCGAAATTAATACAAAAGGCACAATGCCGACTTAAGTACAAGAGAACTGACACTCTAAATTTCTATGATATGAACCTCCCTGTGAGTCCAGTTTTTGTTGCCGAGGCTTCACTTCAGGTTTACTGTATCCCTTGGACATTCTTATTGACAATGAAACACAGAATTTGCGTCCGAATTTAATACAAATGGCACAATGCCGACTTAAGTACAAGAGAACTGACACTCTAAATTTCTATGACTTGAACCTCTCCTGTGTGTTTAATTTTTGTTGCCGAGGCTTCACTTCAGGTGTACTGTATCCCTTGGACCTTCTTATTGACGATGAAACACAGAAATTGCATACGAATTTAATACAAAAGGCACAGTGCCGACCTAAGTACAAGAGGACTGACACTCTAACTCTCTATGATTTCAACCACTCCTGTGAGTCCAGTTTTAGGTTCCGATGCTTCACTTCAGGTTTTCTGTATCCCTTGGACTTTCTTATTGACGATGAAACACAGAAATTGCATCCGAATATAATACAAAAGGCACAATGCCAACTTAAGTACAAGAGGACTGACACTCTTACTTTCTATTATTTGAACCTCTCCTGTGATTCCAGTTTTAGATTCCGATGCTTCACTTCAGGTTTACTGTATCCCTTGGAGCTTCTTATTGACGATGAAACACAGAAATTGGATCCGAATTTAATACAAAAGGCACAATGCCGACTTAAGTACAAGAGGACTGACACTCTAACTTTCTATGATTTGAACCTCACCTGTGAGTCCAGTTTTAGATTCCGATGCTTCACTTCAGGTTTACTGTATCCCTTGGACTTTCTTATTGACGATGAAACACAGAAATTGCATCCGAATTTAATACAAAATGCACAATGCCGGCTTAAGTACAAGAGGACTGACACTCTAACTTTCTATGATTTGAACCTCACCTGTGAGTCCAGTTTTAGATTCCGATGCTTCACTTCAGGTTTACTGTATCCCTTGGAGCTTCTTATTGACGATGAAACACAGAAATTGGATCCGAATTTAATACAAAAGGCACAATGCCGACTTAAGTACAAGAGGACTGACACTCTAACTTCCGATTATTTGAACCTCTCCTGTGAGTCCAGTTTTAGATTCCGATGCTTCACTTCAGGTTTACCGTATCCCTTGGACCTTCTTATTGACGATGAAACACAGAAATTGCATGCAAATATAATACAACATACACAATGCCGACTTAAGTACAAAAGGACCGACACTCTAACTTTCTATGATTTGAACCTCACCTGTGAGTCCTGTTTTAGATTCCGATGCTTCACTTCAGGATTACTGTATCCCTTGGACCTTCTTATTGACGATGAAACACAGAAATTGCATCCGAATTTAATACAAAAGGCACAATGCGGACTTAAGTACAAGAGGACTGACACTCTAACTTTCATTGATTTGAACCTCTCCTCTGATTACACTTTTAGATTCCGATGCTTCACTTCAGGTTTTCTGTATTCCTTTGGACCTTCTTATTGACGATGAAACACAGAAATTGCGTCCGAATTTAATACAAAAGGCACAATGCCGACTTAAGTACAAGAGAACTGACACTCTAAATTTCTATGATTTGAACCTCCCTGTGAGTCCAGTTTTTGTTGCCGAGGCTTCACTTCAGGTTTACTGTATCCCTTGGACCTTCTTATTGACGATGAAACACAGAAATTGCATCCGAAATTAATACAAAAGGCACAATGCCGACTTAAGTGCAAGAGAACTGACACTCTAAATTTCTATGATATGAACCTCTCCTGTGAGTCCAGTTTTTGTTGCCGAGGCTTCACTTCAGGTTTACTGTATCCCTTGAACCTTCTTATTGACGATGAAACACAGAAATTGCATCTGAATTTAATACAAAAGGCACAATGCCAACTTAAGTACAAGAGGACTGACACTCTAACTTTCTCTGATTTGAACCTCTCCTGTGAGTCCAGTTTTAGATTCCGATGCTTCACTTCAGGTTTACTGTATCCCTTGGAGCTTCTTATCGACGATGAAACACAGAAATTGCATCCGAATTTAATACAAAATGCACAATGCCGGCTTAAGTACAAGAGGACTGACACTCTAACTTTCTATGATTTGAACCTCACCTGTGAGTCCAGTTTTAGATTCCGATGCTTCACATCAGGTTTACTGTATCCCTTGGACCTTCTTATTGACGATGAAACACAGAAATTGGATCCGAATTTAATACAAAAGGCACAATGCCGACTTAAGTACAAGAGGACTGACACTCTAACTTCCGATTATTTGAACCTCTCCTGTGAGTCCAGTTTTAGATTCCGATGCTTCACTTCAGGTTTACTGTATCCCTTGGACCTTCTTATTGACGATGAAACACAGAAATTGCATGCAAATATAATACAACATACACAATGCCGACTTAAGTACAAAAGGACCGCCACTCTAACTTTCTATGATTTGAACCTCACCTGTGAGTCCTGTTTTAGATTCCGATGCTTCACTTCAGGTTTACTGTATCACATGGACCTTCTTATTGACGATGAAACACAGAAATTGCATCCGAATTTAATACAAAAGGCACAATGCGGACTTAAGTACAAGAGGACTGACACTCTAACTTTCATTGATTTGAACCTCTCCTCTGATTACACTTTTAGATTCCGATGCTTCACTTCAGGTTTTCTGTATTCCTTTGGACCTTCTTATTGACGATGAAACACAGAAATTGCATTCGAATTTAATACAAAAGGCACAATGCCGACTTAAGTACAAGAGGACTGACACTCTAACTTTCTATGATTTCAACCTCTCCTGTGAGTCCAGTTTTAGATTCCGATGCTTCACTTCAGGTTTACTGTATCCCTTGGACCTTCTTATTGACGATGAATCACAGAAATTGCTTCCGAATTTAATACAAAAGGGACAATGCCGGCTTAAGTACAAGAGCACTGACACTCTAACTTTCTATGATTTGAACCTCTCCTGTGATTCCAGTTTTAGATTCCGATGCTTCACTTCAGGTTTACTGTATCCTTGGACTTTCTTATTGACGATGAAACACAGAAATTGCATCCGATTTTAATACAAAAGGCACAAAGCCGACCTAAGTACAAAAGGACCGACACTCCAACTTTCTATGATTTGAACCTCACCTGTGAGTCCTGTTTTAGATTCCGATGCTTCACTTCAGGTTTACTGTATCCCTTGGACCTTCTTATTGACGATGAAACACAGAAATTGCATCTGAATTTAATACAAAAGGCACAATGGCGACTTAAGTACAAATGGACTGACACTCTAACTTTCTGTGATTTGAACCTCTCCTGTGAGTCCAGTTTTAGTATCCGATGCTTCACTTCAGATTTACTGTATCCCTTGGACCTTCTTATTGACGATGAAACACAGAATTTGCGACCGAATTTAATTCAAATGGCAGAATGCCGACTTAAGTACAAGAGAACTGAAACTCTAAATTTCTATGACTTGAACCTCTCCTGTGAGTCCAATTTTTGTTGCCGAGGCTTCACTTGAGGTGTACTGTATATCTTGGACCTTCTTATTGACGATGAAACACAGAAATTGCATACGAATTTAATACAAAAGGCACAGTGCCGACTTAAGTACAAGAGAACTGACACTCTAACTCTCTATCATTTGAACCACTCCTGTGAGTCCAGTTTTAGATTCCGATGCTTCACTTCAGGTTTTCTGTATCCCTTGGACTTTCTTATTGACGATGAAACACAGAAATTGCATCCGAATTTAATACAAAAGGCACAATGCCAACTTAAGTACAAGAGGACTGACACTCTAACTTTCTATTATTTGAACCTCTCCTGTGAGTCCAGTATTAGATTCCGATGCTTCACTTCAGGTTTACTGTATCCCTTGGACCTTGTTATCGACGATGAAACACAGAAATTGCATCCGAATTTAATACAAAATGCACAATGCCGGCTCAAGTACAAGAGGACTGACACTCTAACTTTCTATGATTTGAACCTCACCTGTGAGTCCAGTTTTAAATTCCGATGCTTCACTTCAGGTTTACTGTATCCCTTGGACCTTCTTATTGACGATGAAACACAGAAATTGCATCCGAGTTTAATACAAAAGGCACAATGCCGACGTAAGTACAAGAGGACTGACACTGTAACTTCCTATGATTTGAACCTCTACTGTGAGTCCAGTTTTAGATTCCGATGCTTCACTTCAGATTTACTGTATCCCTTGGACCTTCTTATTGACGATGAAACACAGAAATTGCATCCGAAATTAATGCAACAGGCACAATGCCGACTTAAGTACAAGAGAACTGACACTCTAAATTTCTATGATATGAACCTCTCCTGTGAGTCCAGTTTTTGTTGCCGAGGCTTCACTTCAGGTTTACTGTATCCCTTGGACCTTCTTATTGACGATGAAACACAGAAATTGCATCCGAATTTAATACAAAAGGCACAATGCGGACTTAAGTACAAGAGGACAGACACTGTAACTTTCTATGATTTGAATCTCTCCTGTGAGTCCAGTTTTAGATTCCGATGCTTCACTTCAGGTTTACTGTATCACTTGGACTTTCTTATTGACGATGAAACACAGAAATTGCTTCCGAATTTAATACAAAAGGGACAATGCCGGCTTAAGTACAAGAGCACTGACACTCTAACTTTCTATGATTTGAACCTCTCCTGTGATTCCAGTTTTAGATTCCAATGCTTCACTTCAGGCTTACTGTATCCCTTGGACCTTCTTATTGACGATGAAACACAGAAATTGGATCCGAATTTAATACAGAAGGCACAATGCCGACTTAAGTACAAGAGGACTGACACTCTAAGTTTCTCTGATTTGTACCCCTTCTGTGAGTCCAGTTTTAGATTCCGATGCTTCACTTCAGGTCTACTGTATCCTTGGACTTTCTTATTGACGATGAAACACAGAAATTGCATCCGATTTTAATACAAAAGGCAAAATGCCGACCTAAGTACAAGAGGACTAACACTCTAACTTTCTATGATTTGAACCTCTCCTGTGCTTCCAGTTTTAGATTCCGATGCTTCACTTCAAGTTTACTGTATCCCTTGAACCTTCTTATTGACGATGAAACACAGAAATTGCATCCGAATTTAATACAAAAGGCACAATGCCGACTTGAGTACAAATGGACTGACACTCTAACTTTCCTTGATTTGAACCTCTCCTGTGAGTCCAGTTTTAGTTTCCCATGCTTCACTTCAGATATACTGTATCCCTTGGACCTTCTTATTGACGATGAAACACAGAATTTGCGTCCGAATTTAATACAAATGGCACAATGCCGACTTAAGTACAAGAGAACTGACACTCTAAATTTCTATGACTTGAACCTCTCCTGTGAGTCCAATTTTTGTTGCCGAGGCTTCACTTCAGGTGTACTTTATCCCTTGGACCTTCTTATTGACGATGAAACACAGAAATTGCATACGAATTTAATACAAAAGGCACAGTGCCGACTTAAGTACAAGAGGACTGACACTCTAACTCTCTATGATTTGAACCACTCCTGTGAGTCCAGTTTTAGATTCCGATGCTTCACTTCAGGTTTTCTGTATCCCTTGGACTTTCTTATTGACGATGAAACACAGAAATTGCATCCGAATTTAATACAAAAGGCACAATGCCAACTTAAGTACAAGAGGACTGACACTATAAGTTTCTATTATTTGAACCTCTCCTGTGAGTCCAGTTTTAGATTCCGATGCTTCACTTCAGGTTTACTGTCTCCCTTGGACCTTCTTATCGACGATGAAACACAGAAATTGCATCCGAATTTAATACAAAATGCACAATGCCGGCTTAAGTACAAGAGGACTGACACTCTAACTTTCTATGATTTGAACCTCACCTGTGAGTCCAGTTTTAGATTCCGATGCTTCCATTCAGGTTTACTGTATCCCTTGGACCTTCTTATTGACGATGAAACACAGAAATTGGATCCGAATTTAATACAAAAGATACAATGCCGACCTAAGTACAAGAGGACTGACACTCTAACTTCCGATTATTTGAACCTCTCCTGTGAGTCCAGTTTTAGATTCCGATGCTTCACTTCAGGTTTACTGTATCCCTTGGACCTTCTTATTGACGATGAAACACAGAAATTGCATGCAATTATAATACAACATACACAATGCCGACTTAAGTACAAAAGGACCGACACTCTAACTTTCTATGATTTGAACCTCACCTGTGAGTCAAGTTTTAGATTCCGATGCTTCACTTCAGTTTTACTGTATCCCTTGGACCTTCTTATTGACGATGAAACACAGAAATTGCATCCGAATTTAATACAAAAGGCACAATGCGGACTTAAGTACAAGAGGACTGACACTCTAACTTTCATTCATTTGAACCTCTCCTCTGATTCCACTTTTAGAATCGATGCTTCACTTCAGGTTTTCTGTATTCCTTTGGACCTTCTTATTGACGATGAAACACAGAAATTGCATTCGAATTTAATACAAAAGGCACAATGCCGACTTAAGTACAAGAGGACTGACACTCTAACTTTCTATGATTTGAACCTCTCCTGTGAGTCCAGTTTTAGATTCCGATGCTTCACTTCAGGTTTACTGTATCCCTTGGACCTTCTTATTGACGATGAAACACAGAAATTGCTTCCGAATTTAATACAAAAGGGACAATGCCGACTTAAGTACAAGAGGACTGACACTCTAACTTTCTGTGATTTGAACCTCTCCTGTGAGTCTAGTTTTAGATTCCGATGCTTCACTTCAGATTTACTGTATCCCTTGGACCTTCTTATTGACGATGAAACACAGAAATTGCGTCCGAATTTAATACAAAAGGCAGAATGCCGACTTAAGTACAAGAGAACTGACACTCTAAATTTCTATGATTTGAACCTCTCCTGTTAGTCCAGTTTTTGTTGCCGAGGCTTCACTACAGGTTTACTGTATCCCTTGGACCTTCTTATTGACGATGAAACACAGAAATTGCATCCGAAATTAATACAAAAGGCACAATGCCGACTTAAGTACAAGAGAACTGACACTCGAAATTTCTATGATATGAACCTCTCCTGTGAGTCCAGTTTTTGTTGCCGAGGCTTCACTTCAGGTTTACTGTATCCCTTGGACCTTCTTATTGACGATGACACACAGAAATTGCATCCGAATTTAATACAAAAGGCACAATGCCGACTTAAGTACAAGAGGACTGACACTCTAACTTTCTATGATTTGAACCTCTCCTGTGATTCCAGTTTTAGATTCCGATGCTTCACTTCAGGTTTACTGTATCCTTGGACTTTCTTATTGACGATCAAACACAGAAATTGCATCCGATTTTAATACAAAAGGCACAATGCCGACTTAAGTACAAATGGACGGACACTCTCACTTTCTGTGATTTGAACCTCTCCTGTGAGTCCAGTTTTAGTTTCCGATGCTTCACTTCAGATTTACTGTATCCCTTGGACCTTCTTATTGACGATGAAACACAGAATTTGCGTCCGAATTTAATTCAAATGGCACAATGCCGACTTAAGTACAAGAGAACTGACACTCTAAATTTCTATGACTTGAACCTCTCCTGTGAGTCCAATTTTTGTTGCTGAGTCTTCACTTCAGGTGTACTGTATATCTTGGACCTTCTTATTGACGATGAAACACAGAAATTGCATACGAATTTAATACAAAAGGCACAGTGCCGACTTAAGTACAAGAGGACTGACACTCTAACTCTCTATGATTTGAACCACTCCTGTGAGTCCAGTTTTAGATTCCGATGCTTCACTTCAGGTTTTTTGTATCCCTTGGACTTTCTTATTGACGATGAAACACAGAAATTGCATCCGAATTTAATACAAAAGGCACAATGCCGACTTAAGTACAAGAGGACTGACACTCTAACTTTCTATTATTTGAACCTCTCCTGTGAGTCCAGTTTTAGATTCCGATGCTTCACTTCAGGTTTACTGTATCCCTTGGACCTTCTTATCGACGATGAAACACAGAAATTGCATCCGAATTTAATACAAAATGCACAATGCCGGCTTAAGTACAAGAGGACTGACACTCTAACTTTCTATGATTTGAACCTCACCTGTGAGTCCAGTTTTAGATTCCGATGCTTCACTTCAGGTTTACTGTATCCCTTGGACCTACTTATTGACGATGAAACACAGAAATTGCATCCGAGTTTAATACAAAAGGCACAATACCGACGTAAGTACAAGAGGACTGACACTGTACTTTCTATGATTTGAACCTCTACTGTGAGTCCAGTTTTAGATTCCGATGCTTCACTTCAGATTTACTGTATCCCTTGGACCTTCTTATTGACGATGAAACACAGAAATTGCATCCGAATGTAATACAAAAGGCACAATGCTGACTTAAGTACAAGAGGACTGACACCCTTACTTTCTATGAATTGAACTACTCCTGTGAGTCCCGTGTCAGATTCCGATGCTTCACTTCAGGTTTACTGTATCCCTTGGACCTTCTTATAAACGATGAAACACAGAAATTACATCCGAATTTAATACAAAAGGCACAATGCCGACCTAAGTACAAGAGGACTAACACTCTAACTTTCTATGATTTGAACCTCTCCTGTGCTTCCAGTTTTAGATTCCGATGCTTCACTTCAAGTTTACTGTATCCCTTAGACCTTCTTATTGACGATGAAATACAGAAATTTCATCCGAATTTAATACAAAAGGGACAATGCCGACTTAAGTACGAGAGGACTGACACTCTAATTTTCTGTGATTTGAACCTCTCCTGTGAGTCCAGTTTTAGTTTCCGATGCTTCACTTCAGATTTACTGTGTCCCTTGGACCTTCTTATTGACGATGAAACACAGAAATTGCGTCCGAATTTAATACAAAAGGCACAATGCCGACATAAGTACAAGAGGACAGACACTCTAACTTTCTATGATTTGAACCTCTCCTGTGAGTCCAGTTTTAGATCCCGATGCATCAATTCAGGTTTACTATATCCCTTCGACCTTGTTATTGACGATGAAACACAGAAATTGCATGCCAATATAATACAACATGCACAATGCCGACTTAAGTACAAGAGGACAGACACTCTAACTTTCTATGATTTGAACCTCTCCTGTGAGTCCAGTTTTAGATCCCGATGCATCAATTCAGGTTTACTATATCCCTTCGACCTTCTTATTGACGATGAAACACAGAAATTGCATCCGAATTTAATACAAAAGGCACAATGCCGGCTTAAGTACAAGTGGACTGACAATCTAAGTTTATATGATTTGAACTTCTCCTGTGATTCCAGTTTTAGATTCCGATGCTTCACTTCATTTTTACTGTATCCCTTGGATCTTCTGATTGACGATGAAACACAGAAATTGCATCCAATTTAATACAAAAGGCACAATGCCGACTTAAGTACAAGAGGACTGACACTCTAACTTTCTGTGATTTGTACCTCTCCTGTGAGTCCAGTTTTAGATTCCGATGCTTCACTTCAGATTTACTGTATCCCTTGGACCTTCTTATTGACGATGAAACACAGAAATTGCATCCGAATTTAATACAAAAGGCACAATGCCGACTGAAGTACAAATGGACTGACACTTTAACTTTCCTTGATTTGAACCTCTCCTGTGAGTCCAGTTTTAGTTTCCCATGCTTCACTTCAGATATACTGTATCCCTTGGACCTTCTTATTGACGATGAAACACAGAATTTGCGTCCGAATTTAATACAAATGGCACAATGCCGACTTAAGTACAAGAGAACTGACACTCTAAATTTCTATGACTTGAACCTCTCCTGTGAGTCCAATTTTTGTTGCCGAGGCTTCACTTCAGGTGTACTTTATCCCTTGGACCTTCTTATTGACGATGAAACACAGAAATTGCATACGAATTTAATACAAAAGGCACAGTGCCGACTTAAGTACAAGAGGACTGACACTCTAACTCTCTATGATTTGAACCACTCCTGTGAGTCCAGTTTTAGATTCCGATGCTTCACTTCAGGTTTTCTGTATCCCTTGGACTTTCTTATTGACGATGAAACACAGAAATTGCATCCGAATTTAATACAAAAGGCACAATGCCAACTTAAGTACAAGAGGACTGACACTCAAAGTTTCTATTATTTGAACCTCTCCTGTGAGTCCAGTTTTAGATTCCGATGCTTCACTTCAGGTTTACTGTCTCCCTTGGACCTTCTTATCGACGATGAAACACAGAAATTGCATCCGAATTTAATACAAAATACACAATGCCGGCTTAAGTACAAGAGGACTGACACTCTAACTTTCTATGATTTGAACCTCACCTGTGAGTCCAGTTTTAGATTCCGATGCTTCCCTTCAGGTTTACTGTATCCCTTGGACCTTCTTATTGACGATGAAACACAGAAATTGGATCCGAATTTAATACAAAAGATACAATGCCGACCTAAGTACAAGAGGACTGACACTCTAACTTCCGATTATTTGAACCTCTCCTGTGAGTCCAGTTTTAGATTCCGATGCTTCACGTCAGGTTTACTGTATCCCTTGGACCTTCTTATTGACGATGAAACACAGAAATTGCATGCAATTATAATACAACATACACAATGCCGACTTAAGTACAAAAGGACCGACACTCTAACTTTCTATGATTTGAACCTCACCTGTGAGTCAAGTTTTAGATTCCGATGCTTCACTTCAGTTTTACTGTATCCCTTGGACCTTCTTATTGACGATGAAACACAGAAATTGCATCCGAATTTAATACAAAAGGCACAATGCGGACTTAAGTACAAGAGGACTGACACTCTAACTTTCATTCATTTGAACCTCTCCTCTGATTCCACTTTTAGAATCGATGCTTCACTTCAGGTTTTCTGTATTCCTTTGGACCTTCTTATTGACGATGAAACACAGAAATTGCATTCGAATTTAATACAAAAGGCACAATGCCGACTTAAGTACAAGAGGACTGACACTCTAACTTTCTATGATTTGAACCTCTCCTGTGAGTCCAGTTTTAGATTCCGATGCTTCACTTCAGGTTTACTGTATCCCTTGGACCTTCTTATTGACGATGAAACACAGAAATTGCTTCCGAATTTAATACAAAAGGGACAATGCCGACTTAAGTACAAGAGGACTGACACTCTAACTTTCTGTGATTTGAACCTCTCCTGTGAGTCTAGTTTTAGATTCCGATGCTTCACTTCAGATTTACTGTATCCCTTGGACCTTCTTATTGACGATGAAACACAGAAATTGCGTCCGAATTTAATACAAAAGGCAGAATGCCGACTTAAGTACAAAAGAACTGACACTCTAAATTTCTATGATTTGAACCTCTCCTGTGAGTCCAGTTTTTGTTGCCGAGGCTTCACTACAGGTTTACTGTATCCCTTGGACCTTCTTATTGACGATGAAACACAGAAATTGCATCCGAAATTAATACAAAAGGCACAATGCCGACTTAAGTACAAGAGAACTGACACTCGAAATTTCTATGATATGAACCTCTCCTGTGAGTCCAGTTTTTGTTGCCGAGGCTTCACTTCAGGTTTACTGTATCCCTTGGACCTTCTTATTGACGATGACACACAGAAATTGCATCCGAATTTAATACAAAAGGCACAATGCCGACTTAAGTACAAGAGGACTGACACTCTAACTTTCATTGATTTGAACCTCTCCTCTGATTCCACTTTTAGATTCCGATGCTTCACTTCAGGTTTTCTGTATTCCTTTGGACCTTCTTATTGTCGATGAAACACAGAAATTGCATTCGAATTTAATACAAAAGGCACAATGCCGACTTAAGTACAAGAGGACTGACACTCTAACTTTCTATGATTTGAACCTCTCCTGTGATTCCAGTTTTAGATTCCGATGCTTCACTTCAGGTTTACTGTATCCTTGGACTTTCTTATTGACGATCAAACACAGAAATTGCATCCGATTTTAATACAAAAGGCACAATGCCGACTTAAGTACAAATGGACGGACACTCTCACTTTCTGTGATTTGAACCTCTCCTGTGAGTCCAGTTTTAGTTTCCGATGCTTCACTTCAGATTTACTGTATGCCTTGGACCTTCTTATTGACGATGAAACACAGAATTTGCGTCCGAATTTAATTCAAATGGCACAATGCCGACTTAAGTACAAGAGAACTGACACTCTAAATTTCTATGACTTGAACCTCTCCTGTGAGTCCAATTTTTGTTGCTGAGGCTTCACTTCAGGTGTACTGTATATCTTGGACCTTCTTATTGACGATGAAACACAGAAATTGCATACGAATTTAATACAAAAGGCACAGTGCCGACTTAAGTACAAGAGGACTGACACTCTAACTCTCTATGATTTGAACCACTCCTGTGAGTCCAGTTTTAGATTCCGATGCTTCACTTCAGGTTTTTTGTATCCCTTGGACTTTCTTATTGACGATGAAACACAGAAATTGCATCCGAATTTAATACAAAAGGCACAATGCCGACTTAAGTACAGGAGGACTGACACTCTAACTTTCTATTATTTGAACCTCTCCTGTGAGTCCAGTTTTAGATTCCGATGCTCCACTTCAGGTTTACTGTATCCCTTGGACCTTCTTATCGACGATGAAACACAGAAATTGCATCCGAATTTAATACAAAATGCACAATGCCTGCTTAAGTACAAGAGGACTGACACTCTAACTTTCTATGATTTGAACCTCACCTGTGAGTCCAGTTTTAGATTCCGATGCTTCACTTTAGGTTTACTGTATCCCTTGGACCTTCTTATTGACGATGAAACACAGAAATTGCATCCGAGTTTAATACAAAAGGCACAATACCGACGTAAGTACAAGAGGACTGACACTGTACTTTCTATGATTTGAACCTCTACTGTGAGTCCAGTTTTAGATTCCGATGCTTCACTTCAGATTTACTGTATCCCTTGGACCTTCTTATTGACGATGAAACACAGAAATTGCATCCGAATGTATACAAAAGGCACAATGCTGACTTAAGTACAAGAGGACTGACACCCTTACTTTCTATGAATTGAACTACTCCTGTGAGTCCCGTGTCAGATTCCGATGCTTCACTTCAGGTTTACTGTATCCCTTGGACCTTCTTATAAACGATGAAACACAGAAATTACATCCGAATTTAATACAAAAGGCACAATGCCGACCTAAGTACAAGAGGACTAACACTCTACCTTTCTATGATTTGAACCTCTCCTGTGCTTCCAGTTTTAGATTCCGATGCTTCACTTCAAGTTTACTGTATCCCTTAGACCTTCTTATTGACGATGAAATACAGAAATTTCATCCGAATTTAATACAAAAGGGACAATGCCGACTTAAGTACGAGAGGACTGACACTCTAATTTTCTGTGATTTGAACCTCTCCTGTGAGTCCAGTTTTAGTTTCCGATGCTTCACTTCAGATTTACTGTATCCCTTGGACCTTCTTATTGACGATGAAACACAGAAATTGCGTCCGAATTTAATACAAAAGGCACAATGCCGACATAAGTACAAGAGAACTGACACTCTAAATTTCTATGATTTGAACCTCTCCTGTGAGACCAATTTTTGTTGCCGAGGCTTCACTTCAGGTGTACTGTATCCCTTAGACCTTCTTATTGACGATGAAACACAGAAATTGCAACCGAAATTAATACAAAAGGCACAATGCCGACTTAAGTACAAGAGGATTGACACTATAAGTTTCTATGATTTGAGCCTCTGCTGTGAGTCAGGTTTTAGTTTCCGATGCTGCACTTCAGGTTTACTGAATCCCTTGGACCTTCTTATTGACAATGAAACACAGAAATTGCATACGAATTTAATACAAAAGGCACAATGCCGAATTAGGTACAAGAGGACTGACACTCTAACTTTCTATGATTTGAACCTCTCCTGTGAGTCCTGTTTTTGTTGCCGAGGCTTCACTTCAGGTTTACTGTATCCCTTGGACCTTCTTATTGACGATGAAACACAGAAATTGCATCCGAATTTAATACAAAAGGCACAATGCCGACTTAAGTACAAGAGGACTGACACTCTAACTTCCGATTATTTGAACCTCTCCTGTGAGTCCAGTTTTAGATTCCGATGCTTCACTTCAGGTTTACTGTATCCCTTGGACCTACTTATTGACGATGAAACACAGAAATTGCATGCCAATATAATACAACATGCACAATGCCGACTTAAGTACAAGAGGACAGACACTCTAACTTTCTATGATTTGAACCTCTCCTGTGAGTCCAGTTTTAGATCCCGATGCATCAATTCAGGTTTACTATATCCCTTCGACCTTCTTATTGACGATGAAACACAGAAATTGCATCCGAATTTAATACAAAAGGCACAATGCCGGCTTAAGTACAAGTGGACTGACAATCTAAGTTTATATGATTTGAACCTCTCCTGTGATTCCAGTTTTAGATTCCGATGCTTCACTTCATTTTTACTGTATCCCTTGGATCTTCTGATTGACGATGAAACACAGAAATTGCATCCAATTTAATACAAAAGGCACAATGCCGACTTAAGTACAAGAGGACTGACACTCTAACTTTCTGTGATTTGTACCTCTCCTGTGAGTCCAGTTTTAGATTCCGATGCTTCACTTCAGATTTACTGTATCCCTTGGACGTTTTTATTGACGATGAAACACAGAAATTGCGTCCGAAATTAATACAAAGGGCACAATGCCGACTTAAGTACAAGAGAACTGACACTCTAAATTTCTATGATTTGAACCTCTCCTTTGAGTCCAGTTTGTGTTGCCGAGGCTTCACTACAGGTTTACTGTATCCCTTGGACCTTCTTATTGACGATGAAACACAGAAATTGCATCCGAAATTAATACAAAAGGCACAATGCCGACTTAAGTACAAGAGAACTGACACTCGAAATTTCTATGATATGAACCTCTCCTGTGAGTCCAGTTTTTGTTGCCGAGGCTTCACTTCAGGTTTACTGTATCCCTTGGACCTTCTTATTGACGATGACACACAGAAATTGCATCCGAATTTAATACAAAAGGCACAATGCCGACTTAAGTACAAGAGGACTGACACTCTAACTTTCATTGATTTGAACCTCTCCTCTGATTCCACTTTTAGATTCCGATGCTTCACTTCAGGTTTTCTGTATTCCTTTGGACCTTCTTATTGTCGATGAAACACAGAAATTGCATTCGAATTTAATACAAAAGGCACAATGCCGACTTAAGTACAAGAGGACTGACACTCTAACTTCCGATTATTTGAACCTCTCCTGTGAGTCCAGTTTTAGATTCCGATGCTTCACGTCAGGTTTACTGTATCCCTTGGACCTTCTTATTGACGATGAAACACAGAAATTGCATGCAATTATAATACAACATACACAATGCCGACTTAAGTACAAAAGGACCGACACTCTAACTTTCTATGATTTGAACCTCACCTGTGAGTCAAGTTTTAGATTCCGATGCTTCACTTCAGTTTTACTGTATCCCTTGGACCTTCTTATTGACGATGAAACACAGAAATTGCATCCGAATTTAATACAAAAGGCACAATGCGGACTTAAGTACAAGAGGACTGACACTCTAACTTTCATTCATTTGAACCTCTCCTCTGATTCCACTTTTAGAATCGATGCTTCACTTCAGGTTTTCTGTATTCCTTTGGACCTTCTTATTGACGATGAAACACAGAAATTGCATTCGAATTTAATACAAAAGGCACAATGCCGACTTAAGTACAAGAGGACTGACACTCTAACTTTCTATGATTTGAACCTCTCCTGTGAGTCCAGTTTTAGATTCCGATGCTTCACTTCAGGTTTACTGTATCCCTTGGACCTTCTTATTGACGATGAAACACAGAAATTGCTTCCGAATTTAATACAAAAGGGACAATGCCGACTTAAGTACAAGAGGACTGACACTCTAACTTTCTGTGATTTGAACCTCTCCTGTGAGTCTAGTTTTAGATTCCGATGCTTCACTTCAGATTTACTGTATCCCTTGGACCTTCTTATTGACGATGAAACACAGAAATTGCGTCCGAATTTAATACAAAAGGCAGAATGCCGACTTAAGTACAAAAGAACTGACACTCTAAATTTCTATGATTTGAACCTCTCCTGTGAGTCCAGTTTTTGTTGCCGAGGCTTCACTACAGGTTTACTGTATCCCTTGGACCTTCTTATTGACGATGAAACACAGAAATTGCATCCGAAATTAATACAAAAGGCACAATGCCGACTTAAGTACAAGAGAACTGACACTCGAAATTTCTATGATATGAACCTCTCCTGTGAGTCCAGTTTTTGTTGCCGAGGCTTCACTTCAGGTTTACTGTATCCCTTGGACCTTCTTATTGACGATGACACACAGAAATTGCATCCGAATTTAATACAAAAGGCACAATGCCGACTTAAGTACAAGAGGACTGACACTCTAACTTTCATTGATTTGAACCTCTCCTCTGATTCCACTTTTAGATTCCGATGCTTCACTTCAGGTTTTCTGTATTCCTTTGGACCTTCTTATTGTCGATGAAACACAGAAATTGCATTCGAATTTAATACAAAAGGCACAATGCCGACTTAAGTACAAGAGGACTGACACTCTAACTTTCTATGATTTGAACCTCTCCTGTGATTCCAGTTTTAGATTCCGATGCTTCACTTCAGGTTTACTGTATCCTTGGACTTTCTTATTGACGATCAAACACAGAAATTGCATCCGATTTTAATACAAAAGGCACAATGCCGACTTAAGTACAAATGGACGGACACTCTCACTTTCTGTGATTTGAACCTCTCCTGTGAGTCCAGTTTTAGTTTCCGATGCTTCACTTCAGATTTACTGTATGCCTTGGACCTTCTTATTGACGATGAAACACAGAATTTGCGTCCGAATTTAATTCAAATGGCACAATGCCGACTTAAGTACAAGAGAACTGACACTCTAAATTTCTATGACTTGAACCTCTCCTGTGAGTCCAATTTTTGTTGCTGAGGCTTCACTTCAGGTGTACTGTATATCTTGGACCTTCTTATTGACGATGAAACACAGAAATTGCATACGAATTTAATACAAAAGGCACAGTGCCGACTTAAGTACAAGAGGACTGACACTCTAACTCTCTATGATTTGAACCACTCCTGTGAGTCCAGTTTTAGATTCCGATGCTTCACTTCAGGTTTTTTGTATCCCTTGGACTTTCTTATTGACGATGAAACACAGAAATTGCATCCGAATTTAATACAAAAGGCACAATGCCGACTTAAGTACAGGAGGACTGACACTCTAACTTTCTATTATTTGAACCTCTCCTGTGAGTCCAGTTTTAGATTCCGATGCTCCACTTCAGGTTTACTGTATCCCTTGGACCTTCTTATCGACGATGAAACACAGAAATTGCATCCGAATTTAATACAAAATGCACAATGCCGGCTTAAGTACAAGAGGACTGACACTCTAACTTTCTATGATTTGAACCTCACCTGTGAGTCCAGTTTTAGATTCCGATGCTTCACTTTAGGTTTACTGTATCCCTTGGACCTTCTTATTGACGATGAAACACAGAAATTGCATCCGAGTTTAATACAAAAGGCACAATACCGACGTAAGTACAAGAGGACTGACACTGTACTTTCTATGATTTGAACCTCTACTGTGAGTCCAGTTTTAGATTCCGATGCTTCACTTCAGATTTACTGTATCCCTTGGACCTTCTTATTGACGATGAAACACAGAAATTGCATCCGAATGTATACAAAAGGCACAATGCTGACTTAAGTACAAGAGGACTGACACCCTTACTTTCTATGAATTGAACTACTCCTGTGAGTCCCGTGTCAGATTCCGATGCTTCACTTCAGGTTTACTGTATCCCTTGGACCTTCTTATAAACGATGAAACACAGAAATTACATCCGAATTTAATACAAAAGGCACAATGCCGACCTAAGTACAAGAGGACTAACACTCTACCTTTCTATGATTTGAACCTCTCCTGTGCTTCCAGTTTTAGATTCCGATGCTTCACTTCAAGTTTACTGTATCCCTTAGACCTTCTTATTGACGATGAAATACAGAAATTTCATCCGAATTTAATACAAAAGGGACAATGCCGACTTAAGTACGAGAGGACTGACACTCTAATTTTCTGTGATTTGAACCTCTCCTGTGAGTCCAGTTTTAGTTTCCGATGCTTCACTTCAGATTTACTGTATCCCTTGGACCTTCTTATTGACGATGAAACACAGAAATTGCGTCCGAATTTAATACAAAAGGCACAATGCCGACATAAGTACAAGAGAACTGACACTCTAAATTTCTATGATTTGAACCTCTCCTGTGAGACCAATTTTTGTTGCCGAGGCTTCACTTCAGGTGTACTGTATCCCTTAGACCTTCTTATTGACGATGAAACACAGAAATTGCATCCGAAATTAATACAAAAGGCACAATGCCGACTTAAGTACAAGAGGATTGACACTATAAGTTTCTATGATTTGAGCCTCTGCTGTGAGTCAGGTTTTAGTTTCCGATGCTGCACTTCAGGTTTACTGAATCCCTTGGACCTTCTTATTGACAATGAAACACAGAAATTGCATACGAATTTAATACAAAAGGCACAATGCCGAATTAGGTACAAGAGGACTGACACTCTAACTTTCTATGATTTGAACCTCTCCTGTGAGTCCTGTTTTTGTTGCCGAGGCTTCACTTCAGGTTTACTGTATCCCTTGGACCTTCTTATTGACGATGAAACACAGAAATTGCATCCGAATTTAATACAAAAGGCACAATGCCGACTTAAGTACAAGAGGACTGACACTCTAACTTCCGATTATTTGAACCTCTCCTGTGAGTCCAGTTTTAGATTCCGATGCTTCACTTCAGGTTTACTGTATCCCTTGGACCTACTTATTGACGATGAAACACAGAAATTGCATGCCAATATAATACAACATGCACAATGCCGACTTAAGTACAAGAGGACAGACACTCTAACTTTCTATGATTTGAACCTCTCCTGTGAGTCCAGTTTTAGATCCCGATGCATCAATTCAGGTTTACTATATCCCTTCGACCTTCTTATTGACGATGAAACACAGAAATTGCATCCGAATTTAATACAAAAGGCACAATGCCGGCTTAAGTACAAGTGGACTGACAATCTAAGTTTATATGATTTGAACCTCTCCTGTGATTCCAGTTTTAGATTCCGATGCTTCACTTCATTTTTACTGTATCCCTTGGATCTTCTGATTGACGATGAAACACAGAAATTGCATCCAATTTAATACAAAAGGCACAATGCCGACTTAAGTACAAGAGGACTGACACTCTAACTTTCTGTGATTTGTACCTCTCCTGTGAGTCCAGTTTTAGATTCCGATGCTTCACTTCAGATTTACTGTATCCCTTGGACCTTTTTATTGACGATGAAACACAGAAATTGCGTCCGAAATTAATACAAAGGGCACAATGCCGACTTAAGTACAAGAGAACTGACACTCTAAATTTCTATGATTTGAACCTCTCCTTTGAGTCCAGTTTGTGTTGCCGAGGCTTCACTTCAGGTTTACTGTATCCCTTGGACCTTCTTATTGACGATGAAACACAGAAATTGCATCTGAAATTAATACAAAAGGCACAATTCCGACTTAAGTACAAGAGAACTGACACTCTAAATTTCTATGATATGAACCTCTCCTGTGAGTCCAGTTTTTGTTGCCGGGCTTCACTTCAGGTTTACTGTATCCCTTGGACCTTCTTATTGACGATGAAACACAGAAATTGCATCCGAATTTAATACAAAAGGCACAATGCGGACTTAAGTACAAGAGGACTGACACTCTAACTTTCATTGATTTGAACCTCTCCTCTGATTCCACTTTTAGATTCCGATGCTTCACTTCAGGTTTTCTGTATTCCTTTGGACCTTCTTATTGACGATGAAACACAGAATTTGCATTCGAATTTAATACAAAAGGCACAATGCGGAGTTAAGTACAAGAGGACTGACACTCTAACTTTCATTGATTTGAACCTCTCCTCTGATTCCACTTTTAGATTCCGATGCTTCACTTCAGGTTTTCTGTATTCCTTTGGACCTTCTTATTGACGATGAAACACAGAAATTGCATTCGAATTTAATACAAAAGGCACAATGCCGACTTAAGTACAAGAGGACTGACACTCTAACTTTCTATGATTTGAACCTCTCCTGTGAGTCCAGATTTAGATTCCGATGCTTCACTTCAGGTTTACTGTATCCCACGGACCTTCTTATTGACGATGAAACACAGAAATTGCTTCCGAATTTAATACAAAAGGCACAATGCCGACTTAAGTAAAAGAAGACTGACACTCTAACTTTCTCTGATTTGTAGCTCTTCTATGAGTCCAGTTTTAGATTCCGATGCTTCACTTCAGGTTTACTGTTTCCTTGGACTTTCTTATTGACGATGAAACACAGTAATTGCATCCGATTTTAATACAAAAGGCACAATGCCGACCTAAGTACAAGAGGACTAACACTCTAACTTTCTATGATTTGAACCTCTCCTGTGCTTCCAGTTTTAGATTCCGATGCTTCACTTCAAGTTTACTGTATCCCTTGAACCTTCTTATTGACGATGAAACACAGAAATTGCATCCGAATTTAATACAAAAGGCACAATGCCGACTTAAGTACAAATGGACTGACACTCTAACTTTCTGTGATTTGAACCTCTCCTGTGAGTCGAATTTTTGTTGCCGAGGCTTCACTTCAGGTGTACTGTATCCCTTGGACCTTCTTATTGACGATGAAACACAGAAATTGCATACGAATTTAATACAAAAGGCACAATGCCAACTTAAGTACAAGAGTACTGACACTCTAACTTTCTATTATTTGAACCTCTCCTGTGAGTCCAGTTTTAGATTCCGATGCTTCACTTCAGGTTTACTGTATCCCTTGGACCTTCTTATTGACGATGAAACACAGAAATTGCATCCGAATTTAATACAAAAGGCACAATGCTGACTTAAGTACAAGAGGACTGACACTCTAACTTTCTAGGAATTGAACCACTCCTGTGAGTCCCGTGTTAGATTCCGATGCTTCACTTCAGGTTTACTGTATCCCTTGGACCTTCTTATAAACGATGAAACACAGAAATTACATCCGAATTTAATGCAAAAGGCACAATGCCGACCTAAGTACAAGAGGACTAACACTCTAACTTTCTATGATTTGAACCTCTCCTGTGCTTCCAGTTTTAGATTCCGATGCTTCACTTCAAGTTTACTGTATCCCTTGGACCTTCTTATTGACGATGAAACACAGAAATTTCATCCGAATTTAATACAAAAGGCACAATGCCGACTTAAGTACAAGAGGACTGACACTCTAACTTTCTGTGTTTTGAACCTCTCCTGTGAGTCCAGTTTTAGTTTCCGATGCTTCACTTCAGATTTACTGTATCCCTTGGACCTTCTTATTGACGATGAAACACAGAAATTGCGTCAGAATTTAATACAAAATGCACAATGCCGACGTAAGTACAAGAGAACTGACACTCTAAATTTCTATGATTTGAACCTCTCCAGTGAGAATAATTTTTGTTCCCGAGGCTTCACTTCAGGTGTACTGTATCCCTTAGACTTTCTTATTGACGATGAAACACAGAAATTGCATCCGAAATTAATACAAAAGGCACAATGCCGACATAAGTACAAAAGGACTGACACTCTAACTTTCTATGATTTGAACCTCTCCTGTGAGTCCTGTTTTTGTTGCCGAGGCTTCACTTCAGGTTTACTGTATCCCTTGGACCTTCTTATTGACGATGAAACACAGAAATGGCATCCGAATTTAATACAAAAGCCACAATGCCGACTTAAGAACAAGAGGACTGACACTCTAACTTCCGATTATTTGAACCTCTCCTGTGAGTCCAGTTTTAGATTCCGATGCTTCACTTCAGGTTTACTGTATCCCTTGGACCTTCTTATTGACGATGAAACACAGAAATTGCATGCAAATATAATACAACATGCACAATGCCGACTTAAGTACAAGAGGACTGACACTCTAACTTTCTATGATTTGAACCTCTCCTGTGAGTCCACTTTTAGATCCCGATGCTTCGGTTCAGGTTTACTATATCCCTTCGACCTTCTGATTGACGATGAAACACAGAAATTGCATCCAATTTAATACAAAAGGCACAATGCCGACTTAGGTACAAGAGGACTGACACTCTAACTTTCTGTGATTTGTACCTCTCCTGTGAGTCCAGTTTTAGATTCCGATGCTTCACTTCAGATTTACTGTATCCCTTGGACCTTCTTATTGACGATGAAACACAGAAATTGCGTCCGAATTTAATACAAAAGGCACAATGCCGACTTAAGTATAAGAGAACTGACACTCTAAATATCTATGATTTGAACCTCACCTTTGAGTCCAGTTGGTGTTGCCGAGGCTTCACTTCAGGTTTACTGTATCCCTTGGACCATCTTATTGACGATGAAACACAGAAATTGCATCCGAAATTAATACAAAAGGCACAATGCCGACTTAAGTACAAGAGAACTGACACTCTAAATTTCAATGATATGAACCTCTCCTGTGAGTCCAGTTTTTGTTGCCGTGGCTTCACTTCAGGTTTACTGTATCCCTTGGACCTTCTTATTGACGATGAAACACAGAAATTGCATCGGAATTTAATACAAAAGGCACAATGCGGACTTAAGTACAAGAGGACTGACTCTCTAACTTTCATTGAATTGAACCTCTCCTCTGATTCCACTTTTAGATTCCGATGCTTCACTTCAGGTTTTCTGTATTCCTTTGGACCTTCTTATTGACGATGAAACACAGAAATTGCATTCGAATTTAATACAAAAGGCACAATGCCGAATTAAGTACAAGAGGACTGACACTCTAACTTTCTGTGATTTGAACCTCTCCTGTGAGTCCAGTTTTAGATTCCGATGCTTCACTCAGGTTTACTGTATCCCTTGGACCTTCTTATTGACATGAAACACAGAAATTGCATCCGAATTTAATACAAAGGGACAATGCTGGCTTAAGTACAAGAGCACTGCCACTCTAACTTTGTATGATTTCAACCTCTCCTGTGATTCCAGTTTTAGATTCCAATGCTTCACTTCAGGTTTACTGTATCCCTTGGACCTTCTTATTGACGATGAAACACAGAAATTGCATCCGAATTTAATACAAAAGGCACAATGCCGACTTAAGTACAAGAGGACTGACACTCTAACTTTCTCTGATGTGTAGCTCTTCTGTGAGTCCATTTTTGGATTCCGATGCTTCACTTCAGGTTTACTGTATCCTTGGGCTTTCTTACTGACGATGAAACACAGTACTTGCATCCGATTTTAATCAAAAGGCACAATGCCGACCTAAGTACAAGAGGACTAACACTCTAACTTTCTATGATTTGAACCTCTCCTGAGCTTCCAGTTTTAGATTCCGATGCTTCACTTCAAGTTTACTGTATCCTTTGAACCTTCTTATTGACGATGAAACACAGAAATTGCATCCGATTTTAATACAAAAGGCACAATGCCGACTTAAGTACAAATGGACTGACACTCTAACTTTCTGTGATTTGAACCTCTCCTGTGAGTCCAGTTTTAGTTTCCGATGCTTCACTTCAGATTTACTGTATCCCTTGGACCTTCTTATTGCCGATGAAACACATAATTTGCGTTCGACTTTGATACAAATGGCACAATGCCGACTTAAGTACAACAGAACTGACACTCTAAATTTCTATGACTTGAACCTCTCCTGTGAGTCCAATTTTTGTTGCCGAGGCTTCACTTCAGGTGTACTGTATCCCTTGGACCATCTTATTGACGATGAAACACAGAAATTGCATACGAATTTAATACAAAAGGCACAGTGCCGACTTAAGTACAAGAGGACTGACACTCTAACACCCTATGATTTGAACCACTCCTGTGAGTCCAGTTTTAGATTCCGATGCTTCACTTCAGGTTTTCTGTATCCCTTGGACTTTCTTATTGACGATGAAACACAGATATTGCATCCGAATTTAATACAAAAGGCACAATGCCAACTTAAGTACAAGAGGACTGACACTCTAACTTTCTATTATTTGAACCTCTCCTGTGAGTCCAGTTTTAGATTCCGATGCTTCACTTCAGGTTTACTGTATCCCTTGGACTTTCTTATCGACGATGAAACACAGAAATTGCGTCCGAATTTAATACAAAATGCACAATGCCGGTTTAAGTACAAGAGGACTGACACTCTAACTTTCTATGATTTGAACCTCTCCTGTAAGTCCAGTTTTTGATTCCGATGCTTCACTTCAGGTTTACTGTATCCCTTGGACCTTCTTATTGACGATGAAACACAGAAATTGCATCCGAGTTTAATACAAAAGGCACAATGCCGACGTAAGTACAAGAGGATTGACACTCTAACTTTCTATGATTTGAACCTCTCCTGTGAGTCCAGTTTTAGATTACGATGCTTCACTTCAGATTTACTGTATCCCTTGGACCTTCTTATTGACGATGAAACACAGAAATTGCATCCGAATTTAATACAGAAGGCACAATGCTGACTTAAGTACAAGAGGACTGACACTCTAACTTTCTATGAATTGAACCACTCCTGTGAGTCCCGTGTTAGATTCCGATGCTTCACTTCAGGTTTACTGTATCCCTTGGACCTTCTTATAAACGATGAAACACAGAAATTACATCCGAATTTAATGCAAAAGGCACAATGCCGACCTAAGTACAAGAGGACTAACACTCTAACTTTCTATGATTTGAACCTCTCCTGTGCTTCCAGTTTTAGATTCCGATGCTTCACTTCAAGTTTACTGTATCCCTTGGACCTTCTTATTGACGATGAAACACAGAAATTTCATCCGAATTTAATACAAAAGGCACAATGCCGACTTAAGTACAAGAGGACTGACACTCTAACTTTCTGTGATTTGAACCTCTCCAGTGAGACCAATTTTTGTTGCCGAGGCATCACTTCAGTTGTACTGTATCCCTGAGACCTTCTTATTGACGATGAAACCCAGAAATTGCATCCGAAATTAATACAAAAGGCACAATGCCGACTTAAGTACAAGAGGACTGACACTCTAACTTTCTATGATTTGAACCTCTCCTGTGAGTCCTGTTTTTGTTGCCGAGGCTTCACTTCAGGTTTACTGTATCCCTTGGACCTTCTTATTGACGATGAAACACAGAAATTGCATCCGAATTTAATACAAAAGGTACGATGCCGACTTAAGAACAAGAGGACTGACACTCTAACTTCCGATTATTTGAACCTCTCCTGTGAGTCCAGTTTTAGATTCCGATGCTTCACTTCAGGTTTACTGTATCCCTTGGACCTTCTTATTGACGATGAAACACAGAAATTGCATGCAAATATAATACAACATGCACAATGCCGACTTAAGTACAAGAGGACAGACACTGTAACTTTCTATGATTTGAACCACTCCTGTGGGGCCAGTTTTAGATTCCGATGCTTCACTTCAGGTTTACTGTATCCCTTGGACCTTCTTATTGACATTGAAACTCAGAAATTGCATCCGAATTTAATACAAAAGGCACAATGCCGACTTAAGTACAAGAGGACTGACACTCTAACTTTCTATGATTTGAACCTCTCCTGTGAGTCCAGTTTTAGATCCCGATGCTTCATTTCAGGTTTACTATATCCCTTCGACCTTCTTATTGACGATGAAACACAGAAATTGCATCCGAATTTAATACAAAAGGCACAATGCCGGCTTAAGTACAAGTGGACTGAAAATCTAAGTTTATATGATTTGAACCTCTCCTGTGATTCCAGTTTTAGATTCCGATGCTTCACTTCAATTTTACTGTATCCCTTGGACCTTCTTATTGACGATGAAACACAGAAATTTCATCCAATTTAATACAAAAGGCACAATGCCGACTTAAGTACAAGAGGACTGACACTCTAACTTTCTGTGATTTGAACCTCTCCTGTGAGTCCAGTTTTAGATTCCGATGCTTATCTTCAGATTTTCTGTATCCCTTGGACCTTCTTATTGACGATGAAAGACAGAAATTGCGTCCGAATTTAATACAAAAGGCACAATGCCGACTTAAGTACAAGAGAACTGACACTCTAAATTTCTATGATATGAACCTCTCCTGTGAGTCCAGTTTTTGTTGCCGAGGCTTCACTTCAGGTTTACTGTATCCCTTGGACCTTCATATTGAGGATGAAACACAGAAATTGCATCCGAATTTAATACAAAATGCACAATGCGGACATAAGTACAAGAGGACTGACACGCTAACTTTCATTGATTTGAACCTTTCCTCTGATTCCACCTTTAGATTCCGATGCTTCACTTCAGCTTTTCTGTATTCCTTTGGACCTTGTTATTGACGATGAAACACAGAAATTGCATTCGAATTTAATACAAAAGGCACAATGCCGACTTAAGTACAAGAGGACTGACACTCTAACTTTCTATGATTTGAACCTCTCCTATGAGTCCAGTTTTAGATTCCGATGCTTCACTTCAGGTTTACTGTATCCCTTGGACCTTCTTATTGACGATGAAACACAGAAATTGCTTCCGAATTTAATAAAAAAGGGACAATGCCGGCTTAAGTACAAGAGCACTGACACTCTAACTTTCTATGATTTGAACCTCTCCTGTGATTCCAGTTTTAGATTCCAAAGCTTCACTTCAGGTTTACTGTATCCCTTGGACCTTCTTATCGACGATGAAACACAGAAATTGCATCCGAATTTAATACAAAAGGCACAATGCCGACTTAAGTACAAGAGGACTGACACTCAAACTTTCTCTCATTTGTACCTCTTCTGTGAGTCCAGTTTTAGATTCCGATGCTTCACTTCAGGTTTACTGTATCCTTGGACTTTCTTATTGACGATGAAACACAGAAATTGCATCTGATTTTAATACAAAAGGCACAATGCCGACTTAAGTACAAGACGACTGACAGTCTAAGTTTCTATGATATGAACCATTCCTGTGAGTACAGTTTCAGATTCCGATGCTTCACTTCAGGTTTACTGAATCCCTTGGACCTTCTTATTGGCGATGAAACACAGAAATTGCATCCGAATTTAATACAAAAGGCACAATGCCGACTTAAGTACAAATGGACTGACACTCTAACTTTCTGTGATTTGAACCTCTCCTGTGAGTCCAGTTTTAGTTTCCGATGCTTCACTTCAGATTTACTGTATCCCTTGGACCTTCTTATTGCCGATGAAACACAGAATTTGCGTCAGAATTTGATACAAATGGCACAATGCCGACTTAAGTACAAGAGAACTGACACTCTAAATTTTTATGACTTGAACCTCTCCTGTGAGTCCAATTTTTGTTGCCGAGGCTTCACTTCAGGTGTACTGTATCCCTTGGACCTTCTTATTGACGATGAAACACAGAAATTGCATACGAATTTAATACAAAAGGCACAGTGCCGACTTAAGTACAAGAGGACTGACACTCTAACTCTCTATGATTTGAACCACTCCTGTGAGTCCAGTTTTAGATTCCGATGCTTCACTTCAGGTTTTCTGTATCCCTTGGAGTTTCGTATTGACGATGAAACTCAGAAATTGCATCCGAATTTAATACAAAAGGCACAATGCCAACTTAAGTACAAGAGGACTGACACTCTAACTTTCTATAATTTGAACCTCTCCTGTGAGTCCAGTTTTAGACTCCGATGCTTCACTTCAGGTTTACTGTATCCCTTGGCCCTTCTTATCGACGATGAAACACAGAAATTGCGCCCGAATTTAATACAAAATGCACAATGCCGGTTTAAGTACAAGAGGACTGACACTCTAACTTTCTATGATTTGAACCTCTCCTGTGAGTCCAGTTTTAGATTCCGATGCTTCACTTCAGGTTTACTGTATCCCTTGGACCTTCTTATTGACGATGAAACACAGAAATTGCATCCGAGTTTAATACAAAAGGCACAATGCCGACGTAAGTACAAGAGGACTGACACTCTAACTTTCTATGATTTGAACCTCTCCTGTGAGTCCAGTTTTAGATTACGATGCTTCACTTCAGATTTACTCTATCCCTTGGACCTTCTTATTGACGATGAAACACAGAAATTGCATCCGAACTTAATACAAAATGCACAATGCCGGTTTAAGCACAAGAGGAGTGACACTCTAACTTTCTATGATTTGAACCTCTCCTGTGAGTCCAGTTTTAGATTCCGATGCTTCACTTCAGGTTTACTGTATCCCTTGGCTCTTCTTATCGACGATGAAACACAGAAATTGCGTCCGAATTTAATACAAAATGCACAATGCCAGTTTAAGTACAAGAGGACTGACACTCTATCTTTCTATGATTTGAACCTCTCCTGTGATTCCAGTTTTAGATTCCAATGCTTCACTTCAGGTTTACTGTATCCCTTGGACCTTCTTATTGACGATGAAACACAGAAATTGCATCCGAATTTAATACAAAAGGCACAATGCCGACTTAAGTACAAGAGGACTGACACTCAAACTTTCTCTGATTTGTACCTCTTCTGTGAGATCAGTTTTAGATTCCGATGCTTCACTTCAGGTTTACTGTATCCTTGGACTTTCTTATTGACGATGAAACACAGAAATTGCATCTGATTTTAATACAAAAGGCACAATGCCGACTTAAGTACAAGACGACTGACAGTCTAAGTTTCTATGATATGAACCATTCCTGTGAGTACAGTTTCAGATTCCGATGCTTCACTTCAGGTTTACTGAATCCCTTGGACCTTCTTATTGACGATGAAACACAGAAATTGCATCCGAATTTAATACAAAAGGCACAATGCCGACTTAAGTACAAATGGACTGACACTCTAACTTTCTGTGATTTGAACCTCTCCTGTGAGTCCAGTTTTAGTTTCCGATGCTTCACTTCAGATTTACTGTATCCCTTGGACCTTCTTATTGCCGATGAAACACAGAATTTGCGTCCGAATTTGATACAAATGGCACAATGCCGACTTAAGTACAAGAGAACTGACACTCTAAATTTCTATGACTTGAACCTCTCCTGTGAGTCCAATTTTTGTTGCCGAGGCTTCACTTCAGGTGTACTGTATCCCTTGGACCTTCTTATTGACGATGAAACACAGAAATTGCATCCGAAATTAATACAAAAGGCACAATGCCAACTTAAGTACAAGAGGACTGACACTCTAACTTTCTACTATTTGAACCTCTCCTGTGAGTCCCGTGTTAGATTCCGATGCTTCACTTCAGGTTTACTGTATCCCTTGGACCTTCTTATAAACGATGAAACACAGAAATTACATCCGAATTTAATGCAAAAGGCACAATGCCGACCTAAGTACAAGAGGACTAACACTCTAACTTTCTATGATTTGAACCTCTCCTGTGCTTCCAGTTTTAGATTCCGATGCTTCACTTCAAGTTTACTGTCTCCCTTGGACCTTCTTATTGACGATGAAACACAGAAATTTCATCCGAATTTAATACAAAAGGCACAATGCCGACTTAAGTACAAGAGGACTGACACTCTAACTTTCTGTGATTTGAACCTCTCCTGTGAGTCCAGTTTTAGTTTCCGATGCTTCACTTCAGATTTACTGTATCCCTTGGACCTTCTGATTGACGATGAAACACAGAAATTGCGTCCGAATTTAATACCAAAGGCACAATGCCGACATAAGTACAAGAGAACTGACACTCTAAATTTCTATGATTTGAACCTCTCCAGTGAGACCAATTTTTGTTGCCGAGGCATCACTTCAGTTTTACTGTATCCCTTAGACCTTCTTATTGACGATGAAACACAGAAATTGCATCCGAAATTAATACAAAAGGCACAATGCCGACTTAAGTACAAGAGAACTGACACTCTAAATTTCTATGATTGGAACCTCTCCTGTGAGTCCAGTTTTTGTTGCCGAGGCTTCACTTCAGGTTTACTGTATCCCTTGGACCTTCTTATTGACGATGAAACACAGAAATTGCATGCAAATATAATACAACATGCACAATGCCGACTTAAGTACAAGAGGACAGACACTCTAACTTTCTATGATTTGAACCACTGCTGTGGGGCCAGTTTTATATTCCGATGCTTCACTTCAGGTTTACTGTATCCCTTGGACCTTCTTATTGACATTGAAACTCAGAAATTGCATCCGAATTTAATACAAAAAGCACAATGCCGACTTAAGTACAAGAGGACTGACACTCTAACTTTCTATGATTTGAACCTCTCCTTTGAGTACACTTTTAGATCCCGATGCTTCAATTCAGGTTTACTATATCCCTTCGACCTTCTTATTGACGATGAAACACAGAAATTGCATCCGAATTTAATACAAAAGGCACAATGCCGGCTTAAGTACAAGTGGACTGAAAATCTAAGTTTATATGATTTGAACCTCTCCTGTGATTCCAGTTTTAGATTCCGATGCTTCACTTCAATTTTACTGTATCCCTTGGACCTTCTTATTGACGATGAAACACAGAAATTTCATCCAATTTAATACAAAAGGCACAAAATACCGACTTAAGTACAAGAGGACTGACACTCTAACTTTCTGTGATTTGAACCTCTCCTGTGAGTCCAGTTTAAGATTCCGTTGCTTCTCTTCAGATTTTCTGTATCCCTTGGACCTTCTTATTGACGATGAAACACAGAAATTGCGTCCGAATTTAATACAAAAGGCACAATGCCGACTTAAGTACAAGAGAACTGACACTCTAAATTTCTATGAATTGAACCTATCCTGTGAGTCCAGTTTTTGTTGCCGAGGCTTCACTTCAGGTTTACTGTATCCCTTGGACCTTCATATTGACGATGAAACACAGAAATTGCATCCGAATTTAATACAAAAGGGACAATGCCGGCTTAAGTACAAGAGCACTGACACTCTAACTTTCTATGATTTGAACCTCTCCTGTGATTCCAGTTTAAGATTCCAATGCTTCACTTCAGGTTTACTGTATCCCTTGGACCTTCTTATTGACGATGAAACACAGAAATTGCATCCGAATTTAATACAAAAGGCACAATGCCGACTTAAGTACAAGAGGACTGACACTCTAACTTTCTCTGATTTGTACCTCTTCTGTGAGTCCAGTTTTAGATTCCGATGCTTCACTTCAGGTTTACTATATCCCTTCGACCTTCTTATTGACGATGAAACACAGAAATTGCATCCGAATTTAATACAAAAGGCACAATGCCGGCTTAAGTACAAGTGGACTGAAAATCTAAGTTTATATGATTTGAACCTCTCCTGTGATTCCAGTTTTAGATTCCGATGCTTCACTTCAATTTTACTGTATCCCTTGGACCTTCTTATTGACGATGAAACACAGAAATTTCATCGAATTTAATACAAAAGGCACAATGCCGACTTAAGTACAAGAGGACTGACACTCTAACTTTCTGTGATTTGAACCTCTCCTGTGAGTCCAGTTTTAGATTCCGATGCTTCTCTTCAGATTTTCTGTATCCCTTGGAACTTCTTATTGACGATGAAACACAGAAATTGCGTCCGAATTTAATACAAAAGGCACAATGCCGACTTAAGTACAAGAGAACTGACACTCTAAATTTCTATGATTTGAACCTCTCCTGTGAGTGCAGTTTTTGTTGCCGAGGCTTCACTTCAGGTTTACTGTATCCCTTGGACCTTCTTATTGACGATGAAACACAGAAATTGCATCCGACATTAATACAAAAGGCACAATGCCGACTTAAGTACAAGAGAACTGACACTCTAAATTTCTATGATATGAACCTCTCCTGTGAGTCCAGTTTTTGTTGCCGAGGCTTCACTTCAGGTTTACTGTATCCCTTGGACCTTCATATTGACGATGAAACACAGAAATTGCATCCGAATTTAATACAAAAGGCACAATGCGGACTTAAGTACAAGAGGACTGACACTCTAACTTTCATTCATTTGAACCTCTCCTCTGATTCCACCTTTAGATTCCGATGCTTCACCTCAGGTTTTCTGTATTCCTTTGGACCTTGTTATTGACGATGAAACACAGAAATTGCATTCGAATTTAATACAAAAGGCACAATGCCGACTTAAGTACAAGAGGACTGACACTCTAACTTTCTATGATTTGAACCTCTCCTGTGAGTCCAGTTTTAGATTCCGATGCTTCACTTCAGGTTTACTGTATCCCTTGGACCTTCTTATTGACGATGAAACACAGAAATTGCTTCCGAATTTAATAAAAAAGGGACAATGCCGGCTTAAGTACAAGAGCACTGACACTCTAACTTTCTATGATTTGAACCTCTCCTGTGATTCCAGTTTTAGATTCCAATGCTTCACTTCAGGTTTACTGTATCCCTTGGACCTTCTTATTGACGATGAAACACAGAAATTGCATCCGAATTTAATACAAAAGGCACAATGCCGACTTAAGTACAAGAGGACTGACACTCAAACTTTCTCTCATTTGTACCTCTTCTGTGAGTCCAGTTTTAGATTCCGATGCTTCACTTCAGGTTTACTGTATCCTTGGACTTTCTTATTGACGATGAAACACAGAAATTGCATTTGATTTTAATACAAAAGGCACAATGCCGACTTAAGTACAAGACGACTGACAGTCTAAGTTTCTATGATATGAACCTTTCCTGTGAGTACAGTTTCAGATTCCGATGCTTCACTTCAGGTTTACTGAATCCCTTGGACCTTCTTATTGGCGATGAAACACAGAAATTGCATCCGAATTTAATACAAAAGGCACAATGCCGACTTAAGTACAAATGGACTGACACTCTAACTTTCTGTGATTTGAACCTCTCCTGTGAGTCCAGTTTTAGTTTCCGATGCTTCACTTCAGATTTACTGTATCCCTTGGCCCTTCTTATTGCCGATGGAACACAGAATTTGCGTCCGAATTTGATACAAATGGCACAATGCCGACTTAAGTACAAGAGAACTGACACTCTAAATTTCTATGACTTGAACCTCTCCTGTGAGTCCAATTTTTGTTGCCGAGGCTTCACTTCAGGTGTACTGTATCCCTTGGACCTTCTTATTGACGATGAAACACAGAAATTGCATACGAATTTAATACAAAAGGCACAGTGCCGACTTAAGTACAAGAGGACTGACACTCTAACTCTCTATGATTTGAACCACTCCTGTGAGTCCAGTTTTAGATTCCGATGCTTCACTTCAGGTTTTCTGTATCCCTTGGACTTTCTTATTAACGATGAAACACAGAAATTGCATCCGAATTTAATACAAAAGGCACAATGCCAACTTAAGTACAAGAGGACTGACACTCTAACTTTCTATTATTTGAACCTCTCCTGTGAGTCCAGTTTTAGATTCCGATGCTTCACTTCAGGTTTACTGTATCCCTTGGCCCTTCTTATCGACGATGAAACACAGAAATTGCGCCCGAATTTAATACAAAATGCACAATGCCGGTTTAAGTACAAGAGGACTGACACTCTAACTTTCTTTGATTTGAACCTCTCCTGTGAGTCCAGTTTTAGATTCCGATGCTTCACTTCAGGTTTACTGTATCCCTTGGACCTTCTTAATGACGATGAAACACAGAAATTGCATCCGAGATTAATACAAAAGGCACAATGCCGACGTAAGTACAAGAGGACTGACACTCTAACTTTCTATGATTTGAACCTCTCCTGTGAGTCCAGTTTTAGATTACGATGCTTCACTTCAGATTTACTGTATCCCTTGGACCTTCTTATTGACGATGAAACACAGAAATTGCATCCGAACTTAATACAAAATGCACAATGCCGGTTTAAGCACAAGAGGAGTGACACTCTAACTTTCTATGATTTGAACCTCTCCTGTGAGTCCAGTTTTAGATTCCGATGCTTCACTTCAGGTTTACTGTATCCCTTGGCTCTTCTTATCGACGATGAAACACAGAAATTGCGTCCGAATTTAATACAAAATGCACAATGCCAGTTTAAGTACAAGAGGACTGACACTCTATCTTCCTATGATTTGAACCTCTCATGTGATTCCAGTTTTAGATTCCAATGCTTCACTTCAGGTTTACTGTATCCCTTGGACCTTCTTATTGACGATGAAACACAGAAATTGCATCCGAATTTAATACAAAAGGCACAATGCCGACTTAAGTACAAGAGGACTGACACTCAAACTTTCTCTGATTTGTACCTCTTCTGTGAGATCAGTTTTAGATTCCGATGCTTCACTTCAGGTTTACTGTATCCTTGGACTGTCTTATTGACGATGAAACACAGAAATTGCATCTGATTTTAATACAAAAGGCACAATGCCGACTTAAGTACAAGACGACTGACAGTCTAAGTTTCTATGATATGAACCTTTCCTGTGAGTACAGTTTCAGATTCCGATGCTTCACTTCAGGTTTACTGAATCCCTTGGACCTTCTTATTGACGATGAAACACAGAAATTGCATCCGAATTTTATACAAAAGGCACAATGCCGACTTAAGTACAAATGGACTGACACTCTAACTTTCTGTGATTTGAACCTCTCCTGTGAGTCCAGTTTTAGTTTCCGATGCTTCACTTCAGATTTACTGTATCCCTTGGACCTTCTTATTGCCGATGAAACACAGAATTTGCGTCCGAATTTGATACAAATGGCACAATGCCGACTTAAGTACAAGAGAACTGACACTCTAAATTTCTATGACTTGAACCTCTCCTGTGAGTCCAATTTTTGTTGCCGAGGCTTCACTTCAGGTGTACTGTATCCCTTGGACCTTGTTATTGACGATGAAACACAGAAATTGCATCCGAAATTAATACAAAAGGCACAATGCCAACTTAAGTACAAGAGGACTGACACTCTAACTTTCTATTATTTGAACCTCTCCTGTGAGTCCCGTGTTAGATTCCGATGCTTCACTTCAGGTTTACTGTATCCCTTGGACCTTCTTATAAACGATGAAACACAGAAATTACATCCGAATTTAATGCAAAAGGCACAATGCCGACCTAAGTACAAGAGGACTAACACTCTAACTTTCTATGATTTGAACCTCTCCTGTGCTTCCAGTTTTAGATTCCGATGCTTCACTTCAAGATTACTGTATCCCTTGGACCTTCTTATTGACGATGAAACACAGAAATTTCATCCGAATTTAATACAAAAGGCACAATGCGCACTTAAGTACAAGAGGACTGACACTCTAACTTTCTGTGATTTGAACCTCTCCTGTGAGTCCAGTTTTAGTTTCCGTTGCTTCACTTCAGATTTACTGTATCCCTTGGACCTTCTTATTGACGATGAAACACAGAAATTGCGTCCGAATTTAATACAAAAGGCATATGCCGACATAAGTACAAGAGAACTGACACTCTAAATTTCTATGATTTGAACCTCTCCAGTGAGACCAATTTTTGTTGCCGAGGCATCACTTCAGTTGTACTGTATCCCTTAGACCTTCTTATTAACGATGAAACACAGAAATTGCATCCGAAATTAATACAAAAGGCACAATGCCGACTTAAGTACAAGAGAACTGACACTCTAAATTTCTATGATTTGAACCTCTCCTGTGAGTCCAGTTTTTGTTGCCGAGGCTTCACTTCAGGTTTACTGTATCCCTTGGACCTTCTTATTGACGATGAAACACAGAAATTGCATGCAAATATAATACAACATGCACAATGCCGACTTAAGTACAAGAGGACAGACACTCTAACTTTCTATGATTTGAACCACTGCTGTGGGGCCAGTTTTATATTCCGATGCTTCACTTCAGGTTTACTGTATCCCTTGGACCTTCTTATTGACATTGAAACTCAGAAATTGCATCCGAATTTAATACAAAAGGCACAATGCCGACTTAAGTACAAGAGGACTGACACTCTAACTTTCTATGATTTGAACCTCTCCTGTGAGTACAGTTTTAGATCCCGATGCTTCAATTCAGGTTTACTATATCCCTTCGACCTTCTTATTGACGATGAAACACAGAAATGGCATCCGAATTTAATACAAAAGGCACAATGCCGGCTTAAGTACAAGTGGACTGAAAATCTAAGTTTATATGATTTGAACCTCTCCTGTGATTCCAGTTTTAGATTCCGATGCTTCACTTCAATTTTACTGTATCCCTTGGACATTCTTATTGACGATGAAACACAGAAATTTCATCCAATTTAATACAAAAGGCACAATGCCGACTTCAGTACAAGAGGACTGACACTCTAACTTTCTGTGATTTGAACCTCTCCTGTGAGTCCAGTTTTAGATTCCGATGCTTCTCTTCAGATTTTCTGTATCCCTTGGACCTTCTTATTGACGATGAAACACCGAAATTGCGTCCGAATTTAATACAAAAGGCACAATGCCGACTTAAGTACAAGAGAACTGACACTCTAAATTTCTATGATTTGAACCTCTCCTGTGAGTCCAGTTTTTGTTGCAGGGGCTTCACTTCAGGTTTACTGTATCCCTTGGACCTTCTTATTGACGATGAAACACAGAAATTGCATCCGACATTAATACAAAAGGCACAATGCCGACTTAAGTACAAGAGAACTGACACTCTAAATTTCTATGATATGAACCTCTCCTGTGAGTCCAGTTTTTGTTGCCGAGGCTTCACTTCAGGTTTACTGTATCCCTTGGACCTTCATATTGACGATGAAACACAGAAATTGCATCCGAATTTAATACAAAAGGCACAATGCGGACTTAAGTACAAGAGGACTGACACTCTAACTTTCATTGATATGAACCTCTCCTCTGATTCCACCTTTAGATTCCGATGCTTCACTTCAGGTTTTCTGTATTCCTTTGGACCTTGTTATTGACGATAAAACACAGAAATTGCATTCGAATTTAATACAAAAGGCACAATGCCGACTTAAGTACAAGAGGACTGACACTCTAACTTTCTATGATTTGAACCTCTCCTGTGAGTCCAGTTTTAGATTCCGATGCTTCACTTCAGGTTTACTGTATCCCTTGGACCTTCTTATTGACGATGAAACACAGAAATTGCATCCGAATTTAATACAAAAGGGACAATGCCGGCTTAAGTACAAGAGCACTGACACTCTAACTTTCTATGATTTGAACCTCTCCTGTGATTCCAGTTTTAGATTCCAATGCTTCACTTCAGGTTTACTGTATCCCTTGGACCTTCTTATTGACGATGAAACACAGAAATTTCTTCCGAATTTAATACAAAAGGGACAATGCCGGCTTAAGTACAAGAGCACTGACACTCTAACTATCTATGATTTGAACCTCTCCTGTGATTCCAGTTTTAGATTCCAATGCTTCACTTCAGGTTTACTGTATCCCTTGGACCTTCTTATTGACGATGAAACACAGAAATTGCATCCGAATTTAATACAAAAGGCACAATGCCGACTTAAGTACAAGAGGACTGACACTCTAACTTTCTCTGGTTTGTACCTCTTCTGTGAGTCCAGTTTTAGATTCCGATGCTTCACTTCAGGTTTACTGTATCCTTGGACTTTGTTATTGACGATGAAACACAGAAATTGCATCTGATTTTAATACAAAAGGCACAATGCCGACTTAAGTACAAGACGACTGACACTCTAAGTTTCAATGATATGAACCTTTCCTGTGAGTACAGTTTTAGATTCCGATGCTTCACTTCAGGTTTACTGAATCCCTTGGACCTTCTTATTGACAATGAAACACAGAAATTGCATACGAATTTAATACAAAAGGCACAGTGCCGACTGAAGTACAAAAGGACTGACACTCTAACTTTCTATGATTTGAACCCCTCCTGTGAGTCCAATTTTAGATTCCGATGCTTCACTTCAGGTTTACTGTACCCCTTGGACCTTCTTATTGACGATGAAACACAGAAATATCATCCGAATTTAATACAAAAGGCACAATGCCGACTTAAGTACAAAGGGACTGACACTCTAACTTTCTGTGATTTGAACCTCTCCTGTGAGTCCAGTTTTAGTTTCCGATGCTTCACTTCAGATTTACTGTATCCCTTGGACCTTCTTATTGACGATGAAACACAGAAATTGCGTCCGAATTTAATACAAATGGCACAATGCCGACTTAAGTACAAGAGAACTGACACTCTAAATTTCTATGATTTAAACCTCTCCTGTGAGTCCAATTTTTGTAGCCGAGGCTTCACTTCAGGTGTACTGTATCCCTTGGACCTTCTTATTGACGATGAAACACAGAAATTGCATACGAATTTAATACAAAAGGCACAGTGCCGACTTAAGTACAAGAGGACTGACACTCTAACTCTCTATGATATGAACCACTCCTGTGAGTCCAGTTTTAGATTCCGATGCTTCACTTCAGGTTTACTGTATCCCTTGGACCTTCTTATTGACGATGAAACACAGAAATTGCATCCGAATTTTATACAAAAGGCACAATGCCGACTTAAGTACAAGTGGACTGACACCCTACCTTTCTATGATTTGAACCTCTCCTGTGATTCCAGTTTTAGATTCCGATGCTTCACTTCAGGTTTACTGTATCCCTTGGACCTTCTTATTGACGATGAAACACAGAAATTGCATCCGAATTTAATAGAAAAGCACAATGCCGACTTAAGTACAAGAGGACTGACACTCTAACTTTCTTTGATTTGAACCTCTCCTGTGATTCCAGTTTTAGATTCCGCTGCTTCACTTCAGGTTTTCTGTATCCCTTGGACTTTCTTATTGACGATGAAACACAGAAATTGCATCTGAATTTAATACAAAAGGCACAATGCCGAGTTAAGTACAAAAGGGCTGACACTCTAACTTTCTATTATTTGAACCTCACCTGTGAGTCCAGTTTTAGATTTCGATGCTTCACTTCAGGTTTACTGAATCCCTTGGACCTTCTTATTGACGATGAAACACAGAAATTGCATCCGAATTTAATACAAAATGCACAATGCCGACTTAAGTACAAGAGGACTGACACTCTTACTTTCTATGATTTGAACCTCTCTTGTGAGTCCAGTTTTAGATTCTGATGCGTCACTTCAGGTTTACTGTATCCCTTGGACTTTCCTATTGACGATGAAACACAGAAATTGCATACGAATTTAATTCAAAAGGCACAATGCCGACTTAAGTACAATAGGATTGACACTCTAACTTTCTATGAATTGAACAACTCCTGTGAGGCCAGTTTTAGATTCCGATGCTTCACTTCAGTTTTACTGTATCCCCCGGACTTTCTTAGTGACGATGAAACACAGAAATTGCATCCGAATTTAATACAAAAGGCACAATGCCGATTTAACTACAAGAGGACTGACACTCTAACTTTCTGTGATTTGAACCTCTCCTGTGAGTCCAGTTTTAGATTCCGATGCTTCACTGCAGGTTTACTGTATCCCTTGAACCTTCTTATTGACGATGAAACACAGAAATTGCATACGAATTTAATACAAAAGGCACAATGCCGACTTCAGTACAAGAGGACTGACACTCTAACTTTCTATGATTTGAACCTCTCCTGTGAGTCCAGTTTTTGTTGCCGAGGCTTCACTTCAGGTTTACTGTATCCCTTGGACCTTCTAATTGACGATGAAACACAGAAATTGCATCCGAAATTAATACAAAAGGCACAATGCCGACTTAAGTACAAGAGGACTGACACTCTAAGTTTCTATGATTTGAACCTCTCCTGTGAGTCAGTTTTTTGTTTCCGATGCTTCACTTCAGGTTTTCTGTATCCCTTGGACCTTCTTATTGACGATGAAACACAGAAATTGCATCCGAATTAAATACAAAAGGCACAATGCCGACTTAAGTACAAGAGAACTGACACTCTAACTTTCTATGATTTGAATCTCTCCTGAGATTCCAGTTTTAGATTCCAATGCTTCACTTCAGGTTTACTGTATCCCTTGGACCTTCTTATTGACGATGAAACACAGAAATTGCATCCGAATTTAATACAAAAGGCACAATGCCGACTTAAGTACAAGAGGACTGACACTCTAACTTTCTCTGATTTGTACCTCTTCTGTGAGTCCAGTTTTAGATTCCGATGCTTCACTTCAGGTTTACTGTATCCTTGGACTTTGTTATTGACGATGAAACACAGAAATTGCATCTGATTTTAATACAAAAGGCACAATGCCGACTTAAGTACAAGACGACTGACACTCTAAGTTTCAATGATATGAACCTTTCCTGTGAGTACAGTTTTAGATTCCGATGCTTCACTTCAGGTTTACTGAATCCCTTGGACCTTCTTATTGACAATGAAACACAGAAATTGCATACGAATTTAATACAAAAGGCACAGTGCCGACTGAAGTACAAAAGGACTGACACTCTAACTTTCTATGATTTGAACCCCTCCTGTGAGTCCAATTTTAGATTCCGATGCTTCACTTCAGGTTTACTGTACCCCTTGGACCTTCTTATTGACGATGAAACACAGAAATTTCATCCGAATTTAATACAAAAGGCACAATGCCGACTTAAGTACAAAGGGACTGACACTCTAACTTTCTGTGATTTGAACCTCTCCTGTGAGTCCAGTTTTAGTTTCCGATGCTTCACTTCAGATTTACTGTATCCCTTGGACCTTCTTATTGACGATGAAACACAGAAATTGCGTCCGAATTTAATACAAATGGCACAATGCCGACTTAAGTACAAGAGAACTGACACTCTAAATTTCTATGATTTAAACCTCTCCTGTGAGTCCAATTTTTGTAGCCGAGGCTTCACTTCAGGTGTACTGTATCCCTTGGACCTTCTTATTGACGATGAAACACAGAAATTGCATACGAATTTAATACAAAAGGCACAGTGCCGACTTAAGTACAAGAGGACTGACACTCTAACTCTCTATGATATGAACCACTCCTGTGAGTCCAGTTTTAGATTCCGATGCTTCACTTCAGGTTTACTGTATCCCTTGGACCTTCTTATTGACGATGAAACACAGAAATTGCATCCGAATTTAATACAAAATGCACAATGCCGACTTAAGTACAAGAGGACTGACACTCTTACTTTCTATGATTTGAACCTCTCTTGTGAGTCCAGTTTTAGATTCTGATGCGTCACTTCAGGTTTACTGTATCCCTTGGACTTTCCTATTGACGATGAAACACAGAAATTGCATACGAATTTAATTCAAAAGGCACAATGCCGACTTAAGTACAAGAGGAATGACACTCTAACTTTCTATGAATTGAACAACTCCTGTGAGGCCAGTTTTAGATTCCGATGCTTCACTTCAGTTTTACTGTATCCCCCGGACTTTCTTAGTGACGATGAAACACAGAAATTGCATCCGAATTTAATACAAAAGGCACAATGCCGATTTAACTACAAGAGGACTGACACTCTAACTTTCTGTGATTTGAACCTCTCCTGTGAGTCCAGTTTTAGATTCCGATGCTTCACTGCAGGTTTACTGTATCCCTTGAACCTTCTTATTGACGATGAAATACAGAAATTGCATACGAATTTAATACAAAATTCACAATGCCGACTTAAGTACAAGAGGACTGACACTCTAATTTTCTATGATTTGAACCTCTCCTGTGAGTCAGTTTTTTGTTTCCGATGGTTCACTTTAGGTTTACTGAATCCCTTAGACCTTCTTATTGACAATGAAACACAGAAATTGCATACGAATTTAATACAAAAGGCACAGTGCCAACTTAAGTACAAGAGGACTGACACTCTAACTTTCTATGATTTGAATCACTCCTGTGAGTCCAGTTTTAGATTCCGATGCTTCACTTCAGGTTTTCTGTATCCCTAGGACCTTCTTATTGACGATGAAACACAGAAATTGCATCCGAATTAAATACAAAAGGCACAATGCCGACTTAAGTACAAGAGGACTGACACCCTAACTTTCTATGATTTGAACCTCTCCTGTGAGTCCAGTTTTAGATTCCGATGCTTCTCTTAATGTTTACTGTATCCCGTGGACCTTCTTACTGACGATGAAACACAGAAATTGCATCCGAATTTAATACAAAAGCACAATGCCGACTTAAGTACAAGAGGACTGACACTCTAACTTTCTTTGATTTGAACCTCTCCTGTGATTCCAGTTTTAGATTCCGATGCTTCACTTGAGGTTTTCTGTATCCCTTGGACTTTCTTATTGACGATGAAACACAGAAATTGCATCCGAATTTAATACAAAAGGCACAATGCCGACTTAAGTTCAAGAGGACTGACACTCTAACTTTCTATGAGTTGAACCTCTCCTGTGAGTCCAGTTTTAGATCCCGATGCTTCACTTTAGGTTTACTGTATCCCTTGGACCTGCTTGTTGAAGATGAAACACAGAAATTGCATCCGAATTTAATACAAAATGCACAATGCCGCCTTAAGTACAAGAGGACTGACACTCTAACTTTCTATGATTTGAACCTCACCTGTGAGTCCAGTTTTAGATTCCGATGCTTCACTTCAGGTTTACTGTATCCCTTGGACCTTCTAATTGACGATGAAACACAGAAATTGCATCCGAAATTAATACAAAAGGCACAATGCCGACATATGTACAAGAGGACAGACACTCTAACTTTCTATGATTTGATCCACTCCTGTGAGGCCAGTTTTAGATACCGATGCTTCACTTCAGGTTTACTGTATCCCTTGGACCTTCTTATTAACGGTGAAACACAGAAATTGCATCTGAATTTAATACAAAAGGCACAATGCCGACATAAGTTCAAGAGGACTGACACTCTAACTTTCTATGATTTGACCCTCTCCTGTGAGTCCAGTTTTAGATTCCGATGCTTCACTTCAGGTTTACTGTATCCCTTGGACCTTCTTATTATCGATGAAACAAAGATATTGCATCCGAATTAATACAAAAGGCACAATGCCGGCTTAAGTACAAGAGGACTGACACTCTAACTTTCTTGGATTTGAAAATCTCCTGTGAGTCCAGTTTTAGATTCCGATGCTTCTCTTAAGGTTTACTGTATCCCTTGGACCTTCTTATTGACGATGAAACACAGAAATTGCATCCGAATTTAATACAAAAGCACAATGCCGACTTAAGTACAAGAGGACTGACACTCTAACTTTCTTTGATCTGAACCTCTCCTGTGATTCCAGTTTTCGATTCCGATGCTTCACTTCAGGTTTACTGTATCCCTTGAACCTTCTTATTGACGGTGAAACACAGAAATTGCATCCGAATTTAATACAAAAGGCACAATGCCGACATAAGTACAAGAGGACTGACACTCTAACTTTTTATGATTTGACCCTCTCCTGTGAGTCCAGTTTTAGATTCCGATGCTTCACTTCAGGTTTACTGTATCCCTTGGACCTTCTTATTAACGATGAAACAGAGATATTGCATCCGAATTAATACAAAAGGCACAATGAAGGCTTAAGTACAAGAGGACTGACACTCTAACTCTCTTTGATTTGAAAATCTCCTGTGATTCCAGTTTTAGATTCCGATGCTTCACTTCAGGTTTTCTGTATCCCTTGGACCTTCTTATTGACGATGAAACACAGAAATTGCATCCGAATTTAATACAAAAGGCACAATGCCGACTTAAGTACAAGAGAACTGACACTCTAACTTTCTATGATTTGAACCTCACCTGTGAGTATAGTTTTAGATTTCGATGCTTCACTTCAGGTTTACTGAATCCCTTGGACCTTCTTATTGACGATGAAACACAGAAATTGCATCCGAATTTAATACAAAATTCACAATGCCGACTTAAGTACAAGAGGACTGACACTCTAATTTTCTATGATTTGAACCTCTCCTGTGAGTCCAGTTTTAGATTCCAATGCTTCACTTCAGGTTTATTGTATCCCTTGGACCTTCTTATTGACGATGAAACACAGAAATTGCATACGAATTTAATACAACAGGCACAATGCCGACTTAAGTACAAGAGGAATGACACTCGAACTTTCTATGATTTGAAACACTCCTGTGAGGCCAGTTTTAGATTCCGATACTTCACTTCAGATTTACTGTATCCCTTGGACCTTCTTATTGACGATGAAACACAGAAATTGCATCCGAATTTAATACAAAAGGCACAATGCCGACTTAAGTACAAGAGGACTGACACTCTAACTTTCTATCAGTTGAACCTTTCCTGTGAGTCCAGTTTTAGATCCCGATGCTTCACTTCAGGTTTATTGTATCCCTTGGACCTGCTTATTGACGATGAAACACAGAAATTGCATCCGAATTTAATACAAAATGCACAATGCCGACTTAAGTACAAGAGGACTGACACTCTAACTTTCTATGATTTGAACCTCACCTGTGAGTCCAGTTTTAGATTCCGATGCTTCACTTCAGGTTTACTGTATCCCTTGGACCTTCTTATTGACGATGAAACACAGAAATTGCATCCGAAATTAATACAAAAGGCACAATGCCGACTTAAGTACAAGAGGACAGACACTCTAACTTTCTATGATTTGATCCACTCCAGTGAGGCCAGTTTTAGATTCCGATGCTTCACTTCAGGTTTACTGTATCCCTTGGACCTTCTTATTAACGATGAAACACAGATATTGCATCCGAATTTAATACAAAAGGCACAATGCCGGCTTAAGTACAAGAGGACTGACACTCTAACTTTCTTTGATTTGAAAATCTCCTGTGATTCCAGTTTTAGATTCCGATGCTTCACTTCAGGTTTTCTGTATCCCTTGGACCTTCTTATTGACGATGAAACACAGAAATTGCATCCGAATTTAATACAAACTGCACAATGCCGACTTAAGTACAAGAGGACTGACACTCTAATTTTCTATGATTTGAACCTCTCCTGTGAGTCCAGTTTTAGATTCCAATGCTACACTTCAGGTTTATTGTATCCCTTGGACCTTCTTATTGACGATGAAACACAGAAATTGCATACGAATTTAAAACAACAGGCACAATGCCGACTTAAGTACAAGAGGAATGACACTCTAACTTTCTATGATTTGAAGCACTCCTGTGAGGCCAGTTTTAGATTCTGATGCTTCACTTCAGTTTTACCGTATCCCTTGGACTTTCTTATTGACGATGAAACACAGAGATTTCATCCGAATTTAATACAAAAGGCACAATGCCTACTTAAGTACAAGAGGACTGACACTCTAACTTTCTATGATTTGAACCTCTCCTGTGAGTCCAGTTTTAGATTCAGATGCTTCACTTCAGGTTTACTGTATCCCTTGGACCATCTTATTGACGATGAAACACAGATATTGCATCCGAATTTAATACAAAAGGCACAATGCCGATTTAAGTACAAGAGGACTGACACTCTAACTTTCTATGATTTGAACCTCTCCTGTGAGTGCAGTTTTAGATTCCGATACTTCACTTCAGATTTACTGTATCCCTAGGACCTTCTTATTGACGGTGAAACACAGAAATTGCATCCGAATTTAATACAAAAGACACAATGCTGACTTAAGTACAAGAGGACTGACACTCTAACTTTCTATGATTTGAACCACTCCTGTGAGTCCCGTGTTAGATTCCGATGCCTCACTTAAGGTTTACTGTATCCCTTGGACCTGCTTATAAAGCATGAAACACACAAATTACATCCGAATTTAATACAAATGGCACAATGCCGACCTAAGTACAAGAGGACTGACACTCTAACTTTCTATGATTTGAACCTCTCCTGTGATTCCAGTTTTAGATTCCGATGCTTCACTTCAAGTTTACTGTATCCCTTGGACCTTCTTATTGACGATGAAACACAGAAATTGCATCCGAATTTAATACAAAAGGCACAATGCCGACTTAAGTACAAGAGGACAGACACTCTAACTTTCTATGATTTGAACCTCTCCTGTGAGTCCACTTTTTAGATTCCGATGCTTCACTTCAGATTTACTGTATCCCTTAGACCTTCTTATTGACGATTAAACACAGAAATTGAGTACGAATTTAATACAAAAGGCACAATGCCAATTTAAGTACAAGTCGACTGACACTCTAACTTTCTATGATTTGAACCTCTCCTGTGAGACCAGTTTTTGTTGCCGAGGCTTCACTTCAGGTTTACTGTATCCCTAGGACCTTCTTATTGACGATAAAACACAGAAATTGCATCCGAAATTAATACAAAAGTCACAATGCCGACTTAAGTACAAGAGGACTGACACTCTAACTTTCTATGATTTGAACCTCACCTGTGAGTCCAGTTTTAGATTCCGATGCTTCACTTCAGGTTTACTGTATCTCTTGGACCTTCTTATTGACGATGAAACACAGAAATTGCATCCGAAATTAATACAAAAGGGACAATGCCGACTTATGTACAAGAGGACAGACACTCTAACTTTCTATGATTTGATCCACTCCGGTGAGGCCAGTTTTAGATTCCGATGCTTCACTTCAGGTTTACTGTATTCCTTGGACCTTCTTATTGACGGTGAAACACAGAAATTGCATCCGAACTTAATACAAAAGGCACAATGCCGACATAAGTACAAGAGGACTGACACTCTAACTTTCTATGATTTGACCCTCTCCTGTGAGTCCAGTTTTAGATTCCGATGCTTCACTTCAGGTTTACTGTATCCCTTGGACCTTCTTATTAACGATGAAACACAGATATTGCATCCGAATTTAATACAAAAGGCACAATGCCGGCTTAAGTACAAGATGACTGACACTCTAATTTTCTTTGATTTGAAAATCTCCTGTGATTCCAGTTTAAGATTCCGATGCTTCACTTCAGGTTTTCTGTATCCCTGGGACCTTCTTATTGACGATGAAACAGAGAAATTGCATCCGAATTTAATACTAAATGCACAATGCCGACTTAAGTAAAGAGGACTGACACTCTAATTTTCTATGATTTGAACCTCTCCTGTGAGTCCAGTTTTAGATTCCAATGCTTCACTTCAGGTTTATTGTATCCCTTGATCCATCTTATTGACGATGAAACACAGAAATTGCATACGAATTTAATACAACAGGCACAATGCCGACTTAAGTACAAGAGGAATGACACTCTGACTTTCTATGATTTGAACCACTCCTGTGAGGCCAGTTTTAGATTCTGATGCTTCACTTCAGTTTTACTGTATCCCTTGGACTTTCTTATTGACGATGAAACACAGAAATTTCATCCGAATTTAATACAAAAGGCACAATGCCTACTTAAGTACAAGAGGACTGACACTCTAACTTTCTATGATTTGAACCTCTCCTGTGACTCCAGTTTTAGATTACGATGCTTCACTTCCGATTTACTGTATCCCTTGGACCTTCTAATTGACGATGAAACACAGAAATTGCATCCGATTTTAATACAAAAGGCACAATGCCGACTTAAGTACAAGAGGACTGACACTCTAATTTTCTATGATTTGAACCTCTCCTGTGAGTCCAGTTTTAGATGCCGAGGCTTCACTTCAGGTTTACTGTATCCCTTGGACCATCTTGTTGACGATGAAACACAGAAATTGCATCCGAATTTAATACAAAAGGCACAATGCCGATTTAAGTACAAGAGGACTGACACTATAACTTTCTATAATTTGAACCTCTCCTGTGAGTCCAGTTTTTGTTGCCGAGGCTTCACTTCAGGTTTACTGTATCCCTTGGACCTTCTTATTGACGATAAAACACAGAAATTGCATCCGAAATTAATACAAAAGTCACAATGCCGACTTAAGTACAAGAGGACTGACACTCTAACTTTCTATGATTTGAACCTCACCTGTGAGTCCAGTTTTAGATTCCGATGCTTCACTTCAGGTTTACTGTATCCCTTGGACCTTCTTATTGACGATGAAACACAGAAATTGCATCCGAAATTAATACAAAAGGCACAATGCCGACTTATGTACAAGAGGACAGACACTCTAACTTTCTATGATTTGATCCACTCCGGTGAGGCCAGTTTTAGATTCCGATGCTTCACTTCAGGTTTACTGTATCCCTTGGACCTTCTTATTGACGGTGAAACACAGAAATTGCATCCGAACTTAATACAAAAGGCACAATGCCGACATAAGTACAAGAGGACTGACACTCTAACTTTCTATGATTTGACCCTCTCCTGTGAGTCCAGTTTTAGATTCCGATGCTTCACTTCAGGTTTACTGTATCCCTTGGACCTTCTTATTAACGATGAAACACAGATATTGCATCCGAATTTAATACAAAAGGCACAATGCCGGCTTAAGTACAAGATGACTGACACTCTAATTTTCTTTGATTTGAAAATCTCCTGTGATTCCAGTTTAAGATTCCGATGCTTCACTTCAGGTTTTCTGTATCCCTGGGACCTTCTTATTGACGATGAAACACAGAAATTGCATCCGAATTTAATACAAAATGCACAATGCCGACTTAAGTACAAGAGGACTGACACTCTAATTTTCTATGATTTGAACCTCTCCTGTGAGTCCAGTTTTAGATTCCAATGCTTCACTTCAGGTTTATTGTAACCCTTGGACCATCTTATTGACGATGAAACACAGAAATTGCATACGAATTTAATACAACAGGCACAATGCCGACTTAAGTACAAGAGGAATGACACTCTGACTTTCTATGATTTGAACCACTCCTGTGAGGCCAGTTTTAGATTCTGATGCTTCACTTCAGTTTTACTGTATCCCTTGGACTTTCTTATTGACGATGAAACACAGAAATTTCATCCGAATTTAATACAAAAGGCACAATGCCTACTTAAGTACAAGAGGACTGACACTCTAATTTTCTATGATTTGAACCTCTCCTGTGAGTCCAGTTTTAGATTACGATGCTTCACTTCCGATTTACTGTATCCCTTGGACCTTCTTATTGACGATGAAACACAGAAATTGCATCCGATTTTAATACAAAAGGCACAATGCCGACTTAAGTACAAGAGGACTGACACTCTAATTTTCTATGATTTGAACCTCTCCTGTGAGTCCAGTTTTAGATGCCGAGGCTTCACTTCAGGTTTACTGTATACCTTGGACCATCTTATTGACGATGAAACACAGAAATTGCATCCGAATTTAATACAAATGGCACAATGCCGATTTAAGTACAAGAGGACTGACACTATAACTTTCTATAATTTGAACCTCTCCTGTGAGTCCAGTTTTAGATTCCGATACTTCACTTCAGATTTACTGTATCCCTAGGACCTTCTTATTGACGATGAAACACAGAAATTGCATTCGAATTTAATACAAAAGGCACAATGCTGACTTAAGTACAAGAGGACTGACACTCTAACTTTCTATGATTTGACCCTCTCCTGTGAGTCCAGTTTTAGATTCCGATGCTTCACTTCAGGTTTACTGTATCCCTTGGACCTTCTTATTAACGATGAAACACAGATATTGCATCCGAATTTAATACAAAAGGCACAATGCCGGCTTAAGAACAAGATGACTGACACTCTAATTTTCTTTGATTTGAAAATCTCCTGTGATTCCAGTTTAAGATTCCGATGCTTCACTTCAGGTTTTCTGTATTCCTGGGACCTTCTTATTGACGATGAAACACAGAAATTGCATCCGAATTTAATACAAAATGCACAATGCCGACTTAAGTAAAGAGGACTGACACTCTAATTTTCTATGATTTGAACCTCTCCTGTGAGTCCAGTTTTAGATTCCAATGCTTCACTTCAGGTTTATTGTATCCCTTGATCCATCTTATTGACGATGAAACACAGAAATTGCATACGAATTTAATACAACAGGCACAATGCCGACTTAAGTACAAGAGGAATGACACTCTGACTTTCTATGATTTGAACCACTCCTGTGAGGCCAGTTTTAGATTCTGATGCTTCACTTCAGTTTTACTGTATCCCTTGGACTTTCTTATTGACGATGAAACACAGAAATTTCATCCGAATTTAATACAAAAGGCACAATGCCTACTTAAGTACAAGAGGACTGACACTCTAACTTTCTATGATTTGAACCTCTCCTGTGAGTCCAGTTTTAGATTACGATGCTTCACTTCCGATTTACTGTATCCCTTGGACCTTCTAATTGACGATGAAACACAGAAATTGCATCCGATTTTAATACAAAAGGCACAATGCCGACTTAAGTACAAGAGGACTGACACTCTAATTTTCTATGATTTGAACCTCTCCTGTGAGTCCAGTTTTAGATGCCGAGTCTTCACTTCAGGTTTACTGTATCCCTTGGACCATCTTATTGACGATGAAACACAGAAATTGCATCCGAATTTAATACAAAAGGCACAATGCCGATTTAAGTAAAAGAGGACTGACACTATAACTTTCTATAATTTGAACCTCTCCTGTGAGTCCAGTTTTTGTTGCCGAGGCTTCACTTCAGGTTTACTGTATCCCTTGGACCTTCTTATTGACGATAAAACACAGAAATTGCATCCGAAATTAATACAAAAGTCACAATGCCGACTTAAGTACAAGAGGACTGACACTCTAACTTTCTATGATTTGAACCTCACCTGTGAGTCCAGTTTTAGATTCCGATGCTTCACTTCAGGTTTACTGTATCCCTTGGACCTTCTTATTGACGAAGAAACACAGAAATTGCATCCGAAATTAATACAAAAGGCACAATGCCGACTTATGTACAAGAGGACAGACACTCTAACTTTCTATGATTTGATCCACTCCGGTGAGGCCAGTTTTAGATTCCGATGCTTCACTTCAGGTTTACTGTATCCCTTGGACTTTCTTATTGACGATGAAACACAGAAATTTCATCCGAATTTAATACAAAAGGCACAATGCCTACTTAAGTACAAGAGGACTGACACTCTAACTTTCTATGATTTGAACCTCTCCTGTGAGTCCAGTTTTAGATTACGATGCTTCACTTCCGATTTACTGTATCCCTTGGACCTTCTTATTGACGATGAAACACAGAAATTGCATCCGATTTTAATACAAAAGGCACAATGCCGACATAAGTACAAGAGGACTGACACTCTAATTTTCTATGATTTGAACCTCTCCTGTGAGTCCAGTTTTAGATGCCGAGGCTTCACTTCAGGTTTACTGTATCCCTTGGACCATCTTATTGACGATGAAACACAGAAATTGCATCCGAATTTAATACAAAAGGCACAATGCCGATTTAAGTACAAGAGGACTGACACTATAACTTTCTATAATTTGAACCTCTCCTGTGAGTCCAGTTTTAGATTCCGATACTTCACTTCGGATTTACTGTATCCCTAGGACCTTCTTATTGACGATGAAACACAGAAATTGCATTCGAATTTAATACAAAAGGCACAATGCTGACTTAAGTACAAGAGGACTGACACTCTAATTTTCTATGATTTGGACCTCTCCTGTGAGTCCAGTTTTAGATTCCGATGCTTCACTTCAGGTTTACTGTATCCCTTGGACCTGCTTATAAAGCATGAAACACAGATATTACATCCGAATTTCATACAAAAGGCACAATGTCGACCTAAGTACAAGAGGACTGACACTCTAACTTTCTATGATTTGAACCTCTCCTGTGATTCCAGTTTTAGATTCCGATGCTTCACTTCAAGTTTACTGTATCCCTTGGACCTTCTTATTGACGATGAAACACAGTAATTGCATCCGAATTTAATACAAAAGGCACAATGACGACTTAAGTACAAGAGTACTGACACTCTAAATTTCTATGATTTGGACCTCTCCTGTGAGTCCACTTTTTAGATTCCGATGCTTCACTTCAGATTTACTGTATCCCTTAGACCTTCTTATTGACGATTAAACACAGAAATTGCGTCCGAATTTAATACAAAAGGCACAATGCCGACTTAAGTACAAGAGGACTGACACTCAAATTTTCTATGATTCGCACCTCTCCTGTGAGTCCAGTTTTTGTTGCCGAGGCTTCACTTCAGGTTTACTGTATCCCTTGGACCTTCTTATTGACGATAAAACACAGAAATTGCATCCGAAATGAATACAAAAGTCACAATGCCGACATAAGTACAAGAGGACTGACACTCTAAGTTTCTATGATTTGAACGTCTCCTGTGAGTCAGGTTTTAGTTTCCGATGCTTCACTTCAGGTTTACTGAATCCCTTGGACCTTCTTATTGACAATGAAACACAGAAATTGCATACGAATTTAATACAAAAGGCACAGTGCCGACTTAAGTACAAGAGGACTGACACTCTATCTTTCTATGATTTGAACCACTCCTTTTAGATTCTGATGCTTCACTTCAGGTTTACTGTATCCCTTGGACCTTCTTATTCACGATGAAACACGGAAATTGCATCCGAATTTAACACAAAAGGCACAATGCCGTCTTAAGTACAAGAGGACTGACACCCTAACTTTCTATGATTTGAACCTCTCCTGTGAGTCCCGTTTTAGATTCCGATGCTTCACTTCAGCTTTACTGTATCCCTTGGACCTTCTTATTGACGATGAAACACGGAAATTGCATCCGAAATTAATACAAAAGGCCCAATGCCGACTTAAGTACAAGAGGACTGACACTCTAATTTTCTTTGTTTTGTACCTGTCCTGTGATTCCAGTTTTAGATTCCGATGCTTCACTTCAGGTTTTCTGTATCCCTTGGACCTTCTTATTGATGATGAAACACAGAAATTGGATCCCAATTTAATACAAAAGGCAAAATGCCGACTTAAGTACAAGAGGACTGACACTCTAACTTTCTATGATTTGAACCTCTCCTGTGAGTCCAGTTTTAGATTACGATACTTCACTTCCGATTTACTGTATCCCTTGGACCTTCTAATTGACGATGAAACACAGAAATTGCATCCGATTTTAATACAAAAGGCACAATGCCGACTTAAGTACAAGAGGACTGACACTCTAATTTTCTATGATTTGAACCTCTCCTGTGAGTCCAGTTTTAGATGCCGAGGCTTCACTTCAGGTTTACTGTATCCCTTGGACCATCTTATTGACGATGAAACACAGAAATTGCATCCGAATTTAATACAAAAGGCACAATGCCGATTTAAGTACAAGAGGACTGACACTATAACTTTCTATAATTTGAAACTCTCCTGTGAGTCCAGTTATTGTGGCCGAGGCTTCAAATCAGGTTTACTGTATCCGTTGGACCTTCTTATTGACGATAAAACACAGAAATTGCATCCGAAATTAATACAAAAGTCACAATGCCGACTTAAGTACAAGAGGACTGACACTCTAACTTTCTATGATTTGAACCTCACCTGTGAGTCCAGTTTTAGATTCCGATGCTTCACTTCAGGTTTACTGTATCCCTTGGACCTTCTTATTGACGATGAAACACAGAAATTGCATCCGAAATTAATACAAAAGGCACAATGCCGACTTATGTACAAGAGGACAGACACTCTAACTTTCTATGATTTGATCCACTCCGGTGAGGCCAGTTTTAGATTCCGATGCTTCACTTCAGGTTTACTGTATCCCTTGGACCTTCTTATTGACGGTGAAACACAGAAATTGCATCCGAACTTAATACAAAAGGCACAATGCCGACATAAGTACAAGAGGACTGACACTCTAACTTTCTATGATTTGACCCTCTCCTGTGAGTCCAGTTTTAGATTCCGATGCTTCACTTCAGGTTTACTGTATCCCTTGGACCTTCTTATTAACGATGAAACACAGATATTGCATCCGAATTTAATACAAAAGGCACAATGCCGGCTTAAGTACAAGATGACTGACACTCTAATTTTCTTTGATTTGAAAATCTCCTGTGATTCCAGTTTAAGATTCCGATGCTTCACTTCAGGTTTTCTGTATCCCTGGGACCTTCTTATTGACGATGAAACACAGAAATTGCATCCGAATTTAATACAAAATGCACAATGCCGACTTAAGTACAAGAGGACTGACACTCTAATTTTCTATGATTTGAACCTCTCCTGTGAGTCCAGTTTTAGATTCCAATGCTTCACTTCAGGTTTATTGTATCCCTTGGACCATCTTATTGACGATGAAACACAGAAATTGCATACGAATTTAATACAACAGGCACAATGCCGACTTAAGTACAAGAGGACTGACACTCTATCTTTCTATGATTTGAACCACTCCTTTTAGATTCTGATGCTTCACTTCAGGTTTACTGTATCCCTTGGACCTTCTTATTCACGATGAAACACGGAAATTGCATCCGAATTTAATACAAAAGGCACAATGCCGACTTAAGTACAAGAGGACTGACACCCTAACTTTCTATGATTTGAACCACTCCTGTGAGTCCCGTTTTAGATTCCGATACTTCACTTCAGATTTACTGTATCCCTAGGACCTTCTTATTGACGATGAAACACAGAAATTGCATTCGAATTTAATACAAAAGGCACAATGCTGACTTAAGTACAAGAGGACTGACACTCTAATTTTCTATGATTTGAACCTCTCCTGTGAGTCCAGTTTTAGATTCCGATGCCTCACTTCAGGTTTACTGTATCCCTTGGACCTGCTTATAAAGCATGAAACACAGAAATTACATCCGAATTTCATACAAAAGGCACAATGCCGACCTAAGTACAAGAGGACTGACACTCTAACTTTCTATGATTTGAACCTCTCCTGTGATTCCAGTTTTAGATTCCGATGCTTCACTTCAAGTTTACTGTATCCCTTGGACCTTCTTATTGACGATGAAACACAGTAATTGCATCCGAATTTAATACAAAAGGCACAATGACGACTTAAGTACAAGAGTACTGACACTCTAAATTTCTATGATTTGGACCTCTCCTGTGAGTCCACTTTTTAGATTCCGATGCTTCACTTCAGATTTACTGTATCCCTTAGACCTTCTTATTGACGATTAAACACAGAAATTGCGTCCGAATTTAATACAAAAGGCACAATGCCGACTTAAGTACAAGAGGACTGACACTCTAATTTTCTATGATTCGCATCTCTCCTGTGAGTTCAGTTTTTGTTGCCGAGGCTTCACTTCAGGTTTACTGTATCCCTTGGACCTTCTTATTGACGATAAAACACAGAAATTGCATCCGAAATGAATACAAAAGTCACAATGCCGACATAAGTACAAGAGGACTGACACTCTAAGTTTCTATGATTTGAACCTCTCCTGTGAGTCAGGTTTTAGTTTCCGATGCTTCACTTCAGGTTTACTGAATCCCTTGGACCTTCTTATTGACAATGAAACACAGAAATTGCATACGAATTTAATACAAAAGGCACAGTGCCGACTTAAGTACAAGAGGACTGACACTCTATCTTTCTATGATTTGAACAACTCCTTTTGGATTCTGATGCTTCACTTCAGGTTTACTGTATCCCTTGGACCTTCTTATTCACGATGAAACACGGAAATTGCATCCGAATTTAATACAAAAGGCACAATGCCGACTTAAGTACAAGAGGACTGACACCCTAACTTTCTATGATTTGAACCTCTCCTGTGAGTCCCGTTTTAGATTCCGATGCTTCACTTCAGCTTTACTGTATCCCTTGGACCTTCTTATTGACGATGAAACACAGAAATTGCATCCGAAATTAATACAAAAGTCACAATGTCGACTTAAGTACAAGAGAACTGACACTCTAAGTTTCTATGATTTGAACCTCTCCTGTGAGTCAGGTTTTAGTTTCCGATGCTTCACTTCAGGTTTACTGAATCCCTTGGACCTTCTTATTGACAATGAAACACAGAAATTGCATACGAATTTAATACAAAAGGCACAGTGCCGACTTAAGTACAAGAGGACTGACACTCTAACTTTCTCTGATTTGAACCTCTCCTGTGAGTTCAGTTTTAGATTCCGATGTTTCACTTCAGGTTTACTGTACCCCTTGGACCTTCTTATTGACGATGAAGCACAGAAATTGCATCCGATTTTAATACAAAAGGAACAATGCCGACTTAAGTACAAGAGGACTGGCACTCTAACTTTCTCTGATTTGAACCTCTCCTGAGAGTCCAGTTTTTGTTGCCGAAGCTTCGCTTCAGGTTTACTGTATCCCTTGGACTTCTTATAGACGCTAAAACGCAGAAATTGCATCCGAAATTAATACAAGAGGCACAATGCCGACTTAAGGACAAGAGCACTGACACTCTAACTTTCTATGATTTGACCCTCTCCTGTGAGTCAGGTTTTAGTTTCCGATGCTTCACTTCTGGTTTACTGAATCACTTGGACCTTCTTATTGACAATGGAACACAGAAATTGAATACGAATTTAATACAAAACGCACAGTGCAGACTTAAGTACAAGAGGACTGACACTCTAACTTTCTATGATTTGAACCTCTCCTGTGAGTCCAGTTTTAGATTCCGATACTTCACTTCAGAATTACTGTATCTCTTGGACCTTCTTATTGACGATGAAACACAGAAATTGCATCCGAATTTAATACAAAAGGCACAATGCTGACTTAACTACAAGAGGACTGACACTCTAACTTTCTATGATTTGAACCACTCCTGTGAGTCCCGTGTTAGATTCCGATGCTTCACTTCAGGTTTACTGTATCCCTTGGACTTGCTTATAAAGCATGAAACACAGATATTACATCCGAATTTAATACAAAAGGCACAATGCCGACCTAAGTACAAGAGGACTGATACTCTAACTTTCTATGATTTGAACCGCTCCTGTGATTCCAGTTTTAGATTCCGATGCTTCACTTCAGGTTTTCTGTATCCCTGGGACCTTCTTATTGACGATGAAACACAGAAATTGCATCCGAATTTAATAGAAAATGCACAATGCCGACTTAAGTACAAGAGGACTGACACTCTAATTTTCTATGATTTGAACCTCTCCTGTGAGTCCAGTTTTAGATTCCAATGCTTCACTTCAGGTTTATTGTATCCCTTGGACCATCTTATTGACGATGAAACACAGAAATTGCATACGAATTTAATACAACAGGCACAATGCCGACTTAAGTACAAGAGGAATGACACTCTGACTTTCTATGATTTGAACCACTCCTGTGAGGCCAGTTTTAGATTCTGATGCTTCACTTCAGTTTTACTGTATCCCTGGGACTTTCTTATTGACGATGAAACACAGAAATTTCATCCGAATTTAATACAAAAGGCACAATGCCTACTTAAGTACAAGAGGACTGACACTCTAACTTTCTATGATTTGAATCTCTCCTGTGAGTCCAGTTTTAGATTACGATGCTTCACTTCCGATTTACTGTATCCCTTGGACCTTCTTATTGACGATGAAACACAGAAATTGCATCCGATTTTAATACAAAAGGCACAATGCCGACTTAAGTACAAGAGGACTGACACTCTAATTTTCTATGATTTGAACCTCTCCTGTGAGTCCAGTTTTAGATGCCGAGGCTTCACTTCAGGTTTACTGTATCCCTTGGACCATCTTATTGACGATGAAACACAGAAATTGCATCCGAATTTAATACAAAAGGCACAATGCCGATTTAAGTACAAGAGGACTGACACTATAACTTTCTATAATTTGAACCTCTCCTGTGAGTCCAGTTTTTGTTGCCGAGGCTTCACTTCAGGTTTACTGTATCCCTTGGACCTTCTTATTGACGATAAAAAACACAGAAATTGCATCCGAAATTAATACAAAAGTCACAATGCCGACTTAAGTACAAGAGGACTGACACTCTAACTTTCTATGATTTGAACCTCACCTGTGAGTCCAGTTTTAGATTCCGATGCTTCACTTCAGGTTTACTGTATCCCTTGGACCTTCTTATTGACGATGAAACACAGAAATTGCAGCCGAAATTAATACAAAAGGCACAATGCCGACTTATGTACAAGAGGACAGACACTCTAACTTTCTATGATTTGATCCACTCCGGTGAGGCCAGTTTTAGATTCCGATGCTTCACTTCAGGTTTACTGTATCCCTTGGACCTTCTTAATGACGGTGAAACACAGAAATTGCATCCGAACTTAATACAAAAGGCACAATGCCGACATAAGTACAAGAGGACTGACACTCTAACTTTCTATGATTTGACCCTCTCCTGTGAGTCCAGTTTTAGATTCCGATGCTTCAGTTCAGGTTTACTGTATCCCTTGGACCTTCTTATTAACGATGAAACACAGAAATTGCATCCGAATTTAATACAAAAGGCACAATGCCGGCTTAAGTACAAGATGACTGACACTCTAATTTTCTTTGATTTGAAAATCTCCTGTGATTCCAGTTTAAGAATCCGATGCTTCACTTCAGGTTTTCTGTATCCCTTGGACCTTCTTATTGACGATGAAACACAGAAATTGCATCCGAATTTAATACAAAATGCACAATGCCGACTTAAGTACAAGAGGACTGACACTCAAATTTTCTATGATTTGAACCTCTCCTGTGAGTCCAGTTTTAGATTCCAATGCTTCACTTCAGGTTTATTGTATCCCTTGGACCATCTTATTGACGATGAAACACAGAAATTGCATACGAATTTAATACAACAGGCACAATGCCGACTTAAGTACAAGAGGAATGACACTCTGACTTTCTATGATTTGAACCACTCCTGTGAGGCCAGTTTTAGATTCTGATGCTTCACTTCAGTTGTACTGTATCCCTTGGACTTTCTTATTGACGATGAAACACAGAAATTTCATCGGAACTTAATACAAACGGCACAATGCCGACTTAAGTACAAGAGGACTGACACTCTAACTTTCTATGATTTGAACCTCTCCTGTGAGTCCAGTTTTAGATTACGATGCTTCACTTCCGATTTACCGTATCCCTTGGACCTTCTTATTGACGATGAAACACAGAAATTGCATCCGATTTTAATACAAAAGGCACAATGCCGACTTAAGTACAAGAGGACTGACACTCTAATTTTCTATGATTTGAACCTCTCCTGTGAGTCCAGTTTTAGATGCCGAGGCTTCACTTCAGGTTTACTGTATCCCTTGGACCATCTTATTGACGATGAAACACAGAAATTGCATCCGAATTTAATACAAAAGGCACAATGCCGATTTAAGTACAAGAGGACTGACACTATAACTTTCTATAATTTGAACCTCTCCTGTGAGTCCAGTTTTAGATTCCGATACTTCACTTCAGATTTACTGTATCCCTAGGACCTTCTTATTGACGATGAAACACAGAAATTGCATTCGAATTTAATACAAAAGGCACAATGCTGACTTAAGTACAAGAGGACTGACACTCTAATTTTCTATGATTTGAACCTCTCCTGTGAGTCCAGTTTTAGATTCCGATGCTTCACTTCAGGTTTACTGTATCCCTTGGACCTGCTTATAAAGCATGAAACACAGAAATTACATCCGAATTTCATACAAAAGGCACAATGCCGACCTAAGTACAAGAGGACTGACACTCTAACTTTCTATGATTTGAACCTCTCCTGTGATTCCAGTTTTAGATTCCGATGCTTCACTTCAGATTTACTGTATCCCTTAGACCTTCTTATTGACGATTAAACACAGAAATTGCGTCCGAATTTAATACAAAAGGCACAATGCCGACTTAAGTACAAGAGGACTGACACTCTAATTTTCTATGATTCGCACCTCTCCTGTGAGTCCAGTTTTTGTTGCCGAGGCTTCACTTCAGGTTTACTGAATCCCTTGGACCTTCTTATTGACGATAAAACACAGAAATTGCATCCGAAATGAATACAAAAGTCACAATGCCGACATAAGTACAAGAGGACTGACACTCTAAGTTTCTATGATTTGAACCTCTCCTGTGAGTCAGGTTTTAGTTTCCGATGCTTCACTTCAGGTTTACTGAATCCCTTGGACCTTCTTATTGACAATGAAACACAGAAATTGCATACGAATTTAATACAAAAGGCACAGTGCCGACTTAAGTACAAGAGGACTGACACTCTATCTTTCTATGATTTGAACCACTCCTTTTAGAATCTGATGCTTCACTTCAGGTTTACTGTATCCCTTGGACCTTCTTATTCACGATGAAACACTTAAATTGCATCCGAATTTAATACAAAAGGCACAATGCCGACTTAAGTACAAGAGGACTGACACCCTAACTTTCTATGATTTGAACCTCTCCTGTGAGTCCCGTTTTAGATTCCGATGCTTCACTTCAGCTTTACTGTATCCCTTGGACCTTCTTATTGACGATGAAACACGGAAATTGCATCCGAAATTAATTCAAAAGGCCCAATGCCGACTTAAGTACAAGAGGACTGACACTCTAATTTTCTTTGTTTTGTACCTGTCCTGTGATTCCAGTTTTAGATTCCGATGCTTCACTTCAGGTTTTCTGTATCCCTTGGACCTTCTTATTGATGATGATACACAGAAATTGGATCCCAATTTAATACAAAAGGCACAATGCCGACTTAAGTACAAGAGGACTGACACTCTAACTTTCTATTATTTGAACATCTCCTGTGAATCCAGTTTTAGATTCCGATGCTTCACTTCAGGTTTAGTGTACCCCTTGGACCTTCTTACTGACGATGAAACACAGAAATTGCATCCGAATATAATACAAAATGCACAATGCCGACCTACGTACAAGAGGACCGACACTCTGTCTTTCAATGATTTGAACGTCTCCTGTGAGTCCAGTTTTTGTTGCCGAGGCTTCACTTCAGGTTTACTGTATCCCTTGGACCTTCTTATTGACGATGAAACACAGAAATTGCATCCGAAATTAATACAAAAGTCACAATGTCGACTTAAGTACAAGAGAACTGACACTCTAAGTTTCTATGATTTGAACCTCTCCTGTGAGTCAGGTTTTAGTTTCCGATGCTTCACTTCAGGTTTACTGAATCCCTTGGACCTTCTTATTGACAATGAAACACAGAAATTGCATACGAATTTAATATAAAAGGCACAGTGCCGACTTAAGTACAAGAGGACTGACACTCTAACTTTCTCTGATTTGAACCTCTCCTGTGAGTTCAGTTTTAGATTCCGATGTTTCACTTCAGGTTTACTGTACCCCTTGGACCTTCTTATTGACGATGAAGCACAGAAATTGCATCCGATTTTAATACAAAAGGAACAATGCCGACTTAAGTACAAGAGGACTGGCACTCTAACTTTCTCTGATTTGAACCTCTCCTGAGAGTCCAGTTTTTGTTGCCGATGCTTCGCTTCAGGTTTACTGTATCCCTTGGACTTCTTATAGACGATAAAACGCAGAAATTGCATCCGAAATTAATACAAGAGGCACAATGCCGACTTAAGGACAAGAGCACTGACACTCTAACTTTCTATGATTTGACCCTCTCCTGTGAGTCAGGTTTTAGTTTCCGATGCTTCACTTCAGGTTTACTGATTCACTTGGACCTTCTTATTGACATTGGAACACAGAAATTGCATACGAATTTAATACAACAGGCACAATGCCGACTTAAGTACAAGAGGAATGACACTCTGACTTTCTATGATTTGAACCACTCCTGTGAGGCCAGTTTTAGATTCTGATGCTTCACTTCAGTTTTACTGTATCCCTTGGACTTTCTTATTGACGATGAAACACAGAAATTTCATCCGAATTTAATACAAAAGGCACAATGCCTACTTAAGTACAAGAGGACTGACACTCTAACTTTCTATGATTTGAACCTCTCCTGTGAGTCCAGTTTTAGATTACGATGCTTCACTTCCGATTTACTGTATCCCTTGGACCTTCTTATTGACGATGAAACACAGAAATTGCATCCGATTTTAATACAAAAGGCACAATGGCGACTTAAGTACAAGAGGACTGACACTCTAATTTTCTATGATTTGAACCTCTCCTGTGAGTCCAGTTTTAGATGCCGAGGCTTCACTTCAGGTTTACTGTATCCCTTGGACCATCTTATTGACGATGAAACACAGAAATTGCATCCGAATTTAATACAAAAGGCACAATGCCGATTTAAGTACAAGAGGACTGACACTATAACTTTCTATAATTTGAACCTCTCCTGTGAGTCCAGTTTTTGTTGCCGAGGCTTCACTTCAGGTTTATTGTATCCCTTGGACCATCTTATTGACGATGAAACACAGAAATTGCATACGAATTTAATACAACAGGCACACTGCCGACTTAAGTACAAGAGGAATGACACTCTGACTTTCTATGATTTGAACCACTCCTGTGAGGCCAGTTTTAGATTCTGATGCTTCACTTCAGTTTTACTGTATCCCTTGGACTTTCTTATTGACGATGAAACACAGAAATTTCATCGGAATTTAATACAAAAGGCACAATGCCGACTTAGGTACAAGAGGACTGACACTCTAACTTTCTATGATTTGAACCTCTCCTGTGAGTCCAGTTTTAGATTACGATGCTTCACTTCCGATTTACTGTATCCCTTGGACCTTCTTATTGACGATGAAACACAGAAATTGCATCCGATTTTAATACAAAAGGCACAATGCCGACTTAAGTACAAGAGGACTGACACTCTAATTTTCTATGATTTGAACCACTCCTGTGAGTCCAGTTTTAGATGCCGAGGCTTCACTTCAGGTTTACTGTATCCCTTGGACCATCTTATTGACGATGAAACACAGAAATTGCATCCGAATTTAATACAAAAGGCACAATGCCGATTTAAGTACAAGAGGACTGACACTATAACTTTCTAGAATTTGAACCTCTCCTGTGAGTCCAGTTTTAGTTTCCGATACTTCACTTCAGATTTACTGTATCCCTAGGACCTTCTTATTGACGATGAAACACAGAAATTGCTTTCGAATTTAATACAAAAGGCACAATGCTGACTTAAGTACAAGAGGACTGACACTCTAATTTTCTATGATTTGAACCTCTCCTGTGAGTCCAGTTTTAGATTCCGATGCTTCACTTCAGGTTTACTGTATCCCTTGGACCTGCTTATAAAGCATGAAACACAGAAATTACATCCGAATTTCATACAAAAGGCACAATGCCGACCTAAGTACAAGAGGACTGATACTCTAACTTTCTATGATTTGAACCGCTCCTGTGATTCCAGTTTTAGATTCCGATGCTTCACTTCAGGTTTTCTGTATCCCTGGGACCTTCTTATTGACGATGAAACACAGAAATTGCATCCGAATTTAATACAAAATGCACAATGCCGACTTAAGTACAAGAGGACTGACACTCTAATTTTCTATGATTTGAACCTCTCCTGTGAGTCCAGTTTTAGATTCCAATGCTTCACTTCAGGTTTATTGTATCCCTTGGACCATCTTATTGACGATGAAACACAGAAATTGCATACGAATTTAATACAACAGGCACAATGCCGACTTAAGTACAAGAGGAATGACACTCTCACTTTCTATGATTTGAACCACTCCTGTGAGGCCAGTTTTAGATTCTGATGCTTCACTTCAGTTTTACTGTATCCCTTGGACTTTCTTATTGACGATGAAACACAGAAATTTCATCCGAATTTAATACAAAAGGCACAATGCCTACTTAAGTACAAGAGGACTGACACTCTAATTTTCTATGATTTGAACCTCTCCTGTGAGTCCAGTTTTAGATTACGATGCTTCACTTCCGATTTACTGTATCCCTTGGACCTTCTTATTGACGATGAAACACAGAAATTGCATCCGATTTTAATACAATAGGCACAATGCCGACTTAAGTACAAGAGGACTGACACTCTAATTTTCTATGATTTGAACCTCTCCTGTGAGTCCAGTTTTAGATGCCGAGGCTTCACTTCAGGTTTACTGTATCCCTTGGACCATCTTATTGACGATGAAACACAGAAATTGCATCCGAATTTAATACAAAAGGCACAATGCCGATTTAAGTACAAGAGGACTGACACTATAACTTTCTATAATTTGAACCTCTCCTGTGAGTCCAGTTTTTGTTGCCGAGGCTTCACTTCAGGTTTACTGTATCCCTTGGACCTTCTTATTGACGATAAAACACAGAAATTGCATCCGAAATTAATACAAAGGTCACAATGCCGACTTAAGTACAAGAGGACTGACACTCTAACTTTCTATGATTTGAACCTCACCTGTGAGTCCAGTTTTAGATTCCGATGCTTCACTTCAGGTTTACTGTATCCCTTGGACCTTCTTATTGACGATGAAACACAGAAATTGCATCCGAAATTAATACAAAAGGCACAATGCCGACTTATGTACAAGAGGACAGACACTCTAACTTTCTATGATTTGATCCACTCCGGTGAGGCCAGTTTTAGATTCCGATGCTTCACTTCAGGTTTACTGTATCCCTTGGACCTTCTTATTGACGGTGAAACACAGAAATTGCATCCGAACTTAATACAAAAGGCACAATGCCGACATAAGTACAAGAGGACTGACACTCTAACTTTCTATGATTTGACCCTCTCCTGTGAGTCCAGTTTTAGATTCCGATGCTTCACTTCAGGTTTACTGTATCCCTTGGACCTTCTTATTAACGATGAAACACAGATATTGCATCCGAATTTAATACAAAAGGCACAATGCCGGCTTAAGTACAAGATGACTGACACTCTAATTTTCTTTGATTTGAAAATCTCCTGTGATTCCAGTTTAAGATTCCGATGCTTCACTTCAGGTTTTCTGTATCCCTCGGACCTTCTTATTGACGATGAAACACAGAAATTGCATCCGAATTTAATACAAAATGCACAATGCCAACTTAAATACAAGAGGACTGACACTCTAATTTTCTATGATTTGAACCTCTCCTGTGAGTCCAGTTTTAGATTCCAATGCTTCACTTCAGGTTTATTGTATCCCTTGGACCATCTTATTGACGATGAAACACAGAAATTGCATACGAATTTAATACAACAGGCACACTGCCGACTTAAGTACAAGAGGAATGACACTCTGACTTTCTATGATTTGAACCACTCCTGTGAGGCCAGTTTTAGATTCTGATGCTTCACTTCAGTTTTACTGTATCCCTTGGACTTTCTTATTGACGATGAAACACAGAAATTTCATCCGAATTTAATACAAAAGGCACAATGCCGACTTAAGTACAAGAGGACTGACACTCTAACTTTCTATGATTTGAACCTCTCCTGTGAGTCCAGTTTTAGATGCCGAGGCTTCACTTCAGGTTTACTGTATCCCTTGGACCATCTTATTGACGATGAAACACAGAAATTGCATCCGAATTTAATACAAAAGGCACAATGCCGATTTAAGTACAAGAGGACTGACACTATAACTTTCTATAATTTGAACCTCTCCTGTGAGTCCAGTTTTAGATTCCGATACTTCACTTCAGATTTACTGTATCCCTAGGACCTTCTTATTGACGATGAAACACAGAAATTGCTTTCGAATTTAATACAAAAGGCACAATGCTGACTTAAGTACAAGAGGACTGACACTCTAATTTTCTATGATTTGAACCTCTCCTGTGAGTCCAGTTTTAGATTCCGATGCTTCACTTCAGGTTTACTGTATCCCTTGGACCTGCTCATAAAGCATGAAACACAGAAATTACATCCGAATTTCATACAAAAGGCACAATGCCGACCTAAGTACAAGAGGACTGACACTCTAACTTTCTATGATTTGAATCTCTCCTGTGATTCCAGTTTTAGATTCCGATGCTTCACTTCAAGTTTACTGTATCCCTTGGACCATCTTATTGACGATGAAACACAGAAATTGCATCCGAATTTAATACTTAAGGCACAATGACGACTTAAGTACAAGAGTACTGACACTCTAAATTTCTATGATTTGGACCTCTCCAGTGAGTCCACTTTTTAGATTCCGAAGCTTCACTTCAGATTTACAGTATCCCTTAGACCTTCTTATTGACGATTAAACACAGAAATTGCGTCCGAATTTAATACAAAAGGCACAATGCCGACTTAAGTACAAGAGGACTGACACTCTAATTTTCTATGATTCGCACCTCTCCTGTGAGTCCAGTTTTTGTTGCCGTGGCTTCACTTCAGGTTTACTGTATCCCTTGGACCTTCTTATTGACGATAAAACACAGAAATTGCATCCGAAATGAATACAAAAGTCACAATGCCGACATAAGTACAAGAGGACTGACACTCTAAGTTTCTATGATTTGAACCTCTCCTGTGAGTCAGGTTTTAGTTTCCGATGCTTCACTTCAGGTTTACTGAATCTCTTGGACCTTCTTATTGACAATGAAACACAGAAATTCCATACGAATTTAATACAAAAGGCACAGTGCCGACTTAAGTACAAGAGGACTGACACTCTATCTTTCTATGATTTGAACCACTCCTTTTAGATTCTGATGCTTCACTTCAGGTTTACTGTATCCCTTGGACCTTCTTATTCACGATGAAACACGGAAATTGCATCCGAATTTAATACAAAAGGCACAATGCCGACTTAAGTACAAGAGGACTGACACCCTAACTTTCTATGATTTGAACCTCTCCTGTGAGTCCCGTTTTAGATTCCGATGCTTCACTTCAGCTTTACTGTATCCCTTGGACCTTCTTATTGACGATGAAACACGGAAATTGCATCCGAAATTAATACAAAAGGCCCAATGCCGACTTAAGTACAAGAGGACTGTCACTCTAATTTTCTTTGTTTTGTACCTGTCCTGTGATTCCAGTTTTAGATTCCGATGCTTCACTTCAGGTTTTCTGTATCCCTTGGACCTTCTTATTGATGATGAAACACAGAAATTGGATCCCAATTTAATACAAAAGGCACAATGCCGACTTAAGTACAAGAGGACTGACACTCTAACTTTCTATTATTTGAACATCTCCTGTGAATCCAGTTTTAGATTCCGATGCTTCACTTCAGGTTTACTGTATCCCTTGGACCTTTTTACTGACGATGAAACACAGAAATTGTATCCGAATATAATACAAAATGCACAATGCCGACCTACGTACAAGAGGACCGACACTCTGTCTTTCAATGATTTGAACGTCTCCTGTGAGTGCAGTTTTTGTTGCCGAGGCTTCACTTCAGGTTTACTGTATCCCTTGGACCTTCTTATTGACGATGAAACACAGAAATTGCATCCGAAATTAATACAAAAGTCACAATGTCGACTTAAGTACAAGAGAACTGACACTCTAACTTTCTCTGATTTGAACCTCTCCTGTGAGTTCAGTTTTAGATTCCGATGTTTCACTTCAGGTTTACTGTACCCCTTGGACCTTCTTATTCACGATGAAGCACAGAAATTGCATCCGATTTTAATACAAAAGGAACAATGCCGACTTAAGTTAAAGAGGACTGGCACTCTAACTTTCTCTGATTTGAACCTCTCCTGAGAGTCCAGTTTTTGTTGCCGAAGCTTCGCTTCAGGTTTACTGTATCCCTTGGACTTCTTATAGACGATAAAACGCAGAAATTGCATCCGAAATTAATACAAGAGGCACAATGCCGACTTAAGGACAAGAGCACTGACACTCTAACTTTCTATGATTTGACCCTCTCCTGTGAGTCAGGGTTTAGTTTCCGATGCTTCACTTCAGGTTTACTGAATCACTTGGACCTTCTTATTGACAATGGAACACAGAAATTGCATACGAATTTAATACAAAACGCACAGTGCAGACTTAAGTACAAGAGGACTGACACTCTAACTTTCTATGATTTGAACCACTCCTGTGAGTCCCGTGTTAGATTCCGATGCTTCACTTCAGGTTTACTGTATCCCTTGGATCTGCTTATAAAGCATGAAACACAGATATTACATCCGAATTTAATACAAAAGGCACAATGCCGACCTAAGTACAAGAGGACTGATACTCTAACTTTCTATGATTTGAACCGCTCCTGTGATTCCAGTTTTAGATTCCGATGCTTCACTTCAAGTTTACTGTATCCCTTGGACCTTCTTATTGACGATTAAACACAGAAATTGCGACCGAATTTAATACAAAAGGCACAATGCCGACTTAAGTACAAGAGGACAGACACTCTAACTTTCTATGATTTGAACCTCTCCTGTGAGTCAGGTTTTAGTTTCCGATGCTTCACTTCAGGTTTACTGAATCCCTTCGACCTTCTTATTGACAATGAAACACAGAAATTGCATACGAATTTAATACAAAAGGCACAGTGCCGACTTAAGTACAAGAGGACTGACACTCTATCTTTCTATGATTTGAACCACTCCTTTTAGATTCTGATGCTTCACTTCAGGTTTACTGTATCCCTTGGACCTTCTTAGTCACGATGAAACACGGAAATTGCATCCGAATTTAATACAAAAGGCACAATACCGACTTCAGTACAAGAGGACTGACACCCTAACTTTCTATGATTTGAACCTCTCCTGTGAGTCCCGTTTTAGATTCCGATGCTTCACTTCAGCTTTACAGTATCCCTTGGACCTTCTTATTGACGATGAAACACGGAAATTGCATCCCAATTCAATACAAAAGGCACAATGCCGACTTAAGAACAAGAGGACTGAAACTCTAACTTTCTATTATTTGAACATCTCCTGTGAATCCAGTTTTAGATTCCGATGCTTCACTTCAGGTTTACTGTATCCCTTGGACATTCTTATTGACGATGAAACACAGAAATTGCATCCGAATTTAATACAAAATGCACAATGCCGACTTAAGTACAAGGGGACCGACCCTCTAACTTTCTATCATTTGAACGTCTCCTGTGAGTCCAGACTTTGTTGCCGAAGCTTCGCTTCAGGTTTACTGTATCCCTTGGACTTCTTATAGACGATAAAACACAGAAATTGCATTCGAAATTAGTACAAGAGGCACAATGCTGACTTAAGTACAAGAGGACTGACACTCTAACTTTCTATGATTTGAACCACTCCTGTGAGGCCCGTGTTAGATTCCGATGCTTCACTTCAGGTTTACTGAATCACTTGGACCTTCTTATTGACAATGAAACACAGAAATTGCATACGAATTTAATACAAAACGCACAGTGCCGACTTAAGTACAAGAGGACAGACACTCTAACTTTCTTTGATTTGAACCACTCCGGTGAGTCCAGTTTTAGATTCCGATGCTTCACTTCAGGTTTACTGTATCCCTTGGACCTTCTTATTGACCATGAAACACAGAAATTGCATCCGAATTTAATACAAAAGGCACAATGCCGACTTAAGTACAAGAGGACTGACACTCTAGCTTTCTATGATTTGAACCTCTCCTGTGAGTCCAGGTTTAGATTTCGATGCTTCACTTCAGGTTTACTGTATACCTCGGACCTTCTTATTGACGATGAAACACAGAAATTGCATCCGAATTTAATACAAAAGCCCAATGCCGACTTAAGTACAAGAGGACTGACACTCTAACTTTCTATGATTTGAACCTCTCCTGTGAGTCCAGTTTTAGATTCCGATACTTCACTACAGATTTACTGTATCCCTTGGACCTTCTTATTGACGATGAAACACAGAAATTGCATCCGAATTTAATACAAAAGGCACAATGCTGACTTAAGTACAAGAGGACTGACACTCTAACTTTCTATGATTTGAACCACTCCTGTGAGTCCCGTGTTAGATGCCGATGCTTCACTTCAGGTTTACTGTATCCCTTGGACCTACTTATAAAGCATGAAACACAGAAATTACATCCGAATTTAATACAAAAGGCACATTGCCGACCTAAGTACAAGAGGACTGACACTCTAACTTTCTATGATTTGAACCTCTCCTGTGATTCCAGTTTTAGATTCCGATGCTTCACTTCAAGTTTACTGTATCCCTTGGACCTTCTTATTGACGATTAAACACAGAAATTGCGTCCGAATTTAATACAAAAGGCACAATGCCGACTTAAGTACAAGAGGACAGACACTCTAACTTTCTAAGATTTGATCCTCTCCTGTGAGTCCAGTTTTTTTTGCCGAGGCTTCACTTCAGGTTTACTGTATCCCTTGGACCTTCTTATTCACGATGAAACACGGAAATTGCATCCGAATTTAATACAAAAGGCACAATACCGACTTAAGTACAAGAGGACTGACACCCTAACTTTCTATGATTTGAACCTCTCCTGTGAGTCCCGTTTCAGATTCCGATGCTTCACTTCAGCTTTACTGTATCCCTTGGACCTTCTTATTGACGATGAAACACGGAAATTGCATCCGAAATTAATACAAAAGGCCCAATGCCGACTTAAGTACAAGAGGACTGACACTCTAATTATCTTTGTTTTGTACCTCTCCTGTGATTCCAGTTTTAGATTCCGATGCTTCACTTCAGGTTTTCTGTATCCCTTGGACCTTCTTATTGATGATGAAACACAGCAATTGCATCCGAATTTAATACAAAAGGCACAATGCCGACTTAAGAACAAGAGGACTGACACTCTAACTTTCTATTATTTGAACATATCCTGTGAATCCAGTTTTAGATTCCGATGCTTCACTTCAGGTTTACTGTATCCCTTGGACCTTCTAATTGACGATGAAACACGGAAATTGCATCCGAAATTAATACAAAAGGCCCAATGCCGACTTAAGTACAAGAGGACTGACACTCTAATTATCTTTGCTTTGTACCTCTCCTGTGATTCCAGTTTTAGATTCCGATGCTTCACTTCAGGTTTTCTGTATCCCTTGGACCTTCTTATTGATGATGAAACACCGAAATTGCATCCGAATTTAATACAAAATGCACAATGCCGACTTAAGTACAAGGGGACCGACACTCTAACTTTCTATGATTTGAACTTCTCCTGTGAGTCCAGTTTTTGTTGCCGAAGCTTCGCTTCAGGTTTACTGCATCCCTTGGACTTCTTATAGACGATAAAACACAGAAATTGCATCCGAAATTAATACAAGAGGCACAATGCCGACTTAAGTACAAGAGGACTGACACTCTAAGTTTCTATTATTTGAACCTCTCCTGTGAGTCAGGTTTTAGTTTCCGATGTTTCACTTCAGGTTTATTGAATCACTTGGACCTTCTTATTGACAATGAAACACAGAAATTGCATACGAATTTAATCCAAAACGCACAGTGCCGACTTAAGTACAAGAGGACAGACACTCTAACTTTCTATGTTTTGAACCAATCCGGTGAGTCCAGTTTTAGATTCCGATGCTTCACTTCAGGTTTACTGTATACCTTGGACCTTCTTATTGACCATGAAACACAGAAATTGCATCCGAATTTAATACAAAAGGCACAATGCCGACTTAAGTACAAGAGGACTGACACTCTAACTTTCTATGATGTGAACCTCTCCTGTGAGTCCAGGTTTAGATTCCGATGCTTCACTTCAGGTTTACTGTATACCTTGGACCCTCTTATTGACGATGAAACACAGAAATTGCATCCGAATTTAATACAAAAGCACAATGCCGACTTAAGTACAAGAGGACTGACACTCTAACTTTCTTTGATTTGAACCTCTCCTGTGATTCCAGGTTTAGATTCCGATGCTTCAGTTCAGGTTTTCTGTATCCCTTGGACTTTCTTATTGACGATGAAACACAGAAATTGCATCCGAATTTAATACAAAAGGCACAATGCCGACTTAAGTACAAGAGGACTGACACTCTAACTTTCTATGAGTTGAACCTCTCGTGTGAGTCCAGTTTTAGATCCCGATGCTTCACCTCAGGTGTACTGTAACCCTTGGACCTGCTTATTGACGATGAAACACAGAAATTGCATCCGAATTTAATACAAAATGCACAATGCCGACTTAAGTACAAGAGGACTGACACTCTAATTTTCTATGATTTGAACCTCACCTGTGAGTCCACATTTTAGATTCCGATGCTTCACTTCAGGTTTTCTGTATCCCTTGGACCTTCTTATTGACGATGAAACACAGAAATTGCATCCGAATTTAATACAAAAGGCACAATGCCGACTTAAGTACAAGAGAACTGACACTCTAACATTCTATGATTTGTTCCTCACCTGTAAGTATAGTTTTAGATTTCGGTGCTTCACTTCAGGTTTACTGAATCCCTTGGACCTTCTTATTGACGATGAAACACAGAAATTGCATCCGAATTTAATACAAAATGCACAATGCCGACTTAAGTACAAGACGACTGACACTCTAATTTTCTATTATTTGAACCTCTCCTGTGAGTCCAGTTTTAGATTCCAATGCTTCACTTCAGGTTTATTGTATCCCTTGGACCTTCTTATTGACGATTAAACACAGAAATTGCATACGAATTTAATACAACAGGCACAATGCCGACTTAAGTACAACAGGAATGACACTCTAACTTTCTATGATTTGAACCACTCCTGTGAGGCCAGTTTTAGATTCTGATGCTTCACTTCAGTTTTACTGTATCCCTTGGACTTTCTTATTGACGATGAAACACAGATATTGCATCCGAATTTAATACAAAATGCACAATGCCGACTTAAGTACAAGAGGACTGACACTCTAACTTTCTATGATTTGAACCGCTCCTGTGAGTCCAGTTTTAGATTCCGATGCTTCACTTTAGGTATAATGTATCCCTTGGACCTTCTTATTGACGATGAAACACAGAAATTGCATCCGATTTTAATACAAAGGGCACAATGCCGACTTAAGTACAAGAGGACTGACACTCTAATTTTCTATGATTTGAACCTCTCCTGTGAGTCCAGTTTTAGATGCCGAGGCTTCACTTCAGGTTTACTGTATCCCTTGGACCATCTTATTGACGATCAAACACAGAAATTGCATCCGAATTTAATACAAAAGGCACAATGCCGACTAAAGTACAAGAGGATTGACACTCTAACTTTCTATGATTTGAACCTCTCCTGTGAGTCCAGTTTTAGATTCCGAAACTTCACTTCAGATTTACTGTATCCCTTGGAATTTCTTATTGACGATGAAACACAGAAATTGCATCCGAATTTAATACAAAAGGCACAATGCTGACTTAAGTACAAGAGGACTGACACTCTAACTTTCTATGGTTTGAACCACTCCTGTGAGTCCCGTGTTAGATTCCGATGCTTCACTTCAGGTTTACTGAATCCCTTGGACTTGCTTATAAAGCATGAAACACAGAAATTACATCCGAATTTAATACATAAGGCACAATGCCGACCTAAGTACAAGAGGACTGACACTCTAACTTTGTATGATTTGAACCTCTCCTGTGAGTCCAGTTTTTGTTGCTGAGGCTTCACTTCAGGTTTACTGTATCCCTTGGACCTCCTTATTGACGATGAAACACAGAAATTTTAATCCGAAATTAATACAAAAGTCACAATGCCGACTTAAGTACAAATGGACCGACACTCTAAGTTTCTATGATTTGAACCTCTCCTGTGAGTCAGGTTTTAGTTTCCGATGCTTCACTTCAGGTTTACTGAATCCCTTGGACCTTCTTATTGACAATGAAACACAGAAATTGCATACGAATTTAATACAAAAGGCACAGTGCCGACTTAAGTACAAGAGGACTGACACTCTAACTTTCTATGATTTGAACCACTCCTTTTAGATTCTGATGCTTCACTTCAGGTTTACTGTATCCCTTGGACCTTCTTATTGACGATGAAACACGGAAATTGCATCCGAATTTAATACAATAGGCCCAATGCCGACTTAAGTACAAGAGGACTGACTCTCTAACTTTCTTTGCTTTTGAACCTCTCCTGTGATTCCAGTTTTAGATTCCGATGCTTCACTTCAGGTTTTCTGTATCCTTGGACCTTCTTATTGACGATGAAACACAGAAATTGCATCCCAATTCAATACAAATGGCACTATGCCGACTTAAGTACAAGAGGACTGACACTCAAACTTTCTATTATTTGAACCTCTCCTGTGAGTCCAATTTTAGATTCCGATGCTTCACTTCATGTTTACTGTATCCCTTGGACCTTCTTATTGACGATGAAACACAGAAATTGCATCCGATTTTAATACAAAAGGCACAATGCCGACTTAAGTACAAGAGGACTGACACTCTAACTTTCTCTGATTTGGACCTCTCCTGTGAGTCCAGTTTTAGATTCCGATGCTTCACTTCAGGTTTACTGTACCCCTTGGACCTTCTTATTGACGATGAAGCACAGAAATTGCATCCGATTTTAATACAAAAGGAACAATGCCGACTTAAGTACAAGAGGACTGACACCCTAACTTACTATGATTTGAACCTCTCCTGTGAGTCCCGTTTTAGATTCCGATGCTTCACTTCAGGTTTACTGTATCCCTTGGACCTTCTTGTTGACGATGAAACACGGAAATTGCATCCGAATTTAATACAAACGGCACAATGCTGACTTAAGTACAAGAGGACTGACACTCTAACTTTCTTTGATTTTAACGTCTCCTGTGATTCCAGTTTTAGATGCCGATGCTTCACTTCAGGCTTTCTGTATCCGTTGGACCTTCTTATTGACCATGAAACACAGAAATTGCATCCGAATTTAATACAAAAGGCACAATGCCGACTTAAGTACAAGAGGACTGACACTCTAACTTTCTATGATGTGAACCTCTCCTGTGTGTCCAGGTTTAGATTCCGATGCTTCACTTCAGGTTTACTGAATCACTTGGACCTTCTTTTTGTTATGAAACACAGAAATTGCATACGAATTTAATACAAAACGCACAGTGCCGGCTTAAGTACAAGAGGACAGACACTCTAACTTTCTATGATTTGAACCACTCCTGTGAATCCAGTTTTAGATTCCGATGCTTCACTTCAGGTTTACTGTATCCCTTGGACCTTCTTATTGACCATGAAACAAAGAAATTGCATCCGAATTTAATACAAAAGGCACAATGCCGACTTAAGTACAAGAGGACTGACACTCTAACTTTCTATGATGTGAACCTCTCCTGTGAGTCCAGGTTTAGATTCCGATGCTTCACTTCAGGTTTACTGTATCCCTTGGACCTTCTTATTGACGATGAAACACAGAAATTGCATCCGAATTTAATACAAAAGGCACAATGCCGACTTAAGTACAAGAGGACTGACACTCTAACTTTCTATGATTTGAACCTCTCCTGTGAGTCCAGTTTTAGATTCCGATGCTTCACTTCAGGTAAACTGTATCCCTTGGACCTTCTTATTGACGATGAAACACAGAAATTGCATCCGAAATTAATACAAAAGGCACAATGCCGTCTTAAGTACAAGAGGACAGACACTCTAACTTTCTATGATTTGAACAACTCCTGTGAGGCCACTTTTAGATTCCGATGCTTCGCTTCAGGTTTACTGTACCCCTTGGACCTTCTTATTGACGATGAAGCACATAAATTGCATCCGTTTTTAATACAGAAGGAACAATGCCGACTTAAGTACAAGAGGACTGACACTCTAACTTTCTCTGATTTGAACCTCTCCTGAGAGTCCAGTTTTTGTTGCCGCAGCTTCGCTTCAGGTTTACTGTATCCCTTGGATTTCTTGTAGACGATAAAACACAGATATTGCATCCGAAATTAATACAAGAGGCACAATGCCGACTTAAGTACAAGAGGACTGACACTCTATTTTTCTATTATTTGAACATCTCCTGTGAGTCAGGTTTTGGTTTCCGATGCTTCACTTCAGGTTTACTGAATCACTTGGACCTTCTTATTGACAATGAAACACAGAAATTGCATACGAATTTAATACAAAACGCACAGTGCCGACTTAAGTACAATAGGACTGACACTCTAACTTTCTATGATTTGAACCTCTCCTGTGATTCCAGTTTTAGATTCCGATGCTTCACTTCAAGTTTACTGTATCCCTTGGACCTTCTTATTGACGATGAAACACAGAAATTGCATCCTAATTTAATACGAAAGGCTCAATGCCGACTTAAGTACAAGAGGACTGACACTCTAACTTTCTATGATTCGAACCTCTCCTGTGAGTCCAGTTTTAGATTCCGATGCTTCACTTCAGGTTTACTGTATCCCTTGGACCTTCTTATTGACCATGAAACACAGAAATTGCATCCGAATTTAATACAAAAGACACAATGCCGACTTAAGTACAAGAGGACTGACACTCTAACTTTCTATGATGTGAACCTCTCCTGTGAGTCCAGGTTTAGATTCCGATGCTTCACTTCAGGTTTACTGTATACCTTGGACCTTCTTATTGACGATGAAACACAGAAATTGCATCCCAATTTAATACAAAAGCCCAATGCCGACTTAAGTACAAGAGGACTGACACTCTAACTTTCTATGATTTGAACCTCTCCTGTGAGTCCAGTTTTAGATTCCGATACTTCACTACAGATTTACTGTATCCCTTGGACCTTCTTATTGACGATGAAACACAGAAATTGCATCCGAATTCAATACAAAAGGCACAATGCTGACTTAAGTACAAGAGGACTGACACTCTAACTTTCTATGATTTGAACCACTCCTGTGAGTCCCATGTTAGATGCCGATGCTTCACTTCAGGTTTACTGTATCCCTTGGACCTGCTTATAAAGCATGAAACACAGAAATTACATTCGAATTTAATACAAAAGGCACATTGCCGACCTAAGTACAAGAGGACTGACACTCTAACTTTCTATGATTTGAACCTCTCCTGTGATTCCAGTTTTAGATTCCGATGCTTCACTTCAAGTTTACTGTATCCCTTGGACCTTCTTATTGACGATTAAACACAGAAATTGCGTCCGAATTTAATACAAAAGGCACAATGCCGACTTAAGTACAAGAGGACAGACACTCTAACTTTCTATGATTTGAACCTCTCCTGTGAGTCCAGTTTTTTTTGCCGAGGCTTCACTTCAGGTTTACTGTATCCCTTGGACCTTCTTATTCACGATGAAACACGGAAATTGCATCCGAATTTAATACAAAAGGCACAATACCGACTTAAGTACAAGAGGACTGACACCCTAACTTTCTATGGTTTGAACCTCTCCTGTGAGTCCCGTTTCAGATTCCGATGCTTCACTTCAGCTTTACTGTATCCCTTGGACCTTCTTATTGACGATGAAACACGGAAATTGCATCCGAAATTAATACAAAAGGCCCAATGCCGACTTAAGTACAAGAGGACTGACACTCTAATTATCTTTGTTTTGTACCTCTCCTGTGATTCCAGTTTTAGATTCCGATGCTTCACTTCAGGTTTTCTGTATCCCTTGGACCTTCTTATTGATGATGAAGTACAGAAATTGCATCCCAATTTAATACAAAAGGCACAATGCCGACTTAAGAACAAGAGGACTGACACTCTAACTTTCTATTATTTGAACATATCCTGTGAATCCAGTTTTAGATTCCGATGCTTCACTTCAGGTTTACTGTATCCCTTGGACCTTCTTATTGACGATGAAACACAGAAATTGCATCCGAATTTAATACAAAATGCACAATGCCGACTTAAGTACAAGGGGACCGACACTCAAACTTTCTATGATTTGAACTTCTCCTGTGAGTCCAGTTTTTGTTGCCGAAGCTTCGCTTCTGGTTTACTGCATCCCTTGGACTTCTTATAGACGATAAAACACAGAAATTGCATCCGAATTTAATACAAAAGCACAATGCCGACTAAAGTACAAGAGGACTGACACTCTAACTTTCTATGATTTGAACCTCTCCTGTGGGTCCAGTTTTAGATGCCGAGGCTTCACTTCAGGTTTACTGTATCCCTTGGACCATCTTATTGACGATGAAACACAGAAATTGCATCCGAATTTAATACAAAAAGCACAATGCCGACTAAAGTACAAGAGGACTGACACTCTAACTTTCTATGATTTGAACCTCTCCTGTGAGTCCAGTTTTAGATTCCGAAACTTCACTTCAGATTTACTGTATCCCTTGGAATTTCTTATTGACGATGAAACACAGAAATTGCATCCGAATTTAATACAAAAGGCACAATGCTGACTTAAGTACAAGAGGACTGACACTCTAACTTTCTATGGTTTGAACCACTCCTGTGAGTCCCGTGTTAGATTCCGATGCTTCACTTCAGGTTTACTGAATCCCTTGGACTTGCTTATAAAGCATGAAACACAGAAATTACATCCGAATTTAATACATAAGGCACAATGCCGACCTAAGTACAAGAGGACTGACACTCTAACTTTGTATGATTTGAACCTCTCCTGTGAGTCCAGTTTTTGTTGCTGAGGCTTCACTTCAGGTTTACTGTATCCCTTGGACCTTCTTATTGACGATGAAACACAGAAATTTTAATCCGAAATTAATACAAAAGTCACAATGCCGACTTAAGTACAAATGGACCGACACTCTAAGTTTCTATGATTTGAACCTCTCCTGTGAGTCAGGTTTTAGTTTCCGATGCTTCACTTCAGGTTTACTGAATCCCTTGGACCTTCTTATTGACAATGAAACACAGAAATTGCATACGAATTTAATACAAAAGGCACAGTGACGACTTAAGTACAAGAGGACTGACACTCTAACTTTCTATGATTTGAACCACTCCTTTTAGATTCTGATGCTTCACTTCAGGTTTACTGTATCCCTTGGACCTTCTTATTGACGATGAAACACGGAAATTGCATCCGAATTTAATACAATAGGCCCAATGCCGACTTAAGTACAAGAGGACTGACTCTCTAACTTTCTTTGCTTTTGAACCTCTCCTGTGATTCCAGTTTTAGATTCCGATGCTTCACTTCAGGTTTTCTGTATCCTTGGACCTTCTTATTGACGATGAAACACAGAAATTGCATCCCAATTAAATACAAATGGCACAATGCCGACTTAAGTACAAGAGGACTGACACTCAAACTTTCTATTATTTGAACCTCTCCTGTGAGTCCAATTTTAGATTCCGATGCTTCACTTCATGTTTACTGTATCCCTTGGACCTTCTTATTGACGATGAAACACAGAAATTGCATCCGATTTTAATACAAAAGGCACAATGCCGACTTAAGTACAAGAGGACTGACACTCTAACTTTCTCTGATTTGGACCTCTCCTGTGAGTCCAGTTTTAGATTCCGATGCTTCACTTCAGGTTTACTGTACCCCTTGGACCTTCTTATTGACGATGAAGCACAGAAATTGCATCCGATTTTAATACAAAAGGAACAATGCCGACTCAAGTACAAGAGGACTGACACTCTAACTTTCTCTGATTTGAACCTCTCCTGAGAGTCCAGTTTTTGTTGCCGAAGCTTCGTTTCAGGTTTACTGTATCCCTTGGATTTCTTGTAGACGATAAAACACAGAAATTGCATCCGAAATTAATACAAGAGGCACAATGCCGACTTAAGTACAAGAGGACTGACACTCTAAGTTTCTATTATTTGAACCTCTCCTGTGAGTCAGGTTTTAGTTTCCGATGCTTCACTTCAGGTTTACTGAATCACTTGGACCTTCTTATTGACAATGAAACACAGAAATTGCATACGAATTTAATACAAAACGCACAGTGCCGACTTAAGTACAAGAGGACTGACACTCTAACTTTCTATGATTTGAACCTCTCCCGTGATTCCAGTTTTAGATTCCGATGCTTCACTTCAAGTTTACTGTATCCCTTGGACCTTCTTATTGACGATAAAACACAGAAATTGCATCCGAATTTAATACAAAAGGCTCAATGCCGACTTAAGTACAAGAGGACTGACACTCTAACTTTCTATGATTTGAACCTCTCCTGTGAGTCCAGTTTTAGATTCTGATGCTTCACTTCAAATTTACTGTATCCCTTGGACCTACTTATTGACGATGAAACACAGAAATTGCATCCGAAATTAATACAAAAGGCCCAATGCCGACTTAAGAACAAGAGGACAGACACTCTAACTTTCTATGATTTGAACAACTCCTGTGAGGCCACTTTTAGATTCCGATGCTTCACTTCAGGTTTACTGTACCCCTTGGACCTTCTTATTGACGATGAAGCACATAAATTGCATCCGTTTTTAATACAAAAGGAACAATGCCGACTTAAGTACAAGAGGACTGACACTCTAACTTTCTCTGATTTGAACCTCTCCTGAGAGTCCAGTTTTTGTTGCCAAAGCTTCACTTCAGGTTTACTGTATCCCTTGGACTTCTTATAGACGATAAAACACAGAAATTGCATCCGATTTTAATACAAAAGGCACAATGCCGACTTAAGTACAAGAGGACTGACACTCTAACTTTCTCTGATTTGGACCTCTCCTGTGAGTCCAGTTTTAGATTCCGATGCTTCACTTCAGGTTTACTGTACCCCTTGGACCTTCTTATTGACGATGAAGCACAGAAATTGCATCCGATTTTAATACAAAAGGAACAATGCCGACTTAAGTACAAGAGGACTGACACTCTAACTTTCTCTGATTTGAACCTCTCCTGAGAGTCCAGTTTTTGTTGCCGCAGCTTCGCTTCAGGTTTACTGTATCCCTTGGATTTCTTGTAGACGATAAAACACAGAAATTGCATCCGAAATTAATACAAGAGGCACAATGCCGACTTAAGTACAAGAGGACTGACACTCTATTTTTCTATTATTGGAACCTCTCCTGTGAGTCAGGTTTTAGTTTCCGATGCTTCACTTCAGGTTTACTGAATCACTTGGACCTTCTTATTGACAATGAAACACAGAAATTGCATACGAATTTAATACAAAACGCACAGTGCCGACTTAAGTACAAGAGGACTGACACTCTAACTTTCTATGATTTGAACCTCTCCTGTGATTCCAGTTTTAGATTCCGATGCTTCACTTCAAGTTTACTGTATCCCTTGGACCTTCTTATTGACGATGAAACACAGAAATTGCATCCTAATTTAATACAAAACGCTCAATGCCGACTTAAGTACAAGAGGACTGACACTCTAACTTTCTATGATTCGAACCTCTCCTGTGAGTCGAGTTTTAGATTCCGATGCTTCACTTCAGGTTTACTGTATCCCTTGGACCTTCTTATTGACCATGAAACACAGAAATTGCATCCGAATTTAATACAAAAGACACAATGCCGACTTAAGTACAAGAGGACTGACACTCTAACTTTCTATGATGTGAACCTCTCCTGTGAGTCCAGGTTTAGATTCCGATGCTTCACTTCAGGTTTACTGTATACCTTGGACCTTCTTATTGACGATGAAACACAGAAATTGCATCCGAATTCAATACAAAAGGCACAATGCTGACTTAAGTACAAGAGGACTGACACTCTAACTTTCTATGATTTGAACCACTCCTGTGAGTCCCGTGTTAGATGCCGATGCTTCACTTCAGGTTTACTGTATCCCTTGGACCTGCTTATAAAGCATGAAACACAGAAATTACATCCGAATTTAATACAAAAGGCACATTGCCGACCTAAGTACAAGAGGACTGACACTCTAACTTTCTATGATTTGAACCTCTCCTGTGATTCCAGTTTTAGATTCCGATGCTTCACTTCAAGTTTACTGTATCCCTTGGACCTTCTTATTGACGATTAAACACAGAAATTGCGTCCGAATTTAATACAAAAGGCACAATGCCGACTTAAGTACAAGAGGACAGACACTCTAACTTTCTATGATTTGAACCTCTCCTGTGAGTCCAGTTTTTTTTGCCGAGGCTTCACTTCAGGTTTACTGTATCCCTTGGACCTTCTTATTCACGATGAAACACGGAAATTGCATCCGAAATTAATACAAAAGGCCCAATGCCGACTTAAGTACAAGAGGACTGACACTCTAATTATCTTTGTTTTGTACCTCTCCTGTGATTCCAGTTTTAGATTCCGATGCTTCACTTCAGGTTTTCTGTATCCCTTGGACCTTCTTATTGATGATGAAACACAGAAATTGCATCCGAATTTAATACAAAAGGCACAATGCCGACTTAAGAACAAGAGGACTGACACTCTAACTTTCTATTATTTGAACATATCCTGTGAATCCAGTTTTAGATTCCGATGCTTCACTTCAGGTTTACTGTATCCCTTGGACCTTCTTATTGACGATGAAACACAGAAATTGCATCCGAATTTAATACTAAATGCACAATGCCGACTTAAGTACAAGGGGACCGACACTCTAACTTTCTATGATTTGAACTTCTCCTGTGAGTCCAGTTTTTGTTGCCGAAGCTTCCCTTCTGGTTTACTGCATCCCTTGGACTTCTTATAGACGATAAAACACAGAAATTGCATCCGAAATTAATACAAGAGGCACAATGCCGACTTAAGTACAAGAGGACTGACACTCTAAGTTTCTATTATTTGAACCTCTCCTGTGAGTCAGGTATTAGTTTCCGATGTTTCACTTCAGGTTTACTGAATCACTTGGACCTTCTTATTGACAATGAAACACAGAAATTGCATACGAATTTAATACAAAACGCACAGTGCCGACTTAAGTACAAGAGGACAGACACTCTAACTTTCTATGATTTGAACCAATCCGGTGAGTCCAGTTTTAGATTCCGATGCTTCACTTCAGGTTTACTGTATACCTTGGACCTTCTTATTGACCATGAAACACAGAAATTGCATCCGAATTTAATACAAAAGGCACAATGCCGACTTAAGTACAAGAGGACTGACACTCTAACTTTCTATGATGTGAACCTCTCCTGTGAGTCCAGGTTTAGATTCCGATGCTTCACTTCAGGTTTACTGTATACCTTGGACCTTCATATTGACGATGAAACACAGAAATTGCATCCGAATTTAATACAAAAGCACAATGCCGACTTAAGTACAAGAGGACTGACACTCTAACTTTCTTTGATTTGAACCTCTCCTGTGATTCCAGTTTTAGATTCCGATGCTTCAGTTCAGGTTTTCTGTATCCCTTGGACTTTCTTATTGACGATGAAACACAGAAATTGCATCCGAATTTAATACAAAAGGCACAATGCCGACTTAAGTACAAGAGGACTGACACTCTAACTTTCTATGAGTTGAACCTCTCCTGTGAGTCCAGTTTTAGATCCCGATGCTTCACCTCAGGTGTACTGTATCCCTTGGACCTGCTTATTGACGATGAAACACAGAAATTGCATCCGAATTTAATACAAAAGGCACAATGCCGACTTAAGTACAAGAGAACTGACACTCTAACTTTCTATGATTTCTGCCTCACCTGTAAGTATAGTTTTAGATTTCGATGCTTCACTTCAGGTTTACTGAATCCCTTGGACCTTCTTATTGACGATGAAACACAGAAATTGCATCCGAATTTAATACAAAATGCACAATGCCGACTTAAGTACAAGACGACTGACACTCTAATTTTCTATTATTTGAACCTCTCCTGTGAGTCCAGTTTTAGATTCCAATGCTTCACTTCAGGTTTATTGTATCCCTTGAACCTTCTTATTGACGATTAAACACAGAAATTGCATACGAATTTAATACAACAGGCACAATGCCGACTTAAGTACAAGAGGAATGACACTCTAACTTTCTATGATTTGAACCACTCCTGTGAGGCCAGTTTTAGATTCTGATGCTTCACTTCAGTTTTACTGTATCCCTTGGACTTTCTTATTGACGATGAAACACAGAAATTGCATCCGAATTTAATACAAAATGCACAATGCCGACTTAAGTACAAGAGGACTGACACTCTAACTTTCTATGATTTGAACCTCTCCTGTGAGTCCAGTTTTAGATTCCGATGCTTCACTTCAGGTTTAATGTATCCCTTGGACCTTCTTATTGACGATGAAACACAGAAATTGCATCCGATTTTAATACAAAAGGCACAATGCCGACTTAAGTACAAGAGGACTGACACTCTAATTTTCTATGATTTGAACCTCTCCTGTGAGTCCAGTTTTAGATGCCGAGGCTTCACTTCAGGTTTACTGTATCCCTTGGACCATCTTATTGACGATCAAACACAGAAATTGCATCCGAAATTAATACAAAAGGCACAATGCCGACCAAAGTACAAGAGGACTGACACTCTAACTTTCTATGATTTGAACCTCTCCTGTGAGTCCAGTTTTAGATTCCGAAACTTCACTTCAGATTTACTGTATCCCTTGGAATTTCTTATTGACGATGAAACACAGAAATTGCATCCGAATTTAATACAAAAGGCACAATGCTGACTTAAGTACAAGAGGACTGACACTCTAACTTTCTATGGTTTGAACCACTCCTGTGAGTCCCGAGTTAGATTCCGATGCTTCACTTCAGGTTTACTGAATCCCTTGGACTTGCTTATAAAGCATGAAACACAGAATTACATCCGAATTTAATACATAAGGCACAATGCCGACCTAAGTACAAGAGGACTGACACTCTAACTTTGTATGATTTGAACCTCTCCTGTGAGTCCAGTTTTTGTTGCTGAGGCTTCACTTCAGGTTTACTGTATCCCTTGGACCTTCTTATTGACGATGAAACACAGAAATTTTAATCCGAAATTAATACAAAAGTCACAATGCCGACTTAAGTACAAATGGACCGACACTCTAAGTTTCTATGATTTGAACCTCTCCTGTGAGTCAGGTTTTATTTTCCGATGCTTCACTTCAGGTTTACTGAATCCCTTGGACCTTCTTATTGACAATGAAACACAGAAATTGCATACGAATTTAATACAAAAGGCACAGTGCCGACTTAAGTACAAGAGGACTGACACTCTAACTTTCTATGATTTGAACCACTCCTTTTAGATTCTGATGCTTCACTTCAGGTTTACTGTATCCCTTGGACATTCTTATTGACGATGAAACACAGAAATTGCATCCCAATTCAATACAAAAGGCTCAATGCCGACTTAAGTACAAGAGGACTGACACTCTAACTTTCTATTATTTGAACCTCTCCTGTGAGTCCAATTTTAGATTCCGATGCTTCACTTCATGTTTACTGTATCCCTTGGACCTTGTTATTGACGATGAAACACAGAAATTGCATCCGATTTTAATACAAAAGGCACAATGCCGACTTAAGTACAAGAGGACTGACACTCTAACTTTCTCTGATTTGGACCTCTCCTGTGAGTCCAGTTTTAGATTCCGATGCTTCACTTCAGGTTTACTGTACCCCTTGGACCTTCTTATTGACGATGAAGCACAGAAATTGCATCCGATTTTAATACAAAAGGAACAATGCCGACTTAAGTACAAGAGGACTGACACTCTAACTTTCTCTGATTTGAACCTCTCCTGAGAGTCCAGTTTTTGTTGCCGAAGCATCGCTTCAGGATTACTGTATCCCTTGGATTTCTTGTAGACGATAAAACACAGAAATTGCATCCGAAATTAATACAAGAGGCACAATGCCGACTTAAGTACAAGAGGACTGACACTCTAAGTTTCTATTATTTGAACATCTCCTGTGAGTCAGGTTTTAGTTTCCGATGCTTCACTTCAAGTTTACTGAATCACTTGGACCTTCTTATTGACAATGAAACACAGAAATTGCATACGAATTTAATACAAAACGCACAGTGCCGACTTAAGTACAAGAGGACTGACACTTTAACTTTCTATGATTTGAACCTCTCCTGTGATTCCAGTTTTAGATTCCGATGCTTCACTTCAAGATTACTGTATCCCTTGGATCTTCTAATTGACGATGAAACACAGAAATTGCATCCGAATTTAATACAAAAGGCTCAATGCCGACTTAAGTACAAGAGGACTGACACTCTAACTTTCTATGATTTGAACCTCTCCTGTGAGTCCAGTTTTAGATTCTGATGCTTCACTTCAAATTTACTGTATCCCTTGGACCTTCTTATTGACGATGAAACACAGAAATTGCATCCGAAATTAATACAAAAGGCCCAATGCCGATTTAAGAACAAGAGGACTGACACTCTAAGTTTCTATGATTTGAACCTCTCCTGTGAGTCAGGTTTTAGTTTCCGATGCTTCACTTCAGGTTTACTCTATCCCTTGGACCTTCTTATTCACAATGAAACACAGAAATTGCATACGAATTTAATACAAAAAGCACAGTGCCGACTTAAGTACAAGAGGACTGACACTCTAACTTTCTATGATTTGAACCACTCCTTTGAGTCCAGTTTTAGATTCTGATGCTTCACTTCAGGTTGACTGTATCCCTTGGACTTTCTTATTGACGATGAAACACAGAAATTGCATCCGAATTCAATACAAAATGCACAATGCCGACTTAAGTACAAGAGGACTGACACCCTAACTTACTATGATTTGAACCTCTCCTGTGAGTCCCGTTTTAGATTCCGATGCTTCACTTCAGGTTTACTGTATCCCTTGGACCTTCTTGTTGACGATGAAACACGGAAATTGCATCCGAATTTAATACAAACGGCACAATGCTGACTTAAGTACAAGAGGACTGACACTCTAACTTTCTTTGATTTTAACGTCTCCTGTGATTCCAGTTTTAGATGCCGATGCTTCACTTCAGGCTTTCTGTATCCGTTGGACCTTCTTATTGACCATGAAACACAGAAATTGCATCCGAATTTAATACAAAAGGCACAATGCCGACTTAAGTACAAGAGGACTGACACTCTAACTTTCTATGATGTGAACCTCTCCTGTGAGTCCAGGTTTAGATTCCGATGCTTCACTTCAGGTTTACTGAATCACTTGGACCTTCTTATTGTTATGAAACACAGAAATTGCATACGAATTTAATACAAAACGCACAGTGCCGGCTTAAGTACAAGAGGACAGACACTCTAACTTTCTATGATTTGAACCACTCCTGTGAATCCAGTTTTAGATTCCGATGCTTCACTTCAGGTTTACTGTATCCCTTGGACCTTCTTATTGACCATGAAACAAAGAAATTGCATCCGAATTTAATACAAAAGGCACAATGCCGACTTAAGTACAAGAGGACTGACACTCTAACTTTCTATGATGTGAACTTCTCCTGTGAGTCCAGGTTTCGATTCCGATGCTTCACTTCAGGTTTACTGTATCCCTTGGACCTTCTTATTGACGATGAAACACAGAAATTGCATCCGAATTTAATACAAAAGGCACAATGCCGACTTAAGTACAAGAGGACTGACACTCTAACTTTCTATGATTTGAACCTCTCCTGTGAGTCCAGTCTTAGATTCCGATGCTTCACTTCAGGTAAACTGTATCCCTTGGACCTTCTTATTGACGATGAAACACAGAAATTGCATCCGAAATTAATACAAAAGGCACAATGCCGTCTTAAGTACAAGAGGACAGACACTCTAACTTTCTATGATTTGAACCACTCCTGTGAGGCCAGTTTTAGATTCCGATGCTTCACTTCAGGTTTACTGTACCCCTTGGACCTTCTTATTGACGATGAAGCACATAAATTGCATCCGTTTTTAATAGAAAAGGAACAATGCCGACTTAAGTACAAGAGGACTGACACTCTAACTTTCTCTGATTTGAACCTCTCCTGAGAGTCCAGTTTTTGTTGCCAAAGCTTCACTTCAGGTTTACTGTATCCCATGGACTTCTTATAGACGATAAAACACAGAAATTGCATCCGATTTTAATACAAAAGGCACAATGCCGACTTAAGTACAAGAGGACTGACACTCTAACTTTCTCTGATTTGGACCTCTCCTGTGAGTCCAGTTTTAGATTCCGATGCTTCACTTCAGGTTTACTGTACCCCTTGGACCTTCTTATTGACGATGAAGCACAGAAATTGCATCCGATTTTAATACAAAAGGAACAATGCCGACTTAAGTACAAGCGGACTGACACTCTAACTTTCTCTGATTTGAACCACTCCTGAGAGTCCAGTTTTTGTTGCCGAAGCTTCGCTTGAGATTTACTGTATCCCTTGGATTTCTTGTAGACGATAAAACAAAGAAATTGCATCCGAAATTAATACAAGAGGCACAATGCCGGCTTAAGTACAAGAGGACTGACACTCTAAGTTTCTATTATTTGAACCTCTCCTGTGAGTCAGGTTTTAGTTTCCGATGCTTCACTTCAGGTTTACTGAATCACTTGGACCTTCTTATTGAAAATGAAACACAGAAATTGCATACGAATTTAATACAAAACGCACAGTGCCGACTTAAGTACAAGAGGACTGACACTCTAACTTTCTATGATTTGAACCTCTCCTGTGATTCCAGTTTTAGATTCCGATGCTTCACTTCAAGTTTACTGTATCCCTTGGACCTTCTTATTGACGATGAAATACAGAAATTGCATCCGAATTTAAAACAAAAGGCTCAATGCCGACTTAAGTACAAGAGGACTGACACTCTAACTTTCTATGATTTGAACCTCTCCTGTGAGTCCAGTTTTAGATTCTGATGCTTCACTTCAAATTTACTGTATCCCTTGGACCTTCTTATTGACGATGAAACACAGAAATTGCATCCGAAATTAATACAAAATGCCCAATGCCGACTTAAGAACAAGAGGACTGACACTCTAAGTTTCTATGATTTGAACCTCTCCTGTGAGTCAGGTTTTAGTTTCCGATGCTTCACTTCAGGTTTACTCTATCCCTTGGCCCTTCTTATTCACAATGAAACACAGAAATTGCATACGAATTTAATACAAAAAGCACAGTGCCGACTTAAGTACAAGAGGACTGACACTCTAACTTTCTATGATTTGAACCACTCCTTTGAATCCAGTTTTAGATTCTGATGCTTCACTTCAGGTTGACTGTATCCCTTGGACTTTCTTATTGACGATGAAACACAGAAATTGCATCCGAATTTAATACAAAATGCACAATGCAGACTTAAGTACAAGAGGACTGACACCCTAACTTACTATGATTTGAACCTCTCCTGTGAGTCCCGTTTTAGATTCCGATGCTTCACTTCAGGTTTACTGTATCCCTTGGACCTTCTTGTTGACGATGAAACACGGAAATTGCATCCGAATTTAATACAAACGGCAATATGCTGACTTAAATACAAGAGGACTGACACTCTAACTTTCTTTGATTTTAACGTCTCCTGTGATTCCAGTTTTAGATGCCGATGCTTCACTTCAGGCTTTCTGTATCCGTTGGACCTTCTTATTGACCATGAAACACAGAAATTGCATCCGAATTTAATACAAAAGGCACAATGCCGACTTAAGTACAAGAGGACTGACACTCTAACTTTCTATGATTTGAACCTCTCCTGTGAGTCCAGGTTTAGATTCCGATGCTTCACTTCAGGTTTACTGAATCACTTGGACCTTCTTATTGTTATGAAACACAGAAATTGCATACGAATTTAATACAAAACGCACAGTGCCGGCTTAAGTACAAGAGGACAGACACTCTAACTTTCTATGATTTGAACCACTCCTGTGAATCCAGTTTTAGATTCCGATGCTTCACTTCTGGTTTACTGTATCCCTTGGACCTTCTTATTGACCATGAATCAAAGAAATTGCATCCGAATTTAATACAAAAGGCACAATGCCGACTTAAGTACAAGAGGACTGACACTCTAACTTTCTATGATGTGAACCTCTCCTGTGAGTCCAGGTTTAGATTCCGATGCTTCACTTCAGGTTTACTGTATCCCTTGGACCTTCTTATTGACGATGAAACACAGAAATTGCATCCGAATTTAATACAAAAGGCACAATGCCGACTTAAGTACAAGAGGACTGACACTCTAACTTTCTATGATTTGAACCTCTCCTGTGAGTCAGGTTTTAGTTTCCGATGCTTCTCTTCAGGTTTACTCTCTCCCTTGGACCTTCTTATTGACAAAGAAACACAGAAATTGCATACGAATTTAAAACAAAAGGCACAGTGCCAACTTAAGTACAAGAGGACTGACACTCAAACTTTCTATGATTTGAACCACTATTTGAGACCAGTTTTAGATTCTGATGCTTCACTTCAGGTTGACTGTATCCCTTGGACCTTCTTATTGACGATGAAACACAGAAATTGCATCCGAATTTAATACAAAAGGCACAATGCCGACTTAAGTACAAGAGGACTGACACCCTAACTTACTATGATTTGAACCTCTCCTGTGAGTCCCGTTTTAGATTCCGATGCTTCACTTCAGGTTTACTGTATCCCTTGGACCTTCTTATTGACGATGAAACACGGAAATTGCATCCGAATTTAATACAAAAGGCACAATGCCGACTTAAGTACAAGAGGACTGACACTCTAAATTTCTTTGATTTGAACGTCTCCTGTGATTCCTGTCTTAGATGCCGATTCTTCACTTCAGGTTTTCAGTTTCCGTTGGACCTTCTTATTGACGATGAAACACAGAAATTGCATCCGAATTCAATACAAAAGGCACAATGTCGACTTAAGTACAAGAGGACTGACACTATAACATTCTATTATTTGAACCTCTTCTGTGAGTCAGGTTTTAGTTTCCGATGTTTCACTTCAGGTTTGCTTAATCCCTTGGACCTTCTTATTGACAATGAAACACAGAAATTGCATACGAATTTAATACAAAACGCACAGTGCCGACTTAAGTACAAGAGGACTGACACTCTAACTTTCGATGACTTGAACCACTCTTGTGAGTCCAGCTGTAGATTCCGATGCTTCGATTCAGGTTTACTGTATCCCTTGGACCTTCTCATTGACGATGAAACACAGAAATTGCAACCGAATGTAATAGAAAAGGCACCATGCCGACTTAAGTACAAGAGGACTGACACTAACTTCCTTTGATTTGATCCTCTCCTGTGATTCCAGTTTTACATTCCAATGCTTCACTTCTGGTTTCCAGTATCCCTTGGACCTTCTTATTGACGATTAAACACAGAAATTGCATCCGAATTTAATACAAAAGACACAATGCCGACTTAAATACAAGAGGACTGACACTCTAACTTTCTATTATTTGAACCTCTCCTGTGTGTCCAGTTTTAGATTCCGATGCTTCACTTCAGGTTTACTGTATCCCTTGTACCTTCTTATTGACGATGAAACACAGAAATTGCATCCGAATTTATTACAAAATGCACAATGCCGACTTAAGTACAAGAGGACCGACACTCTAACTTTCTATGATTTTAATCTCTCCTGTGAGTCCAGTTTTAGATTCCGATGCTTCACTTCAGGTTGACTGTATCCCTTGGACCTTCTTGTTGACGATGAAACACGGAAATTGCATCCGAATTTAATACAAATGGCACAATGCCGACTTAAGTACAAGAGGACTGACACTCTAACTTTCTTTGATTTTAACGTCTCCTGTGATTCCAGTTTTAGATGCCGATGCTTCACTTCAGGCTTTCTGTATCCGTTGGACCTTCTTATTGACGATGAAACACAGAAATTGCATCCGAATTTATTACAAAAGGCACAATGCCGACTTAAGTACAAGAGGACTGACACTCTAACTTTCTATTATTTGAACCTCTCCTGTGAGTCCAGTTTTAGATTCAGATGATTCACTTCAGGTTTACTGTATCCCTTGGACCTTCTTATTGACGATGAAACACAGAATTTGCATCCGAATTCTATACAAAATGCACAATGCCTAGTTAAGTACAAGAGGAGCGAGACTCTAACTTTGTATGATTTGAACCTCACCTGTGAGTCCAGTTTTAGATTCCGACGCTTCACTTCAGGTAAACTGTATCCCTTGGACCTTCTTATTGACGATGAAACACAGAAATTGCATCTGAAATTAATACAAAAGGCACAATGCCGTCTTAAGTACAAGAGGACAGACACTCTAACTTTCTATGATTTGAACCACTCCTGTGAGGCCAGTTTTAGATTCCGATGCTTCACTTCAGGTTTACTGTACCCCTTGGACCTTCTTATTGACGATGAAGCACATAAATTGCATCCGATTTTAATACAAAAGGAACAATGCCGACTTAAGTACAAGAGGACTGACACTCTAACTTTCTCTGATTTGAACCTCTCCTGAGAGTCCAGTTTTTGTTGCCGAAGCTTCACTTCAGGTTTACTGTATCCCTTGGACTTCTTATAGACGATAAAACACAGAAATTGTATCCGAAATTAATACAGGAGGCACAATGCCGACTTAAGTACAAGAGGATTGACACTCTAACTTTCTATGATTTGAACCTCTCCTGTGAGTCCAGTTTTAGTTTCCGATGCTTCACTTCAGGTTTACTGTATCCCTTGGACCATCTTATTGTCGATGAAACACAGAAACTGCATCCGAAGTTAATACAAAAGGCACAATGCCGGGTTAAGTACAAGAGGACTGACACTCTAACTTTCTGTTATTTGATCCTCTCCTGTGAGTCAGGTTTTACTTTCCGATGCTTCACTTCAGGTTTACTGAATCACTTGGACCTTCTTATTGACAATGAAACACAGAAATTGCATACGAATTTAATACAAAACGCACAGTGCCGGCTTAAGTACAAGAGGACAGACACTCTAACTTTCTATGATTTGAACCGCTCCTGTGAGTCCAGTTTTAGATTCCGATGCTTCACTTCAGGTTTACTGTATCCCTTGGACTTTCTTATTGACGATGAAACACAGAAATTGCATCCGAATTTAATACAAAAGGCACAATGCCGACTTAAGTACAAGAGGACTGACACCCTAACTTACTATGATTTGAACCTCTCCTGTGAGTCCCGTTTTAGATTCCGATGCTTCACTTCAGGTTTACTGTATCCCTTGGACCTTCTTATTGACGATGAAACACGGAAATTGCATCCGAATTTAATACAAAAGGCACAATGCCGACTTAAGTACAAGAGGACTGACACTCTAAATTTCTTTGATTTGAACGTCTCCTGTGATTCCTGTTTTAGATGCCGATACTTCACTTCCGGTTTTCTGTATCCGTTGGACCTTCTTATTGACGATGAAACACAGAAATTGCGTCCGAATTTAATACAAAAGGCACAATGCCGACTTAAGTACAAGAGGACTGACACTATAACATTCTATTATTTGAACCTCTCCTGTGAGTCAGGTTTTAGTTTCCGATGCTTCACTTCAGGTTTGCTTAATCCCTTGGACCTTCTTATTGACAATGAAACACAGAAATTGCATACGAATTTAATACAAAACGCACAGTGCCGACTTAAGTACAAGAGGACTGACACTCTAACTTTCGATGATTTGAACCACTCTTGTGAGTCCAGTTGTAGATTCCGATGCTTCGATTCAGGTTTACTGTATCCCTTGGACCTTCTCATGGACGATGAAACACAGAAATTGCATCCGAATTTAATACAAAAGGCACAATGCCAACTTAAGTACAAGAGGACTGACACTAACTTCCTTTGATTTGATCCTCTCCTGTGATTCCAGTTTTACATTCCGATGCTTCACTTCTGGTTTCCAGTATCCCTTGGACCTTGTTATTGACGAAGAAACACAGAAATTGCATCTGAATTTAATACAAAAGACACAATGCCGACTTAAGTACAAGAGGACTGACACTCTAAATTTCTTTTATTTGAACGTCTCCTGTGATTCCTGTTTTAGATGCCGATACTTCACTTCAGGTTTTCTGCATCCGTTGGACCTTCTTATTGACGATGAAACACAGAAATTGCGTCCGAATTTAATACAAAAGGCACAATGCCGACTTAAGTACAAGAGGACTGACACTATAACATTCTATTATTTGAACCTCTCCTGTGAGTCAGGTTTTAGTTTCCGATGCTTCACTTCAGGTTTGCTTAATCCCTTGGACCTTCTTATTGACAATGAAACACAGAAATTGCATACGAATTTAATACAAAACGCACAGTGCCGACTTAAGTACAAGAGGACTGACACTCTAACTTTCGATGATTTGAACCACTCTTGTGAGTCCAGTTGTAGATTCCGATGCTTCGATTCAGGTTTACTGTATCCCTTGGACCTTCTCATTGACGATGAAACACAGAAATTGCATCCGAATTTAATACAAAAGGCACAATGCCAACTTAAGTACAAGAGGACTGACACTAACTTCCTTTGATTTGATCCTCTCCTGTGATTCCAGTTTTACATTCCGATGCTTCACTTCTGGTTTCCAGTATCCCTTGGACCTTCTTATTGACGAAGAAACACAGAAATTGCATCTGAATTTAATACAAAAGACACAATGCCGACTTAAGTACAAGAGGACTGACACACTAACTTTCTATTATTTGAACCTCTCCTGTGAGTCCAGTTTTAGATTCCGATGCTTCACTTCAGGTTTACTGTATACCTTGTACCTTCTTATTGACGATGAAACACAGAAATTGCATCCGAATTTATTACAAAATGCACAATGCCGACTTAAGTACAAGAGGACCGACACTCTAACTTTCTATGATTTTAATCTCTACTGTGAGTCCAGTTGTAGATTCCGATGCATCACTTCAGGTTTACTGTATCCCTTGGACCTTCTTATTGACGATGAAACACAGAATTTGCATCCGAATTCTATACAAAATGCACAATGCCTAGTTAAGTACAAGAGGAGCGACACTCTAACTTTGTATGATTTGAACCTCACCTGTGAGTCCAGTTTTAGATTCCGATGCTTCACTTCAGGTAAACTGTATCCCTTGGACCTTCTTATTGACGATGAAACACAGAAATTGCATCCGAAATTAATACAAAAGGCACAATGCCGTCTTAAGTACAAGAGGACAGACACTCTAACTTTCTATGATTTGAACCACTCCTGTGAGGCCAGTTTTAGATTCCGATGCTTCACTTCAGGTTTACTGTACCCCTTGGACCTTCTTATTGACGATGAAGCACATAAATTGCATCCGATTTTAATACAAAAGGAACAATGCCGACTTAAGTACAAGAGGACTGACACTCTAACTTTCTCTGATTTGAACCTCTCCTGAGAGTCCAGTTTTTGTTGCCGAAGCTTCACTTCAGGTTTACTGTATCCCTTGGACTTCTTATAGACGATAAAACACAGAAATTGTATCCGAAATTAATACAGGAGGCACAATGCCGACTTAAGTACAAGAGGACTGACACTCTAAGTTTCTGTTATTTGATCCTCTCCTGTGAGTCAGGTTTTAGTTTCCGATGCTTCACTTCAGGTTTACTGAATCACTTGGACCTTCTTGTTGACAATGAAACACAGAAATTGCATACGAATTTAATACAAAACGCACAGTGCCGGCTTAAGTACATGAGGACAGACACTCTAACTCTCTATGATTTGAACCACTCCTGTGAGTCCAGTTTTAGATTCCGATGCTTCACTTCAGGTTTACTGTATCCCTTGGACCTTCTTATTGACCATGAAACACAGAAATTGCATCCGAATGTAATACAAAAGTCACAATGCCGACTTAAGTACAAGAGGACAGACACTCTAATTTTCTATGATGTGAACCTCTCCTGTGAGTCCAGGTTTAGATTCCGATGCTTCACTTCAGGTTTACTGTATCCCTTGGACCTTCTTATTGACGAAGAAACACAGAAATTGCATCCGAATTTAATACAAAAGGCACAATGCCGACTTAAGTACAAGAGGACTGACACCCTAACTTTCTATGATTTGAACCTCTCCTGTGAGTCCAGTTTTAGATTCCGATGCTTCACTTCAGGTTTACTGTATCCCTTGGACCATCTTATTGTCGAAGAAAAACACAGAAACTGCATCCGAAGTTAATACAAAAGGCACAATGCCGGCTTAAGTACAAGAGGACTGACACTCTAACTTTCTATGATTTGAACCTCTCCTGTGATTCCAGTTTTAGATTCCGATGCTTCACTTCAAGTTTAGTGTATCCCTTGGACCTTCTAATTGACGATGAAACACAGAAATGGCATCCGAATGTAATACAAAAGGCTCAATGCCGACTTAAGTACAAGAGGACTGACACTCTAACTTTCAATGATTTGAACCTCTCCTGTGAGTCCAGTTTTAGATTCCGATGCTTCACTTCAGATTTACTGTATCCCTTGGACCTTCCTATTGACGATGAAACACAGAAATTGCGTCCGAATTTAATACAAAAGGCACAATGCCTACTAAAGTACAAAAGGACTGACACTCTAACTTTCTATGATTTGAACCTATCCTGTGAGTCAGGTTTTAGTTTCCGATGCTTCACTTCAGGTTTACTCTATCCCTTGGACCTTCTTATTGACAATGAAACACAGAAATTGCATACGAATTTATTACAAAAGGCACAGTGCCGACTTAAGTACAAGAGGACTGACACTCAAACTTTCTATGATTTGAACCACTATTTGAGACCAGTTTTAGATTCTGATGCTTCACTTCAGGTTGACTGTATCCCTTGGACTTTCTTATTGACGATGAAACACAGAAATTGCATCCGAATTTAATACTAAAGGCACAATGCCGACATAAGTACAAGAGGACTGACACCCTAACTTACTATGTTTTGAACCTCTCCTGTGAGTCCCGTTTTAGATTCCGATGCTTCACTTCAGGTTTACTGTATCCCTTGGACCTTCTTATTGACGATGAAACACGGAAATTGCACCCGAATTTAATACAAAAGGCACAATGCCGACTTAAGTACAAGAAGACTGACACTCTAAATTTCTTTGATTTGAACGTCTCCTGTGATTCCTGTTTTAGATGCCGATGCTTCACTTCAGGTTTTCTGTATCCGTTGGACCTTCTTATTGACGATGAAACACAGAAATTGCATCCGAATTCAATACAAAAGGCACAATGTCGACTTAAGTACAAGAGAACTGACACTATAACATTCTATTATTTGAACCTCTCCTGTGAGTCAGGTTTTAGTTTCCGATGCTACACTTAAGGTTTGCTTAATCCCTTGGACCTTCTTATTGACAATGAAACACAGAAATTGCATACGAATTTAATACAAAACGCACAGTGCCGACTTAAGTACAAGAGGACTGACACTCTAACTTTCGATGATTTGAACCACTCTTGTGAGTCCAGTTGTAGATTCCGATGCTTCGATTCAGGTTTACTGTATCCCTTGGACCTTCTCATTGACGATGAAACACAGAAATTGCATCCGAATTTAATACAAAAGGCACAATGCCGACTTAAGTACTAGAGGACTGACACTAACTTCATTTGATTTGATCCTCTCCTGTGATTCCAGTTTTACATTCCGATGCTTCACTTCTGGTTTCCAGTATCCCTTGGACCTTCTTATTGACGAAGAAACACAGAAATTGCATCTGAATTTAATACAAAAAACACAATGCCGACTTAAGTACAAGAGGACTGACACTCTAACTTTCTATTATTTGAACCTCTCCTGTGAGTCCAGTTTTAGATCCGATGCTTCACTTCAGGTTTACTGAATCCCTTGGACCTTCTTATTGACAATGAAACACAGAAATTGCATACGAATTTAATACAAAACGCACAGTGCCGACTTAAGTACAAGAGGACTGACACTCTAACTTTCGATGATTTGAACCACTCTTGTGAGTCCAGTTTTAGATTCCGATGCTTCACTTCAGGTTTACTGTATCCCTTGTACCTTCTTATTGACGATGAATCACAGAAATTGCATCCGAATTTAATACAAACTGCACAATGCCGACTTAAGTACAAGAGGACCGACACTCTAACTTTCTATGATTTTAACCTCTCCTGTGAGTCCAGTTTTAGATTCCGATGCATCACTTCAGGTTTACTGTATCCCTTGGACCTTCTTATTGACGATGAAACACCGAAATTGCATACGAATTTAATACAAAAGGCACAATGCCGACTTAAGTTCAAGAGGACTGACACTAACTTTCTTTGATTTGAACTTCTCCTGTGATTCCAGTTATAGAATCCGATGCTTCACCTCAGATTTTCTGTATCCCTTGCACCTTCTTATTGACGATGAAACACAGAAACTGCATCCGAATTTAATACAAAAGGCACAATGCCGACTTAAGTACAAGAGGACTGACACTCAAACTTTCTATTATTAGATCCTCTCCTGTGAGTCCAGTTTTAGCTTCCGATGATTCACTACAGGTTTACTGTCTCCCTTGGACCTTCTTATTGACGATGAAACACAGAAATTGCATCCGAATTTTATAAAAAATGCACAATGCCTAGTTAAGTACAAGAGGACCGACACTCTAACTTCCTATGATTTGAACCTCACCTGTGAGTCCAGTTTTAGATTCCGATGCTTCACTTCAGGTAAACTGTATCCCTTGGACCTTCTTATTGACGATGAAACACATTAATTGCATCCGAAATGAATACAAAAGGCACAATGCCGTCTTAAGTACAAGAGGACAGACACTCTAACTTTCTATGATTTGAACCACTCCTGTGAGGCCAGTTTTAGATTCCGATGCTTCACTTCAGGTTTACTGTACCCCTTGGACCTTCTTATTGACGATTAAGCGCATAAATTGCATCCGATTTTAATACAAAAGGAACAATGCCGACTTAAGTACAAGAGGACTGACACTCTAACTTTCTCTGATTTGAACCTCTCCTGAGAGTCCAGTTTTTGTTGCCGAAGCTTCACTTCAGGTTTACTGTATCCCTTGGACTTCTTATAGACGATAAAACACAGAAATTGTATCCGAAATTAGTACAGGAGGCACAATGCCGACTTAAGTACAAGAGGACTGATACTCTAAGTTTCTATTATTTGAACCTCTCCTGTGAGTCAGGTTTTAGTTTCCGATGCTTCACTTCAGGTTTACTGAATCACTTGGACCTTCTTATTGACAATGAAACACAGAAATTGCATACGAATTTAATACAAATCGCACAGTGCCGGCTTAAGTACAAGAGGACAGACACTCTAACTTTCTATGATTTGAACCACTCCTGTGAGTCCAGTTTTAGATTCCGATGCTTCACTTCAGGTTTACAGTATCCCTTGGACCTTCTGATTGACCATGAAACAAAGAAATTGCATCCGAATTTAATACAAAAGGCACAATGCCGACTTAAGTACAAGAGGACTGACACTCTAGCTTTCTATGATGTGAAACTCTCCTGTGAGTCCAGGTTTAGATTCCGATGCTTCACTTCAGGTTTACTGTATCCCTTGGACCTTCTTATTGACGATGAAACACAGAAATTGCATCCGAATTTAATACAAAAGGCACAATGCCGACTTAAGTACAAGAGGACTGACACTCTTACTTTCTATGATTTGAACCTCTCCTGTGAGTCCAGTTTTAGATTCCGATGCTTCACTTCAGGTTTACTGTATCCCTTGGACCATGTTATTGTCGATGAAACACAGAAACTGCATCCGAAGTTAATACAAAAGGCACAATGCCGGCTTAAGTACAAGAGGACTGACACTCTAACTTTCTATGATTTGAACCTCTCCTGTGATTCCAGTTTTAGATTCCGATGCTTCACTTCAAGTTTACTGTATCCCTTGGACCTTCTTATTCACGATGAAACACAGAAATGGCATCCGAATTCAATACAAAAGGCTCAATGCCGACTTAAGTACAAGAGGACTGTCACTCTAACTTTGTATGATTTGAACCTCTCCTGTGAGTCCAGTTTTAGATTCCGATGCTTCACTTCAGATTTAATGTATCCCTTGGACCTTCTTATTGATGATGAAACACAGAAATTGCGTCCGAATTTAATACAAACGGCACAATGCCGACTTAAGTACAAGAGGACTGACACTCAAACTGTCTATGATTTGAACCTCTCCTGTGAGTCATGTTTTAGTTTCCGATGCTTCACTTCAGGTTTACTCTATCCCTTGGACCTTCTTATTGACAATGAAACACAGAAATTGCATACGAATTTAATACAAAAGGCACAGTGCCGACTTAAGTACAAGAGGACTGACACCCTAACTTACTATGATTTGAACCTCTCCTGTGAGTCCAGTTTTAGATTCCGATGCTTCACTTCAGGTTTACTGTATCCCTTGGACCTTCTTATTGACGATGAAACACGGAAATTGCATCCGAAATTAATACAAAAGGCACAATGCCGACTTAAGTACAAGAGGACTGACACTCTAAGTTTCTATGATTTGAACCTCTCCTGTGAGTCAGGTTTTAGTTTCCGATGCTTCACTTCAGGTTTACTGAATCCCTTGGACCTTCATATTGACAATGAAACACAGAAATTGCATACGAATTTAATACAAAACGCACAGTGCCGACTTAAGTACAAGAGGACTGACACTCTAACTTTCGATGATTTGAACCACTCTTGTGAGTCCAGTTTTAGATTCCGATGCTTCACTTCAGGTTTACTGTATCCCTTGTACCTTCTTATTGACGATGAAACACAGAAATTGCATCCGAATTTAATACAAAAGGCACAATGCAGACTTAAGTTCAAGAGGACTGACACTAACTTTCTTTGATTTGAACTTCTCCTGTGATTCCAGTTTTAGAATCCGATGCTTCACTTCTGGTTTTCTGTATCCCTTGCACTTTCTTATTGACGATTAAACACAGAAACTGCATCCGAATTTAATACAAAAGGCACAGTGCCGACTTAAGTACAAGAGGACTGACACTCAAACTTTCTATTATTTGAACCTCTCCTGTGAGTCCTGTTTTAGATTCCGATGCTTCACTTCAGGTTGACTGTATCCCTTGGACCTTCTTATTGACGATGAAACACAGAAATTGCATCCGAATTTAATACAAAAGGCACAATGCCGACTTAAGTACAAGAGGACTGACATTCTAACTTTCTATGATTTGAACCTCTCCTGTGAGTCCAGTTTTAGATTCCGATGCTTCACTTCAGGTTTACTGTATCCCTTGGACCATCTTATTAACGATGAAACACAGATATTGCATCTGAATTTAATACAAAAGGCACAATGCCGACTTAAGTGCAAGAGGACTGACTCACTAACTTTCTTTGATTTGAACTTCTCCTGTGATTCCAGTTTTAGATTCTGATGCTTCACTTCAGGTCTTCTGTATCCCCTGGACGTTCGTATTGACGATGAAACCCAGAAATTGCATCCGAATTTAATACAAAAGACACAATGCCGACTTAAGTACAAGAGGACTGACACTCTAACTTTCTATTATTTGAACCTCTCCTGTGATTCCAGTTTTAGATTCCGATGCTTCTCTTCAGGTTTACTGTATCCCTTGTACCTTCTTATTGACGATGAAACACAGAAATTGCATCCGAATGTATTACAAAATGCACAATGCCGACTTAAGTACAAGAGGACCGACACTCTAACTTTCTATGATTTTATTCTCTCCTGTGAGTCCTGTTTTAGATTCCGATGCATCACTTCAGGTTTATTGTATCCCTTGGACCTTCTTATTGACGATGAAACACAAAAATTGCATCCGAAATTAATACAAAAGGCACAATGCCGACTTAAGTACAAGAGGACTGACACTCTGAGTTTCTATGATTTGAACCTCTCCTGTGAGTCAGGTTTTAGTTTCCGATGCTTCACTTCAGGTTTACTGAATCCCTTGGACCTTCTTATTGACAATGAAACACAGAAATTGCATACGAATTTAATACAAAACGCACAGTGCCGACTTAAGTACAAGAGGACTGACACTCTAACTTTCGATGATTTGAACCACTCTTGTGAGTCCAGTTTTAGATTCCGATGCTTCACTTCAGGTTTACTGCATCCCTTGTACCTTCTTATTGACGATGAAACACAGAAATTGCATCCGAATTTAATACAAACTGCACAATGCCGACTTAAGTACAAGAGGACGGACACTCTAACTTTCTATGATTTTAACCTCTCCTGTGAGTCCAGTTTTAGATTCAGATGCATCACTTCAGGTTTACTGTATCCCTTGGACCATCTTATTGACGATGAAACACAGAAATTGCATACGAATTTAATACAAAAGGCACAATGCCGACTTAAGTTCAAGAGGACTGACACTAACTTTCTTTGATTTGAACTTCTCCTGTGATTCCAGTTTTAGAATCCGATGCTTCACTTCAGGTATTCTGTATCCCTTGCACCTTCTTATTGACGATGAAACACAGAAACTGCATCCGAATTTAAGACAAAAGGCACAATGCCGACTTAAGTACAAGAGGACAGACACTCAAACTTTCTATTATTTGAACCTCTCCTGTGAGTCCAGTTTTAGCTTCCGATGATTCACTACAGGTTTACTGTATCCCTTGGACCTTCTTATTGACGATGAAACACAGAAATTGCATCTGATTTTAATACAAAAGGCACAATGCCTACTTAAGTACAAGAGGACTGACACTCCAACTTTCTATGATTTGAACCTCTACTGTGAGTCCAGTGTTAGATTCCGAAGCTTCACTTCAGGTTTACTGTATCCCTTGGACCTCCGTATTGACGATGAAACACAGAAATTGCATCCGAAATAAATACAAAAGGCGCAATGCCGACTTAAGTACAAGAGGACTGACACTCTGGCTTGCTATGATTTGAACAGCTCCTGTGAGTCCCGTTTTAGATTCCGATGCTTCACTTCAGGTTTACTGTATCCCTTGGACCTTCTTATGAACGAAGAAACACAGAAATTACATCCGAATTTAATACAAAAGGCACAATGCCGACCTAAGTACAAGAGGACTGAAACTCTAAATTTCTATGATTTGAACCTCTCCTGTGAGTCCAGTTTTAGATTCCGATGCTTCACTTCAGGTTTACTGTATCCCTTGGACCATCTTATTGACGATGAAACACAGAAATTGCTTCTGAATTTAATACAAAAGGCACAATGCCGACTTAAGTACAAGAGGACTGACTCACTAACTTTCTTTGATTTGAACTTCTCCTGTGATTCCAGTTTTAGATTCTGATGCTTCACTTCAGGTCTTCTGTATCCCCTGGACGTTCCTATTGACGATGAAACCCAGAAATTGCATCCGAATTCAATACAAAAGGCACAATGCCGACTGAAGTACAAGAGGACTGACACTCTAACGTCCTATGAGATGAACATCTCCTGTGAGTCCAGTTTTAGATTCCGATGCTTCACTTCAGGTTTACTGTATCCCTTGGACCGTCTCATTGACGATGAAACACAGAAATTGCATCCAAATTTAATACAAAATGCACAATGCCGACTTAAGTACAAGAGGACTGACACTCTAACTTTCTATGATTTGAACCTCTCCTGTGATTCCAGTTTTAGATTCCGATGCATCACTTCAGGTTTACTGTATCCCTTGGACCTTCGTATTGACGATGAGACACAGAAATTGCATCCGAAATTAATACAAAAGGCACAATGCCGACTTAAGTACAAGAGGACTGACACTCTAACTTTCTATGATTTTAATCTCTCCTGTGAGTCCAGTTTTAGATTACGATGCATCACTTCAGGTTTACTGTATCCCTTGGACCTTCTTATTGACGATGAGACACAGAAATTGCATCCGAAATTAATACAAATGGCACAATGCCGACTTAAGTACAAGAGGACTGACACTCTAAGTTTCTATGATTTGAACCTCTTCTGTGAGTCAGGTTTTAGTTTCCGATGCTTCACTTCAGGTTTACTGAATCCCTTGGATCTTCTTATTGACAATGAAACACAGAAATTATATACGAATTTAATACAAAACGCACAGTGCCGACTTAAGTACAAGAGGACTGACACTCTAACTTTCAATGATTTGAACCACTCTTGTGAGTCCAGTTTTAGATTCCGATGCTTCACTTGAGGTTTACTGTATCCCTTGTACCTTCTTATTGACGAAGAAACACAGAAATTGCATCCGAATTCAATACAAAAGGCACAATGCCGACTTAAGTTCAAGAGGACTGACACTAACTTTCTTTGATTTGAACTTCTCCTGTGATTCCAGTTTTAGAATCCGATGCTTCACTTCAGGTTTTCTGTATCCCTTGCACTTTCTTATTGACGATTAAACACAGAAACTGCATCCGAATTTAATACAAAAGGCACAATGCCGACTTAAGTACAAGAGGACTGACACTCAAACTTTCTATTATTTGAACCTCTCCTGTGAGTCCTGTTTTAGATTCCGATGCTTCACTTCAGGTTGACTGTATCCCTTGGACCTTCTTATTGACGATGAAACACAGAAATTGCATCCGAATTTAATACAAAAGTCACAATGACGACTTAAGTACAAGAGGACTGACACTCTAACTTTCTATGAATTGAACCTCTCCTGTGAGTCCAGTTTTAGATTCCGATGCTTCACTTCAGGTTTACTGTATCCCTTGGTCCATCTTATTAACGATGAAACACAGAAATTGCATCTGAATTTAATACAAAAGGCACAATGCCGACTTAAGTGCAAGAGGACTGATTCACTAACTTTCTTTGATTTGAACTTCTCCTGTGATTCCAGTTTTAGATTCTGATGCTTCACTTCAGGTCTTCTGTATCCCCTGGACGTTCGTATTGACGATGAAACCCAGAAATTGCATCCGAATTCAATACAAATGGCACAATGCCGACTGAGGTACAAGAGGACTGACACTCTAACGTCCTATGAGTTGAACCTCTCCTGTGAGTCCAGTTTTAGATTCCGATGCTTCACTTCAGGTTTACTGTATCCCTTGGACCGTCTTATTGACGATGAAACACAGAAATTGCATCCAAATTTAATACAAAATGCACAATGCCGACTTAAGTACAAGAGGACTGACACTCTAACTTTCTATGATTTGAACCTCTCCTGTGATTCCAGTTTCAGATTCCGATGCTTCACTTCATGTATACTGTATCCCTTGGACCTTCTTATTGATGATGAAACACAGAAATTGCATCCGAATTTAATACAAAAGGCGCAATGCCGACTTAAGTACGAGAGGACTGACACTCTAACTTTATATGATTTGAACCTCTCCTGTGAGTCCAGTTTTAGATTCCGATGCTTTACTACCGGTTTACTGTAACCCTTGGACCTTTTTATTCACGATGAAACACAGAAATTGCATCAGAATATAATAAAAAAGGCACAATGCCGTCTTAAGTACAAGAGGACTGACACTCAAACTTTCTATTATTTGAACCTCTCCTGTGAGTCCAGTTTTAGCTTCCGATGATTCACTACAGGTTTACTGTATCCCTTGGACCTTCTTATTGACGATGAAACACAGAAATTGCATCTGATTTTAATACAAAAGGCACAATGCCTACTTAAGTACAAGAGGACTGACACTCTAACTTTCTATGATTTGAACTTCTCCTGTGAGTCCAGTGTTAGATTGCGATGCTTCACTTCAAGTTTACTGTATCCCTTGGACCTTCTTATTGATGATGAAACACAGAACTTGCATCCGAATTTAATACAAAAGGCACAATGCCGACTTAAGTACAAGAGGACTGACACTCTAAATTTCTATGATGTGAACCTCTTCTGTGAGTCCAGTGTAAGATTCCGAGGCTTCACTTCAGGTTTGCTGTATCCCTTGGACATTCGTATTGACGATGAAACACAGAAATTGCATCCGAATGAAATACAAAAGGCACAATGCCGACTTAAGTACAGGAGGACTGACACTCTAACTTGCTATGATTTGAACCACTCCTGTGAGTCCCGTTTTAGATTCCGATGCTTCACTTCAGGTTTACTGTATCCCTTGGACCTTCTTATTGACGATGAAACACAGAAATTGCATCCGAATTTTATACAAAAGGCACAATGCCGACTTAAGTACAAGAGGACTGACACTCTAACTTTCTATGATTTGAACCTCTCCTGTGAGTCCAGTTTTAGATTCCGATGCTTCACTTCAGGTTTACTGTATCCCTTGGACCATCTTATTGACGATGAAACACAGAAATTGCATCCGAATTTAATACAAAAGGCACAATGCCGACTTAAGTGCAAGAGGACTGACACACTAACTTTCTTTGATTTGAACCTCTCCTGTGATTCCAGTTTTAGATTCTGATGCTTCATTTCAGGTCTTCTGTATCCCCTGGACGTTCGTATTGACGATGAAACCCAGAAATTGCATCCGATTTCAATACAAAAGGCACAATGCCGACTGAAGTACAAGAGCACTGACACTATAACTTTCTATGATTTGAACCTCTCCTGTGAGTCCAGTTTTAGATTCCGATGCTTCACTTCAGGTTTACTGTATCCCTTGGACCTTCTTATTGACGATGAAACACAGAAATTGCATCCGAATTTAATACATAAGGCACAATGCCGACTTAAGTACAAGAGGACTGACACTCTAACTTTCTCTAATTTGAACCTCTCCTGTGAGTTCAGTTTTAGATTCTGATGCTTCACTTCAGGTTTACTGTATCCCTTGGACCTTCTTATTGACGATGAAGCACAGAAATTGCATCCGATTTTAATACAAAAGGCACAATGCCGACTTAAGTACAAGAGGACTGACACTCTATCTTTCTATGATTTGAACCACACCTGTGAGTCCCGTTTTAGATTCCGATGCTTCACTTCAGGTTTACTGTATCCCTTGGACCTTCTTATAAACGATGAAACGCAGAAATTACATCCGAATTTAATACAAAGGGCTCAATGCCGACTTAAGTACAAAAGGACTGACACTCTAACTTTCTATGATATGAACCTCTCCTGTGAGTCCAGTTTTAGATTCCGATGCTTCACTTCAGGTTTACTGTATCTCTTGGACTTTCTTATTGACGATGAAACATAGAAATGGCATCCGATTTTAATACTAAAATCACAATGCCGACTTAAGTACAAGAGGACTGACACTCTAACTTTCTATGATGTGAACCTCTCCTGTGAGTCCTGTTTTAGATTCCGATGCTTCACTTCAGGTTTACTGTATCCCTTGGACCTTCTTATTGACGATGAAACACAGAAATTGCATCCGAATTTTATACAAAAGGCACAATGCCGGCTAAATTACAAGAGGACTGACACTCTAACTTTCTATGATTTGAAGCTCTCCTGTGATTCCAGTTTTAGATTCCGATGCTTCACTTCAAGTTTACTGTATCCCTTGGACCTTCTTATTGACGATGAAACACAGAAATTGCATCCGAATATAATACAAAAAGCACAATGCCGACTTAAGTACAAGAGCACGGACACTCTAATTTTCTCTGATTTGAACCTCTCCTGTGAGTCCAGTTTTAGATTCCGATGCTTCACTTCAGGTTTACTGTATCCCTTGGACTTTCTTATTGACGATGAAACACAGAAATTGCATCCTAATTTAATACTAAAGGCACAATGCGGACATAAGTACAAGAGGACGGACACTAACTTTCTATGATTTGAACTTCTCCTGTGAGTCCAGTGTTAGATTCCGAGGCTTCACTTCAGGTTTACTGTATCCCTTGGACCTTCTTATTGACCATAAAACACAGAAATTGCATCCGAATTTAATACAAAAGGCACAATGCCGTCTTAAGTACAAGACGACTGACACACAAACTTTCTATGATTTGAAGCTCTCCTGTGATTCCAGTTTTAGATTCCGATGCTTCACTTTAGGTTTACTCTATCCCTTGGACCTTCTTATTGACGATGAAACACAGAAATTGCATCCGAATTTAATACAAAAGGCACAATGCCGACTTAAGTACATGAGGACTGACACTCTAACTTTCTCTGATTTGAACCTCTCCTGTGAGTCCAGTTTTAGGTTTCGATGCTTCACTTCAGGTTTACCTTATCCCTTGGACTTTCTTATTGACGATGAAACACAGAAATTGCATCCGATTTTTTTACAAAAGGCACAATGATGACTTAAGTACAAGAGGACTGACACTCTATCTTTCTATGATTTGAACCACTCCTGTGAGTCCCGTTTTAGATTCCGATGCTTCACTTCAGGTTTACTGTATCCCTTGGACCTTCTTATAAACGATGAAACGCAGAAATTACATCCGAATTTAATACAAAAGGCTCAATGCCGACTTAAGTACAAAAGGACTGACACTCTAACTTTCTATGATATGAACCTCTCCTGTGAGACCAGTTTCAGATTCCGATGCTTCACTTCAGGTTTACTGTATCCCTTGGACCTTCTTATTGACGATGAAACACAGAAATTGCATCCGAATTTAATACAAAAGGCACAATGCCGACTTAAGTACAAGAGCACTGACACTATAACTTTCTATAATTTGAACCTCTACTGTGAGGTCAGTTTTAGATTCTGATGCTTCACTTCAGATTTACTGTATCCCTTGGACCTTCTTATTGACGATGAAGCACAGAAATTGCATCCGATTTTAATACAAAAGGCACAATGCCCACTTAAGTACAAGAGGACTGACACTCTAATTTTCTGTGATTTCAACCTCTCCTGTTAGTCCTGTTTTAGATTCCGAGGCTTCACTTCAGGTTTACTGTATCACTTGGACCTTCTTATTGACGATGAAACACAGAAATTGCATCCGAATTTAATACAAAAACCACAGTGCCGACTTAAGTACAAGGGGACTGACATTTTAACTTTCTATGATTTGAACCACTCCTGTGAGTCCCGTTTTAGATTCCGATGCTTCACTTTAGGTTTACTGTATCCCTTGGACCTTCTTATTGACGATGAAGCCCAGAAATTGCATCCGATTCTAATACAAAAGGCACAATGCCGACATGAGTACAAGAGGACTGACACTCTAACTTTCTCTGATTTGAACCTCTCCTGTGAGTCTAGTTTTTGTTGCCGAGGCTTCACTTCATGTTTACTGTATCCATTGGACCTTCTTATTGACGATGAAATACAGAAATTGCATCCGAAATTAATACAAAAGGCACAATGCCGACTTAAGTACAAGAGGACAGACACTCTAACTTTCTATGATTTGAACCTCTCCTGTGAGCCCAGATGTAGATTCCGAGGCTTCACTTCAGGTTTACTGTATCCCTTGGACCTTCTTATTGACGATAAAACACAGAAATTGCATCCGAATTTAATACAAAAGGCACAATGCCGGCTTAAGTACAAGAGGACTGACACACTAACTTTCTATGATTTGAACCTCTCCTGTGATTCCAGTTTTAGATTCCGATGCTTCACTTTAGGTTTACTCTATCCCTTGGACCTTCTTATTGACGATGAAACACAGAAATTGCATCCGAATTTAATACAAAAGGCACAATGCCGACTTAAGTACATGAGGACTGACACTCTAACTTTCTCTAATTTGAACCTCTCCTGTGAGTCCAGTTTTAGGTTTCGATGCTTCACTTCAGGTTTACTGTATCCCTTGGACTTTCTTATTGACGATGAAACACAGAAATTGCATCCGATTTTAATACAAAAGGCACAATGATGACTTAAGTACAAGAGGACTGACACTCTATCTTTCTATGATTTGAACCACTCCTGTGAGTCCCGTTTTAGATTCCGATGCTTCACATCAGGTTTACTGTATCACTTGGACCTTCTTATAAACGATGAAACGCAGAAATTACATCCGAATTTAATACAAAAGGCCCAATGCCGACTTAAGTACAAAAGGACTGACACTCTAACTTTCTATGATATGAACCTCTCCTGTGAGACCAGTTTCAGATTCCGATGCTTCACTTCAGGTTTACTGTATCCCTTGGACCTTCTTATTGACGATGAAACACAGAAATTGCATCCGAATTTAATACAAAAGGCACAATGCCGACTTAATTACAAGAGCACTGACACTATAACTTTCTATAATTTGAACCTCTCCTGTGAGTCCAGTTTTAGATTCCTATGCTTCACTTCAGGTTTACTGTATCCCTTGGACCTTCTTATTGACGATGAAACACAGAAATTGCATCCGAATTTAATACATAAGGCACAATGCCGACATAAGTACAAGAGGACTGACACTCTAACTTACTCTGATTTGAACCTCTACTGTGAGTTCAGTTTTAGATTCTGATGCTTCACTTCAGGTTTACTGTATCCCTTGGACCTTCTTATTGACGATGAAGCCCAGAAATTGCATCCGATTTTAATACAAAAGGCACAATGCCCACTTAAGTACAAGAGGACTGACACTCTAGTTTTCTGTGATTTCAACCTCTCCTGTGAGACCAGTTTTTGTTGCCGAGGCTTCACTTCAGGTTTACTGTTTCCCTTGGACCTTCTTATTGACGATGAAACACAGAAATTGCATCCGAAATTAATACAAAAGGCACAATGCCGACTTAAGTACAAGAGGACAGACACTCTAACTTTCTATGATTTGAACCACGCCTGTTAGGCCAGTTATTAGATTCCGATGCTTCACTTCAGGTTTACTGTATCCCTTGGACCTTCTCTTTGACGATGAAACACAGAAATTGCATCCGAATTTAATACAAAAACCACAATGCCGACTTAAGTACAAGAGGACTGACATTTTAACTTTCTATGATTTGAACCACTCCTGTGAGTCCCGTTTTAGATTCCGATGCTTCACTTCAGGTTTGTTGTATCCCTTGGACCTTCTTATTGACGATGAAGCCCAGAAATTGCATCCGATTTTAATACAAAAGGCACAATGCCGACTTAAGTACAAGAGGACTGACACTTTAACTTTCTCTGATTTGAACCTCTCCTGTGAGTCTAGTTTTTGTTGCCGAGGCTTCACTTCACGTTTACTGTATCCATTGGACCTTCTTATTGACGATGAAATACAGAAATTGCATCCGAAATTAATACAAAAGGCACAATGCCGCCTTAAGTACAAGAGGACAGACACTCTAACTTTCTATGATTTGAACCTCTCCTGTGAGTCCAGATTTAGATTCCGAGGCTTCACTTCAGGTTTACTGTATCCCTTGGACCTTCTTATTGACGATAAAACACAGAAATTGCATCCGAATTTAATACAAAAGGCACAATGCCGGCTTAAGTACAAGAGGACTGACACACTAACTTTCTATGATTTGAACCTCTCCTGTGATTCCAGTTTTAGATTCCGATGCTTCACTTTAGGTTTACTCTATCCCTTGGACCTTCTTATTGACGATGAAACACAGAAATTGCATCCGAATTTAATACAAAAGGTACAATGCCGACTTAAGTACAAGACGACAGACACTCTAACTTTCTCTGATTTGAACCTCTCCTGTGAGTCCAGTTTTAGGTTTCGATGCTTCTCTTCAGGTTTACTGTATCCCTTGGACTTTCTTATTGACGATGAAACACAGATATTGCATCCGATTTTAATACAAAAGGCACAATGATGACTTAAGTACAAGAGGACTGACACTCTATCTTTCTATGATTTGAACCACTCCTGTCAGTCCCGTTTTAGATTCCGATGCTTCACTTCGGGTTTACTGTATCCCTTGGACCTTCTTATAAACGATGAAACGCAGAAATTACATCCGAATTTAATACAAAAGGCTCAATGCCGACTTAAGTACCAAAGGACTGACACTCTAACTTTCTATGATATGAACCTTTCCTGTGAGACCAGTTTCAGATTCCGATGCTTCACTTCAGGTTTACTGTATCCCTTGGACCTTCTTATTGACGATGAAACACAGAAATTGCATCCGAATTTAATACAAAAGGCACAATGCCGACTTAAGTACAAGAGCACTGACACTATAACTTTCTATAATTTGAACCTCTCCTGTGAGTCCAGTTTTAGATTCCGATGCTTCACTTCAGGTTTACTGTATCCCTTGGACCTTGTTATTGACGATGAAACACAGAAATTGCATCCGAATTTAATACATAAGGCACAATGCCGACATAAGTACAAGAGGACTGACACTCTAACTTACTCTGATTTGAACCACTACTGTGAGTACAGTTTTAGATTCTGATGCTTCACTTCAGGTTTACTGTATCCCTTGGACCTTCTTATTGACGATGAAGCACAGAAATTGCATCCGATTTTAATACAAAAGGCACAATGCCCACTTAAGTGCAAGAGGACAGACACTCTAATTTTCTGTGATTTCAACCTCTCCTGTGAGACCAGTTTTTGCTGCCGAGGCTTCACTTCAGGTTTACTGTTTCCGTTGGACCTTCTTATTGACGATGAAACACAGAAATAGCATCCATAATTAACACAAAAGGCACTATGCCGACTTAAGTACAAGAGGACCGACACTCTAACTTCCTATGATTTGAACCTCTCCTGTGAGCCCTGTTTTAGATTCCGATGCTTCACTTCAGGTTTACTGTATCACTTGGACCTTCTTATTGACGATGAAACACAGAAATTGCATCCGAAATTAATACAAAAGGCACAATGCCGACTTAAGTACAATAGGACAGACAATCTAACTTCCTATGATTTGAACCACTCCTGTGAGTCCCGTTTCAGATTCCGATGCTTCACTTCAGGTTTACTGTATCCCTTGGACCCTCTTATAAACGATGAAACGCAGAAATTACATCCGAATTTAATACAAAAGGCTCAATGCCGACTTAAGTACAAAAGGACTGACACTCTAACTTTCTATGATATGAACCTCTCCTGTGAGACCAGTTTCAGATTCCGATGCTTCACTTCAGGTTTACTGTATCCCTTGGACCTTGTTATTGACGATGAAACACAGATATTGCATCCGAATTTAATACAAAAGGCACAATGCGGACTTAAGTACAAGAGCACTGACACTATAACTTTCTATAATTTGAACCTCTCCTGTGAGTCCAGTTTTAGATTCCGATGCTTCACTTCAGGTTTACTGTATCCCTTGAACCTTCTTATTGACTATGAAACACAGAAATTGCATCCTAATTTAATACATAAGGCACAATGCCGACTTAAGTACAAGAGGACTGACACTCTTACTCTGATTTGAACCTCTCCTGTGAGTTCAGTTTTAGATTCTGATGCTTCACTTCAGGTTTACTGTATCCCTTGGACCTTCTTATTGACGATGAAGCACAGAAATTGCATCCGATTTTAATACAAAAGGCACAATGCCCACTTAAGTACAAGAGGACAGATACTCAAACTTTCTATGATTTGAACCTTTCCTGTGAGGCCAGTTTTTAGATTCCGATGCTTCACTTCAGGTTTACTGTATCCCCTGGACCTTCTTTTTGACGATGAAACACAGAAATGGCATCCGAATTTAATACAAAAACCACAATGCCGACTTAAGTAGAAGAGGACTGACATTTTAACTTTCTATGATTTGAACCACTCCTGTGAGTCCCGTTTTAGATTCCGATGCTTCACTTCAGGTTTACTGTATCCCTTGGACCTTCTTATTGACGATGAAGCCCAGAAATTGCATCCGATTTTAATACAAAAGGCACAATGCCGACTTAAGTACAAGAGGACTGACACTCTAACTTTCTCTGATTTGAACCTCTCCTGTGAGTCTAGTTTTTGTTGCCGAGGCTTCACTTCATGTTTACTGTATCCATTGGACTTTCTTATTGACGATGAAATACAGAAATTGCATCCGAAATTAATACAAAAGGCACAATGCCGACTTAAGTACAAGAGGACAGACACTCTAACTTTCTATGATTTGAACCTCTCCTGTGAGTCCAGATTTAGATTCCGAGGCTTCACTTCAGGTTTACTGTATCCCTTGGACCTTCTTATTGACGATAAAACACAGAAATTGCATCCGATTTTAATACAAAAGGCACAATGCCGGCTTAAGTACAAGAGGACTGACATACTAACTTTCTATGATTTGAACCTCTCCTGTGATTCCAGTTTTAGATTCCGATGCTTCACTTTAGGTTTACTCTATCCCTTGGACCATTTATTGACGATGAAACACAGAAATTGCATCCGAATTTAATACAAAAGGCACAATGCCGACTTAAGTACAAGACGACTGACACTCTAACTTTCTCTGATTTGAACCTCTCCTGTGGGTCCAGTTTTAGGTTTCGATGCTTCACTTCAGGTTTACTGTATCCCTTGGACTTTCTTATTGACGATGAAACACAGAAATTGCATCCGATTTTATTACAAAAGGCACAATGATGACTTAAGTACAAGTGGACTGACACTCTATCTTTCTATGATTTGAACCACTCCTGTGAGTCCCGTTTTAGATTCCGATTCTTCACTTCAGGTTTACAGTATCCCTTGGACCTTCTTATAAACGATGAAACGCAGAAATTACATCCGAATTTAATACAAAAGGCTCAATGCCGACTTAATTACAAAAGGACTGACACTCTAACTTTCTATGATATGAACCTCTCCTGTGAGACCAGTTTCAGATTCCGATGCTTCACTTCGGGTTTACTGTATCCCTTGGACCTTCTTATAAACGATGAAACGCAGAAATTACATCCGAATTTAATACAAAAGGCTCAATGCCGACTTAAGTACCAAAGGACTGACACTCTAACTTTCTATGATATGAACCTTTCCTGTGAGACCAGTTTCAGATTCCGATGCTTCACTTCAGGTTTACTGTATCCCTTGGACCTTCTTATTGACGATGAAACACAGAAATTGCATCCGAATTTAATACAAAAGGCACAATGCCGACTTAAGTACAAGAGCACTGACACTATAACTTTCTATAATTTGAACCTCTCCTGTGAGTCCAGTTTTAGATTCCGATGCTTCACTTCAGGTTTACTGTATCCCTTGGACCTTGTTATTGACGATGAAACACAGAAATTGCATCCGAATTTAATACATAAGGCACAATGCCGACATAAGTACAAGAGGACTGACACTCTAACTTACTCTGATTTGAACCACTACTGTGAGTACAGTTTTAGATTCTGATGCTTCACTTCAGGTTTACTGTATCCCTTGGACCTTCTTATTGACGATGAAGCACAGAAATTGCATCCGATTTTAATACAAAAGGCACAATGCCCACTTAAGTGCAAGAGGACAGACACTCTAATTTTCTGTGATTTCAACCTCTCCTGTGAGACCAGTTTTTGCTGCCGAGGCTTCACTTCAGGTTTACTGTTTCCGTTGGACCTTCTTATTGACGATGAAACACAGAAATAGCATCCATAATTAACACAAAAGGCACTATGCCGACTTAAGTACAAGAGGACCGACACTCTAACTTCCTATGATTTGAACCTCTCCTGTGAGCCCTGTTTTAGATTCCGATGCTTCACTTCAGGTTTACTGTATCACTTGGACCTTCTTATTGACGATGAAACACAGAAATTGCATCCGAAATTAATACAAAAGGCACAATGCCGACTTAAGTACAAGAGGACAGACAATCTAACTTCCTATGATTTGAACCACTCCTGTGAGTCCCGTTTCAGATTCCGATGCTTCACTTCAGGTTTACTGTATCCCTTGGACCCTCTTATAAACGATGAAACGCAGAAATTACATCCGAATTTAATACAAAAGGCTCAATGCCGACTTAAGTACAAAAGGACTGACACTCTAACTTTCTATGATATGAACCTCTCCTGTGAGACCAGTTTCAGATTCCGATGCTTCACTTCAGGTTTACTGTATCCCTTGGACCTTGTTATTGACGATGAAACACAGATATTGCATCCGAATTTAATACAAAAGGCACAATGCGGACTTAAGTACAAGAGCACTGACACTATAACTTTCTATAATTTGAACCTCTCCTGTGAGTCCAGTTTTAGATTCCGATGCTTCACTTCAGGTTTACTGTATCCCTTGAACCTTCTTATTGACTATGAAACACAGAAATTGCATCCTAATTTAATACATAAGGCACAATGCCGACTTAAGTACAAGAGGACTGACACTCTTACTCTGATTTGAACCTCTCCTGTGAGTTCAGTTTTAGATTCTGATGCTTCACTTCAGGTTTACTGTATCCCTTGGACCTTCTTATTGACGATGAAGCACAGAAATTGCATCCGATTTTAATACAAAAGGCACAATGCCCACTTAAGTACAAGAGGACAGATACTCAAACTTTCTATGATTTGAACCTTTCCTGTGAGGCCAGTTTTTAGATTCCGATGCTTCACTTCAGGTTTACTGTATCCCCTGGACCTTCTTTTTGACGATGAAACACAGAAATGGCATCCGAATTTAATACAAAAACCACAATGCCGACTTAAGTAGAAGAGGACTGACATTTTAACTTTCTATGATTTGAACCACTCCTGTGAGTCCCGTTTTAGATTCCGATGCTTCACTTCAGGTTTACTGTATCCCTTGGACCTTCTTATTGACGATGAAGCCCAGAAATTGCATCCGATTTTAATACAAAAGGCACAATGCCGACTTAAGTACAAGAGGACTGACACTCTAACTTTCTCTGATTTGAACCTCTCCTGTGAGTCTAGTTTTTGTTGCCGAGGCTTCACTTCATGTTTACTGTATCCATTGGACTTTCTTATTGACGATGAAATACAGAAATTGCATCCGAAATTAATACAAAAGGCACAATGCCGACTTAAGTACAAGAGGACAGACACTCTAACTTTCTATGATTTGAACCTCTCCTGTGAGTCCAGATTTAGATTCCGAGGCTTCACTTCAGGTTTACTGTATCCCTTGGACCTTCTTATTGACGATAAAACACAGAAATTGCATCCGATTTTAATACAAAAGGCACAATGCCGGCTTAAGTACAAGAGGACTGACATACTAACTTTCTATGATTTGAACCTCTCCTGTGATTCCAGTTTTAGATTCCGATGCTTCACTTTAGGTTTACTCTATCCCTTGGACCATTTATTGACGATGAAACACAGAAATTGCATCCGAATTTAATACAAAAGGCACAATGCCGACTTAAGTACAAGACGACTGACACTCTAACTTTCTCTGATTTGAACCTCTCCTGTGGGTCCACTTTTAGGTTTCGATGCTTCACTTCAGGTTTACTGTATCCCTTGGACTTTCTTATTGACGATGAAACACAGAAATTGCATCCGATTTTATTACAAAAGGCACAATGATGACTTAAGTACAAGTGGACTGACACTCTATCTTTCTATGATTTGAACCACTCCTGTGAGTCCCGTTTTAGATTCCGATTCTTCACTTCAGGTTTACAGTATCCCTTGGACCTTCTTATAAACGATGAAACGCAGAAATTACATCCGAATTTAATACAAAAGGCTCAATGCCGACTTAATTACAAAAGGACTGACACTCTAACTTTCTATGATATGAACCTCTCCTGTGAGACCAGTTTCAGATTCCGATGCTTCACTTCAGGTTTACTGTATCCCTTGGACCTTCTTATTGACGATGAAACACAGAAATTGCATCCGAATTTAATACAAAAGGCACAATGCCGACTTAAGTACAAGAGCACTGACACTATAACTTTCTCTAATTTGAACCTCTCCTGTGAGTCCAGTTTTAGGTTTCGATGCTTCACTTCAGGTTTACTGTATCCCTTGGACTTTCTTATTGACGATGAAACACAGAAATTGCATCCGATTTTAATACAAAAGGCACAATGATGACTTAAGTACAAGAGGACTGACACTCTATCTTTCTATGATTTGAACCACTCCTGTGAGTCCCGTTTTAGATTCCGATGCTTCACATCAGGTTTACTGTATCACTTGGACCTTCTTATAAACGATGAAACGCAGAAATTACATCCGAATTTAATACAAAAGGCCCAATGCCGACTTAAGTACAAAAGGACTGACACTCTAACTTTCTATGATATGAACCTCTCCTGTGAGACCAGTTTCAGATTCCGATGCTTCACTTCAGGTTTACTGTATCCCTTGGACCTTCTTATTGACGATGAAACACAGAAATTGCATCCGAATTTAATACAAAAGGCACAATGCCGACTTAATTACAAGAGCACTGACACTATAACTTTCTATAATTTGAACCTCTCCTGTGAGTCCAGTTTTAGATTCCTATGCTTCACTTCAGGTTTACTGTATCCCTTGGACCTTCTTATTGACGATGAAACACAGAAATTGCATCCGAATTTAATACATAAGGCACAATGCCGACATAAGTACAAGAGGACTGACACTCTAACTTACTCTGATTTGAACCTCTACTGTGAGTTCAGTTTTAGATTCTGATGCTTCACTTCAGGTTTACTGTATCCCTTGGACCTTCTTATTGACGATGAAGCCCAGAAATTGCATCCGATTTTAATACAAAAGGCACAATGCCCACTTAAGTACAAGAGGACTGACACTCTAGTTTTCTGTGATTTCAACCTCTCCTGTGAGACCAGTTTTTGTTGCCGAGGCTTCACTTCAGGTTTACTGTTTCCCTTGGACCTTCTTATTGACGATGAAACACAGAAATTGCATCCGAAATTAATACAAAAGGCACAATGCCGACTTAAGTACAAGAGGACAGACACTCTAACTTTCTATGATTTGAACCACGCCTGTTAGGCCAGTTATTAGATTCCGATGCTTCACTTCAGGTTTACTGTATCCCTTGGACCTTCTCTTTGACGATGAAACACAGAAATTGCATCCGAATTTAATACAAAAACCACAATGCCGACTTAAGTACAAGAGGACTGACATTTTAACTTTCTATGATTTGAACCACTCCTGTGAGTCCCGTTTTAGATTCCGATGCTTCACTTCAGGTTTACTGTATCCCTTGGACCTTCTTATTGACGATGAAGCCCAGAAATTGCATCCGATTTTAATACAAAAGGCACAATGCCGACTTAAGTACAAGAGGACTGACACTCTAACTTTCTCTGATTTGAACCTCTCCTGTGAGTCTAGTTTTTGTTGCCGAGGCTTCACTTCACGTTTACTGTATCCATTGGACCTTCTTATTGACGATGAAATACAGAAATTGCATCCGTAATTAATACAAAAGGCACAATGCCGACTTAAGTACAAGAGGACAGACTCTCTAACTTTCTATGATTTGAACCTCTCCTGTGAGTCCAGATTTAGATTCCGAGGCTTCACTTCAGGTTTACTGTATCCCTTGGACCTTCTTATTGACGATAAAACACAGAAATTGCATCCGAATTTAATACAAAAGGCACAATGCCGGCTTAAGTACAAGAGGACTGACACACTAACTTTCTATGATTTGAACCTCTCCTGTGATTCCAGTTTTAGATTCCGATGCTTCACTTTAGGTTTACTCTATCCCTTGGACCTTCTTATTGACGATGAAACACAGAAATTGCATCCGAATTTAATACAAAAGGTACAATGCCGACTTAAGTACAAGACGACAGACACTCTAACTTTCTCTGATTTGAACCTCTCCTGTGAGTCCAGTTTTAGGTTTCGATGCTTCTCTTCAGGTTTACTGTATCCCTTGGACTTTCTTATTGACGATGAAACACAGATATTGCATCCGATTTTAATACAAAAGGCACAATGATGACTTAAGTACAAGAGGACTGACACTCTATCTTTCTATGATTTGAACCACTCCTGTCAGTCCCGTTTTAGATTCCGATGCTTCACTTCGGGTTTACTGTATCCCTTGGACCTTCTTATAAACGATGAAACGCAGAAATTACATCCGAATTTAATACAAAAGGCTCAATGCCGACTTAAGTACCAAAGGACTGACACTCTAACTTTCTATGATATGAACCTTTCCTGTGAGACCAGTTTCAGATTCCGATGCTTCACTTCAGGTTTACTGTATCCCTTGGACCTTCTTATTGACGATGAAACACAGAAATTGCATCCGAATTTAATACAAAAGGCACAATGCCGACTTAAGTACAAGAGCACTGACACTATAACTTTCTATAATTTGAACCTCTCCTGTGAGTCCAGTTTTAGATTCCGATGCTTCACTTCAGGTTTACTGTATCCCTTGGACCTTGTTATTGACGATGAAACACAGAAATTGCATCCGAATTTAATACATAAGGCACAATGCCGACATAAGTACAAGAGGACTGACACTCTAACTTACTCTGATTTGAACCACTACTGTGAGTACAGTTTTAGATTCTGATGCTTCACTTCAGGTTTACTGTATCCCTTGGACCTTCTTATTGACGATGAAGCACAGAAATTGCATCCGATTTTAATACAAAAGGCACAATGCCCACTTAAGTGCAAGAGGACAGACACTCTAATTTTCTGTGATTTCAACCTCTCCTGTGAGACCAGTTTTTGCTGCCGAGGCTTCACTTCAGGTTTACTGTTTCCGTTGGACCTTCTTATTGACGATGAAACACAGAAATAGCATCCATAATTAACACAAAAGGCACTATGCCGACTTAAGTACAAGAGGACCGACACTCTAACTTCCTATGATTTGAACCTCTCCTGTGAGCCCTGTTTTAGATTCCGATGCTTCACTTCAGGTTTACTGTATCACTTGGACCTTCTTATTGACGATGAAACACAGAAATTGCATCCGAAATTAATACAAAAGGCACAATGCCGACTTAAGTACAAGAGGACAGACAATCTAACTTCCTATGATTTGAACCACTCCTGTGAGTCCCGTTTCAGATTCCGATGCTTCACTTCAGGTTTACTGTATCCCTTGGACCCTCTTATAAACGATGAAACGCAGAAATTACATCCGAATTTAATACAAAAGGCTCAATGCCGACTTAAGTACAAAAGGACTGACACTCTAACTTTCTATGATATGAACCTCTCCTGTGAGACCAGTTTCAGATTCCGATGCTTCACTTCAGGTTTACTGTATCCCTTGGACCTTGTTATTGACGATGAAACACAGATATTGCATCCGAATTTAATACAAAAGGCACAATGCGGACTTAAGTACAAGAGCACTGACACTATAACTTTCTATAATTTGAACCTCTCCTGTGAGTCCAGTTTTAGATTCCGATGCTTCACTTCAGGTTTACTGTATCCCTTGAACCTTCTTATTGACTATGAAACACAGAAATTGCATCCTAATTTAATACATAAGGCACAATGCCGACTTAAGTACAAGAGGACTGACACTCTTACTCTGATTTGAACCTCTCCTGTGAGTTCAGTTTTAGATTCTGATGCTTCACTTCAGGTTTACTGTATCCCTTGGACCTTCTTATTGACGATGAAGCACAGAAATTGCATCCGATTTTAATACAAAAGGCACAATGCCCACTTAAGTACAAGAGGACAGATACTCAAACTTTCTATGATTTGAACCTTTCCTGTGAGGCCAGTTTTTAGATTCCGATGCTTCACTTCAGGTTTACTGTATCCCCTGGACCTTCTTTTTGACGATGAAACACAGAAATGGCATCCGAATTTAATACAAAAACCACAATGCCGACTTAAGTAGAAGAGGACTGACATTTTAACTTTCTATGATTTGAACCACTCCTGTGAGTCCCGTTTTAGATTCCGATGCTTCACTTCAGGTTTACTGTATCCCTTGGACCTTCTTATTGACGATGAAGCCCAGAAATTGCATCCGATTTTAATACAAAAGGCACAATGCCGACTTAAGTACAAGAGGACTGACACTCTAACTTTCTCTGATTTGAACCTCTCCTGTGAGTCTAGTTTTTGTTGCCGAGGCTTCACTTCATGTTTACTGTATCCATTGGACTTTCTTATTGACGATGAAATACAGAAATTGCATCCGAAATTAATACAAAAGGCACAATGCCGACTTAAGTACAAGAGGACAGACACTCTAACTTTCTATGATTTGAACCTCTCCTGTGAGTCCAGATTTAGATTCCGAGGCTTCACTTCAGGTTTACTGTATCCCTTGGACCTTCTTATTGACGATAAAACACAGAAATTGCATCCGATTTTAATACAAAAGGCACAATGCCGGCTTAAGTACAAGAGGACTGACATACTAACTTTCTATGATTTGAACCTCTCCTGTGATTCCAGTTTTAGATTCCGATGCTTCACTTTAGGTTTACTCTATCCCTTGGACCATTTATTGACGATGAAACACAGAAATTGCATCCGAATTTAATACAAAAGGCACAATGCCGACTTAAGTACAAGACGACTGACACTCTAACTTTCTCTGATTTGAACCTCTCCTGTGGGTCCAGTTTTAGGTTTCGATGCTTCACTTCAGGTTTACTGTATCCCTTGGACTTTCTTATTGACGATGAAACACAGAAATTGCATCCGATTTTATTACAAAAGGCACAATGATGACTTAAGTACAAGTGGACTGACACTCTATCTTTCTATGATTTGAACCACTCCTGTGAGTCCCGTTTTAGATTCCGATTCTTCACTTCAGGTTTACAGTATCCCTTGGACCTTCTTATAAACGATGAAACGCAGAAATTACATCCGAATTTAATACAAAAGGCACAATGCCGACTTAAGTACAAGAGCACTGACACTATAACTTTCTATAATTTGAACCTCTCCTGTGAGTCCAGTTTTAGATTCCGATGCTTCACTTCAGGTTTACTGTATCCCTTGGACCTTGTTATTGACGATGAAACACAGAAATTGCATCCGAATTTAATACATAAGGCACAATGCCGACATAAGTACAAGAGGACTGACACTCTAACTTACTCTGATTTGAACCACTACTGTGAGTACAGTTTTAGATTCTGATGCTTCACTTCAGGTTTACTGTATCCCTTGGACCTTCTTATTGACGATGAAGCACAGAAATTGCATCCGATTTTAATACAAAAGGCACAATGCCCACTTAAGTGCAAGAGGACAGACACTCTAATTTTCTGTGATTTCAACCTCTCCTGTGAGACCAGTTTTTGCTGCCGAGGCTTCACTTCAGGTTTACTGTTTCCGTTGGACCTTCTTATTGACGATGAAACACAGAAATAGCATCCATAATTAACACAAAAGGCACTATGCCGACTTAAGTACAAGAGGACCGACACTCTAACTTCCTATGATTTGAACCTCTCCTGTGAGCCCTGTTTTAGATTCCGATGCTTCACTTCAGGTTTACTGTATCACTTGGACCTTCTTATTGACGATGAAACACAGAAATTGCATCCGAAATTAATACAAAAGGCACAATGCCGACTTAAGTACAAGAGGACAGACAATCTAACTTCCTATGATTTGAACCACTCCTGTGAGTCCCGTTTCAGATTCCGATGCTTCACTTCAGGTTTACTGTATCCCTTGGACCCTCTTATAAACGATGAAACGCAGAAATTACATCCGAATTTAATACAAAAGGCTCAATGCCGACTTAAGTACAAAAGGACTGACACTCTAACTTTCTATGATATGAACCTCTCCTGTGAGACCAGTTTCAGATTCCGATGCTTCACTTCAGGTTTACTGTATCCCTTGGACCTTGTTATTGACGATGAAACACAGATATTGCATCCGAATTTAATACAAAAGGCACAATGCGGACTTAAGTACAAGAGCACTGACACTATAACTTTCTATAATTTGAACCTCTCCTGTGAGTCCAGTTTTAGATTCCGATGCTTCACTTCAGGTTTACTGTATCCCTTGAACCTTCTTATTGACTATGAAACACAGAAATTGCATCCTAATTTAATACATAAGGCACAATGCCGACTTAAGTACAAGAGGACTGACACTCTTACTCTGATTTGAACCTCTCCTGTGAGTTCAGTTTTAGATTCTGATGCTTCACTTCAGGTTTACTGTATCCCTTGGACCTTCTTATTGACGATGAAGCACAGAAATTGCATCCGATTTTAATACAAAAGGCACAATGCCCACTTAAGTACAAGAGGACAGATACTCAAACTTTCTATGATTTGAACCTTTCCTGTGAGGCCAGTTTTTAGATTCCGATGCTTCACTTCAGGTTTACTGTATCCCCTGGACCTTCTTTTTGACGATGAAACACAGAAATGGCATCCGAATTTAATACAAAAACCACAATGCCGACTTAAGTAGAAGAGGACTGACATTTTAACTTTCTATGATTTGAACCACTCCTGTGAGTCCCGTTTTAGATTCCGATGCTTCACTTCAGGTTTACTGTATCCCTTGGACCTTCTTATTGACGATGAAGCCCAGAAATTGCATCCGATTTTAATACAAAAGGCACAATGCCGACTTAAGTACAAGAGGACTGACACTCTAACTTTCTCTGATTTGAACCTCTCCTGTGAGTCTAGTTTTTGTTGCCGAGGCTTCACTTCATGTTTACTGTATCCATTGGACTTTCTTATTGACGATGAAATACAGAAATTGCATCCGAAATTAATACAAAAGGCACAATGCCGACTTAAGTACAAGAGGACAGACACTCTAACTTTCTATGATTTGAACCTCTCCTGTGAGTCCAGATTTAGATTCCGAGGCTTCACTTCAGGTTTACTGTATCCCTTGGACCTTCTTATTGACGATAAAACACAGAAATTGCATCCGATTTTAATACAAAAGGCACAATGCCGGCTTAAGTACAAGAGGACTGACATACTAACTTTCTATGATTTGAACCTCTCCTGTGATTCCAGTTTTAGATTCCGATGCTTCACTTTAGGTTTACTCTATCCCTTGGACCATTTATTGACGATGAAACACAGAAATTGCATCCGAATTTAATACAAAAGGCACAATGCCGACTTAAGTACAAGACGACTGACACTCTAACTTTCTCTGATTTGAACCTCTCCTGTGGGTCCAGTTTTAGGTTTCGATGCTTCTCTTCAGGTTTACTGTATCCCTTGGACTTTCTTATTGACGATGAAACACAGATATTGCATCCGATTTTAATACAAAAGGCACAATGATGACTTAAGTACAAGAGGACTGACACTCTATCTTTCTATGATTTGAACCACTCCTGTCAGTCCCGTTTTAGATTCCGATGCTTCACTTCGGGTTTACTGTATCCCTTGGACCTTCTTATAAACGATGAAACGCAGAAATTACATCCGAATTTAATACAAAAGGCTCAATGCCGACTTAAGTACCAAAGGACTGACACTCTAACTTTCTATGATATGAACCTTTCCTGTGAGACCAGTTTCAGATTCCGATGCTTCACTTCAGGTTTACTGTATCCCTTGGACCTTCTTATTGACGATGAAACACAGAAATTGCATCCGAATTTAATACAAAAGGCACAATGCCGACTTAAGTACAAGAGCACTGACACTATAACTTTCTATAATTTGAACCTCTCCTGTGAGTCCAGTTTTAGATTCCGATGCTTCACTTCAGGTTTACTGTATCCCTTGGACCTTGTTATTGACGATGAAACACAGAAATTGCATCCGAATTTAATACATAAGGCACAATGCCGACATAAGTACAAGAGGACTGACACTCTAACTTACTCTGATTTGAACCACTACTGTGAGTACAGTTTTAGATTCTGATGCTTCACTTCAGGTTTACTGTATCCCTTGGACCTTCTTATTGACGATGAAGCACAGAAATTGCATCCGATTTTAATACAAAAGGCACAATGCCCACTTAAGTGCAAGAGGACAGACACTCTAATTTTCTGTGATTTCAACCTCTCCTGTGAGACCAGTTTTTGCTGCCGAGGCTTCACTTCAGGTTTACTGTTTCCGTTGGACCTTCTTATTGACGATGAAACACAGAAATAGCATCCATAATTAACACAAAAGGCACTATGCCGACTTAAGTACAAGAGGACCGACACTCTAACTTCCTATGATTTGAACCTCTCCTGTGAGCCCTGTTTTAGATTCCGATGCTTCACTTCAGGTTTACTGTATCACTTGGACCTTCTTATTGACGATGAAACACAGAAATTGCATCCGAAATTAATACAAAAGGCACAATGCCGACTTAAGTACAAGAGGACAGACAATCTAACTTCCTATGATTTGAACCACTCCTGTGAGTCCCGTTTCAGATTCCGATGCTTCACTTCAGGTTTACTGTATCCCTTGGACCCTCTTATAAACGATGAAACGCAGAAATTACATCCGAATTTAATACAAACGGCTCAATGCCGACTTAAGTACAAAAGGACTGACACTCTAACTTTCTATGATATGAACCTCTCCTGTGAGACCAGTTTCAGATTCCGATGCTTCACTTCAGGTTTACTGTATCCCTTGGACCTTGTTATTGACGATGAAACACAGATATTGCATCCGAATTTAATACAAAAGGCACAATGCGGACTTAAGTACAAGAGCACTGACACTATAACTTTCTATAATTTGAACCTCTCCTGTGAGTCCAGTTTTAGATTCCGATGCTTCACTTCAGGTTTACTGTATCCCTTGAACCTTCTTATTGACTATGAAACACAGAAATTGCATCCTAATTTAATACATAAGGCACAATGCCGACTTAAGTACAAGAGGACTGACACTCTTACTCTGATTTGAACCTCTCCTGTGAGTTCAGTTTTAGATTCTGATGCTTCACTTCAGGTTTACTGTATCCCTTGGACCTTCTTATTGACGATGAAGCACAGAAATTGCATCCGATTTTAATACAAAAGGCACAATGCCCACTTAAGTACAAGAGGACAGATACTCAAACTTTCTATGATTTGAACCTTTCCTGTGAGGCCAGTTTTTAGATTCCGATGCTTCACTTCAGGTTTACTGTATCCCCTGGACCTTCTTTTTGACGATGAAACACAGAAATGGCATCCGAATTTAATACAAAAACCACAATGACGACTTAAGTAGAAGAGGACTGACATTTTAACTTTCTATGATTTGAACCACTCCTGTGAGTCCCGTTTTAGATTCCGATGCTTCACTTCAGGTTTACTGTATCCCTTGGACCTTCTTATTGACGATGAAGCCCAGAAATTGCATCCGATTTTAATACAAAAGGCACAATGCCGACTTAAGTACAAGAGGACTGACACTCTAACTTTCTCTGATTTGAACCTCTCCTGTGAGTCTAGTTTTTGTTGCCGAGGCTTCACTTCATGTTTACTGTATCCATTGGACTTTCTTATTGACGATGAAATACAGAAATTGCATCCGAAATTAATACAAAAGGCACAATGCCGACTTAAGTACAAGAGGACAGACACTCTAACTTTCTATGATTTGAACCTCTCCTGTGAGTCCAGATTTAGATTCCGAGGCTTCACTTCAGGTTTACTGTATCCCTTGGACCTTCTTATTGACGATAAAACACAGAAATTGCATCCGATTTTAATACAAAAGGCACAATGCCGGCTTAAGTACAAGAGGACTGACATACTAACTTTCTATGATTTGAACCTCTCCTGTGATTCCAGTTTTAGATTCCGATGCTTCACTTTAGGTTTACTCTATCCCTTGGACCATTTATTGACGATGAAACACAGAAATTGCATCCGAATTTAATACAAAAGGCACAATGCCGACTTAAGTACAAGACGACTGACACTCTAACTTTCTCTGATTTGAACCTCTCCTGTGGGTCCAGTTTTAGGTTTCGATGCTTCACTTCAGGTTTACTGTATCCCTTGGACTTTCTTATTGACGATGAAACACAGAAATTGCATCCGATTTTATTACAAAAGGCACAATGATGACTTAAGTACAAGTGGACTGACACTCTATCTTTCTATGATTTGAACCACTCCTGTGAGTCCCGTTTTAGATTCCGATTCTTCACTTCAGGTTTACAGTATCCCTTGGACCTTCTTATAAACGATGAAACGCAGAAATTACATCCGAATTTAATACAAAAGGCACAATGCCGACTTAAGTACAAGAGCACTGACACTATAACTTTCTATAATTTGAACCTCTCCTGTGAGTCCAGTTTTAGATTCCGATGCTTCACTTCAGGTTTACTGTATCCCTTGGACCTTGTTATTGACGATGAAACACAGAAATTGCATCCGAATTTAATACATAAGGCACAATGCCGACATAAGTACAAGAGGACTGACACTCTAACTTACTCTGATTTGAACCACTACTGTGAGTACAGTTTTAGATTCTGATGCTTCACTTCAGGTTTACTGTATCCCTTGGACCTTCTTATTGACGATGAAGCACAGAAATTGCATCCGATTTTAATACAAAAGGCACAATGCCCACTTAAGTGCAAGAGGACAGACACTCTAATTTTCTGTGATTTCAACCTCTCCTGTGAGACCAGTTTTTGCTGCCGAGGCTTCACTTCAGGTTTACTGTTTCCGTTGGACCTTCTTATTGACGATGAAACACAGAAATAGCATCCATAATTAACACAAAAGGCACTATGCCGACTTAAGTACAAGAGGACCGACACTCTAACTTCCTATGATTTGAACCTCTCCTGTGAGCCCTGTTTTAGATTCCGATGCTTCACTTCAGGTTTACTGTATCACTTGGACCTTCTTATTGACGATGAAACACAGAAATTGCATCCGAAATTAATACAAAAGGCACAATGCCGACTTAAGTACAAGAGGACAGACAATCTAACTTCCTATGATTTGAACCACTCCTGTGAGTCCCGTTTCAGATTCCGATGCTTCACTTCAGGTTTACTGTATCCCTTGGACCCTCTTATAAACGATGAAACGCAGAAATTACATCCGAATTTAATACAAAAGGCTCAATGCCGACTTAAGTACAAAAGGACTGACACTCTAACTTTCTATGATATGAACCTCTCCTGTGAGACCAGTTTCAGATTCCGATGCTTCACTTCAGGTTTACTGTATCCCTTGGACCTTGTTATTGACGATGAAACACAGATATTGCATCCGAATTTAATACAAAAGGCACAATGCGGACTTAAGTACAAGAGCACTGACACTATAACTTTCTATAATTTGAACCTCTCCTGTGAGTCCAGTTTTAGATTCCGATGCTTCACTTCAGGTTTACTGTATCCCTTGAACCTTCTTATTGACTATGAAACACAGAAATTGCATCCTAATTTAATACATAAGGCACAATGCCGACTTAAGTACAAGAGGACTGACACTCTTACTCTGATTTGAACCTCTCCTGTGAGTTCAGTTTTAGATTCTGATGCTTCACTTCAGGTTTACTGTATCCCTTGGACCTTCTTATTGACGATGAAGCACAGAAATTGCATCCGATTTTAATACAAAAGGCACAATGCCCACTTAAGTACAAGAGGACAGATACTCAAACTTTCTATGATTTGAACCTTTCCTGTGAGGCCAGTTTTTAGATTCCGATGCTTCACTTCAGGTTTACTGTATCCCCTGGACCTTCTTTTTGACGATGAAACACAGAAATGGCATCCGAATTTAATACAAAAACCACAATGCCGACTTAAGTAGAAGAGGACTGACATTTTAACTTTCTATGATTTGAACCACTCCTGTGAGTCCCGTTTTAGATTCCGATGCTTCACTTCAGTTTTACTGTATCCCTTGGACCTTCTTATTGACGATGAAGCCCAGAAATTGCATCCGATTTTAATACAAAAGGCACAATGCCGACTTAAGTACAAGAGGACTGACACTCTAACTTTCTCTGATTTGAACCTCTCCTGTGAGTCTAGTTTTTGTTGCCGAGGCTTCACTTCATGTTTACTGTATCCATTGGACTTTCTTATTGACGATGAAATACAGAAATTGCATCCGAAATTAATACAAAAGGCACAATGCCGACTTAAGTACAAGAGGACAGACACTCTAACTTTCTATGATTTGAACCTCTCCTGTGAGTCCAGATTTAGATTCCGAGGCTTCACTTCAGGTTTACTGTATCCCTTGGACCTTCTTATTGACGATAAAACACAGAAATTGCATCCGATTTTAATACAAAAGGCACAATGCCGGCTTAAGTACAAGAGGACTGACATACTAACTTTCTATGATTTGAACCTCTCCTGTGATTCAAGTTTTAGATTCCGATGCTTCACTTTAGGTTTACTCTATCCCTTGGACCATTTATTGACGATGAAACACAGAAATTGCATCCGAATTTAATACAAAAGGCACAATGCCGACTTAAGTACAAGACGACTGACACTCTAACTTTCTCTGATTTGAACCTCTCCTGTGGGTCCAGTTTTAGGTTTCGATGCTTCACTTCAGGTTTACTGTATCCCTTGGACTTTCTTATTGACGATGAAACACAGAAATTGCATCCGATTTTATTACAAAAGGCACAATGATGACTTAAGTACAAGTGGACTGACACTCTATCTTTCTATGATTTGAACCACTCCTGTGAGTCCCGTTTTAGATTCCGATTCTTCACTTCAGGTTTACAGTATCCCTTGGACCTTCTTATAAACGATGAAACGCAGAAATTACATCCGAATTTAATACAAAAGGCTCAATGCCGACTTAATTACAAAAGGACTGACACTCTAACTTTCTATGATATGAACCTCTCCTGTGAGACCAGTTTCAGATTCCGATGCTTCACTTCAGGTTTACTGTATCCCTTGGACCTTCTTATTGACGATGAAACACAGAAATTGCATCCGAATTTAATACAAAAGGCACAATGCCGACTTAAGTACAAGAGCACTGACACTATAACTTTCTATAATTTTAACCTCTCCTGTGAGTCCAGTTTTAGATTCCGATGCTTCACTTCAGGTTTACTGTATCCCTTGGACCTTCTTATTGACGATGAAACACAGAAATTGCATCCGAAATTAATACAAAAGGCACTATGCCGACTTAAGTACAAGAGGACCGACACTCTAACTTCCTATGATATGAACCTCTCCTGTGAGTCCTGTTTTAGATTCCGATGCTTCACTTCAGGTTTACTGTATCACTTGGACCTTCTTATTGACGATGAAACACAGAAATTGCATCCGAAATTAATACAAAAGGCACAATGCCGACTTAAGTACAAGAGGACAGACACTCTAACTTTCTATGATTTGAACCACTCCTGTGAGGCCAGTTTTTAGATTCCGATGCTTCACTTCAGATATACTGTATCCCTTGGACCTTCTTATTGACGATGAAGCACAGAAATTGCATCCGAATTTAATACAAAAGGCACAATGACGACTTTAGTACAGGAGGACTGACACTCTAACTTTCTATGATTTGAACCTCTCCTGTGAGTCCAGTTTTAGATTCCGATGCTTCACTTCAGGTTTACTGTATCCCTTGGACCTTCTTATTGACGATGAAACACAGAAATTGCATCCGAATTTTATACAAAAGGCACAATGCCGGCTTAAGTACAAGAGGACTGACACTCTAACTTTCTATGATTTGAAGCTCTCCTGTGATTCCAGTTTTAGATTCCGATGCTTCACTTCAAGTTTACTGTATCCCTTGGTCTTTCTTATTGACGATGAAACACAGAAATTGCATCCGAATTTCATACAAAAGGCACAATGCCGACTTAAGTACAAGAGCACGCACACTCTAACATTCTCTGATTTGAACCTCTCCTGCGAGTCCAGTTTTAGATTCCGATGCTTCACTTCAGGTTTACTGTATCCCTTGGACTTTCTTATTGACGATGAAACACAGAAATTGCATCCTAATTTAATACTAAAGGCACAATGCGGACTTAAGTACAAGAGGACTGACACAAACTTTCTATGATTTGACCCTCTCCTGTGAGTCCAGTGTTAGATTCCGTGGCTTCACTTCAGGTTTACTCTATCACTTGGACCTTCTTATTGACGATGAAACACAGAAATTGCTTCCGAATTTAATACAAAAACCACAATGCCGACTTAAGTACAAGAGGACTGACATTTTAACTTTCTATGATTTGAACCACTCCTGTGAGTCCCGTTTTAGATTCCGATGCTTCACTTCAGGTTTACTGTATCTTTTGGACCCTCTTATTGACGATGAAGCCCAGAAATTGCATCCGATTTTAATACAAAAGGCACAATGCCGACTTAAGTACAAGAGGACTGACACTCTAACTTTCTCTGATTTGAACCTCTCCTGTGAGTCTAGTTTTTGTTGCCGAGGCTTCACTTCATGATTACTGTATCCATTGGACCTTCTTATTGACGATGAAACACAGAAGTTGCATCCGAAATTAATACAAAAGGCACAATGCCGACATAAGTACAAGTCGACAGACATTCTATCTTTCTATGATTTGAACCTCTCCTGTGAGTCCAGTTTTAGATTCCGAGGCTTCACATCAGGTTTACTGTATCCCTTGGACCTTCTTATTGACGATAAAACACAGAAATTGCATCCGAATTTAATACAAAAGGCACAATGCCGGCTTAAGTACAAGAGGACTGACACACTAACTTACTTTGATTTGAACCTCTCCTGTGATTCCAGTTTTAGATTCCGATGCTTCACTTTAGGTTTACTCAATCCCTTGGACCTTCTTATTGACGATGAAACACAGAAATTGCATCCGAATTTAATACAAAAGGCACAATGCCGACTTAAGTACAAGAGGACTGACACTCTAACTTTCTCTGATTTGAACCTCTCCTGTGAGTCCACTTTTAGGTTTCGATGCTTCACTTCAGGTTTACTGTATCCCTTGGACTTTCTTATTGACGATGAAACACAGAAATTGCATCCGATTTTAATACAAAAGGCACAATGATGACTTAAGTACAAGAGGACTGAAACTCTAACTTTCTATGATTTGAACCTGTGAGTCCAGTTTTAGATTCCGATGCTTCACTTCAGGTTTGCTGTATCCCTTGGACCTTCTTATTGTCGATGAAACACAGAAATTGCATCCGAATTTAATACAAAAGGCACAACGCCGTCTTAAGTACAAGAGCACTGACACTATAACTTTCTATGATTTGAACCTCTCCTGTGAGTCCAGTTTTAGATTCCGATGCTTCACTTCAGGTTTACTGTATCCCTTGGACCTTCTTATTGACGATGAAACACAGAAATTGCATCCGAATTTAATACGTAAGGCACAATGCCGACTTAAGTACAAGAGCACTGACACTATAACTTTCTATGATTTGAACCTCTCCTGTGAGTCCAGTTTTAGATTCCGATGCTTCACTTCAGGTTTACTGTATCCCTTGGACCTTCTTATTGACGATGAAACACAGAAATTGCATTTGAATTTTATACAAAATGCACAATGCCGGCTTAAGTACAAGAGGACTGACACTCTAACTTTCTATGACTTGAACCTCTCCTGTGATTCCAGTTTTAGATTCCGATGCTTCACTTCAAGTTTACTGTATCCCTTGGACCTTCTTATTGACGATGAAACACAGAAAATGCATCCGAATTTAATACAAATGGCACTATGCCGACTTAAGTATAAGAGGACTGACACTCTAAGTTTCTCGGATTTGAACCTCTCCTGTGAGTCCAGTTTTAGATTCCGATGCTTCACTTCAGGTTTACTGTATCTCTTGGACTTTCTTATTGACGATGAAACACAGATATGGCATCCGATTTTAATACTAAATGCACAATGCCGACTTAAGTACAAGAGGACTGACACTCTAACTTTCTATGATGTGAACCTCTCCTGTGAGTCCTGTTTTAGATTCCGATGCTTCACTTCAGGTTTACTGTATCACTTGGACCTTCTTATTGACGATGACACACAGTAATTGCACCTGAAATTAATACAAAAGGCACAATACCGACTTAAGTACAAGAGGACAGACACTCTAACTTTCTATGTTTTGAACCACTCCTGTGAGGCCAGTTTTTAGATTCCGATGCTTCACTTCAGGTATACTGTATCCCTTGGACCTTCCTATTGACGATGAAACACAGAAATTGCATCCGAATTGAATACAAAAGGCACAATGACGACTTAAGTACAAGAGGACTGACACTCTAACTTTCTGTGATGTGAACCTCTCCTGTGTGTCCAGTGTTAGATTCCGAGGCTTCACTTCAGGTTTACTGTATCACTTGGACCTTCTTATTGACGATGAAACACAGAAATTGCATCCGAATTTAATACAAAAACCACAATGCCGACTTAAGTACAAGAGGACTGACATTTTAATTTTCTATGATTTGAACCACTCCTGTGAGTCCCGTTTTAGATTCCGATGCTTCACTTCAGGTTTACTGTATCCCTTGGACCTTCTTATTGACGATGAAGCCAAGAAATTGCATCCGATTTTAATACAAAAGGCACAATGCCGACTTAAGTACAAGAGGACTGACACTCTAACTTTCTCTGATTTGAACCTCTCCTGTGAGTCTAGTTTTTGTTGCCGAGGCTTCACTTCATGTTTACTGTATCCATTGGACCTTATTATTGACGATGAAATACAGAAATTGCATCCGAAATTAATACAAAAGGCACAATGCCGACTTAAGTACAAGAGGACAGACACTCTAACTTTCTATGATTTGAACCTCTCCTGTGAGTCCAGATTTAGATTCCGAGGCTTCACTTCAGGTTTACTGTATCCCTTGGACCTTCTTATTGACGATAAAACACAGAAATTGCATCCGAATTTAATACAAAAGGCACAATGCCGGCTTAAGTACAAGAGGACTGACACACTAACTTTCTATGATTTGAACCTCTCCTGTGATTCCAGTTTTAGATTCCGATGCTTCACTTTAGGTTTACTCTATCCCTTGGACCTTTTATTGACGATGAAACACAGAAATTGCATCCGAATTTAATACAAAAGGCACAATGCCGACTTAAGTACAAGACGACTGACACTCTAACTTTCTCTGATTTGAACCTCTCCTGTGGGTCCAGTTTTAGGTTTCGATGCTTCACTTCAGGTTTACTGTATCCCTTGGACTTTCTTATTGACGATGAAACACAGAAGTTGCATCCGATTTTAATACAAAAGGCACAATGATGACATAAGTACAAGAGGACTGACACTCTATCTTTCTATGATTTGAACCACTCCTGTGAGTCCCGTTTTAGATTCCGATGCTTCACTTCAGGTTTACAGTATCCCTTGGACCTTCTTATAAACGATGAAACGCAGAAATTACATCCGAATTTAATACAAAAGGCTCAATGCCGACTTAAGTACAAGAGGACTGACACTCTAACTTACTCTGATTTGAACCTCTCCTGTGAGTTCAGTTTTAGATTCTGATGCTTCACTTCAGGTTTACTGTTTCCCTTGGACCTTCTTATTGACGATGAAGCACAGAAATTGCATCCGATTTTAATACAAAAGGCACAATGACCACTTAAGTGCAAGAGGACTGACACTCTAATTTTCTGTGATTTCAACCTCTCCTGTGAGACCAGTTTTTGTTGCCGAGGCTTCACTTCAGGTTTACTGTTTCCCTTGGACCTTCTTATTGACGATGAAACACAGAAATTGCATCCGAAATTAATACAAAAGGCACTATGCCGACTTAAGTACAAGAGGACCGACACTCTAACTTCCTATGATATGATCCTCTCCTGCGAGTCCTGTTTTAGATTCCGATGCTTCACTTCAGGTTTACTGTATCACTTGGACCTTCTTATTGACGATGAAACACAGAAATTGCATCCGAAATTAATACAAAAGGCACAATGCCGACTTAAGTATAAGAGGACAGACACTCTAACTTTCTATGATTTGAACCACTCCTGTGAGGCCAGTTTTTAGATTCCGTTGCTTCACTTCAGGTATACTGTATCCCTTGGACCTTCTTATTGACGATGAAGCACAGAAATTGCATCCGAATTTAATACAAAAGGCACAATGACGACTTTAGTACAGGAGGACTGACACTCTAAATTTCTATGATTTGAACCTCTCCTGTGAGTCCAGTTTTAGATTCCGATGATTCACTTCAGATTTACTGTGTCCCTTGGACCTTCTTATTGACGATGAAACACAGAAATTGCATCCGAATTTTATACAAAAGGCACAATGCCGGCTTAAGTACAAGAGGACTGACACTCTAACTTTCTATGATTTGAAGCTCTCCTGTGATTCCAGTTTTAGATTCCGATGCTTCACTTCAAGTTTACTGTATCCCTTGGACTTTCTTATTGACGATGAAACACAGAAATTGCATCCGAATTTAATACAAAAGGCACAATGGCGACTTAAGTACAAGAGCACGCACACTCTAACATTCTCTGATTTGAACCTCTCCTGCGAGTCCAGTTTTAGATTCCGATGCTTCACTTCAGGTTTACTGTATCCCTTGGACTTTCTTATTGACGATGAAACACAGAAATTGAATCCTAATTTAATACTAAAGGCACAATGCGGACTTAAGTACAAGAGGACTGACACTAACTTTCTATGATTTGACCCTCTCCTGTGAGTCCAGTGTTAGATTCCGTGGCTTCACTTCAGGTTTACTGTATCACTTGGACCTTCTTATTGACGATGAAACACAGAAATTGCTTCCGAATTTAATACAAAAACCACAATGCCGACTTAAGTACAAGAGGACTGACATTTTAACTTTCTATGATTTGAACCACTCCTGTGAGTCCCGTTTTAGATTCCGATGCTTCACTTCAGGTTTACTGTATCCCTTGGACCCTCTTATTGACGATGAAGCCCAGAAATTGCATCCGATTTTAATACAAAAGGCACAATGCCGACTTAAGTACAAGAGGACTGACACTCTAACTTTCTCTGATTTGAACCTCTCCTGTGAGTCTAGTTTTTGTTGCCGAGGCTTCACTTCATGTCTACTGTATCCATTGGACGTTCTTATTGACGATGAAACACAGAAGTTGCATCCGAAATTAATACAAAAGGCACAATGCCGACATAATTACAAGTCGACAGACACTCTAACTTTCTATGATTTGAACCTCTCCTGTGAGTCAGGTTTTAGATTCCGAGGCTTCACATCAGGTTTACTGTATCCCTTGGACCTTCTTATTGACGATAAAACACAGAAATTGCATCCGAATTTAATACAAAAGGCACAATGCCGGCTTAAGTACAAGAGGACTGACACACTAACTTTCTTTGATTTGAACCTCTCCTGTGATTCCAGTATTAGATTCCGATGCTTCACTTCAGGTTTGCTGTATCCCTTGGAACTTCTTATTGTCGATGAAACACAGAAATTGCATCCGAATTTAATACAAAAGGCACAATGCCGACTTAAGTACAAGAGCACTGACACTATAACTTTCTATGATTTGAACCTCTCCTGTGAGTCCAGTTTTAGATTCCGATGCTTCACTTCAGGTTTACTGTATCCCTTGGACCTTCTTATTGACGATGAAACACAGAAATTGCATCCGAATTTAATACATAAGGCACAATGCCGACTTAAGTACAAGAGCACTGACACTATAACTTTCTATGATTTGAACCTCTCCTGTGAGTCCAGTTTTAGATTCCGATGCTTCACTTCAGGTTTACTGTATCCCTTGGACCTTCTTATTGACGATGAAACACAGAAAATTCATCCGAATTTAATACAAATGGCACTATGCCGACTTAAGTATAAGAGGACTGACACTCTAAGTTACTCTGATTTGAACCTCTCCTGTGAGTCCAGTTTTAGATTCCGATGCTTCACTTCAGGTTTACTGTATCTCTTGGACTTTCTTATTGACGATGAAACACAGATATGGCATCCGATTTTAATACTAAATGCACAATGCTAACTTAAGTACAAGAGGACTGACACTCTAACTTTCTGTGATGTGAACCTCTCCTGTGAGTCCAGTGTTAGATTCCGAGGCTTCACTTCAGGTTTACTGTATCACTTGGACCTTCTTATTGACGATGAAACACAGAAATTGCATCCGAATTTAATACAAAAACCACAATGCCGACTTAAGTACAAGAGGACTGACATTTTAACTTTCTATGATTTGAACCACTCCTGTGAGTCCCCTTTTAGATTCCGATGCTTCACTTCAGGATTACTGTATCCCTTGGACCTTCTTATTGACTATGAAGCCCAGAAATTGCATCCGATTTTAATACAAAAGGCACAATGCCGACTTAAGTACAAGAGGACTGACACTCTAACTTTCTCTGATTTGAACCTCTCCTGTGAGTCTAGTTTTTGTTGCCGAGGCTTCACTTCATGTTTACTGTATCCATTGGACTTTCTTATTGACGATGAAATACAGAAATTGCATCCGAAATTAATACAAAAGGCACAATGCCGACTTAAGTACAAGAGGACAGACACTCTAACTTTCTATGATTTGAACCTCTCCTGTGAGTCCAGATTTAGATTCCGAGGCTTCACTTCAGGTTTACTGTATCCCTTGGACCTTCTTATTGACGATAAAACACAGAAATTGCATCCGAATTTAATACAAAAGGCACAATGCCGGCTTAAGTACAAGAGGACTGACACACTAACTTTCTATGATTTGAACCTTTCCTATGATTCCAGTTTTAGATTCCGATGCTTCACTTTAGGTTTACTCTATCCCTTGGACCTTTTATTGACGATGAAACACAGATATTGCATCCGAATTTAATACAAAAGGCACAATGCCGACTTAAGTACAAGACGACTGACACTCTAACTTTCTCTGATTTGAACCTCTCCTGTGGGTCCAGTTTTAGGTTTCGATGCTTCACTTCAGGTTTACTGTATCCCTTGGACTTTCTTATTGACGATGAAACACAGAAGTTGCATCCAATTTTAATACAAAAGGCACAATGATGACTTAAGTACAAGAGGACTGACACTCTATCTTTCTATGATTTGAACCACTCCTGTGAGTCCCGTTTTAGATTCCGATGCTTCACTTCAGGTTTACAGTATCCCTTGGACCTTCTTATAAACGATGAAACGCAGAAATTACATCCGACTTTAATACAAAAGGCTCAATGCCGACTTAAGTACAAAAGGACTGACACTCTAACTTTCTATGATATGAACCTCTCCTGTGAGACCAGTTTCAGATTCCGATGCTTCACTTCAGGTTTACTGTATCCCTTGGACCTTCTTATTGACGATGAAACACAGAAATTGCATCCGAATTTAATACAAAAGGCACAATGCCGACTTAAGTACAAGAGCACTGACACTATAACTTTCTATAATTTTAACCTCTCCTGTGAGTCCAGTTTTAGATTCCGATGCTTCACTTCAGGTTTACTGTATCCCTTGGACCTTCTTATTGACGATGAAACACAGAAATTGCATCCGAATTTAATACATAAGGCACAATGCCGACTTAAGTACAAGAGGACTGACACTCTAACTTACTCTGATTTGAACCTCTCCTGTGAGTTCAGTTTTAGATTCTGATGCTTCACTTCAGGTTTACTGTTACCCTTGGACCTTCTTATTGACGATGAAGCACAGAAATTGCATCCGATTTTAATACAAAGGGCACAATGACCACTTAAGTACAAGAGGACTGACACTCTAATTTTCTGTGATTTCAACCTCTCCTGTGAGACCAGTTTTTGTTGCCGAGGCTTCACTTCAGGTTTACTGTTTCCCTTGGACCTTCTTATTGACAATGAAACACAGAAATTGCATCCGAAATTAATACAAAAGGCACTATGCCGACTTAAGTACAAGAGGACCGACACTCTAACTTCCTATGATATGAACCTCTCCTGTGAGTCCTGTTTTAGATTCCGATGCTTCACTTCAGGTTTACTGTATCACTTGGACCTTCTTATTGACGATGAAACACAGAAATTGCATCCGAAATTAATACAAAAGGCACAATGCCGACTTAAGTACAAAAGGACAGACACTCTAACTTTCTATGATTTGAACCACTCCTGTGAGGCCAGTTTTTAGATTCCGATGCTTCACTTCAGGTATACTGTATCCCTTGGACCTTCTTATTGACGATGAAGCACAGAAATTGCATCCGAATTTAATACAAAAAGCACAATGACGACTTTAGTACAGGAGGACTGACACTCTAACTTTCTATGATTTGAACCTCTCCTGTGAGTCCAGTTTTAGATTCCGATGCTTCACTTCAGGTTTACTGTATCCCTTGGACCTTCTTATTGACGATGAAACACAGAAATTGCATCCGAATTTTATACAAAAGGCACAATGCCGGCTTAAGTACAAGAGGACTGACACTCTAACTTTCTATGATTTGAAGCTCTCCTGTGATTCCAGTTTTCGATTCCGATGCTTCACTTCAAGTTTACTGTATCCCTTGGACTTTCTTATTGACGATGAAACACAGAAATTGCATCCGAATTTAATACAAAAGGCACAATGCCGACTTAAGTACAAGAGCACGCACACTCTAACATTCTCTGATTTGAACCTCTCCTGCGAGTCCAGTTTTAGATTCCGATGCTTCACTTCAGGTTTACTGTATCGCTTGGACTTTCTTATTGACGATGAAACACAGAAATTGCATCCTAATTTAATACTAAAGGCACAATGCGGACTTAAGTACAAGAGGACTGACACTAACTTTCAATGATATGACCCTCTCCTGTGAGTCCAGTGTTAGATTCCGAGGCTTCACTTCAGGTTTACTGTATCACTTGGACCTTCTTATTGACGATGAAACACAGAAATTGCTTCCGAATTTAATACAAAACCACAATGCCGACTTAAGTACAAGAGGACTGACACTCTAACTTTCAATGATTTGAAGCTCTCCTGTGATTCCAGTTTTAGATTCCGATGCTTCACTTCAAGTTTACTGTATGCCTTGGACTTTCTTATTGACGATGAAACACAGAAATTGCATCCGAATTTAATACAAAAGGCACAATGCCGACTTAAGTACAAGAGCACGCACACTCTAACATTCTCTGATTTGAACCTCTCCTGCGAGTCCAGTTTTAGATTCCGACGCTTCACTTCAGGTTTACTGTATCCCTTGGACTTTCTTATTGACGATGAAACACAGAAATTGCATCCTAATTTAATACTAAAGGCACAATGCGGACTTAAGTACAAGAGGACTGACACTAACTTTCTATGATATGACAATCTCCTGTGAGTCCAGTGTTAGATTCCGAGGCTTCACTTCAGGTTTACTGTATCACTTGGACCTTCTTATTGACGATGAAACACAGAAATTGCTTCCGAATTTAATACAAAACCACAATGCCGACTTAAGTACAAGAGGACTGACATTTTAACTTTCTATGATTTGAACCACTCCTGTGAGTCCCGTTTTAGATTCCGATGCTTCACTTCAGGTTTACTGTATCTCTTGGACCTTCTTATTGACGATAAAACACAGAAATTGCATCCGAATTTAATACAAAAGGCACTATGCCGGCTTAAGTACAAGAGGACTGACACACTAACTTTCTATGATTTGAACCTCTCCTGTGATTCCAGTTTTAGATTCCGATTCTTCACTTCAGGTTTACTCTATCCCTTGGACCTTTTATTGACGATGAAACACAGAAATTGCATCCGAATTTAATACAAAAGGCACAATGCCGACTTAAGTACAAGACGACTGACACTCTAACTTTCTCTGATTTGAACCTCTCCTGTGGGTCCAGTTTTAGGTTTCGATGCTTCACTTCAGGTTTACTGTATCCCTTGGACTTTTTTATTGACGATGAAACACAGAAATTGCACCCGATTTTAATACAAAAGGCACAATGATGACTAAAGTACAAAAGGACTGACACTCTAACTTTCTATGATTTGAATCTGTGAGTCCAGTTTTAGATTCCGATGCTTCACTTCAGGTTTGCTGTATCCCTTGGACCTTCTTATTGTCGATGAAACACAGAAATTGCATCCGAATTTAATACAAAAGGCACAATGCCGACTTAAGTACAAGAGCACTGACACTATAACTTTCTATGATTTGAACCTCTCCTGTGAGTCCAGTTTTAGATTCCGATGCTTCACTTCAGGTTTACTGTATCCCTTGGACCTTCTTATTGACGATGAAACACAGAAATTGCATCTGAATTTTATACAAAAGGCACAATGCCGGCTTAAGTACAAGAGGACTGACACTCTAACTTTCTATGATTTGAAGCTCTCCTGTGATTCCAGTTTTAGATTCCGATGCTTCACTTCAAGTTTACTGTATCCCTTGGACCTTCTTATTGACGATCAAACACAGAAATTGCATCAGAATTTAATACAAAATGCACAATGCCGACTTAAGTACAAGAGCACGGACAATCTAACTTTCTCTGATTTGAACCTCTCCTGTGAGTCCAGTTTTAGATTCCGATGCTTCACTTCAGGTTTACTGTATCCCTTGGACCTTCTTATTGACGATGAAACAAAGAAATTGCATCCTAATTTAATACTAAAGGCACAATGTGGACTTAAGTACAAGAGGACTGACACACTAACTTTCTATGATTTGAACCTTTCCTATGATTCCAGTTTTAGATTCCGATGCTTCACTTTAGGTTTACTCTATCCCTTGGACCTTTTATTGACGATGAAACACAGATATTGCATCCGAATTTAATACAAAAGGCACAATGCCGACTTATGTACAAGACGACTGACACTCTAACTTTCTCTGATTTGAACCTCTCCTGTGGGTCCAGTTTTAGGTTTCGATGCTTCACTTCAGGTTTACTGTATCCCTTGGACTTTCTTATTGACGATGAAACACAGAAGTTGCATCCAATTTTAATACAAAAGGCACAATGATGACTTAAGTACAAGAGGACTGACACTCTATCTTTCTATGATTTGAACCACTCCTGTGAGTCCCGTTTTAGATTCCGATGCTTCACTTCAGGTTTACAGTATCCCTTGGACCTTCTTATAAACGATGAAACGCAGAAATTACATCCGACTTTAATACAAAAGGCTCAATGCCGACTTAAGTACAAAAGGACTGACACTCTAACTTTCTATGATATGAACCTCTCCTGTGAGACCAGTTTCAGATTCCGATGCTTCACTTCAGGTTTACTGTATCCCTTGGACCTTCTTATTGACGATGAAACACAGAAATTGCATCCGAATTTAATACAAAAGGCACAATGCCGACTTAAGTACAAGAGCACTGACACTATAACTTTCTATAATTTTAACCTCTCCTGTGAGTCCAGTTTTAGATTCCGATGCTTCACTTCAGGTTTACTGTATCCCTTGGACCTTCTTATTGACGATGAAACACAGAAATTGCATCCGAATTTAATACATAAGGCACAATGCCGACTTAAGTACAAGAGGACTGACACTCTAACTTACTCTGATTTGAACCTCTCCTGTGAGTTCAGTTTTAGATTCTGATGCTTCACTTCAGGTTTACTGTTACCCTTTGACCTTCTTATTGACGATGAAGCACAGAAATTGCATCCGATTTTAATACAAAGGGCACAATGACCACTTAAGTACAAGAGGACTGACACTCTAATTTTCTGTGATTTCAACCTCTCCTGTGAGACCAGTTTTTGTTGCCGAGGCTTCACTTCAGGTTTACTGTTTCCCTTGGACCTTCTTATTGACAATGAAACACAGAAATTGCATCCGAAATTAATACAAAAGGCACTATGCCGACTTAAGTACAAGAGGACCGACACTCTAACTTCCTATGATATGAACCTCTCCTGTGAGTCCTGTTTTAGATTCCGATGCTTCACTTCAGGTTTACTGTATCACTTGGACCTTCTTATTGACGATGAAACACAGAAATTGCATCCGAAATTAATACAAAAGGCACAATGCCGACTTAAGTACAAAAGGACAGACACTCTAACTTTCTATGATTTGAACCACTCCTGTGAGGCCAGTTTTTAGATTCCGATGCTTCACTTCAGGTATACTGTATCCCTTGGACCTTCTTATTGACGATGAAGCACAGAAATTGCATCCGAATTTAATACAAAAAGCACAATGACGACTTTAGTACAGGAGGACTGACACTCTAACTTTCTATGATTTGAACCTCTCCTGTGAGTCCAGTTTTAGATTCCGATGCTTCACTTCAGGTTTACTGTATCCCTTGGACCTTCTTATTGACGATGAAACACAGAAATTGCATCCGAATTTTATACAAAAGGCACAATGCCGGCTTAAGTACAAGAGGACTGACACTCTAACTTTCTATGATTTGAAGCTCTCCTGTGATTCCAGTTTTCGATTCCGATGCTTCACTTCAAGTTTACTGTATCCCTTGGACTTTCTTATTGACGATGAAACACAGAAATTGCATCCGAATTTAATACAAAAGGCACAATGCCGACTTAAGTACAAGAGCACGCACACTCTAACATTCTCTGATTTGAACCTCTCCTGCGAGTCCAGTTTTAGATTCCGATGCTTCACTTCAGGTTTACTGTATCGCTTGGACTTTCTTATTGACGATGAAACACAGAAATTGCATCCTAATTTAATACTAAAGGCACAATGCGGACGTAAGTACAAGAGGACTGACACTAACTTTCAATGATATGACCCTCTCCTGTGAGTCCAGTGTTAGATTCCGAGGCTTCACTTCAGGTTTACTGTATCACTTGGACCTTCTTATTGACGATGAAACACAGAAATTGCTTCCGAATTTAATACAAAACCACAATGCCGACTTAAGTACAAGAGGACTGACACTCTAACTTTCAATGATTTGAAGCTCTCCTGTGATTCCAGTTTTAGATTCCGATGCTTCACTTCAAGTTTACTGTATGCCTTGGACTTTCTTATTGACGATGAAACACAGAAATTGCATCCGAATTTAATACAAAAGGCACAATGCCGACTTAAGTACAAGAGCACGCACACTCTAACATTCTCTGATTTGAACCTCTCCTGCGAGTCCAGTTTTAGATTCCGACGCTTCACTTCAGGTTTACTGTATCCCTTGGACTTTCTTATTGACGATGAAACACAGAAATTGCATCCTAATTTTATACTAAAGGCACAATGCGGACTTAAGTACAAGAGGACTGACACTAACTTTCTATGATATGACAATCTCCTGTGAGTCCAGTGTTAGATTCCGAGGCTTCACTTCAGGTTTACTGTATCACTTGGACCTTCTTATTGACGATGAAACACAGAAATTGCTTCCGAATTTAATACAAAACCACAATGCCGACTTAAGTACAAGAGGACTGACATTTTAACTTTCTATGATTTGAACCACTCCTGTGAGTCCCGTTTTAGATTCCGATGCTTCACTTCAGGTTTACTGTATCTCTTGGACCTTCTTATTGACGATAAAGCACAGAAATTGCATCCGAATTTAATACAAAAGGCACTATGCCGGCTTAAGTACAAGAGGACTGACACACTAACTTTCTATGATTTGAACCTCTCCTGTGATTCCAGTTTTAGATTCCGATTCTTCACTTCAGGTTTACTCTATCCCTTGGACCTTTTATTGACGATGAAACACAGAAATTGCATCCGAATTTAATACAAAAGGCACAATGCCGACTTAAGTACAAGACGACTGACACTCTAACTTTCTCTGATTTGAACCTCTCCTGTGGGTCCAGTTTTAGGTTTCGATGCTTCACTTCAGGTTTACTGTATCCCTTGGACTTTTTTATTGACGATGAAACACAGAAATTGCACCCGATTTTAATACAAAGGGCACAATGATGACTAAAGTACAAAAGGACTGACACTCTAACTTTCTATGATTTGAATCTGTGAGTCCAGTTTTAGATTCCGATGCTTCACTTCAGGTTTGCTGTATCCCTTGGACCTTCTTATTGTCGATGAAACACAGAAATTGCATCCGAATTTAATACAAAAGGCACAATGCCGACTTAAGTACAAGAGCACTGACACTATAACTTTCTATGATTTGAACCTCTCCTGTGAGTCCAGTTTTAGATTCCGATGCTTCACTTCAGGTTTACTGTATCCCTTGGACCTTCTTATTGACGATGAAACACAGAAATTGCATCTGAATTTTATACAAAAGGCACAATGCCGGCTTAAGTACAAGAGGACTGACACTCTAACTTTCTATGATTTGAAGCTCTCCTGTGATTCCAGTTTTAGATTCCGATGCTTCACTTCAAGTTTACTGTATCCCTTGGACCTTCTTATTGACGATCAAACACAGAAATTGCATCAGAATTTAATACAAAATGCACAATGCCGACTTAAGTACAAGAGCACGGACAATCTAACTTTCTCTGATTTGAACCTCTCCTGTGAGTCCAGTTTTAGATTCCGATGCTTCACTTCAGGTTTACTGTATCCCTTGGACCTTCTTATTGACGATGAAACAAAGAAATTGCATCCTAATTTAATACTAAAGGCACAATGTGGACTTAAGTACAAGAGGACTGACACTATCTTTCTATGATTTGAACCTCTCCTGTGAGTCCAGTGTTAGATTCCGAGGCTTCACTTCAGGTTTACTGTATCCCTTGGATCTTCTTACTGACGATGAAACACAGAAATTGCATCCGAATTTAATACAAAAGGCACAATGCCGACTTAAGTACAAGAGGACAGACACTCTAACTTTCTATGTTTTGAACCACTCCTGTGAGGCCAGTTTTTAGATTCCGATGCTTCACTTCAGGTATACTGTATCCCTTGGACCTTCCTATTGACGATGAAACACAGAAATTGCATCCGAATTGAATACAAAAGGCACAATGACGACTTTAGTTCAGGAGGACTGACACTCTAACTTTCTATGATTTGAATCTCTCCTGTGAGTCCAGTTTTAGATTCCGATGCTTCACTTCAGGTTTACTGTATCCCTTGGACCTTCTTATTGACGATGAAACACAGAAATTGCATCCAAATTTTATACAAAAGGCACAATGCCGGCTTAAGTACAAGAGGACTGACACTCTACCTTTCTATGATTTCAAGCTCTCCTGTGATTCCAGTTTTAGATTCCGATGCTTCACTTCAAGTTTACTGTATCCCTTGGACCTTGTTATTGACGATGAAACGCGGAAATTGCATCCGAATTTAATACAAAAAAACACAATGCCGACTTAAGTACAAGAGCACGGACACTCTAACTTTCTCTGATTTGAACCTCTCCTGTGAGGCCAGTTTTAGATTCCGATACTTCACTTCAGGTTTACTGTATCCCTTGGACTTTCTTATTGACAATGAAACACAGATATTTGCATCCTAATTTAATACTAAAGGCACAATGCGGACTTAAGTACAAGAGGACTGACACTAATTTCCTATGATTTGAACCTCTCCTGTGAGTCCTGTGTTAGATTCCGAGGCTTCACTTCACGTTTACTGTATCCCTTGGACCTTCTTACTGACGATGAAACAAAGAAATTGCATCCGCATTTAATACAAAAGGCACAATGCCGACTTAAGTACAAGAGGACTGACACTCTAACTTTCTGTGATGTGTACCTCTCCTGTGAGTCCAGTGTTAGATTTCGAGGCTTCACTTCAGGTTTACTGTATCACTTGGACCTTCTTATTGACGATGAAACACAGAAATTGCATCCGAATTTAATACAAAAACCACAATGCCGACTTAAGTACAAGAGGACTGACATTTTAACTTTCTATGATTTGAACCACTCCTGTGAGTCCCGTTTTAGATTCCGATGCTTCACTTCAGGTTTACTGTATCCCTTGGACCTTCTTATTGACGATGAAGCCCAGAAATTGCATCCGATTTTAATACAAAAGGCACAATGCCGACTTAAGTACAAGATGACTGACGCTCTAACTTTCTCTGATTTGAACCTCTCCTGTGAGTCTAGTTTTTGTTGCCGAGGCTTCACTTAATGTTTACTGTATCCATTGGACCTTCTTATTGACGATGAATCACAGAAATTGCATCCGAAATTAATACAAATGCACAATGCCGACTTAAGTACAAGAGGATACACACTCTAACTTTCTATGATTTGAACCTCTCCTGTGAGTCCAGATTTAGATTCCGAGGCTTCACTTCAGGTTTACTGTATCCTTTGGACCTTCTTATTGACGATAAAACACAGAAATTGCATCCGAATTTAATACAAAAGGCACAATGCCGGCTTAAGTACAAGAGGACTGACACACTAACTTTCTATGATTTGAACCTCTCCTGTGATTCCAGTTTTAGATTCCGATGCTTCACTTTAGGTTTACTCTATCCCTTGGACCTTCTTATTGACGATGAAACACAGAAATTGCATCCGAATTTAATACAAAAGGCACAATACCGACTTAAGTACAAGAGGACTGACACTCTAAATTTCTCTGATTTGAACCTCTCCTGTGAGTCCAGTTTTAGTTTTCGATGCTTCACTTCAGGTTTACTGTATCCCTTGGACTTTCTTATTGACGATGAAACACAGAAATTGCATCCGATTTTAATACAAAAGGCACAATGATGACTTAAGTACAAGAGGACTGACACTCTAACTTTCTATGATTTGAACCTTTCCTGTGAGTCCAGTTTTAGATTCCGATGCTTCACTTCAGGTGTACTGTATCCCTTGGACCTTCTTATTGTCGATGAAACACAGAAATTGCATCCGAATTTAATACAAAAAGCACAATGCCGACTTAAGCACAAGAGAACTGACACTATAAGTTTCTATGATTTGAACCTCTCCTGTGAGTCCAGTTTTAGTTTCCGATGCTTCACGTCAGGTTTACTGTATCCCTTGGACCTTCTTATTGACGATGAACCACAGAAATTGCATCCGATTTTAATACAAAAGGCACAATGCCGACTTAAGTACAAGAGGACTGACACTCTATCTTTCTATGATTTCAACCACTCCTGTGAGTCCCGTTTTAGTTTCCGATGCTTCACTTCAGGTTTACTCTATCCCTAGGACATTCTTATAAACGATGAAACGCAGAAATTACATCCGAATTTAATACAAAAGGCTCAATGCCGACTTAAGTACAAAAGGACTGACACTCTAAATTTCTTTGATATGAACCTCTCCTGTGAGTCCAGTTTCAGATTCCGATGCTTCACTTCAGGTTTACTGTATCCCTTGGACCTTCTTATTGACGATGAAACACAGAAATTGCATCCGAATTTAATACAAAAGGCACAATGCCGACTTAAGTACAAGAGCACTGACACTATAACTTTCTATGATTTGAATCTCTCCTGTGAGTCCAGTTTTAGATTCCGATGCTTCACTTCAGGTTTACTGTATCCCTTGGACCTTCTTATTGACGATGAAACACAGAAATTGCATCCGAATTTAATACATAAGGCACAATGCCGACTTAAGTACAAGAGGACTGACAGCCTAACTTACTCTGATTTGAACCTCTCCTGTGAGTTCAGTTTTAGATTCTGATGCTTCACTTCTGGTTTACTGTATCCCTTGGTCCTTCTTATTGACGATGAAGCACAGAAATTGCATCCGATGTTAATACAAAAGGCACAATGCCGACTTAAGTACAAGAGGACTGACACTCTAATTTTCTGTGATTTCAACCTCTCCTGTGAGTCCAGTTTTTGTTGCCGAGGCTTCACTTCAGGTTTACTGTTTCCCTTGGACCTTCTTATTGACGATGATTCACAGAAATTGCATCCGAAATTAATACAAAAGACACTATGCCGACTTAAGTACAAGAGGACCGACACTCTAACTTTCTATGATTTGAGCCTCTACTGTGAGTCCTGTTTTAGATTCCGATGCTTCACTTCAGGTATACTGTATCCCTTGGACCTTCTTATTGACGATGAAACACAGAAATTGCGTCCGAATTTAATACAAAAGGCACAATGACGACTTTAGTTCAGGAGGACTGACACTCTAACTTTCTATGATTTGAACCTCTCCTGTGAGTCCAGTTTTAGATTCCGATGCTTCACTTCAGGTTTACTGTATCCCTTCGACCTTCTTATTGACGATGAAACACAGAAATTGCATCCGAATTTTATACAAAAGGCACAACGCCGGCTAAAGTACAAGAGGACTGACACTCTAACTTTCTATGATTTCAACCTCTCCTGTGAGTCCAGTTTTAGATTCCGTTGCTTCACTTCAGGTTTACTGTATCCCTTGGACCTTCTTATTGACGATGAAACACAGAAATTGCATCCGAATTTTATACAAAAGGCACAATGCCGGCTTAAGTACAAGAGGACTGACACTCTAACTTTCTATGATTTGAAGGTCTCCTGTGATTCCAGTTTTAGATTCCGATGCTTCACTTCAAGTTTACTGTATCCCTTGGACCTTCTTATTGACGATCAAACACAGAAATTGCATCAGAATTTAATACAAAATGCACAATGCCGACTTAAGTACAAGAGCATGGACAATCTAACTTTCTCTGATTTGAACCTCTCCTGTGAGTCCAGTTTTAGATTCCGATGCTTCACTTCAGGTTTACTGTATCCCTTGGACCTTCTTATTGACGATGAAACACAGAAATTGCATCTTAATTTAATACTAAAGGCACAATGTGGACTTAAGTACAAGAGGACTGACACTATCTTTCTATGATTTGAACCTCTCCTGTGAGTCCAGTGTTAGAATCCGAGGCTTCACTTCAGGTTTACTGTATCCCTTGGACCTTCTTACTGACGATGAAACACAGAAATTGCATCCGAATTTAATACAAAAGGCACAATGCCGACTTAAGTACAAGAGGACTGACACTCTAACTTTCTGTGATGTGAAGCTCTCCTGTGAGTCCAGTGTTAGATTCCGAGGCTTCACTTCAGGTTTAGTGTATCACTTGGACCTTCTTATTGACGATGAAACACAGAAATTGCATCCGAATTTAATACAAAATCCACAATGCCGACTTAAGTACAAGAGGACTGACATTTTAACTTTCAATGATTTGATCCACTCCTGTGAGTCCCGTTTTAGATTCCGATGCTTCACTTCAGGTTTACTGTATCCCTTGGACCTTCTTATTGACGATGAAGCCCAGAAATAGCATCCGATGTTAATACAAAAGGCACAATGCCGACTTAAGTACAAGAGGACTGACACTCTAACTTTCTCTGATTTGAACCTCTCCTGTGAGTCTAGTTTTTGTTGCCGAGGCTTCACTTCATGTTTACTGTATCCATTGGACCTTCTTATTGACGATGAAACACAGAAATAGCATCCGATATTAATACTAAAGGCACAATGCCGACTTAAGTACAAGAGGACAGACACTCTAACTTTCTATGATTTGAACCTCTCCTGTGAGTCCAGATTTAGGTTCCGAGGCTTCACTTCAGGTTTACTGTATCCCTTGGACCTTCTTATTGACGATAAAACACAGAAATTGCAACCGAATTTCATCCAAAGGCACAATGCCGGCTTTAGTACAAGAGGACTGACACACTAACTTTCTATTATTAGAACCTCTCCTGTGATTCCAGTTTTAGGTTTCGATGCTTCACTTCAGGTTTACTGTATCCCTTTGACTTTCTTATTGACGATGAAACACAGAAATTGCATCCGATTTTAATACAAAAGGCACAATGATGACTTAAGTACAAGAGGACTGACACTCTAACTTTCTATGATTTGAACCTTTCCTGTGAGTCCAGTTTTAGATTCCGATGCTTCACTTCAGGTTTACTGTATCCCTTGGACCTTCTTATTGTCGACGAAACACAGAAATTGCATCCGATTTTAATACAAAAGGCACAATGCCGACTTAAGTACAAGAGAACTGACACTATAACTTTCTATGATTTGAACCTCTCCTGTGAGTCCAGTTTTAGATTCCGATGATTCACTTCAGGTTTACTGTATCCCTTGGACCTTCTTATTGACGATGAAGCACAGAAATTGCATCCGATTTTAATACAAAAGGCACAATGCCGACTTAAGTACAAGAGGACAGACACTCTATCTTTCTATGATTTGAACCACTCCTGTGAGTCCCGTTTTAGATTCCGATGCTTCACTTCAGGTTTACTGTATCCCTTGGACCTTCTTATAAACGATGAAACGCAGAAATTACATCCGAATTTAATACAAAAGGCTCAATGCCGACTTATGTACAAAAGGACTGACACTCTAACTTTCTATGATATGAACCTCTCCTGTGAGTCCAGTTTCAGATTCCGATGCTTCACTTCAGGTTAATGTATACCTTGGACCTTCTTATTGATGATGAAACACAGAAATTGCATCCGAATTTAATACATAAGTCACAATGCCGTCTTTAATTCCAAGAGGACTGACACTCTAACTTACTCTGATTTGAACCTCTCCTGTGAGTTCAGTTTTCGATTCTGATGCTTCACTTCAGGTTTAGTGTATCCCTTGGACCTTCTTATTGACGATGAAGCACAGAAATTGCATCCAATTTTAATAAAAAAGGCACAATGCCGACTTAAGTACAAGAGGACTGACGCTCTATCTTTCTATGATTTGAACCACTCCTGTGAGTCCCGTTTTAGATTCCGATGCTTCACTTCAGGTTTACTGTATCCCTTGGACCTTCTTATAAACGATGAAACGCAGAAATTACATCCGAATTTAATACAAAAGGCTCAATGCCGACTTATGTACAAAAGGACTGACACTCTAACTTTCTATGATTTGAACCTTTCCTGTGAGTCCAGTTTTAGATTCCGATGCTTCACGTCAGGTTTACTGTATCCCTTCGACCTTCTTATTGTCGATGAAACACAGAAATTGCATCCGAATTTTATACAAAAGGCACAATGCCGGCTTAAGTACAAGAGGACTGACACTATAACTTACTATGATTTGAACCTCTCCTGTGAGTCCAGTTTTAGATTCCGATGATTCACTTCAGGTTTACTGTATCCCTTGGACCTTCTTATTGACGATGAAGCACAGAAATTGCATCCGATTTTAATACAAAAGGCACAATGCCGACTTAAGTACAAGAGGACTGACGCTCTATCTTTCTATGATTTGAACCACTCCTGTGAGTCCCGTTTTAGATTCCGATGCTTCACTTCAGGTTTACTGTATCCCTTGGACCTTCTTATAAACGATGAAACGCAGAAATTACATCCGAATTTAATACAAAAGGCTCAATGCCGACTTATGTACAAAAGGACTGACACTCTAACTTTCTATGATATGAACCTCTCCTGTGAGTCCAGTTTCAGATTCCGAGGCTTCACTTCAGGTTTACTGTTTCCCTTGGACCTTCTTATTGACGATGATTCACAGAAATTGCATCCGAAATTAATACAAAAGGCACTATGCCGACTTAAGTACAAGAGGACCGACACTCTAACTTTCTATGATTTGAACCTCTACTGTGAGTCCTGTTTTAGATTCCGATGCTTCACTTCAGGTTTACTGTATCACTTGGACCTTCATATTGACGATGAAACACAGTAATTGCATCCGAAATTAATAGAAAAGGCACAATGCCGACTTAAGTACAAGAGGACCGACACTCTAACTTTCTATGATTTGAACCACACCTGTGAGGCCAGTTTTTAGATTCCGATGCTTCACTTCAGGTATACTGTATCCCTTGGACCTTCTTATTGACGATGAAACACAGAAATTGCATCCGAATTTAATACAAAAGGCACAATGACGACTTTAGTACAGGAGGACTGACACTCTAACTTTCTATGATTTGAACCTCTCCTGTGAGACCAGTTTTAGATTCCGATGCTTCACTTCAGGTTTACTGTATCCCTTGGACCTTCTTATTGACGATGAAACACAGAAATTGCATCCGAATTTTATACAAAAGGCACAACGCCGGCTTAAGTACAAGAGGACTGACACTCTAACTTTCTATGATTTCAACCTCTCCTGTGAGTCCAGTTTTAGATTCCGATGCTTCACTTCAGGTTTACTGTATCCCTTGGACCTTCTTATTGACGATGAAACACAGAAATTGCATCCGAATTTTAGACAAAAGGCACAATGCCGGCTTAAGTACAAGAGGACTGACACTCTAACTTTCTATGATTTGAAGCTCTCCTGTGATTCCAGTTTTAGATTCCGATGCTTCACTTCAAGTTTACTGTATCCCTTGGATCTTCTTATTGACGATCAAACACAGAAATTGTATCAGAATTTAATACAAAATGCACAATGCCGACTTAAGTACAAGAGCACGGACAATCTAACTTTCTCTGATTTGAACCTCTCCTGTGAGTCCAGTTTTAGATTCCGATGCTTCACTTCAGGGTTACTGTATCCCTTGGACCTTCTTATTGACGATGAAACACAGAAATTGCATCCTAATTTAATACTAAAGGCACAATGTGGACTTAAGTACAAGAGGACTGACACTATCTTTCTATGATTTGAACCTCTCCTGTGAGTCCAGTGTTAGATTCCGAGGCTTCACTTCAGGTTTACTGTATCCCTTGGCCCTTCTTACTGACGATGAAACACAGAAATTGCATCCGAATTTAATACAAAAGGCACAAGGCCGACTTAAGTAGAAGAGGACTGACACTCTAACTTTCTGTGATGTGAAGCTCTCCTGTGAGTCCAGTGTTAGATTCCGAGGCTTCACTTCAAGTTTACTGTATCACTTGGACCTTCTTATTGACGATGAAACACAGAAATTGCATCCGAATTTAATACAAAATCCACAATGCCGACTTAAGTACAAGAGGACTGACATTTTAACTTTCAATGATTTGAACCACTCCTGTGAGTCCCGTTTTAGATTCCGATGCTTCACTTCAGGTTTACTGTATCCCTTGGACCTTCTTATTGACGATGAAGCCCAGAAATTGCATCCGATGTTAATACAAAAGGCACAATGCCGACTTAAGTACAAGAGGACTGACACTCTAACCTTCTCTGATTTGAACCTCTCCTGTGAGTCTAGTTTTTGTTGCCGAGGCTTCACTTCATGTTTACTGTATCCATTGGACCTTCTTATTGACGATGAAACACAGAAATTGCATCCGAAATTAATACTAAAGGCACAATGCCGACTTAAGTACAAGAGGACAGACACTCTAACTTTCTATGATTTGAACCTCTCCTGTGAGTCCAGATTTAGATTCCGAGGCTTCACTTCAGGTTTACTGTATCCCTTGGACCTTCTTATTGACGATAATACACAGAAATTGCAACCGAATTTCATCCAAAGGCACAATGCCGGCTTAAGTACAAGAGGACTGACACACTAACTTTCTAAGATTAGAACCTCTCCTGTGATTCCAGTTTTAGGTTTCGATGCTTCACTTCAGGTTTACTGTATCCCTTGGACATTCTTATTGACGATGAAACACAGAAATTGCATCCGATTTTAATACAAAAGGCACAATGATGACTTAAGTACAAGAGGACTGACACTCTAACTTTCTATGATTTGAACCTTTCCTGTGAGTCCAGTTTTAGATTCCGATGCTTCACTTCAGGTTTACTGTATCCCTTCGACCTTCTTATTGTCGATGAAACACAGAAATTGCATCCGAATTTAATACAAAAGGCACAATGCCGACTTAAGTACAAGAGAACTGACACTATAACTTTCTATGATTTGAACCTCTCCTGTGAGTCCAGTTTTAGATTCCGATGATTCACTTCAGGTTTACTGTATCCCTTGGACCTTCTTATTGACGATGAAGCACAGAAATTGCATCCGATTTTAATACAAAAGGCCCAATGCCGACTTAAGTACAAGAGGACTGACACTCTATCTTTCTATGATTTGAACCACTCCTGTGAGTCCCGTTTTAGATTCCGATGCTTCACTTCAGGTTTACTGTATCCCTTGGACCTTCTTATAAACGATGAAACGCAGAAATTACATCCGAATTTAATACAAAAGGCTCAATGCCGACTTATGTACAAAAGGACTGACACTCTAACTTTCTATGATATGAACCTCTCCTGTGAGTCCAGTTTCAGATTCCGATGCTTCACTTCAGGTTTACTGTATACCTTGGACCTTCTTATAGATGATGAAACACAGAAATTGCATCCGAATTTAATACAAAAGGCACAATGCCGACTTAAGTACAAGAGCACTGACACTATAACTTTCTATGATTTGAACCTCTCCTGTGAGTCCTGTTTTAGATTCCGATGCTTCACTTCAGGTTTAGTGTATCCCTTGGACTTTCTTATTGACGATGAAGCACATAAATTGCATCCAATTTTAATAAAAAAGGCACAATGCCGACTTAAGTACAAGAGGACTGACACTCTAATTTTCTGTGATTTCAACCTCTCCTGTGAGTCCAGTTTTTGTTGCCGAGGCTTCACTTCAGGTTTACTGTTTCCCTTGGACCTTCTTATTGACGATGATTCACAGAAATTGCATCCGAAACAAATACAAAAGGCACTATGCCGACTTAAGTACAAGGGGACCGACACTCTAACTTTCTATGATTTGTACCTCTCCTGTGAGTCCTGTTTTAGATTCCGATGCTTCACTTCAGGTTTACTGTATCACTTGGACCTTCTTATTAACGATGAAACACAGTAATTGCATCCGAAATTGATACAAAAGGCACAATGCCGACTTAAGTACAAGAGGACAGACACTCTAACTTTCTATGATTTGAACCACTCCTGTGAGGCCAGTTTTTAGATTCCGATGCTTCACTTCAGGTATACTGTATCCCTTGGAGCTTCTTATTGACGATGAAACACAGAAATTGCATCCGAATTTAATACAAAGGGCACAATGACGGCTTTAGTACAGGAGGACTGACACTCTAACTTTCTATGATTTGAAGCTCTCCTGTGATTCCAGTTTTAGATTCCGATGCTTCACTTCAAGTTTACTGTATCCCTTGGACCTTCTTATTGACGATGAAACACAGAAATAGCATCCGAATTTAATACAAAAGGCACAATGCCGACTTAAGTACAAGAAGATGGACACTCTAATTTTCTCTGATTTGAACCTCTCCTGTGACTCCAGTTTTAGATTCCGATGCTTCACTTCAGGTTTGCTGTATCCCTTGGACTTTCTTATTGACGATGAAACACAGAAATTGCTTCCTAATTTAATACTAAAGGCACAATGCGAGCTTAAATACAAGAGGACTGACACTAACTTTCTATGATTTGAACCTCTCCTGTGAGTCCAGTGTTAGATTCCGAGGCTTTACTTCAGGTTTACTGTATCCCTTGGACCTTCTTACTGACGATGAAACACAGAAATTGCATCCGAATTTAATACAAATGGCACAATGCCGACTTAAGTACAGGAGGACTGACACTCTAACTTTCTATGATTTGAACCTCTCCTGTGAGTCCAGTTTTAGATTCCGATGCTTCACTTCAGGTTTACTGTATCCCTTGGACCTTCTTACTGACGATGAAACACAGAAATTGCATCCGAATTTAATACAAATGGCACAATGCCGACTTAAGTACAGGAGGACTGACACTCTAACTTTCTATGATTTGAACCTCTCCTGTGAGTCCAGTTTTAGATTCCGATGCTTCACTTCAGGTTTACTGTATCCCTTGGACCTTCTTATAAACGATGAAACGCAGAAATTACATCCGAATTTAATACAAAAGGCACATTGCCGACTTATGTACAAAAGGACTGACACTCTAATTTTCTATGATATGAACCTCTCCTGTGAGTCCAGTTTAAGATTCCGATGCTTCACTTCAGGTTTACTGTATACCTTGGACCTTCTTATTGATGATGAAACACAGAAATTGCATCCGAATTTAATACAAAAGGCACAATGCCGACTTAAGTACAAGAGCACTGACACTATAACTTTCTATGATTTGAACCTCTCCTGTGAGTCCAGTTTTAGATTCCGATGCTTCACTTCAGGTTTACTGTATCCCTTGGACCTTCTTATTGACGATGAAACACAGAAATTGCATCCGAATTTAATACATAAGTCACAATGCCGACTTTAATTCCAAGAGGACTGACACTCTAACTTACTCTGATTTGAACCTCTCCTGTGAGTTCAGTTTTCGATTCTCATGCTTCACTTCAGGTTTAGTGTATCCCTTGGACCTTCTTATTGACGATGAAGCACAGAAATTGCATCCGATTTTAATACAAAAGGCACAATGCCGACTTAAGTACAAGAGGACTGACACTCTAATTTTCTGTGATTTCAACCTCTCCTATGAGTCCAGTTTTTGTTGCCGAGGCTTCACTTCAGGTTTACTGTTTCCCTTGGACCTTCTTATTGACGATGATTCACAGAAATTGCATCCAAAATTAATACAAAAAGCACTATGCCGACTTAAGTACAAGAGGACCGACACTCTAACTTTCTATGATTTGTACCTCTCCTGTGAGTCCTGTTTTAGATTCCGATGCTTCACTTCAGGTTTACTGTATCACTTGGACCTTCTTATTGACGATGAAACACAGTAATTGCATCCGAAATTGATACAAAAGGCTCAATGCCGACTTAAGTACAAGAGGACAGACACTCTAACTTTCTATGATTTGAACCACTCCTGTGAGGCCAGTTTTTAGATTCCGATGCTTCACTTCAGGTATACTCTATCCCTTGGACCTTCTTATTGACGATGAAACACAGAAATTGCATCCGAATTTAATACAAAAGGCACAATGACGAATTTGGTACAGGAGGACTGACACTCTAACTTTCTATGATTTGAAGCTCTCCTGTGATTCCAGTTTTAGATTCCGATGCTTCACTTCAAGTTTAATGTATGCCTTGGACCTTCTTATTGACGATGAAACACAGAAATTGCATCCGAATTTAATACAAAAGGCACAATGCCGACTTAAGTACAAGAAGACGGACACTCTAATTTTCTCTGATTTGAACCTCTCCTGTGAGTCCAGTTTTAGATTCCGATGCTTCACTTCAGGTTTGCTGTATCCCTTGGACTTTCTTATTGACGATGAAACACAGAAAATGCATCCTAATTTGGTACTAAAGGCACAATGCGAGCTTAAATACAAGAGGACTGACACTAACTTTCTATGATTTGAACCTCTCCTGTGAGTCCAGTGTTAGATTCCGAGGCTTTACTTCAGGTTTACTGTATCCCTTGGACCTTCTTACTGACGATGAAACACAGAAATTGCATCCGAATTTAATACAAAAGGCACAATGCCGACTTAAGTACAGGAGGACTGACACTCTAACTTTCTATGATTTGAACCTCTCCTGTGAGTCCAGTTTTAGATTCCCATGGTTCACTTCAGGTTTACTGTATCCCTTCGACCTTCTTATTGACGATGAAACACAGAAATTGCATCCGAATTTTATACAAAAGGCACAATGCCGGCTTAAGTACAAGAGGACTGACACTCTAACTTTCTATGATTTCAACCTCTCCTGTGAGTCCAGTTTTAGATTCCGATGCTTCACTTCAGGTTTACTGTATCCCTTGGACCTTCTTATTGACGATGAAAAAAAAAATGCATCCGAATTTTATACGAAAGGCACAATGCCGGCTTAAGTACAAGAGGACTGACACTCTAACTTTCTATGATTTGAAGCTCTCCTGTGATTCCAGTTTTAGATTCCGATGCTTCACTTCAAGTTTACTGTATCCCTTGGACCTTCTTATTGACGATCAAACACAGAAATTGCATCAGAATTTAATACAAAATGCACAATGCCGACTTAAGTACAAGAGCACGGACAATCTAACTTTCTCTGATTTGAACCTCTCCTGTGAGTCCAGTTTTAGATTCCGATGCTTCACTTCAGGTTTACTGTATCCCTTGGACCTTCTTATTGACGATGAAACACAGAAATTGCATCCTAATTTAATACTAAAGGCACAATGTGGACTTAAGTACAAGAGGACTGACACTATCTTTCTATGATTTGAACCTCTCCTGTGAGTCCAGTGTTAGATTCCGAGGCTTCACTTCAGGTTTACTGTATCCCTTGGACCTTCTTACTGACGATGAAACACAGAAATTGCATCCGAATTTAATACAAAAGGCACAATGCCGACTTAAGTACAAGAGGACTGACACTCTAACTTTCTGTGATGTGAACCTCTCCTGTGAGTCAAGTGTTAGATTCAGAGGCTTCACTTCAGGTTTAGTGTATCACTTGGATCTTCTTATTGACGATGAAACACAGAAATTGCATCCGAATTTAATACATAAGTCACAATGCCGACTTTAATTCCAAGAGGACTGACACTCTAACTTACTCTGATTTGAACCTCTCCTGTGAGTTCAGTTTTCGATTCTGATGCTTCACTTCAGGTTTAGTGTATCCCTTGGACCTTCTTATTGACGATGAAGCACAGAAATTGCATCCGATTTTAATACAAAAGGCACAATGCCGACTTAAGTACAAGAGGACTGACACTCTAACTTTCTCTGATTTGAACCTCTCCTGTGAGTCTAGTTTTTGTTGCCGAGGCTTCACTTCATGTTTACTATATCCATTGGACCTTCTTATTGACGATGAAACACAGAAATTGCATCCGATTTTAATACAAAAGGCACAATGATGACTTAAGTACAAGAGGACTGACACTCTAACTTTCTATGATTTGAACCTTTCCTGTGAGTCCAGTTTTAGATTCCGATGCTTCACTTCAGGTTTACTGTATCCCTTGGACCTTCTTATTGTCGATGAAACACAGAAATTGCATCCGAATTTAATACAAAAGGCACAATGCCGACTTAAGTACAAGAGAACTGACACTATAACTTTCTATGATTTGAACCTCTCCTGTGAGTCCAGTTTTAGATTCCGATGATTCACTTCAGGTTTACTGTATCCCTTGGACCTTCTTATTGACGATGAAGCACAGAAATTGCATCCGATTTTAATACAAAAGGCACAATGCCGACTTAAGTACAAGAGGACTGACACTCTATCTTTCTATGATTTGAACCACTCCTGTGAGTCCCGTTTTAGATTCCGATGCTTCACTTCAGGTTTACTGTATCCCTTGGACCTTCTTATAAACGATGAAACGCAGAAATTACATCCGAATTTAATACAAAAGGCTCAATGCCGACTTATGTACAAAAGGACTGACACTCTAACGTTCTATGATATGAACCTCTCCTGTGAGTCCAGTTTCAGATTCCGATGCTTCACTTCAGGTTTACTGTATACCTTGGACCTTCTTATTGATGATGAAACACAGAAATTGCATCCGAATTTAATACAAAAGGCACAATGCCGACTTAAGTACAAGAGCACTGACACTATAACTTTCTATGATTTCAAACTCTCCTGTGAGTCCAGTTTTAGATTCCGATGCTTCACTTCAGGTTTACTGTGTCCCTTGGACCTTCTTATTGACGATGAAACACAGAAATTGCATCCGAATTTAATACATAAGTCACAATGCCGACTTTAATTCCAAGAGGACTGACACTCTAACTTACTCTGATTTGAACCTCTCCTGTGAGTTCAGTTTTCGATTCTGATGCTTCACTTCAGGTTTAGTGTATCCCTTGGACCTTCTTATTGACGATGAAGCACAGAAATTGCATCCGATTTTAATACAAAAGGCACAATGCCGACTTAAGTACAAGAGGACTGACACTCTAATTTTCTGTGATTTCAACCTCTCCTGTGAGTCCAGTTTTTGTTGCCGAGGCTTCACTTCAGGTTTACTGTTTCCCTTGGACCTTCTTATTGACGATGATTCACAGAAATTGCATCCGAAATTAATACAAAAGGCACTATGCCGACTTAAGTACAAGAGGACCGACACTCTAACTTTCTATGATTTGTACCTCTCCTGTGAGTCCTGTTTTAGATTCCGATGCTTCACTTCAGGTTTACTGTATCACTTGGACCTTCTTATTGACGATGAAACACAGTAATTGCATCCGAAATTGATACAAAAGGCACAATGCCGACTTAAGTACAAGAGGACAGACACTCTAACTTTCTATGATTTGAACCACTCCTGTGAGGCCAGTTTTTAGATTCCGATGCTTCACTTCAGGTATACTGTATCCCTTGGACCTTCTTATTGACGATGAAACACAGAAATTGCATCCGAATTTAATACAAAAGGCACAATGACGACTTTAGTACAGGAGGACTGACACTCTAACTTTCTATTATTTGAAGCTCTCCTGTGATTCCAGTTTTAGATTCCGATGCTTCACTTCAAGTTTACTGTATCCATTGGACCTTCTTATTGACGATGAAACACAGAAATTGCATCCGAATTTAATACAAAAGGCACAATGCCGACTTAAGTACAAGAAGACGGACACTCTAATTTTCTCTGATTTGAACCTCTCCTGTGAGTCCAGTTTTAGATTCCGATGCTTCACTTCAGGTTTGCTGTATCCCTTGGACTTTCTTATTGACGATGAAACACAGAAATTGCATCCTAATTTAATACTAAAGGCACAATGCGAGCTTAAATACAAGAGGACTGACACTAACTTTCTATGATTTGAACCTCTCCTGTGAGTCCAGTGTTAGATTCCGAGGCTTCACTTCAGGTTTACTGTATCCCTTGGACCTTCTTACTGACGATGAAACACAGAAATTGCATCCAAATTTAATTCAAAAGCCACAATGCCGACTTAAGTACAAGAGGACTGACACTCTAATTTTCTATGATGTGAACCTCTCCTGAGAGTCCAGTGTTAGATTCCGAGGCTTCACTTCAGGTTTACTGTATCACTTGGACCTTCTTATTGACGATGAAACACTGAAATTACATCCGAATTTAATACAAAAACCACAATGCCGACGTAAGTACAAGAGGACTGACATTTTAATTTTCTATGATTTGAACCACTCCTGTGAGTCCCGTTTTAGATTCCGATGCTTCACTTCAGGTTTACTGTATCCCTTGGACCTTCTTATTGACGATGAAGCCCAGAAATTGCATCCGATTTTAATACAAAATGCACAATGCCGACATAAGTACAAGTGGACTGACACTCTAACTTACTCTGATCTGAACCTCTCCTGTGAGTCTAGTTTTTGTTGCCAAAGCTTCACTTCATGTTTACTGTATCCATTGGACCTTCTTATTGACGATGAAACACAGAAATTGCTTCCGAAATTAATACAAAAGGCACAATGCCGACTTAAGTACAAGAGGACTGACACTCTAACTTTCTATGATGTGAGCCTCTCCTGTGAGTCAGCCGGCCGTGGTGGCCGTGCGGTAAAAGGCGCTGCAGTCTAGAACCGCAAGATCGCTACGGTCGCAGGTTCGAATCCTGCCTCGGGCATGGATGTTTGTGATGTCCTTAGGTTAGTTAGGTTTAACTAGTTCTAAGTTCTAGGGGACTAATGACCTCAGCAGTTGAGTCCCATAGTGCTCAGAGCCATTTGAACCATTTTCTCCTGTGAGTCCAGTGTTAGATTCCGTGGCTTCACTTCAGGTATACTGTATCCCTTGGACCTTCTTATTGACGATGAAACACAGAAATTGCTTACGAATTTAATACAAAAGGCACAATGCCGCCTTAAGTACAAGAGGACTGACACTCTAACATTCTATGATGTGAACCTCTCCTGTGAGTCCAGTGTTAGATTCCGATGCTTCACTTCAGGTTTACTGTATCCCTTGGACCTTCTTAGTGACGATGAAACACAGAAATTGCATCCGAATTTAATACAAAAGGCACAATGCCGACTTCAGTACAAGAGGACTGACACTCTAACTTTCTCGGATTTGAACCTCTTCTGTGAGTCCAGTTTTAGATTCCGATGCTTCACTTCAGGTTTACTGTATCCCTTGGACTTTCTTATTGACGATGAAACACAGAAATTGCATCCGATTTAAATACAAAAGGCACAATGCCGACTTAAGTACAAGAGGACTGACACTCTAACTTTCTCGAATTTGAACCTCTTCTGTGAGTCCAGTTTTAGATTCCGATGCTTCACTTCAGGTTTACTGTACCCCTTGGACCTTCTTATTGATGATGAAGCACAGAAATTGCATCCGATTTTAGTACAAAAGGAACAATGCCGACTTAAGTACAAGAGGACTGACAACCAAACTTTCTTTGATTTGAACCCTTTCCTGAGAGTCCAGTTTTTGTTGCCAAGGCTTCACTTTAGGTTTACTGTATCCCTTGGAACTTCTTATTGACGATGAAACACAGAAATTGCATCCGAAATTAATACAAAAGGCACAATGCCGACTTAAGTACAACAGGACTGACACTCTAAGTTTCTATGATTTGAACCTCTCCTGTGAGTCAGGTTTTAATTTCCGATGCTTCACATCAGGGTTACTGAATCCCTTGGACCTTCTTATTGACAATGAAACACAGAAATTGTATACGAATTTAATACAAAACGCACAGTGCCGATTTAAGTACAAGAGGACTGACACTCTAACCTTCTATGATTTGAACCTCTCCTATGAGTCCAGTTTTAGATTCCGATGCTTCACTTCAGGTTTACTATATCCCTTGGACCTTCTTATTGACGATGAAACACTGAAATTGCATCCGACTTTTATACAAAAGGCACAATGCCGACTTAAGTACAAGAGGACTGACACTCTAACTTTCTATGATTTGAACCTCTCCTGTGAGTCCAGTTTTAGATTCCGATGCTTCACTTCAGGTTTACTGTATCCCTTGGACCTTCTTATTGACGATGAAACACAGAATTTGCATCCGAATTTAAAACAAAAGGCATAATGCCGACTTAAGTACAAGAGGACTGACACTAACTGTCTTTGATTTGAACCTCTCCTGTGATTCCAGTTTTAGATTCCGATGCTTCACTTCAGATTGACTGTATCCCTTGGAACTTCTTATTGACGATGAAACACAGAAATTGCGTCCGAATTTAATACAAAAGGCACAATGCCGACTTAAGAACAAGAGGACTGACACTCTAACTTTCTAAGATTTGAACCACTCCTGTGAGTCCCGTTTTAGATTCCGATGCTTCACTTCAGGTTTACTGTATCCCTTGGACCTTCTTATAAACGATGAAACACAGAAATTACATCCGAATTTAATACAAAAGGCACAATGGACTGACACTCTAACTTTCTATGATATGAACATCTCCTGTGAGTCCAGTTTTAGATTCCAATGCTTCACTTCAGGTTTACTGTATCCCTTGGACTTTCTTTTTGACGATGAAACACAGAAATTGCAACCGAATTTAATACTAAAGGCACAATGCCGACTTAAGTACAAGAGGCCTGACACTATAACTTTCTATGATTTGTACCTCTCCTGTGAGTCCAGTTTTAGATTCCGATGCTTCACTGGAGATTTACTGTATCCCTTGGACCTTCTTATTGACGAAGAAACACAGAAATTGCATCCGAATTTAATACAAAAGGCACAATACCGACTTAAGTACAAGAGGACTGACACTCTAACTTTCTCTGATTTGAACCTCTCCTGTGAGTCCAGGTTTAGGTTCTGATGCTTCACTTCAGGTTTACTGTATCCCTTGGACCTTCTTATTGACGATGAAGCACAGAAATTGCATCCGATTTTAATACAAAAGGCACAATGCCGACTTAAGTACAAGAGGACTGACACTCTAACTTTCTCTGATTTAAACCTCTCCTGTGAGTCCAGTTTTTGTTGCCGAGGCTTCACTTCAGGTTTACTGTTTCCCTTGGACCTTCTTATTGACGATGAAACACAGAAATTGCATCCGAAATTAATACAAAAGGCACTATGCCGACTTAAGTACAAGAAGACCGACACTCTAACTTTCTATGATTTGAACCTCTCCTGTGAGTCCAGTTTTAGATTCCGATGCTTCGCTTCAGGTTTACTGTGTCCCTTGGACCATCTTATTGACGATGAAACACAGAAATGGCATCCGAATTTAATACAAAAGGCACAATGCCGACTTACGTACAGGAGGACTGACACTCTAATTTTCTATGATTTGATCCTCTCCTGTGACCCCAGTTTTAGATTCCGATGCTTCGATTCAGGTTTACTGTATCCCTTGGACCTTCTTATTGACGATCAAACTCAGAAATTGCATCTGAATTTAATATAAAAGGCACATTGCCGGCTTAAGTACAAGAGGACTGACACTCTTAACTTTCTATGATTTGAACCTCTCCTGCGATTCCAGTTTTAGATTCCGATGCTTCACTTCAAGTTTACTGTATCCCTTGGACCTTCTTATTGACGATGAAACACAGAAATTGCATCCGAATTTAATACAAAAGGCACAATGCCGACTTAAGTACAAGAGGACTGACACTCTAACCTTCTATGATTTGAACCACTCCTATGAGTCCAGTTTTAGATTCCGATGCTTCACTTCAGGTTTACTATATCCCTTGGACCTTCTTATTGACGATGAAACACTGAAATTGCATCCGACTTTAATACAAAAGGCACAATGCCGACTTATGTACAAGAGGACTGACACTCTAACTTTCTATGATTTGAACCTCTCCTGTGAGTCCAGTTTTAGATTCCGATGCTTCACTTCAGGTTTACTGTATCCCTTGGACCTTCTTATTGACGATGAAACACTGAATTTGCATCCGAATTTAAAACAAAAGGCATAATGCCGACTTAAGTACAAGAGGACTGACACTAACTGTCTTTGATTTGAACCTCTCCTGTGATTCCAGTTTTAGATTCCGATGCTTCACTTCAGGTTTTCTGTATCCCTTGGGCCTTCTTATTGACGATGAAACACAGAAATTGCATCCGAATTTAATACAAAAGGCACAGTGCCGACTTCAGTACAAGAGGACTGACACTCTAACTTTCTATTATTTGAACCTCTCTTGTGAGTCCAGTTTTAGGTTCCGATGCTTCACTTCAGGTTTACTGTATCCGTTGGAACTTCCTATTGACGATGGAACACAGAAATTGCATCCGAATTTAATACAAAATGCACAATGCCGACATAAGTACAAGAGGACCGACACTCTAACTTTCTATGATGTGAACCTCTCCTGTGAGTCCAGTGTTAGATTACGAGGCTTCACTTCAGGTTTATTGTTTCCCTTGGACCTTCTTATTGACGATGAAACACAGAAATTGCATCCAATTTTAATACAAAAGGAACAATGCCTACTTAAGTACAAGAGGACTGACAACCAAACTTTCTTTGATTTGAACCCTTTCCTGAGAGTCCAGTTTTTGTTGCCAAGGCTTCACTTTAGGTTTACTGTATCCCTGGGACCTTATTATTGACGATGAAACACAGAAATTGCATCGGAATTTAATACAAAAAGCACAATGCCGGCCTAAGTACAAGAGGACTGACACTCTAACTTTCTATGATTTGAACCTCTCCTGTGATTCCAGTTTTTTATTCCGACACTTCACTTCAAGTTTACTGTATCCCTTGGACCTTCTTATTGACGATGAAACACAGAAATTGCATCCGAATTTAATACAAAAGGCACATAGCCGACTTAAGTACAAGAGGACTGACACTCTAACTTTCTATGATGTGAACCTCTCCTGTGAGTCCAGTGTTAGAATCCGAGGCTTCACTTCAGGTTTAGTGTTTCGCGTGGACCTTCTTATTGACGATGAAACACAGAAATTGCATACGAAATTGATACAAAAAGCACTATGCCGACTTAAGTACAGCAGGACCGACACTCTAACTTTCTATGATTTGAACCTCTCCTGTGAGTCCAGTATTAGATTCCGATGCTTCACTTCAGGTTTACTGTATCACTTGGAACTTCTTATTGACGATGAAAAACAGAAATTGCATCCGAAATTAATACAAAAGGCACAATGCGGACTTAAGTACAAGAGGACAGACACTCTAACTTTCTATGATTTGAACCACTCCTGTGAGGCCAGTTTAAGATTCCGATGCTTCACTTCAGGTTTACTGTATCCCTTGGACTTTCTTATTGACGATGAAATACAGAAATTGCATCCGAATTTAATACAAAAGGCACAATGCCGACTTAAGTACAGGAGGACTGACACTCTAACTTTCAATGATTTGAACCTCTCCTGTGAGTCTAGTTTTAGATTCCGATGCTTCACTTCAGATTGACTGTATCCCTTGGAACTTCTTATTGACGATGAAACACAGAAATTGCGTCCGAATTTAATACAAAAGGCACAATGCCGACTTAAGAACTAGAGGACTGACACTCTAACTTTCTAAGATTTGAACCACTCCTGTGAGTCCCGTTTTAGATTCCGATGCTTCACTTCAGGTTTACTGTATCCCTTGGACCTTCTTATAAACGATGAAACACAGAAATTACATCCGAACTTAATACAAAAGGCACAATGGACTGACACTCTAACTTTCTATGATATGAACATCTCCTGTTAGTCCAGTTTTAGATTCCAATGCTTCACTTCAGGTTTACTGTATCCCTTGGACCTTCTTTTTGACGATGAAACACAGAAATTGCAACCGAATTGAATACTAAAGGCACAATGCCGACTTAAGTACAAGAGGCCTGACGCTATAACTTTCTATGATTTGTACCTCTCCTGTGAGTCCAGTTTTAGATTCCGATGCTTCACTGGAGATTTACTGTATCCCTTGGACCTTCTTATTGACGAAGAAACACAGAAATTGCATTAGAATTTAATACAAAAGGCACAATACCGACTTAAGTACAAGAGGACTGACACTCTAACTTTCTCTGATTTGAACCTCTCCTGTGAGTCCAGGTTTAGATTCAGATGCTTCACTTCAGGTTTACTGTATCCCTTGGACCTTCTTATTGACGATGAAGCACAGAAATTGCATCCGATTTTAATACAAAAGGCACAATGCCGACTTAAGTACAAGTGGACTGACACTCTAACTTTCTCTGATTTAAACCTCTCCTGTGAGTCCAATTTTTGTTGCCGAGGCTTCACTTCAGGTTTACTGTTTCCCTTGGACCTTCTTATTGACGATGAAACACAGAAATTGCATCCGAAATTAATACAAAAGGCACTATGCCGACTTAAGTACAAGAAGACCGACACTCTAACTTTCTATGATTTGAACCTCTCCTGTGAGTCCAGTTTTTGATTTCGATGCTTCACTTCAGGTTTACTGTATCCCTTGGACCATCTAATTGACGATGAAACACAGAAATGGCATCCGAATTTAATACAAAAGGCAAATGCCGACTTACGTACAGGAGGACTGACACTCTAATATTCTATGATTTGATCCTCTCCTGTGACTCCAGTTTTAGATTCCGATGCTTCGAATCAGGTTCACTGTATCCCTTGGACCTTCTTATTGACGATCAAACTCAGAAATTGCATCTGAATTTTATATAAAAGGCACATTGCCGGCTTAAGTACAAGAGGACTGACACTCTAACTTTCTATGATTTGAACCTCTCCTCCGATTCCAGTTTTAGATTCCGATGCTTCACTTCAAGTTTACTGTATCCCTTGGACCTTCTTATTGACGATGAAACACAGAAATTGCTTCCGACATTAATACAAAAGGCACAATGCCGACTTAAGTACAAGAGAACTGACACTCTAAATTGCTATGATATGAACCTCTCCTGTGAGTCCAGTTTTTGTTGTCGAGGCTTCACTTCAGGTTTACTGTATCCCTTGGACCTTCATATTGACGATGAAACACAGAAATTGCATCCGAATTTAATACAAAAGGCACAATGCGGACTTAAGTACAAGAGGACTGACACTCTAACTTTCATTGATATGAACCTCTCCTCTGATTCCACCTTTAGATTCCGATGCTTCACTTCAGGTTTTCTGTATTCCTTTGGACCTTGTTATTGACGATGAAACACAGAAATTGCATTCGAATTTAATACAAAAGGCACAATGCCGACTTAAGTACAAGAGGACTGACACTCTAACTTTCTATGATTTGAACCTCTCCTGTGAGTCCAGTTTTAGATTCCGATGCTTCACTTCAGGTTTACTGTATCCCTTGGACCTTCTTATTGACGATGAAACACAGAAATTTCTTCCGAATTTAATACAAAAGGGACAATGCTTCTTAAGTACAAGAGCACTGACACTCTAACTTTCTATGATTTGAACCTCTCCTGTGATTCCAGTTTTAGATTCCAATGCTTCACTTCAGGTTTACTGTATCCCTTGGACCTTCTTATTGGCGATGAAACACAGAAATTGCATCCGAATTCAATACAAAAGGCACAATGCCGGCTTAAGTACAAGAGGACTGACACTCTAACTTTCTCTGATTTGAACCTCTCCTGTGAGTCCAGTTTTAGATTCCGATGCTTCACTTCAGGTTTACTGTATCCGTTGGACCTTCTTATTGACGATGAAACCCAGAAATTGCTTAAGATTTTAATACAAAACGCACAATGCCGACTTAAGTACAAGAGGACTGACACTCTAACTTTCGGTGATTTGAACCTCTCCTGTGAGTCCAGTTTTTGTTGCCGAGGCTTCACTTCAGGTTTACTGTATTCCTTGGACCTTCTTATTGACGATGAAACACAGAAATTGCATCCGAATTTAATACAAAGGCACAATGCTGACTTAAGTACAATAGGTCTGACACTCTAACTTTCTATGATGTGAACCTCTCCTGTGGTTCCAGTGTTAGATTCCGAGGCTTCACTAAAGGTTTACTGTATCCCTTGGACCTTCTTATTGACGATGAAACACAGAAATTGCATCCGAATTTAATACAAAAGGCACAATGCCGGCTTAACTACAAGAGGACCGACACTCTAACTTTCTATGATTTGAACCTCTCCTGTGATTCCAGTTTTAGATTCCGATGCTTCGCTTCAGCTTTACTGTATCCCTTGGACCTTCTTATTGACGATGAAACACAGAAATTGCATCCGAATTTAATACAAAAGGCACAATGCCGACTTAAGCACAAGAGGACTGACACTCTAACTTTCTATTATTTGAACCTCTCCTGTTAGTCCAGTGTTAGATTCCGAGGCTTCACTTCAGGCTTACTGTATCCCTTGGACCTTCTTATTGACGATGAAACACAGAAATTGCATCCGAATTTAATACAAAACGCACAATGCCGACTTAAGTACAAGAGGACTGACACTAACTTTCTGTGATTTGAACCTCTCCTGTGAGTCCAGTTTTTGTTGCCGAGGCTTCACTTCAGGTTTACTGTATCCATTGGACCTTCTTATTGACGATGAAACACAAATATTGCATTCGAAATTAATACAAAAGGCACAATGCCGACTTAAGTACAAGAGGACCGACACTCTAACTTTCTATGATTTGAACCACTCCTGTGAGGCCAGTTTTAGATTCCGAAGCTTCACTTCAGGTTAACTGTATCCCTTGGACCTTCTTATTGACGATGATACACAGAAATTGCATCCGAATTTAATACAAAAGGCACAATGCCGACTTAAGTACAAGAGGACTGACACATTACTTTCTCTGATTTGAACCTCTCCTGTGAGTCCAGTTTTTGTTGCCGAGGCTTCACTTCAGGTTTACTGTATACATTGGACCTTCTTATTGACAATGAAACACAGAAATTGCATCCGAAATTAATACAAAAGGCACAATGCCGACTTAAGTACAAGAGGCCAGACACTCTAACTTTCTATGATTTGAACCTTTCCTGTGGGTCCAGTTGTAGATTCCGATGTTTCACTTCAGGTTTACTGTATCCCTTGGATCTTCTCATTGACGATAAAACACAGAAATTGCATCCGATTTTAATACAAAAGGCACAATGCCGACTTAAGTACAAGAGGACTGCCACTCTAACTTTCTATGATTTGAACCTCTCCTGTGAGTCAAGTTTTTGTTGCTGAGGCTTCACTTCAGGTTTACTGTATCCCTTGGACCTTCTTATTGACGATGAAACACAGAAATTGCATCCGAGATTAATACAAAAGGCACAATGCCGCCTTAAGTACAAGAGGACTGACACACTAACTTTCTCTGATTTGAACCTCTCCTGTGAGTACAGTTTTAGATTCCGATGCTTCACTTCTGATTGACTGTATCCCTTGGACCTTCTTATTGACGATGAAACACAGACATTGCGTCCGAATTTAATACAAAAGCACAATGCCGACCTAAGTACAAGAGGACTGACACTCTAACTTTCTATGATGTGAACCTATCCTGTGAGTCCTGTGTTAGATTCCGAGGCTTCACTTCAGGTTTACTGTAACCCTTGGACTTTCTTATTGACGATGAAACACAGAAATTGCATCCGAATTTAATACAAAAGCACAATGCCGACTTAAGTACAAGAGGACTGAGACTCTAACTTTCTATGATTTGAACCACTCCTGTGAGTCCCGATTTAGATTCCGATGCTTCACTTCAGTTTTACTGTATCCCTTAGACCTGCTTATAAACGATGAAACACAGAAATTACATCAGAATTTAATACATAAGGCACAATGCCGACTTAAGTACAAGGGGACTGACACTCTAAATTTCTCTGATTTGAACTTTTCCTGTGGGTCCAGTTTTAGATTCCGATGCTTCACTTCAGGTTTACTGTATCCCTTGGAATTTCTTATTGACGATGAAACACAGAAATTGCATCTGATTTTAATACAAAAGGCACAATGATGCCTTAAGTACAAGAGGACTGACACTCTAACATTCTATGATTTGAACCTCTCCTGTGAGTCCAGTGTTAGATTCCGACGCTTCACTTCAGGCTTACTGTATCCCTTGGACCTTCTTATTGACGATGAAACACAGAAATTGCATCCAAATTTAATACAAAAGGCACAATGCTGACTTAAGTACAAGAGGACTGACACTCTAACTTTCTATGATGTGAACCTCTCCTGTGGGTCCAGTTTTAGATTCCGATGCTTCACTTCAGGTTTACTGTATCCCTTGGACCTTCTTATTGACGATGAAACACAGAAATCGCATCCGAATTTAATACAAAAGGCACAATGCCGACTTAAGTACAAGAGGACTGACACTCTAACTTTCTGTGATTTGCACCTCTCCTGTGAGTCCAGTTTTTGTTGCCGAGGCTTCACTCCAGGTTTACTGTATCCATTGGACCTTCTTATTGACGATGAAACACAAATATTGCATCCGAATTTAATACAAAAGTCACATTGCCAACTGAAGTACAAGAGGACTGACACTCTAACTTTCTCTGATTTGAACGACTCCTGTGAGTCCAGTTTTAGATTCCGATGCTTCACTTCAGGTTCACTGTATGCCTTTGACTTTCTTATTGACGATGAAACACATGATCTGCATTCGATTTTAATACAAAAGGCACAATGCCGACTTAAATACAAGAGGACTGACACTCTAACATTCTATAATTTGAACCTCTCCTGTGAGTCCAGTGTTAGAATCCGAGGCTTCACTTCCGGTTTACTGTATCACTTGGACCTTCTGATTGACGATGAAACACAGAAATTGCATCCGAATTTAATACAAAAGGCACAAAGCCGACTTAAGTACAAGAGGTCTGACACTCTAACTTTCTATAATGTGAACCTCTCCTGTGAGTCCAGTGTTAGATTCCGAGGCTTCACTTCAGGTTTACTGTATACCTTGGACCTTCTTATTGACGATGAAACACAGGAATTGCTTCCGAATATAATTAAAAAGGCACAATGCCGACTTAAGTACAAGAGGACTGACACATTACTTTCTCTGATTTGAACCTCTCCTGTGAGTCCAGTTTTTGTTGCCGAGGCTTCACTTCAGGTTTACTGTATACATTGGACCTTCTTATTGACGATGAAACACAGAAATTGCATCCGAAATTAATACAAAAGTCACAATGCCGACTTAAGTACAAGAGGACAGACACTCTAACTTTCTTTGATTTGAACCACTCCTGTGAGGCCAGTTTTAGATTCCGATGCTTCACTTAAGGTTTACTGTATCCCTAGGACCTTATTATTGACGATGAAACACAGAAATTGCATCCGAATTTAATACAAAAGGCACATTGCCGACTTAAGTACAAGAGGACTGACACTCTAACTTTCTTTGATTTGAGCCTCTCCTGTGAGCCCAGTTTTAGATTCCGATGCTTCACTTCAGGTTTACTGTATCCCTTGGATCGTCTTATTGACGATAAAACACAGAAATTGCATCCGAATTGAATACAAAAGGCACATTGCCGACTTAAGTACAAGAGGACTGACACTCTAACTTTCTTTGATTTGAGCCTCTCCTGTGAGCCCAGTTTTAGATTCCGATGCTTCACTTCAGGTTTACTGTATCCCTTGGATCGTCTTATTGACGATAAAACACAGAAATTGCATCCGAATTGAATACAAAAGGCACAATGCCGGCTTAAGTACAAGAGGACCAACACTCTAACTTTCTATGATTTGAACCTCTCCTGTGGGTCCAGTATTAGATTCCGATGCTTCACTTCAGGTTTACTGTATCCTTTGGACTTTCTTATTGACGATGAAACACAGAAATTGCATCCGAATTTAATACAAAGGCACAATGCCGACTTAAGTACAATAGGTCTGTCACTCTAACTTTCTATGATGTGAACCTCTCCTGTGGTTCCAGTGTTAGATTCCGAGGCTTCACTTCAGGTTTACTGTATCCCTTGGACCTTCTTATTGACGATGAAACACAGAAATGGCATCCGAATTTAATACAAAGGCACAATGCCGACTTAAGTACAATAGGTCTGTCACTCTAATTTCTATGATGTGAACCTCTCCTGTGGTTCCAGTGTTAGATTCCGAGGCTTCACTTCAGGTTTACTGTATCCCTTGGACCTTCTTATTGACGATGAAACACAGAAATTGCATCCGAATTTAATACAAAAGGCACAATGCCGGCTTAAGTACAAGAGGACCGACACTCTAACTTTCTATGATTTGAACCTCTCCTGTGATTCCAGTTTTAGATTCCGATGCTTCACTTCAGCTTTACTGTATCCCTTGGACCTTCTTATTGACGATGATACACAGAAATGGCATCCGAATTTAATACAAAAGGCACAATGCCGACTTAAGTACAAGAGGACTGACACATTACTTTCTCTGATTTGAACCACTCCTGTGAGTCCAGTTTTTGTTGCCGAGGCTTCACTTCAGGTTTACTGTATACATTGGACCTTCTTATTGACAATGAAACACAGAAATTGCATCCGAAATTAATACAAAAGGCACAATGCCGACTTAAGTACAAGAGGACAGACACTCTAACTTTCTATGATTTTCACCTCTCCTGTGAGTCCAGTTTTAGATTCCGATGCTTCACTTCTGGTTTACTGTATCCCTTGGATCTTCTTATTGACGATAAAACACAGAAATTGCATCCGATTTTAATACAAAAGGCAGAAAGCCGACTTAAGTACAAGAGGACTGACACTCTAACTTTCTAAGATTTGAACCTCTCCTGTGAGTCAAGTTTTTGTTGCTGAGGCTTCACTTCAGGTTTACTGTTTCCCTTGGACCTTCTTATTGACGATGAAACACAGAAATTGCATCCGAGATTAATACAAAAGGCACAATGCCGACTTAAGTACAAGAGGACTGACACACTAACTTTCTCTGATTTGAACCTCTCCTGTGAGTCCAGTTTTAGATTCCGATGCTACACTTCTGGTTTACTGTATCCCTTGGATCTTCTTATTGACGATAAAACACAGAAATTGCATCCGATTTTAATACAAAAGGCAGAATGCCGACTTAAGTACAAGAGGACTGACACTCTAACTTTCTATTATTTGAACCTCTCCTGTGAGTCCAGTTTTAGATTCTGATACTTCACTTCAGGTTTACTGTATCCCTTGGACTTTCTTATTGACGATGAAAAACAGAAATTGCATCTGATTTTAATACAAAAGGCACAATGATGACTTAAGTACAAGAGGACTGACAGTCTAACTTTCTATGATTTGAACCTCTCCTGTTAGTCCTGTGTTACATTCCGAGGCTTCACTTCAGGTTTATTGTATCCCTTGGACCTTCTTATTGACGATGAAACACAGAAATTGCATCCGAATTTAATACAAAACGCACAATGCTGACTTAAGTACAAGAGGACTGACACTCTAACTTTCTGTGATTTGAACCTCTCCAGTGAGTCCAGTTTTTGTTGCCGAGGCTTCACTTCAGGTTTACTGTATCCATTGGACCTACTTATGGACGATGAAACACAAATATTTCATTCGAAATTAATACAAAAGGCACAATGCCGACTTAAGTACAAGAGGACAGACACTCTAACTTTCTATGATTTGAACCACTCCTGTGAGGCCAGTTTTAGATTCCGAAGCTTCACTTCAGGTTAACTGTATCCCATGGACCTTCTTATTGACGATGATACACAGAAATGGCATCCGAATTTAATACAAAAGGCACAATGCCGACTTAAGTACAAGAGGACTGACACATTACTTTCTCTGATTTGAACCACTCCTGTGAGTCCAGTTTTTGTTGCCGAGGCTTCACTTCAGGTTTACTGTATACATTGGACCTTCTTATTGACAATGAAACACAGAAATTGCATCCGACATTAATACAAAAGGCACAATGCCGACTTAAGTACAAGAGGACAGACACTCTAACTTTCTATGATTTGAACCTTTCCTGTGGGTCCACTTGTAGATTCCGATGTTTCACTTCAGTTTTACTGTATTCCTTAGACCTGCTTATAAATGATGAAACACAGAAATTACATCAGAATTTAATACAAAAAGCACAATGCCGACTTAAGTACAAGGGGACTGACACTCTAAATTTCTCTGATTTGAACCTCTCCTGTGGGTCCGGTTTTAGATTCCGATGCTTCACTTCAGGTTTACTGTATCCCTTGGAATTTCTTATTGACGATGAAACACAGAAATTGCATCTGATTTTAATACAAAAGGCACAATGATGCCTTAAGTACAAGAGGACTGACACTCTAACTTTCTATGATTTGAACCTCTCCTGTGAGTCCAGTGTTAGATTCCGACGCTTCACTTCAGGCTTACTGTATCCCTTGGACCTTCTTATTGACGATGAAACACAGAAATTGCATCCGAATTTAATACAAAAGGCACAATGCCGACTTAAGTACAAGAGGACTGACACTCTAACTTTCTATGATGTGAACCTCTCCTGTGGGTCAAGTTTTAGATTCCGATGCTTCACTTCAGGTTTACTGTATCCCTTGGACCTTCTTATTGACGATGAAACACAGAAATCGCATCCAAATTTAATACAAAAGGCACAATGCCGACTTAAGTACAAGAGGACTGACACTCTAACTTTCTGTGATTTGAACCTCTCCTGTGAGTCCAGTTTTTGTTGCCGAGGCTTCACTTCAGGTTTACTGTATCCATTGGACCTTCTTATCGACGATGAAACACAAATATTGCATCCGAAATTAATACAAAAGGCACAATGCTGACTTAAGTACAAGAAGACAGACACTCAAACTTTCTATGATTTGAGCCACTCCTGTGAGGCCAGATTTAGATTCCGATGCTTCACTTCAGGTTTACTGTATCCCTTGGACCTAATTATTGACGATGAAACACAGAAATTCCTTCCGAATTTAATACAAAAGTCACATTGCCGACTGAAGTACAAGAGGAATGACACTCAAACTTTCTCTGATTTGAACCACTCCTGTGAGTCCAGTTTTAGATTCCGATGCTTCACTTCAGGTTTACTGTATGCCTTTGACTTTCTTATTGACGATGAAACACATGATCTGCATTCCATTTTAATACAAAAGGCACAATGCCGACTTAAGTACAAGTGGACTGACACTCTAACATTCTATGATTTGAACCTCTCCTGTGAGTCCAGTGTTAGATTCCGAGGCTTCACTTCCGGTTTACTGTATCACTTGGACCTTCTGATTGACGATGAAACACAGAAATTGCATCCGAATTTAATACAAAAGGCACAAAGCCGACTTAAGTACAAGAGCTCTGACACTCTAACTTTCTATGATGTGAACCTCTCCTGTGAGTCCAGTGTTAGATTCCGAGGCTTCACTTCAGGTTTACTGTATCCCTTGGACCTTCTTATTGACGATGAAACACAGGAATTGCATCCGAATTTAATACAAAAGGCACAATGCCGACTTAAGTACAGGAGGACTGACACTCTAACTTTCTATGATTTGAACCACTCGTGTGAGTCCCGTTTTAGATTCCGATGCTTCACTTCAGTTTTACTGTAGCCCTTGGACCTGCTTATAAACGATGAAACACAGAAATTAAATCAGAGTTTAATACAAAAGGCACAATGCCGACTTAAGTACAAGGGGACTGACACTCTAACTTTCTATGATTTGAACCTTTTCTGTGGGTCCAGTTGTAGATTCCGATGCTTCACTTCAGGTTTACTGTATCCCTTGGACCATCTTATTCACGATGAAATACAGAATTTACATCCGAATTTAATACAAAAGGCAGAATGCCGACTTAAGTACAAGAGGACTGACACTCTAACATTCTCTGATTTGAACCTCTCCTGTGAGTCCAGTTTTAGATTCCGATGCTTCACTTCAGGTTTACTGTATCTCTTGGACCTTCTTATTGACGATGAAGCACAGAAATTGCATCCGATTTTAATACAAAAGGCACAATGCCGACTTAAGTACAAGAGGATTGACACTCTAACTTTCTATGATTTGAACCTCTCCTGTGAGTCAAGTTTTTGTTGCTGAGGCTTCACTTCAGGTTTACTGTATCCCTTGGACCTTCCTATTGACGATGAAACACAGAAATTGCATCCGAAATTAATACAAAAGGCACAATGCCGACTTAAGTACAAGAGGACTGACACACCAACTTTCTCTGATTTGAACCTCTCCTGTACGTCCAGTTTTAGATTCCGATGCTTCACTTCAGATTGACTGTATCCCATGGACCTTCTTATTGACGATGAAACACAGACATTGCGTCCGAATTTAATACGAAAGGCACAATGCCGACTTAAGTACAAGAGGACTGACACTCTAACATTCTATGATGTGAACCTCTCCTGTGAGTCCTGTGTTAGATTCTGAGGCTTCACTTCAGGTTTACTGTATCCCTTGGACCTTCTTATTGACGATGAAACACAGAAATTGCATCCGACTTTAATACAAAAGGCACAATGCCGACTTAAGTACAAGAGGACTGACACTCTAACTTTCTATGATTTGAACCACTCCTGTGAGTCCCGTTTTAGATTCCGATGCTTCACTTCAGTTTTACTGTATCCCTTAGACCTGCTTATAAACGATGAAACACAGGAATTACATCAGAATTTAATACAAAAGGCACAATGCCGACTTATGTACAAGGGGACAGACACTCTAAATTTCTCTGATTTGAACCTCTCCTGTGGGTCCAGTTTTAGATTCCGATGCTTCACTTCAGGTTTACTGTATCCCTTGGAATTTCTTATTGACGATGAAACACAGAAATTGCATCTGATTTTAATACAAATGGCACAATGATGACTTAAGTACAAGAGGACTGACACTCTAACTTTCTATGATTTGAACCTCTCCTGTGAGTCCAGTGTTAGATTCCGAGGCTTCACTTCAGGTTTACTGTATCCCTTGGACCTTCTTATTGACGATGAAACACAGAAATTGCATCCGAATTTAATACAAAAGGCACAATGCCGACTTAAGTACAAGAGGACTGACACTCTAACTTTCTATGATGTGAACCTCTGCTGTGAGTCCAGTGTTAGATTCCGAGGCTTCACTTCAGGTTTACTGTATCCATTGGACCTTCTTATTGACGATGAAGCCCAGAAATTGCATCCGATTTTAATACAAAAGGCACAATGCCGACTTAAGTATAAGAGGACTGACACTGTAACTTTCCGTGATCTGAACCTCTCCTGTGAGTCCAGTTTTTGTTGCCGAGGCTTCACTTCAGGTTTACTGTATCCATTGGACCTTCTTATTGACGATGAAACACAAATATTGCATCCGAAATTAAAACAAAAGGCACAATGCCGACTTAAGTACAAGAAGACAGACACTCTAACTTTCTATGATTTGAGCCACTCCTGTGAGGCCAGTTTTAGATTCCGATGCTTCACTTCAGGTTTACTGTATCGCTTGGACCTTATTATTGACGATGAAACACAGAAATTGCATCCGAATTTAATACAAAAGGCACATTGCCGACTTAAGTACAAGAGGACTGACAGTCTAACTTTCTCTGATTTGAACCTCTCCTGTGAGTCCAGTTTTAGATTCCGATGCTTCACATCAGGTTTACTGTATGCCTTCGACTTTCTTATTGACGATGAAACACATAATCTGCATTCGATTTTAATACAAAAGGCACAATGCCGACTTAAGTACAAGAGGACTGACACTCTAACATTCTATGATTTGAACCTCTCCTGTGAGTCCAGTGTTAGATTCCGAGGCTTCACTTCCGGTTTACTAAATCACTTGGACCTTCTGATTGACGATGAAACACAGAAATTGCATCCGAATTTAATACAAAAGGCACAAAGCCGACTTAAGTACAAGAGGACTGACACTCTAACTTTCTCTGATTTGAACCTCTCCTGTGACTCCAGTTTTAGATTCCGATGTTTCACTTCAGGTTTACTGTATCCCTTCGACTTTCTTATTGACGATGAAACACAGAAATTGCATCCGATTTTAATACAAAAGGCACAATGCCGACTTAAGTACAAGAGGACTGACACTCTAACTTTCTATGATTTGAACCTCTCCTGTGAGTCCAGTGTTAGATTCCGAGGCTTCACTTCAGGTTTACTGTATCGCTTGGTCTTTCTGATTGACGATGAAACACAGAAATTGCATCCGAATTTAATACAAAAGGCACAATGCCGACTTAAGTACAAGAGGACTGACACTCTAACTTTCTATGATTTGAACCACTCCTGTGAGTCCCGTTTTAGATTCCGATGCTTCACTTCAGTTTTACTGTATCCCTTAGACCTGCTTATAAACGATGAAACACAGAAATTACATCAGAATTTAATATAAAAGGCACAATGCCGACTTATGTACAAGGGGACTGACACTCTAAATTTCTCTGATTTGAACCTCTCCTGTGGGTCCAGTTTTAGATTCCGATGCTTCACTTCAGGTTTACTGTATCCCTTGGAATTACTTATTGACGATGAAACACAGAAATTGCATCTGATTTTAATACAAAAGGCACAATGATGACTTAAGTACAAGAGGACTGACACTCTAACTTTCTATGATTTGAACCTCTCCTGTGAGTCCAGTGTTAGATTCCGAGGCTTCACTTCAGGTTTACTGTATCCCTTGGACCTTCTTATTGACGATGAAACACAGAAATTGCATCCGAATTTAATACAAAAGGCACAATGCCGACTTAAGTACAAGAGGACTGACACTCTAACTTGCTATGATGTGAACCTCTGCTGTGAGTCCAGTGTTAGATTCCGAGGCTTCACTTCAGGTTTACTGTATCCATTGGACCTTCTTAATGACGATGAAGCCCAGAAATTGCATCCGATTTTAATACAAAAGGCACAATGCCGACTTAAGTACAAGAGGACTGACACTGTAACTTTCTGTGATTTGAACCTCTCCTGTGAGTCCAGTTTTTGTTGCCGAGGCTTCACTTCAGGTTTACTGTATCCATTGGACCTTCTTATTGACGATGAAACACAAATATTGCATCCGAAATTAAAACAAAAGGCACAATGCCGACTTAAGTACAAGAAGACAGACACTCTAACTTTCTATGATTTGAGCCACTCCTGTGAGGCCAGTTTTAGATTCCGATGCTTCACTTCAGGTTTACTGTATCGCTTGGACCTTATTATTGACGATGAAACACAGAAATTGCATCCGAATTTAATACAAAAGGCACATTGCCGACTTAAGTACAAGAGGACTGACAGTCTAACTTTCTCTGATTTGAACCTCTCCTGTGAGTCCAGTTTTAGATTCCGATGCTTCACTTCAGGTTTACTGTATGCCTTCGACTTTCTTATTGACGATGAAACACATAATCTGCATTCGATTTTAATACAAAAGGCACAATGCCGACTTAAGTACAAGAGGACTGACACTCTAACATTCTATGATTTGAACCTCTCCTGTGAGTCCAGTGTTAGATTCCGAGGCTTCACTTCCGGTTTACTAAATCACTTGAACCTTCTGATTGACGATGAAACACAGAAATTGCATCCGAATTTAATACAAAAGGCACAAAGCCGACTTAAGTACAAGAGGACTGACACTCTAACTTTCTCTGATTTGAACCTCTCCTGTGACTCCAGTTTTAGATTCCGATGCTTCACTTCAGGTTTACTGTATCCCTTCGACTTTCTTATTGACGATGAAACACAGAAATTGCATCCGATTTTAATACAAAAGGCACAATGCCGACTTGAGTACAAGAGGACTGACACTCTAACTTTCTATGATTTGAACCTCTCCTGTGAGTCCAGTGTTAGATTCCGAGGCTTCACTTCAGGTTTACTGTATCGCTTGGTCTTTCTGATTGACGATGAAACACAGAAATTGCATCCGAATTTAATACAAAAGGCACAATGCCGACTTAAGTACTAGAGGTCTGACACACTAACTTTCTCTGATTTGAACCTCTCCAGTGAGTCCAGTTTTAGATTCCGATTCATCACTTCAGGTTTAGTGTGTCCCTTGGACCTTCTTATTGACGATGAAGCACAGAAATTGCGTCCGATTTTAATAAAAAAGGCACAATGCCGACTTAAGTACAAGAGGACTGACACTCTAACTTTCTATGATTTGAACCTTTCCTGTGGGTCCAGTTGTAGATTCCGGTGCTTCACTTCAGGTTTACTGTATCCCTTGGACCTTCTTATTGACGATGAAACACAGAAATTGCATCCGAATTTAATACAAAAGGCACAATGCCGACTTAAGTACAAGAGGACTGACACTCTAACTTTCTATGATTTGAACCACTCCTGTGAGTCCCGTTTTAGATTCCGATGCTTCACTTCAGTTTTACTGTATCCCTTAGACCTGCTTATAAACGATGAAACACAGAAATTACATCAGAATTTAATATAAAAGGCACAATGCCGACTTATGTACAAGGGGACTGACACTCTAAATTTCTCTGATTTGTACCTCTCCTGTGGGTCCAGTTTAAGATTCCGATGCTTCACTTCAGGTTTACTGTATGCCTTGGAATTTCTTATTGACGATGAAACACAGAAATTGCATCTGATTTTAATACAAAAGGTACAATGATGACTTAAGTACAAGAGGACTGACACTCTAACTTTCTATGATTTGAACCTCTCCTGTGAGTCCAGTGTTAGATTCCGAGGCTTCACTTCAGGTTTACTGTATCCCTTGGACCTTCTTATTGGCGATGAAACACAGAAATTGCATCCGAATTTAATACAAAAGGCACAATGCCGACTTAAGTACAAGAGGACTGACACTCTAACTTTCTATGATGTGAACCTCTGCTGTGAGTCCAGTGTTAGATTCCGAGGCTTCACTTCAGGTTTACTGTATCCATTGGACCTTCTTAATGACGATGAAGCCCAGAAATTGCATCCGATTTTAATACAAAAGGCACAATGCCGACTTAAGTACAAGAGGACTGACACTGTAACTTTCTGTGATTTGAACCTCTCCTGTGAGTCCAGTTTTTGTTGCCGAGGCTTCACTTCAGGTTTACTGTATCCATTGGACCTTCTTATTGACGATGAAAGACAAATATTGCATCCGAAATTAAAACAAAAGGCACAATGCCGACTTAAGTACAAGAAGACAGACACTCTAACTTTCTATGATTTGAGCCACTCCTGTGAGGCCAGTTTTAGATTCCGATGCTTCACTTCAGGTTTGCTGTATCGCTTGGACCTTATTATTGACGATGAAACACAGAAATTGCATCCGAATTTAATACAAAAGGCACATTGCCGACTTAAGTACAAGAGGACTGACAGTCTAACTTTCTCTGATTTGAACCTCTCCTGTGAGTCCAGTTTTAGATTCCGATGCTTCACTTCAGGTTTACTGTATGCCTTCGACTTTCTTATTGACGATGAAACACATAATCTGCATTCGATTTTAATACAAAAGGCACAATGCCGACTTAAGTACAAGAGGACTGACACCCTAACATTCTATGATTTGAACCTCTCCTGTGAGTCCAGTGTTAGATTCCGAGGCTTCACTTCCGGTTTACTGTATTACTTGAACCTTCTGGTTGACGATGAAACACAGAAATTGCATCCGAATTTAATACAAAAGGCACAAAGCCGACTTAAGTACAAGAGGACTGACACTCTAACTTTCTCTGATTTGAACCTCTCCTGTGACTCCAGTTTTAGATTCCGATGCTTCACTTCAGGTTTACTGTATCCCTTCGACTTTCTTATTGACGATGAAACACAGAAATTGCATCCGATTTTAATACAAAAGGCACAATGCCGACTTAAGTACAAGAGGACTGACACTCTAACTTTCTATGATTTGAACCTCTCCTGTGAGTCCAGTGTTAGATTCCGAGGCTTCACTTCAGGTTTACTGTATCGCTTGGACTTTCTGATTGACGGTGAAACACAGAATTTGCATCCGAATTTAATACAAAAGGCACAATGCCGACTTAAGTACTAGAGGACTGACACACTAACTTTCTCTGATTTGAACCTCTCCAGTGAGTCCAGTTTTAGATTCCGATTCATCACTTCAGGTTTAGTGTGTCCCTTGGACCTTCTTATTGACGATGAAGCACAGAAATTGCGTCCGATTTTAATAAAAAAAGGCACAATGCCGACTTAAGTACAAGAGGACTGACTTTGTAACTTTCTGTGATTTGAACCTCTCCTGTGAGTTCAGTTTTTGTTGCCGAGGCTTCACTTCAGGTTTACTGTATCCATTGGACCTTCTTATTGACGATGAAACACAAATATTGCATCCGAAATTAAAACAAAAGGCTCAATGCCGACTTAAGTACAAGAAGACAGACACTCTAACTTTCTATGATTTGAGCCACTCCTGTGAGGCCAGTTTTAGATTCCGATGCTTCACTTCAGGTTTGCTGTATCCCTTGGACCTTATTATTGACGATGAAATACAGAAATTGCATCCGAATTTAATACAAAAGGCACATTGCCGACTTAAGTACAAGAGTACTGACGGTCTAACTTTCTCTGATTAGAACCTCTCCTGTGAGTCCAGTTTTAGATTCCGATGCTTCACTTCAGGTTTACTGTATGCCTTCGACTTACTTATTGACGATGAAACACATAATCTGCATTCGATTTTAATACAAAAGGCACAATGCCGACTTAAGTACAAGAGGACTGACACCCTAACATTCTATGATTTGAACTTCTCCTGTGAGTCCAGTGTTAGATTCCGAGGCTTCACATACGGTTTACTGTATCACTTGGACCTTCTGATTGACGATGAAACACAGAAATTGCATCCGAATTTAATACAAAAGGCACAAAGCCGACTTAAGTACAAGAGGACTGACACTCTAACTTTCTCTGATTTGAACCTCTCCTGTGACTCCAGTTTTAGATTCCGATGCTTCACTTCAGGTTTACTGTATCCCTTCGACTTTCTTATTGACGATGAAACACAGAAATTGCATCCGATTTTAATACAAAAGGCACAATGCCGACTTAAGTACAATAGGACTGACACTCTAATTTTCTATGATTTGAACCTCTCCTGTGAGTCCAGTGTTAGATTCCGAGGCTTCACTTCAGGTTTACTGTATCGCTTGGACTTTCTGATTGACGATGAAACACAGAATTTGCATCCGAATTTAATACAAAAGGCACAATGCCGACTTAAGTACAAGAGGACTGACACACTAACTTTCTCTGATTTTAACCTCTCCAGTGAGTCCAGTTTAAGATTCCGATTCATCACTTCAGGTTTAGTGTGTCCCTTGGACCTTCTTATTGACGATGAAGCACAGAAATTGCGTCCGATTTTAATAAAAAAGGCACAATGCCGACTTAAGTACAAGAGGACTGACACTCTAACTTTCTATGATTTGAACATTTCCTGTGGGTCCAGTTGTAGATTCCGATGCTTCACTTCAGGTTTACTGTATCCCTTGGACCTTCTTATTGACGATGAAACACAGAAATTGCATCCGAATTTAATACAAAAGACACAATGCCGACTTAAGTACAAGGGGACTGACACTCTAACTTTCTATGATTTGAACCTCTCCTGTGTGTCCAGTTTTAGATTCCGATACTTCACTTCAGGTTTACTGCATCCCTTGGACCTTCTTATTGACGATGAAACACAGAAATTGCATCCGAATTTAATACAAAAGGCACAATGCCGGCTTAAGTACAAGAGGACTGACACTCTAACTTTCTCTGATTTGAACCTCTGCTGTGAGTCCAGTTTTAGATTCCGATGCTTCACTTCAGGTTTACTGTATCCCTTGGACCTTCTTATTGACGATGAAACACAGAAATTGCATCCGAATTTAATACAAAAGGCACAATGCCGACTTAAGTACAAGAGGACTGACACTGTAACTTTCTGTGATTTGAACCTCTCCTGTGAGTCCAGTTTTTGTTGCCGAGGCTTCACTTCAGGTTTACTGTATCCATTGGACATTCTTATTGACGATGAAACACAAATATTGCATCCGAAATTAATACAAAAGGCACAATGCTGACTTAAGTACAAGAGGACAGACACTCTAATTTTCTATGATTTGAACCACTCCTGTGAGGCCAGTTTTAGATTCCGATGCTTCACTTCAGGTTAACTGTATCCCTTGGACCTTCTTATTGACGATGATACACAGAAATTGCATCCGAATTTAATACAAATGGCACAATGCTGACTTAAGTACAAGAGGACTGACACTCTAACTTTCTATGATTTGAACCACTCCTGTGAGTCCCGTTTTAGATTCCGATGCTTCACTTCAGTTTTACTGTATCCCTTAGACCTGCTTATAAACGATGAAACACAGAAATTACATCAGAATTTAATATAAAAGGCACAATGCCGACTTATGTACAAGGGGACTGACACTCTAAATTTCTCTGATTTGAACCTCTCCTGTGGGTCCAGTTATAGATTCCGATGCTTCACTTCAGGTTTACTGTATCCCTTGGAATTACTTATTGACGATGAAACACAGAAATTGCATCTGATTTTAATACAAAAGGCACAATGATGACTTAAGTACAAGAGGACTGACACTCTAACTTTCTATGATTTGAACGTCTCCTGTGAGTCCAGTGTTAGATTCCGAGGCTTCACTTCAGGTTTACTGTATCCCTTGGACCTTCTTATTGACGATGAAACACAGAAATTGCATCCGAATTTAATACAAAAGGCACAATGCCGACTTAAGTACAAGAGGACTGACACTCTAACTTTCTATGATGTGAACCTCTGCTGTGAGTCCAGTGTTAGATTCCGAGGCTTCACTTCAGGTTTACTGTATCCATTGGACCTTCTTAATGACGATGAAGCCCAGAAATTGCATCCGATTTTAATACAAAAGGCACAATGCCGACTTAAGTACAAGAGGACTGACACTGTAACTTTCTGTGATTTGAACCTCTCCTGTGAGTCCAGTTTTTGTTGCCGAGGCTTCACTTCAGGTTTACTGCATCCATTGGACCTTCTTATTGACGATGAAACACAAATATTGCATCCGAAATTAAAACAAAAGGCACAATGCCGACTTAAGTACAAGAAGACAGACACTCTAACTTTCTATGATTTGAGCCACTCCTGTGAGGCCAGTTTTAGATTCCGATGCTTCACTTCAGGTTTACTGTATCGCTTGGACCTTATTATTGACGATGAAACACAGAAATTGCATCCGAATTTAATACAAATGGCACATTGCCGACTTAAGTACAAGAGGACTGACAGTCTAACTTTCTCTGATTTGAACCTCTCCTGTGAGTCCAGTTTTAGATTCCGATGCTTCACTTCAGGTTTACTGTATGCCTTCGACTTTCTTATTGACGATGAAACACATAATCTGCATTCGATTTTAATACAAAAGGCACAATGCCGACTTAAGTACAAGAGGACTGACACTCTAACATTCTATGATTTGAACCTCTCCTGTGAGTCCAGTGTTAGATTCCGAGGCTTCACTTCCGGTTTACTAAATCACTTGAACCTTCTGATTGACGATGAAACACAGAAATTGCTTCCGAATTTAATACAAAAGGCACAAAGCCGACTTAAGTACAAGAGGACTGACACTCTAACTTTCTCTGATTTGAACCTCTCCTGTGACTCCAGTTTTAGATTCCGATGCTTCACTTCAGGTTTACTGTATCCCTTCGACTTTCTTATTGACGATGAAACACAGAAATTGCATCCGATTTTAATACAAAAGGCACAATGCCGACTTGAGTACTAGAGGACTGACACTCTAACTTTCTATGATTTGAACCACTCCTGTGAGTCCCGTTTTAGATTCCGATGCTTCACTTCAGTTTTACTGTATCCCTTAGACCTGCTTATAAACGATGAAACACAGAAATTACATCAGAATTTAATATAAAAGGCACAATGCCGACTTATGTACAAGGGGACTGACACTCTAAATTTCTCTGATTTGAACCTCTCCTGTGGGTCCAGTTTAAGATTCCGATGCTTCACTTCAGGTTTACTGTATCGCTTGGACTTTCTGATTGACGATGAAACACAGAATTTGCATCCGAATTTAATACAAAAGGCACAATGCCGACTTAAGTACTAGAGGACTGACACACTAACTTTCTCTGATTTGAACCTCTCCAGTGAGTCCAGTTTTAGATTCCGATTCATCACTTCAGGTTTAGTGTGTCCCTTGGACCTTCTTATTGACGATGAAGCACAGAAATTGCGTCCGATTTTAATAAAAAAAGGCACAATGCCGACTTAAGTACAAGAGGACTGACTTTGTAACTTTCTGTGATTTGAACCTCTCCTGTGAGTTCAGTTTTTGTTGCCGAGGCTTCACTTCAGGTTTACTGTATCCATTGGACCTTCTTATTGACGATGAAACACAAATATTGCATCCGAAATTAAAACAAAAGGCACAATGCCGACTTAAGTACAAGAAGACAGACACTCTAACTTTCTATGATTTGAGCCACTCCTGTGAGGCCAGTTTTAGATTCCGATGCTTCACTTCAGGTTTGCTGTATCGCTTGGACCTTATTATTGACGGTGAAACACAGAAATTGCATCCGAATTTAATACAAAAGGCACATTGCCGACTTAAGTACAAGAGGACTGACAGTCTAACTTTCTCTGATTTGAACCTCTCCTGTGAGTCCAGTTTTAGATTCCGATGCTTCACTTCAGGTTTACTGTATGCCTTCGACTTTCTTATTGACGATGAAACACATAATCTGCATTCGATTTTAATACAAAAGGCACAATGCCGACTTAAGTACAAGAGGACTGACACTCTAACATTCTATGATTTGAACCTCTCCTGTGAGTCCAGTGTTAGATTCCGAGGCTTCACTTCCGGTTTACTAAATCACTTGAACCTTCTGATTGACGATGAAACACAGAAATTGCTTCCGAATTTAATACAAAAGGCACAAAGCCGACTTAAGTACAAGAGGACTGACACTCTAACTTTCTCTGATTTGAACCTCTCCTGTGACTCCAGTTTTAGATTCCGATGCTTCACTTCAGGTTTACTGTATCCCTTCGACTTTCTTATTGACGATGAAACACATAATCTGCATTCGATTTTAATACAAAAGGCACAATGCCGACTTAAGTACAAGAGGACTGACACTCTAACATTCTATGATTTGAACCTCTCCTGTGAGTCCAGTGTTAGATTCCGAGGCTTCACTTCAGGTTTACTGTATCGCTTGGTCTTTCTGATTGACGATGAAACACAGAAATAGCATCCGAATTTAATACAAAAGGCACAATGCCGACTTAAGTACTAGAGGTCTGACACACTAACTTTCTCTGATTTGAACCTCTCCAGTGAGTCCAGTTTTAGATTCCGATTCATCACTTCAGGTTTAGTGTGTCCCTTGGACCTTCTTATTGACGATGAAGCACAGAAATTGCGTCCGATTATAATAAAAAAGGCACAATGCCGACTTAAGTACAAGAGGACTGACACTCTAACTTTCTATGATTTGAACCTTTCCTGTGGGTCCAGTTGTAGATTCCGGTGCTTCACTTCAGGTTTACTGTATCCCTTGGACCTTCTTATTGACGATGAAACACAGAAATTGCATCCGAATTTAATACAAAAGGCACAATGCCGACTTAAGTACAAGAGGACTGACACTCTAACTTTCTATGATTTGAACCACTCCTGTGAGTCCCGTTTTAGATTCCGATGCTTCACTTCAGTTTTACTGTATCCCTTAGACCTGCTTATAAACGATGAAACACAGAAATATACATCAGAATTTAATATAAAAGGCACAATGCCGACTAATGTACAAGGGGACTGACACTCTAAATTTCTCTGATTTGAACCTCTCCTGTGGGTCCAGTTTAAGATTCCGATGCTTCACTTCAGGTTTACTGTATCCCTTGGAATTTCTTATTGACGATGAAACACAGAAATTGCATCTGATTTTAATACAAAAGGTACAATGATGACTTAAGTACAAGAGGACTGACACTCTAACTTTCTATGATTTGAACCTCTCCTGTGAGTCCAGTGTTAGATTCCGAGGCTTCACTTCAGGTTTACTGTATCCCTTGGACCTTCTTATTGGCGATGAAACACAGAAATTGCATCCGAATTTAATACAAAAGGCACAATGCCGACTTAAGTACAAGAGGACTGACACTCTAACTTTCTATGATGTGAACCTCTGCTGTGAGTCCAGTGTTAGATTCCGAGGCTTCACTTCAGGTTTACTGTATCCATTGGACCTTCTTAATGACGATGAAGCCCAGAAATTGCATCCGATTTTAATACAAAAGGCACAATGCCGACTTAAGTACAAGAGGACTGACACTGTAACTTTCTGTGATTTGAACCTCTCCTGTGAGTCCAGTTTTTGTTGCCGAGGCTTCACTTCAGGTTTACTGTATCCATTGGACCTTCTTATTGACGATGAAAGACAAATATTGCATCCGAAATTAAAACAAAAGGCACAATGCCGACTTAAGTACAAGAAGACAGACACTCTAACTTTCTATGATTTGAGCCACTCCTGTGAGGCCAGTTTTAGATTCCGATGCTTCACTTCAGGTTTGCTGTATCGCTTGGACCTTATTATTGACGATGAAACACAGAAATTGCATCCGAATTTAATACAAAAGGCACATTGCCGACTTAAGTACAAGAGGACTGACAGTCTAACTTTCTCTGATTTGAACCTCTCCTGTGAGTCCAGTTTTAGATTCCGATGCTTCACTTCAGGTTTACTGTATGCCTTCGACTTTCTTATTGACGATGAAACACATAATCTGCATTCGATTTTAATACAAAAGGCACAATGCCGACTTAAGTACAAGAGGACTGACACCCTAACATTCTATGATTTGAACCTCTCCTGTGAGTCCAGTGTTAGATTCCGAGGCTTCACTTCCGGTTTACTGTATTACTTGAACCTTCTGGTTGACGATGAAACACAGAAATTGCATCCGAATTTAATACAAAAGGCACAAAGCCGACTTAAGTACAAGAGGACTGACACTCTAACTGTCTCTGATTTTAACCTCTCCTGTGACTCCAGTTTTAGATTCCGATGCTTCACTTCAGGTTTACTGTATCCCTTCGACTTTCTTATTGACGATGAAATACAGAAATTGCATCCGATTTTAATACAAAAGGCACAATGCCGACTTAAGTACAAGAGGACTGACACTCTAACTTTCTATGATTTGAACCTCTCCTGTGAGTCCAGTGTTAGATTCCGAGGCTTCACTTCAGGTTTACTGTATCGCTTGGACTTTCTGATTGACGATGAAACACAGAATTTGCATCCGAATTTAATACAAAAGGCACAATGCCGACTTAAGTACTAGAGGACTGACACACTAACTTTCTCTGATTTGAACCTCTCCAGTGAGTCCAGTTTTAGATTCCGATTCATCACTTCAGGTTTAGTGTGTCCCTTGGACCTTCTTATTGACGATGAAGCACAGAAATTGCGTCCGATTTTAATAAAAAAAGGCACAATGCCGACTTAAGTACAAGAGGACTGACTTTGTAACTTTCTGTGATTTGAACCTCTCCTGTGAGTTCAGTTTTTGTTGCCGAGGCTTCACTTCAGGTTTACTGTATCCATTGGACCTTCTTATTGACGATGAAACACAAATATTGCATCCGAAATTAAAACAAATGGCTCAATGCCGACTTAAGTACAAGAAGACAGACACTCTAACTTTCTATGATTTGAGCCACTCCTGTGAGGCCAGTTTTAGATTCCGATGCTTCACTTCAGGTTTGCTGTATCGCTTGGACCTTATTATTGACGATGAAACACAGAAATTGCATCCGAATTTAATACAAAAGGCACATTGCCGACTTAAGTACAAGAGGACTGACAGTCTAACTTTCTCTGATTTGAACCTCTCCTGTGAGTCCAGTTTTAGATTCCGATGCTTCACTTCAGGTTTACTGTATGCCTTCGACTTTCTTATTGACGATGAAACACATAATCTGCATTCGATTTTAATACAAAAGGCACAATGCCGACTTAAGTACAAGAGGACTGACACTCTAACATTCTATGATTTGAACCTCTCCTGTGAGTCCAGTGTTAGATTCCGAGGCTTCACTTCCGGTTTACTAAATCACTTGAACCTTCTGATTGACGATGAAACACAGAAATTGCTTCCGAAATTAATACAAAAGGCACAAAGCCGACTTAAGTACAAGAGGACTGACACTCTAACTTTCTCTGATTTGAACCTCTCCTGTGACTCCAGTTTTAGATTCCGATGCTTCACTTCAGGTTTACTGTATCCCTTCGACTTTCTTATTGACGATGAAACACAGAAATTGCATCCGATTTTAATACAAAAGGCACAATGCCGACTTGAGTACAAGAGGACTGACACTCTAACTTTCTATGATTTGAACCTCTCCTGTGAGTCCAGTGTTAGATTCCGAGGCTTCACTTCAGGTTTACTGTATCGCTTGGTCTTTCTGATTGACGATGAAACACAGAAATAGCATCCGAATTTAATACAAAAGGCACAATGCCGACTTAAGTACTAGAGGTCTGACACACTAACTTTCTCTGATTTGAACCTCTCCAGTGAGTCCAGTTTTAGATTCCGATTCATCACTTCAGGTTTAGTGTGTCCCTTGGACCTTCTTATTGACGATGAAGCACAGAAATTGCGTCCGATTATAATAAAAAAGGCACAATGCCGACTTAAGTACAAGAGGACTGACACTCTAACTTTCTATGATTTGAACCTTTCCTGTGGGTCCAGTTGTAGATTCCGGTGCTTCACTTCAGGTTTAGTGTTTCCCTTGGACCTTCTTATTGACGATGAAACACAGAAATTGCATCCGAATTTAATACAAAAGGCACAATGCCGACTTAAGTACAAGAGGACTGACACTCTAACTTTCTATGATTTGAACCACTCCTGTGAGTCCCGTTTTAGATTCCGATGCTTCACTTCAGTTTTACTGTATCCCTTAGACCTGCTTATAAACGATGAAACACAGAAATTACATCAGAATTTAATATAAAAGGCACAATGCCGACTAATGTACAAGGGGACTGACACTCTAAATTTCTCTGATTTGAACCTCTCCTGTGGGTCCAGTTTAAGATTCCGATGCTTCACTTCAGGTTTACTGTATCCCTTGGAATTTCTTATTGACGATGAAACACAGAAATTGCATCTGATTTTAATACAAAAGGTACAATGATGACTTAAGTACAAGAGGACTGACACTCTAACTTTCTATGATTTGAACCTCTCCTGTGAGTCCAGTGTTAGATTCCGAGGCTTCACTTCAGGTTTACTGTATCCCTTGGACCTTCTTATTGGCGATGAAACACAGAAATTGCATCCGAATTTAATACAAAAGGCACAATGCCGACTTAAGTACAAGAGGAATGACACTCTAACTTTCTATGATGTGAACCTCTGCTGTGAGTCCAGTGTTAGATTCCGAGGCTTCACTTCAGGTTTACTGTATCCATTGGACCTTCTTAATGACGATGAAGCCCAGAAATTGCATCCGATTTTAATACAAAAGGCACAATGCCGACTTAAGTACAAGAGGACTGACACTGTAACTTTCTGTGATTTGAACCTCTCCTGTGAGTCCAGTTTTTGTTGCCGAGGCTTCACTTCAGGTTTACTGTATCCATTGGACCTTCTTATTGACGATGAAAGACAAATATTGCATCCGAAATTAAAACAAAAGGCACAATGCCGACTTAAGTACAAGAAGACAGACACTCTAACTTTCTATGATTTGAGCCACTCCTGTGAGGCCAGTTTTAGATTCCGATGCTTCACTTCAGGTTTGCTGTATCGCTTGGACCTTATTATTGACGATGAAACACAGAAATTGCATCCGAATTTAATACAAAAGGCACATTGCCGACTTAAGTACAAGAGGACTGACAGTCTAACTTTCTCTGATTTGAACCTCTCCTGTGAGTCCAGTTTTAGATTCCGATGCTTCACTTCAGGTTTACTGTATGCCTTCGACTTTCTTATTGACGATGAAACACATAATCTGCATTCGATTTTAATACAAAAGGCACAATGCCGACTTAAGTACAAGAGGACTGACACCCTAACATTCTATGATTTGAACCTCTCCTGTGAGTCCAGTGTTAGATTCCGAGGCTTCACTTCCGGTTTACTGTATTACTTGAACCTTCTGGTTGACGATGAAACACAGAAATTGCATCCGAATTTAATACAAAAGGCACAAAGCCGACTTAAGTACAAGAGGACTGACACTCTAACTGTCTCTGATTTGAACCTCTCCTGTGACTCCAGTTTTAGATTCCGATGCTTCACTTCAGGTTTACTGTATCCCTTCGACTTTCTTATTGACGATGAAACACAGAAATTGCATCCGATTTTAATACAAAAGGCACAATGCCGACTTAAGTACAAGAGGACTGACACTCTAACTTTCTATGATTTGAACCTCTCCTGTGAGTCCAGTGTTAGATTCCGAGGCTTCACTTCAGGTTTACTGTATCGCTTGGACTTTCTGATTGACGATGAAACACAGAATTTGCATCCGAATTTAATACAAAAGGCACAATGCCGACTTAAGTACTAGAGGACTGACACACTAACTTTCTCTGATTTGAACCTCTCCAGTGAGTCCAGTTTTAGATTCCGATTCATCACTTCAGGTTTAGTGTGTCCCTTGGACCTTCTTATTGACGATGAAGCACAGAAATTGCGTCCGATTTTAATAAAAAAAGGCACAATGCCGACTTAAGTACAAGAGGACTGACTTTGTAACTTTCTGTGATTTGAACCTCTCCTGTGAGTTCAGTTTTTGTTGCCGAGGCTTCACTTCAGGTTTACTGTATCCATTGGACCTTCTTATTGACGATGAAACACAAATATTGCATCCGAAATTAAAACAAAAGGCTCAATGCCGACTTAAGTACAAGAAGACAGACACTCTAACTTTCTATGATTTGAGCCACTCCTGTGAGGCCAGTTTTAGATTCCGATGCTTCACTTCAGGTTTGCTGTATCGCTTGGACCTTATTATTGACGATGAAATACAGAAATTGCATCCGAATTTAATACAAAAGGCACATTGCCGACTTAAGTACAAGAGGACTGACGGTCTAACTTTCTCTGATTAGAACCTCTCCTGTGAGTCCAGTTTTAGATTCCGATGCTTCCCTTCAGGTTTACTGTATGCCTTCGACTTACTTATTGACGATGAAACACATAATCTGCATTCGATTTTAATACAAAAGGCACAATGCCGACTTAAGTACAAGAGGACTGACACCCTAACATTCTATGATTTGAACTTCTCCTGTGAGTCCAGTGTTAGATTCCGAGGCTTCACATACGGTTTACTGTATCACTTGGACCTTCTGATTGACGATGAAACACAGAAATTGCATCCGAATTTAATACAAAAGGCACAAAGCCGACTTAAGTACAAGAGGACTGACACTCTAACTTTCTCTGATTTGAACCTCTCCTGTGACTCCAGTTTTAGATTCCGATGCTTCACTTCAGGTTTACTGTATCCCTTCGACTTTCTTATTGACGATGAAACACAGAAATTGCATCCGATTTTAATACAAAAGGCACAATGCCGACTTAAGTACAATAGGACTGACACTCTAATTTTCTATGATTTGAACCTCTCCTGTGAGTCCAGTGTTAGATTCCGAGGCTTCACTTCAGGTTTACTGTATCGCTTGGACTTTCTGATTGACGATGAAACACAGAATTTGCATCCGAATTTAATACAAAAGGCACAATGCCGACTTAAGTACAAGAGGACTGACACACTAACTTTCTCTGATTTTAACCTCTCCAGTGAGTCCAGTTTTAGATTCCGATTCATCACTTCAGGTTTAGTGTGTCCCTTGGACCTTCTTATTGACGATGAAGCACAGAAATTGCGTCCGATTTTAATAAAAAAGGCACAATGCCGACTTAAGTACAAGAGGACTGACACTCTAACTTTCTATGTTTTGAACCTTTCCTGTGGGTCCAGTTGTAGATTCCGATGCTTCACTTCAGGTTTACTGTATCCCTTGGACCTTCTTATTGACGATGAAACACAGAAATTGCATCCGAATTTAATACAAAAGACACAATGCCGACTTAAGTACAAGGGGACTGACACTCTAACTTTCTATGATTTGAACCTCTCCTGTGTGTCCAGTTTTAGATTCCGATACTTCACTTCAGGTTTACTGCATCCCTTGGACCTTCTTATTGACGATGAAACACAGAAATTGCATCCGAATTTAATACAAAAGGCACAATGCCGGCTTAAGTACAAGAGGACTGACACTCTAACTTTCTCTGATTTGAACCTCTGCTGTGAGTCCAGTTTTAGATTCCGATGCTTCACTTCAGGTTTACTGTATCCCTTGGACCTTCTTATTGACGATGAAACACAGAAATTGCATCCGAATTTAATACAAAAGGCACAATGCCGACTTAAGTACAAGAGGACTGACACTGTAACTTTCTGTGATTTGAACCTCTCCTGTGAGTCCAGTTTTTGTTGCCGAGGCTTCACTTCAGGTTTACTGTATCCATTGGACATTCTTATTGATGATGAAACACAAATATTGCATCCGAAATTAATACAAAAGGCACAATGCTGACTTAAGTACAAGAGGACAGACACTCTAATTTTCTATGATTTGAACCACTCCTGTGAGGCCAGTTTTAGATTCCGATGCTTCACTTCAGGTTAACTGTATCCCTTGGACCTTCTTATTGACGATGATACACAGAAATTGCATCCGAATTTAATACAAATGGCACAATGCTGACTTAAGTACAAGAGGACTGACACATTACTTTCTCTGATTTCAACCTCTCCTGTGAGTCCAGTTCTGTTGCCGAGGCTTCACTTCAGGTTTACTGTATACATTGGACTTTCTTATTGACGATGAAACACAGATATTGCATCCGAAATTAATACAAAAGGCACAATGCCGACTTAAGTACAAGAGGACAGACACTCTAACTTTCTATGATTTGAACCACTCCTGTGAGGCCAGTTTTAGATTCCGATGCTTCACTTCAGGTTTACTGTATCCCTTGGACCTTATTGTTGACGATAAAACACAGAAATTGCATCCGAATTTAATACTAAAGGCACAATGCCGGCTTAAGTACAAGAGGACTGACACTATAACTTTCTATGATTTGACCCTCTCCTGTGATTCCAGTTTTAGATTCCGATGCTTCACTTCAGCTTTACTGTATCCCTTGGACCTTCTTATTGACGATGAAACACAGAAATTGCATCCGAATTTAATACAAAAGGCACAATGCCGACTTAAGTACAAGAGGACTGACACTCTAACTTTCTCTGATTTGAACCTCTCCTGTGGGTCTAGTTTTAGATTCCGATGATTCACTTCAGGATTACTGTATCCCTTGGACTTTCTTATTGACGATGAAACACAGAAATTGCATCTGATTTCAATACAAAAGGCACAATGATGACTTAAGTACTAGAGGACTGACACTCTAACTTTCTATGATTTTAACCTCTCCTGTGAGTCCAGTTTTAGATTCCGATGCTTCGCTTCAGGTTTACTGTACCCTTGGACCTTCTTATTGACGATGAAACACAGAAATTGCTTCCGAATTTAATACAAAAGGCACAATGCCGGCACAAGTACAGGAGGACTGACACTCTAACTTTCTCTGATTTGAACCTCTCCTGTGAGTCCAGTTTTAGATTCCGATGCTTCACTTCTGGTTTACTGTATCCCTTGGACCTTCTTATTGACGATGAAGCACAGAAATTGCATCCGATTTTAATACAAAAGACACAATGCCGACTTAAGTACAAGAGGACTGACACTCTAACTTTCTATGATTTGAACCTCTCCTGTGAGTCCAGTTTTTGTTGCTGAGGCTTCACGTCAGGTTTACTGTATCCCTTGGACCTTCTTATTGACGATGAAACACAGAAATTGCATCCAAAATTAATACAAGGCACAATGCCGGCTTAAGTACAAGAGGACTGACACTCTAAGTTTCTAAGATTTGAACCTCTCCTGTGAGTCAAGTTTTAGTTTCCGTTGCTTCACTTCAGGTTTACTGAATCACTTGGACCTTCTTATTGACAATGAAACACAGAAATTGCATACGAATTTAATACAAATGGCACAATTCCGACTTATGTACGAGAGGACTGACACTCTAACTTTCTATGATTTGGACCACTCCAGTGAGTCCAGTTTTAGATTCCGTCGCTTCACTTCAAGTTTACTGTATCCCTTGGACCTTCTTATTGACGATGAAACACATACATTGCGTCCGAATTTAATACAAAAGGGACAATGCCGACATAAGTACAAGAGGACTGACACTCTAACTTTCTATGAATTGAACCTCTCCTGTGAATCCAGTGTTAGATTCCGAGGCTTCACTTCAGGTTTACTGTATCCCTTGGACCTTCTTATTGACGATGAAGCACATAAATTGCATCCGAATGTAATACAAAAGGCACAATGCCGACTTAAGTACAAGAGGACTGACATTCTAACTTTCCATGATCTGAACCTCTCCTGTGAATCCTGTGTTCGATTCCGAGGCTTCACTTCAGGTTTAATGTATCCCTTGGACCTTCTTATTGACGATGAAACACAGAAATTGCATCCGAATTTAATACAAAAGGCACAATGCCGACTTAAGTACAAGAGGACTGACACTCTAACTTTCTATGATTTGAACCACTCCTGTGAGTCCCGTTTTAGATTCCGATGCTTCACTTCAGTTTTACTGTATTCCTTGGACATGCTTATAAACGATGAAACACAGAAATTACATCAGAATTTAATACAAAAGGCATAATGCCGACTTTAGTACAAGAGGACTGACACTCTAACTTTCTATGATTTGAACCTTTCCTGTGGCTCCAGTTGTAGATTCCGATGCTACACTTCAGGTTTACTGTATCATTTGGACCTTCTTATTGACGATGAAACACAGAAATTGCATCCTAATTTAATACAAAAGGAACAATGCCGACTTAAGTACAAGAGGACTGACACTCTAACTTTCTATGATTTGAACCTCTCCTGTGAGTCCAGTTTTAGATTCCGATGCTTCGCTTCAGGTTTACTGTATCCCTTGGACCTTCTTATTCACGATGAAACACAGAAATTGCATCCGAATTTAATACAAAAGGCACAATGCCGGCTTAAGTATAAGAGGACTGACACTCTAACTTTCTCTGATTTGAACCTCTCCTGTGAGTCCAGTTTTAGATTCCGATGCTTCACTTCAGGTTTACTGTATCCCTTCGACTTTCTTATTGACGATGAAACACAGAAATTGCATCCGATTTTAATACAAAAGGCACAATGCCGACTTAAGTACAAGAGGACTGACACTCTAACATTCTATGATTTGAAACTCTCCTGTGAATCCAGTGTTAGATTCCGAGGCTTCACTTCCGGTTTGCATTTTCACTTGGACCTTCTGATTGAAGATGAAACACAGAAATTGCATCCGAATTTAATACAAAAGGCACAATGCCGACTTAAGTACAAGAGGACTGACACACTAACTTCCTCTGATTTGAACCTCTCCTGTGAGTCCAGTTTTAGATTAGGTTGCTTTACTTCAGGTTTACTGTATCCCTTTTACCTTCTTATAAACGATGAAACACAGAAATTACATCCGAATTTAATACAAAAGGCACAATGCCGACTTAAGTATAAAAGGACTGACACTCTAACTTTCTATGATTTGAACCTCTCCTGTGAGTCCAGTTTTCGATACCAATGCTTCACTTCAGGTTTACTGTATCCCTTGGACCTTCTTTTAGACGATGAAACACAGAAATTCCATCCGAATTTAATACTAAAGGCACAATGCCGACTTAGGTACAAGAGCACTGACACTATAACTTCCTCTGATTTGAACCTCTCCTGTGAGTCCAGGTTTAGATTCTGATGCTTCACTTCAGGTTTACTGTATCCCTTGGACCTTCTTATTGACGATGAAGCACAAAAATTGCATCCGATTTTAATACAAAAGGCACAATGCCGACTTAAGTACAAGAGGACTGACACTCTAACTTTCTCTGATTTGAACCTCTCCTGTGAGTCTAGTTTTTGTTGCCGAGGCATCACTTCAGGTTTACTGTTTCCCTTGGACCTTCTTATTGACGATGAAACACAGAAATTGCATCCGAAATTAATACAAAAGGCACAATGCCGACTTAAGTACAAGAGGACTGACACCCTAAGTTTCTAAGATTTGAACCTCTCCTGTGAGTCAAGTATTAGTTTCCGATGCTTCACTTCAGGTTTACTGTATCCCTTGGATCTTCTAATTGACGATGAAACACAGAAATTGCGTCCGAATTTAATACAAGAGGCACAATGCCGACTTAAGTACAAGAGCACTGACACTATAACCTTCTATGATTTGAAACTCTCCTGTGAGTCCAGTTTTAGATTCCGATGCTTCACTTCAGGTTTACTGCATACCTTGGACCTTCTTATTGACGAATAAACACAGAAATAGCATCCGAATTCAATTCAAAAGCACACTGCCGACTTAAGTACAAGAGGACTGACACTCTAACTTTCTCTGATTTGAACCTCTCCTGTGAGTCCAGGTTTAGATTCTGATGCTTCACTTCAGGTTTACTGTTTCCCTAGGACCTTCTTACTGACGATGAAGCACAGAATTTGCATCCGATTTTAATACAAAAGGCACAATGCCGACTTATGTACAAGAGGACTGACACTCTAACTTTCTCTGATTTGAACCTCTCCTGTGAGTCCAGTTTTTGTTGCCGAGGCTTCACTTCAGGATTACTGTATCCCTTGGACCTTCTTATTGACGATGAAACACAGAAATTGCATCCGAATTTAATACAAAAGGCACAATGCCGACTTATGTACAAGAGGACTGACACTTTAACTTTCTCTGATTTGAACCTCTCCTGTGAGTCCAGGTTTAGATTCTGATGCTTCACTTCAGGTTTACTGTATCCCTTGGACCTTCTTATTGGCGATGAAGCACAGAAATTGCATCCGATTTTAATACAAAAGGCACAATGCCGACTTAAGTACAAGAGGACTGACACTCTAACTTTCTCTGATTTGAACCTCTCCTGTGAGTCCAGTTTTTGTTGCCGAGGCTTCAATTCAGGTTTACTGTTTCCCTTGGACCTTCTTATTGATGATGAAACACAGAAAATGCATCCGAAATTAATACAAAAGGCACTATGCCGATTTAAGTACAAGAGGACCGACACTCTAACTTTCTATGATTTGAACCTCTCCTGTAAGTCCAGTTTTAGATTCCGATGCTTCACTTCAGGTTTACTGTATCACTTGGACCTTCTTATTGACGATGAAACACAGAAATGGCATCAGAAATTAATACAAAAGGCACAATGCCGACTTAAGTACAAGAGGACAGACACTCTAACTTTCTATGATTTGAACCACTCCTGTGAGGCCAGTTTTAGATTCCGATGCTTCACTTCAAGTTTACTGTATCCCTTGGACCTTCTTATTGACGATGAAACACAGAAATTGCATCCGAATTTAATACAAAAGGCACAATGCCGACTTAAGTACAAGAGGACTGACACCCTAAGTTTCTAAGATTTGAACCTCTCCTGTGAGTCAAGTTTTAGTTTCAGATGCTTCACTTCAGGTTTACTGTATCCCTTGGATCTTCTAATTGACGATGAAACACAGAAATTGCGTCCGAATTTAATACAAGAGGCACAATGCCGACTTAAATACAAGAGCACTGACACTATAACTTTCTATGATTTGAAACTCTCCTGTGAGTCCAGTTTTAGATTCCTATGCTTCACTTCAGGTTTACTGCATACCTTGGACCTTCTTATTGACGAATAAACACAGAAATAGCATCCGAATTCAATACAAAAGCACAATGCCGACTTAAGTACAAGAGGACTGACACTCTAACTTTCTCTGATTTGAACCTCTGCAGTGAGTCCAGGTTTAGATTCTGATGCTTCACTTCAGGTTTACTGTAACCCTAGGACCTTCTTATTGACGATGAAGCACAGAATTTGCATCCGATTTTAATACAAAAGGCACAATGCCGACTTAAGTACAAGAGGACTGACACTCTAACTTTCTCTGATTTGAACCTCTCCTGTGAGTCCAATTTTTGTTGCCGAGGCTTCACTTCAAGTTTACTGTTTCCCTTGGACCTTCTTTTTGACAAAGAAACACAGAAATTGCATACGAATTTCATAGAAAAGGCACAATGCCGACTTATGTACAAGATGACTGACATTTTAACTTTCCATGATTTGAACCACTCCTGTGAGTCCAGTTTTAGATTCCGATGCTTCACTTCAGGTTTACTGTATCCCTTGGATCTTCTTAGTGACGATGAAACACAGAAATTGCGTCCGAATTTAATACAAGAGGCACAATGCCGACTTAAGTACAAGAGCACTGACACTATAACTTTCTATGATTTGAGACTCTCCTATGAGTCCAGTTTTAGATTTCGATGCTTCACTTCAGGTTTACTGCATCCCTTGGACCTTCTTATTGACGAAGAAACACAGAAATTGCATCCGAATTTAATACAAAAGCACAATGCCGACTTAAGTACAAGAGGACTGACACTCTAACTTTCTCTGATTTAAACCTCTCCTGTGAGTCCAGGTTTAGATTCTGATGCTTCACTTCAGGTTAACTGTATCCCTTGGACCTTCTTATTGACGATGAAGCACAGAAATTGCATCCGATTTTAATACAAAAGGCACAATGCCGACTTAAGTACAAGAGGACTGACACTCTAACTTTCTCTGATTTGAACCTCTCCTATGAGTCCCGTTTCAGATTCTGATGCTTCACTTCAGGTTTACTGTATCCCTTGGACCTTCTTATAAACGATGAAACACAGAAATTACATCCGAATTTAATACAAAAGGCACAATGCCGACTTAAGGACAAAAGGACTGACACTCTAATTTTCTATGATATGAACCTCTCCTGTGAGTCCAGTTTTAGATTCCGATGCTTCACTTCAGGTTTACTGTATCCCTTGGACCTTCTTTTTGACGATGAAACACAGAAATTGCATCCGAATTTAATACTAAAGGCACAATGCCGACTTAAGTACAAGTGCACTGACACTATAACTTTCTATGATTTGAACCTCTCATGTGAGTCCAATTTTAGATTCCGATGCTTCACTTCAGGTTTACTGCATCCCTTGGACCTTCTTATTGACGAAGAAACACAGAAATTGCATCCGAATTTAATACAAAAGCACAATGCCGATTTAAGTTAAAGAGGACTGACACTCTAACTTTCTCTGATTTGACCCTCTCCTGTGAGTCCAGGTTTAGATTCTGATGCTTCACTTCAGGTTTACTGTATCCCTTGGACCTTCTTATTGACGATGAAGCACAGAAATTGCATCCGATTTTAATACGAAAGGCACAATGCCGACTTAAGTACAAGAGGACTGACACTCTAACTTTCTCTGATTTGAACCTCTCCTGTGAGTCCAGTTTTTGTTGCCGAGGCTTCAATTCAGGTTTACTGTTTCCCTTGGACCTTCTTATTGATGATGAAACACAGAAATTGCATCCGAAATTAACACAAAAGGCACTATGCCGACTTAAGTACAAGAGGACCGACACTCTAACTTTCTATGATTTGAACCTCTCCTGTAAGTCCAGTTTTAGATTCCGATGCTTCACTTCAGGTTTACTGTATCACTTGGAGGTTCTTATTGACGATGTACACAGAAATGGCATCAGAAATTAATACAAATGCACAATGCCGACTTAAGTACAAGAGGACAGACACTCCTACTTTCTATGATTTGAATCACTCCTGTGAGGCCAGTTTTAGATTCCGATGCTTCACTTCAGGTTTACTGTATCCCTTGGACCTTCTTATTGACGATGAAACACAGAAATTGCATCCGAATTTAATACAAAAGGCACAATGCCGACATAAGTACTGGCGGACTGACACTCTAACTATCTATGATTTGAACCCCTCCTGTGAGTCCAGTTTTAGATTCCGATGCTTTACTTCAGGTTTACTGTATCCCTTGGACCTTCTTATTGACGATGAAACACAGAAATTGCATCCGAATTTTATACAAAAGGCACAATGCCGGCTTAAGTACTAGAGGACTGACACTCTAACTTTCTCTGATTTGAACCTCTCCTGTGAGTCCAGTTTTTGTTGCCAAGGCTTCACTTCAGGTTTACTGTTTCCCTTGGACCTTCTTATTGACGATGAAACTCAGAAATTGCATCCGAATTTAATACAAAAGGCACAATGCCGACTTAAGCACAATTGGACTTACACTCTAACTTTCTCTGATTTGAACCTCTCCTGTGAGTCCAGTTTTTGTTGCCGAGGCTTCACTTCAGGTTTACTGTTTCCCTTGGACCTTCTTATTGACGATGAAACACAGAAATTGCATCCGAAATTAATACAAAAGGCACAATGCCGATTTAAGTACCAGAGGACTGTCTCTCTAAGTTTCTAAGATTTGAACCTTTCCTGTGATTCAAGTTTTAGTTTCCGATGCTTCACTTCAGGTTTAATGAATCACTTGGACCTTCTTATTGACAATGAAACACAGAAATTGCATACGAATTTCATACAAAAGGCACAATGCCGACTTATGTACAAGATGACTGACACTCTAACTTTCCATGATTTGAACCACTCCTGTGAGTCCAGTTTTAGATTCCGATGCTTCACATCACGTTTACTGTATCCCTTGGACCTCCTTATTGACGATGAAACACAGAAATTGCACCCGAATTTAATACATAATGCACAATGCCGACATGAGTACTAGAGGATTGACACTCTAACTTTCTATGATTTGAACCTCTCCTGTGAGTCCAGTTTTAGATTCCGATGCTTCACTTCAGGTTTACTGTATCCCTTGGACCTTTTTATTCACGATGAAACACTGAAATTGCGTCCGAATTTAATACAAAAGGCACAATGCCGACTTAAGTACAAGAGGACTGACACTCTAACTTTCTATGATTTGAACCTCTCCTGTGAGTCCAGTTTTAGATTCCGAGGCTTCACTTCAGATTGACTATATCCCTTGGACATTCTTATTGACAATGAAACACAGAAATTGCGTCCGAATTTAATACAAAAGGCACAATGCCGACTTAAGTACAAGAGCACTGACACTATAACTTTCTATGATTTGAAACTCTCCTGTGAGTCCAGTTTTAGATTCTGATGCTTCACTTCAGGTTTACTGCATCCCTTGGACCTTCTTATTGACGAAGAAACACAGAAATTGCATCCGAATTTAATACAAAAGCACAATGCCGACTTAAGTACAAGAGGACTGACACTCTAACTTTCTCTGATTTGAACCTCTCCTGTGAGTCCAGGTTTAGATTCTGATGCTTCACTTCAGGTTTACTGTATCCCTAGGACCTTCTTATTGACGATGAAGCACAAAAATTGCATCCGATTTTAATACAAATGGCACAATGCCGACTTAAGTACAAGAGGACTGACATTCTAACTTTCTCTGATTTGAACCTCTCCTGTGAGACCAGTTTTTGTTGCCGAGGCTTCACTTCAGGTTTACTGTATCCCTTGGACCATCTTATTGACGATGAAACACAGAAATTGCATCCGAATTTAATACATAAGGCACAATGCCGACTTAAACACAAGAGGACTGAAACTCTAACATTCTATGATTTGAACCTCTCCTGTGAGTCCAGTGTTAGATTCCGAGGCTTCACTTCCGGTTTACGGTATCACTTGGACCTTCTGATTGACGATGAAACACAGAAATTGCATCCGAATTTAATACAAAAGGCACAATGCCGACTTAAGTACAAGAGGACTGACACACTAACTTTCTCTGATTTGAACCTCTCCTGTGAGTCCAGTTTTAGATTCCGATTCTTCACTTCAAGTTTACTGTATCCCTTGGACCTTCTTATTGACGATGAAGCACAGAAATTGCTTCCGATTTTAAAACAAACGGCACAATGCCGACCTAAGTACAAGAGGACTGACACTCTAACTTTCTATGATTTGAACATCTCCTGTGAGTCCAGTTTTTGTTGCTGAGGCTTCACTTCAGGTTTACTGTATCCCTTGGACCTTCTTATTGACGATGAAACACAGAAATTGCATCCGAAATTAATACAAAAGGCACAATGCCGACTGAAGTACAAGAGGACTGACACTCTAAGTTTCTAATATTTGAACCTCTCCTGTGAGTCAAGTTTTAGTTTCCGATGCTTCACTTCAGATTTACTTAATCACTTGGACCTTCTTATTGACAATGAAACACAGAAATTGCATGCAAATTTAATACAAAAGGCACAATGCCAACTTATGTACAAGAGGGCTGACACTCTAACTTTCTATGATTTGAACCACTCCTATGAGTCCAGTTTTAGATTCCGATGCATCACTTCAGGTTTACTGTATCCCTTGGACCTTTTTATTCACGATGAAACACTGAAATTGCATCCGAATTTAATACAAAAGGCACAATGCCGACTTAAGTACAAGAGGACCGACACTCTAACTTTCTATGATTTGAACCTCTCCTGTGAGTCCAGTTTTAGATTCCGATGCTTCACTTCAGATTGACTGTATCGCTTGGACCTTCTTATTGACGATGAAACACAGACTTTGCGTCCGAATTTAATACAAAAGGCACAATGCCGACTTAACTACAAGAGGACTGACACTCTAACTTTCTATGATTTGAACCACTCCTGTGAGTCCCGTTTTAGATTCCGATGCTACACTTCAGGTTTACTGTATCCCTTGGACCTTCTTATAAACGTTGAAACACAGAAATTACATCCGAATTTAATACAAAAGGCACAATGCCGACTTAAGTACAAAAAGACTGACACTCTAACTTTCTATGATATGAACCTCTCCTGTGAGTCCAGTTTTGGATTCCGATGCTTCACTTTAGGTTTACTGATCCCTTGGACCTTCTTATTGACGAAGAAACACAGAAATTGCATCCGAATTTAAAACAAAAGCACATTGCCGACTTAAGTACAAGAGGACTGACACTCTAAATTTCTTTGATTTGAACCTCTCCTGTGAGTCCAGGTTTGGATTCCGATGCTTCACTTCAGGTTTACTGTATCCCTTGGACCTTCTTATTGACGATGAAGCACAGAATTTAATCCGATTTTAATACAAAAGGCACAATGCCGACTTAAGTACAAGAGGACTGACACTCTAACTTTCTCTGATTTGAACCTCTCCTGTGAGTCCAGTTTTTGTTGCTGAGGCTTCAATTCAGATTTACTGTTTCCCCTTGGACCTTCTTATTGATGATGAAACACAGAAATTGCATCCGAAATTAATACAAAAGGCACTATGCCGACTTAAGTACAAGAGGACCGACACTCTAACTTTCTATGATTTGAACCTCTCCTGTAAGTCCAGTTTTAGATTCCGATGCTTCACTTCAGGTTTACTGTATCACTTGGACCTTCTTATTGACGATGAAACACAGAAATGGCATCAGAAATTAATACAAAAGGCACAATGCCGACTTAAGTGCAAGAGGACAGAGACTCTAACTTTCTATGATTTGAACTTCTCCTGTGAGTCCAGTTTTTGTTGCCGAGGCTTCAATTCAGGTTTACTGTTTCCCTTGGACCTTCTTATTGATGATGAAACACAGAAATTGCATCCGAATTTAATACAAATGGCACAATGCCGACATAAGTACAAGAGGACTGACACTCTAACTTTCTATGATTTGAAAATCTCCTGTGATTCCAGTTTTAGATTCCGATGCTTCAATTCAAGTTTACTGTATCCCTTTGACCTACTTATAAATGATGAAACACAGAAATTACATCCGAATTTAATACAAAAGGCACGATGCCGGCATAAGTATATAAGGACTGACACTCTAAGTTTCTAAGATTTGAACCTCTCCTGTGAGTCAAGTTTTAGTTTCCGATGCTTCACTTCAGGTTTACTGAATCACTTGGACCTTCTCATTGACAATGAAACACAAAAATTGCATACGAATATAATACAAAAGGCACAATGCCGACTTATGTACAAGAGGGCTGACACTCTAACTTTCTATGATTTGAACGACTCCTGTGAGTCCCGTTTTAGATTCCGATGCTTCACTTCAGGTTTACTGTATCCCTTGGACCTTCTTATAAACGATGAAACACAGAAATTACATCCGAATTTAATACAAAAGGCACAATGCCGACTTAAGTACAAAAGGACTGACTCTCTAATTTTCTATGATATGAACCTCTCCTGTGTGTCCAGTTTTAGATTCCGATGCTTCACTTCAGGTTTACTGTATCCCTTGGACCCTCTTTTTGACGATGAAACACAGAAATTGAATCCGAATTTAATACTAAAGGCACAATGCCGACTTAAGTACAAGTGCACTGACACTATAACTTTCTATGATTTGAACCTCTCCTGTGAGTCCAGTTTTAGATTCCGATGCTTCACTTCAGGTTTACTGCATCCCTTGGACCTTCTTATTGACGAATAAACACAGAAATTGCATCCGAATTTAATACAAAAGCACAATGCAGACTTAAGTACGAGAGGACTGACTCTCTAACTTTCTCTGATTTGAACCCCTTCTGTGAGTCCAGGTTTAGATTCTGATGCTTCACTTCAGGTTTACTATATCCCTGGGACCTTCTTATTGACGAAGAAGCAGTTAAATTGCATCCGATTTTAATACAAAGGGCACAATGCCGACTTAAGTACAAGAGGACTGACACTCTAACTTTCTCTGATTTGAACCTCTCCTGTGAGTCCAGTTTTTGTTGCCGAGGTTTCAATTCAGGTTTACTGTTTCCCTTGGACCTTATTATTGATGATGAAACACAGAAATTGCATCCGAAATTATTACAAAAGGCACTATGCCGACTTAAGTACAGGAGGACCGACACTCTAACTTTCTATGATTAGAACCTCTCCTGTGAGTCCAGTTTTAGATTCCGATGCTTCTCTTCAGATTTACTGCATCCCTTTGACCTTCTTATTGACGAAGAAACACAGAAATTGCATCCGAATTTAATACAAAAGCACAATGCCGAATTAAGTACAAGAGGACTGACACTCTAACTATCTATGATTTGAACCTCTCCTGTGAGTCCAATTTTAGATTCCGATGCTTCACTGCAGGTTTACTGTATCCCTTGGACCTTCTTATTGACGATGAAACACAGAAATTGCATCCGAATTTTATACAAAAGGCACAATGCCGGCTTAAGTACAAGAGGACTGACACTCTAACTTTCTATGATTTGAACCTCTCCTGTGAGTCCAGTTTTAGATTCCGAGGCTTCACTTCAGATTGACTATATCCCTTGGACATTCTTATTGACAATGAAACACAGAAATTGCGTCCGAATTTAATACAAAAGGCACAATGCCGACTTAAGTACAAGAGCACTGACACTATAACTTTCTATGATTTGAAACTCTCCTGTGAGTCCAGTTTTAGATTCTGATGCTTCACTTCAGGTTTACTGCATCCCTTGGACCTTCTTATTGACGAAGAAACACAGAAATTGCATCCGAATTTAATACAAAAGCACAATGCCGACTTAAGTACAAGAGGACTGACACTCTAACTTTCTCTGATTTGAACCTCTCCTGTGAGTCCAGGTTTAGATTCTGATGCTAAACTTCAGGTTTACTGTATCCCTAGGACCTTCTTATTGACGATGAAGCACAAAAATTGCATCCGATTTTAATACAAATGGCACAATGCCGACTTAAGTACAAGAGGACTGACTTTCTAACTTTCTCTGATTTGAACCTCTCCTGTGAGACCAGTTTTTGTTGCCGAGGCTTCACTTCAGGTTTACTGTATCCCTTGGACCATCTTATTGACGATGAAACACAGAAATTGCATCCGAATTTAATACAAAAGGCACAATGCCGACTTAAGTACAAGAGGACTGACACACTAACTTTCTCTGATTTGAACCTCTCCTGTGAGTCCAGTTTTAGATTCCGATTCTTCACTTCAAGTTTACTGTATCCCTTGGACCTTCTTATTGACGATGAAGCACAGAAATTGCTTCCGATTTTAAAACAAACGGCACAATGCCGACCTAAGTACAAGAGGACTGACACTCTAACTTTCTATGATTTGAACATCTCCTGTGAGTCCAGTTTTTGTTGCTGAGGCTTCACTTCAGGTTTACTGTATCCCTTGGACCTTCTTATTGACGATGAAACACAGAAATTGCATCCGAAATTAATACAAAAGGCACAATGCCGACTGAAGTACAAGAGGACTGACACTCTAAGTTTCTAATATTTGAACCTCTCCTGTGAGTCAAGTTTTAGTTTCCGATGCTTCACTTCAGATTTACTTAATCACTTGGACCTTCTTATTGACAATGAAACACAGAAATTGCATGCAAATTTAATACATAAGGCACAATGCCAACTTATGTACAAGAGGGCTGACACTCTAACTTTCTATGATTTGAACCACTCCTATGAGTCCAGTTTTAGATTCCGATGCATCACTTCAGGTTTACTGTATCCCTTGGACCTTTTTATTCACGATGAAACACTGAAATTGCATCCGAATTTAATACAAAAGGCACAATGCCGACTTAAGTACAAGAGGACCGACACTCTAACTTTCTATGATTTGAACCTCTCCTGTGAGTCCAGTTTTAGATTCCGATGCTTCACTTCAGATTGACTGTATCGCTTGGACCTTCTTATTGACGATGAAACACAGACTTTGCGTCCGAATTTAATACAAAAGGCACAATGCCGACTTAAGTACAAGAGGACTGACACTCTAACTTTCTATGATTTGAACCACTCCTGTGAGTCCCGTTTTAGATTCCGATGCTACACTTCAGGTTTACTGTATCCCTTGGACCTTCTTATAAACGTTGAAACACAGAAATTACATCCGAATTTAATACAAAAGGCACAATGCCGACTTAAGTACAAAAAGACTGACACTCTAACTTTCTATGATATGAACCTCTCCTGTGAGTCCAGTTTTGGATTCCGATGTTTCACTTTAGGTTTACTGATCCCTTGGACCTTCTTATTGACGAAGAAACACAGAAATTGCATCCGAATTTAAAACAAAAGCACATTGCCGACTTAAGTACAAGAGGACTGACACTCTAAATTTCTTTGATTTGAACCTCTCCTGTGAGTCCAGGTTTGGATTCCGATGCTTCACTTCAGGTTTACTGTATCCCTTGGACCTTCTTATTGACGATGAAGCACAGAATTTAATCCGATTTTAATACAAAAGGCACAATGCCGACTTAAGTACAAGAGGACTGACACTCTAACTTTCTCTGATTTGAACCTCTCCTGTGAGTCCAGTTTTTGTTGCTGAGGCTTCAATTCAGATTTACTGTTTCCCCTTGGACCTTCTTATTGATGATGAAACACAGAAATTGCATCCGAAATTAATACAAAAGGCACTATGCCGACTTAAGTACAAGAGGACCGACACTCTAACTTTCTATGATTTGAACCTCTCCTGTAAGTCCAGTTTTAGATTCGGATGCTTCACTTCAGGTTTACTGTATCACTTGGACCTTCTTATTGACGATGAAACACAGAAATGGCATCAGAAATTAATACAAAAGGCACAATGCCGACTTAAGTGCAAGAGGACAGAGACTCTAACTTTCTATGATTTGAACTTCTCCTGTGAGTCCAGTTTTTGTTGCCGAGGCTTCAATTCAGGTTTACTGTTTCCCTTGGACCTTCTTATTGATGATGAAACACAGAAATTGCATCCGAATTTAATACAAATGGCACAATGCCGACATAAGTACAAGAGGACTGACACTCTAACTTTCTATGATTTGAAAATCTCCTGTGATTCCAGTTTTAGATTCCGATGCTTCAATTCAAGTTTACTGTATCCCTTTGACCTACTTATAAATGATGAAACACAGAAATTACATCCGAATTTAATACAAAAGGCACGATGCCGGCATAAGTATATAAGGACTGACACTCTAAGTTTCTAAGATTTGAACCTCTCCTGTGAGTCAAGTTTTAGTTTCCGATGCTTCACTTCAGGTTTACTGAATCACTTGGACCTTCTCATTGACAATGAAACACAAAAATTGCATACGAATATAATACAAAAGGCACAATGCCGTCTTATGTACAAGAGGGCTGACACTCTAACTTTCTATGATTTGAACCACTCCTGTGAGTCCCGTTTTAGATTCCGATGCTTCACTTCAGGTTTACTGTATCCCTTGGACCTTCTTATAAACGATGAAACACAGAAATTACATCCGAATTTAATACAAAAGGCACAATGCCGACTTAAGTACAAAAGGACTGACTCTCTAATTTTCTATGATATGAACCTCTCCTGTGTGTCCAGTTTTAGATTCCGATGCTTCACTTCAGGTTTACTGTATCCCTTGGACCCTCTTTTTGACGATGAAACACAGAAATTGAATCCGAATTTAATACTAAAGGCAGAATGCCGACTTAAGTACAAGTGCACTGACACTATAACTTTCTATGATTTGAACCTCTCCTGTGAGTCCAGTTTTAGATTCCGATGCTTCACTTCAGGTTTACTGCATCCCTTGGACCTTCTTATTGACGAATAAACACAGAAATTGCATCCGAATTTAATACAAAAGCACAATGCAGACTTAAGTACGAGAGGACTGACTCTCTAACTTTCTCTGATTTGAACCCCTTCTGTGAGTCCAGGTTTAGATTCTGATGCTTCACTTCAGGTTTACTGTATCCCTTGGACCTTCTTATTGACGAAGAAGCAGTTAAATTGCATCCGATTTTAATACAAAGGGCACAATGCCGACTTAAGTACAAGAGGACTGACACTCTAACTTTCTCTGATTTGAACCTCTCCTGTGAGTCCAGTTTTTGTTGCCGAGGTTTCAATTCAGGTTTACTGTTTCCCTTGGACCTTATTATTGATGATGAAACACAGAAATTGCATCCGAAATTATTACAAAAGGCACTATGCCGACTTAAGTACAGGAGGACCGACACTCTAACTTTCTATGATTAGAACCTCTCCTGTGAGTCCAGTTTTAGATTCCGATGCTTCTCTTCAGATTTACTGCATCCCTTTGACCTTCTTATTGACGAAGAAACACAGAAATTGCATCCGAATTTAATACAAAAGCACAATGCCGAATTAAGTACAAGAGGACTGACACTCTAACTATCTATGATTTGAACCTCTCCTGTGAGTCCAATTTTAGATTCCGATGCTTCACTGCAGGTTTACTGTATCCCTTGGACCTTCTTATTGACGATGAAACACAGAAATTGCATCCGAATTTTATACAAAAGGCACAATGCCGGCTTAAGTACAAGAGGACTGACACTCTAACTTTCTATGATTTGAACCTCTCCTGTGTATCCAGTTTTAGATTCCGATGCTTCACTTCAGGTTTACTGTATTCCTTTGACCTTCTTATGATCGATGAAACACAGAAATTACATCCGAATTTAATACAAAAGGCACAATGTCGACATAAGTACAAAAGGACTGACACTCTAACTTTCTATGATTTGAACCTCTCCTGTGAGTCCAGTTTTATATTCCGATGCTTCACTTCAGCTTTACTGTATCCCTTGGACCTTCTTTTTGACGATGAAACACAGAAATTGCATCCGAATTAAATACTAAAGGTACAATGCCGACTTAAGTACAAGAGCACTGACACTATAACTTTCTATGATTTGAACCTCTCCTGTGAGTCCAGTTTTAGATTCCGATGCTTCACTTCAGGTTTACTGCATCCCTTGGACCTTCTTATTGACGAAGAAACACAGAAATTGCATCCGAATTTAATACAAAAGCACAATGCCGAATTAAGTACAAGAGGACTGACACTCTAACTTTCTCTGATTTGAACCTCTCCTGTGAGTCCAGGTTTAGATTCTGATGCTTCACTTCAGGTTTACTGTATCCCTTTGACCTTCTTATTGACGATGAAGCACAGAAATTGCATCCGATTTTAATACAAAAGGTACAATGCCGACTTAAGTACAAGAGGACTGACACTCTAACTTTCTCTGATTTGAACCTCTCCCGTGAGTCCAGTTTTTGTTGCCGAGGCTTCACTTCAGGTTTACTGTTTCCCTTGGACCTTCTTATTGACGATGAAACACAGAAATTGCATCCGAAATTAATACAAAAGGCACAATGCCGACCTAAGTACAAGAGGACTGACACTCTAACTTTCTCTGATTTGAACCTCTGCTGTGAGTCCAGGTTTAGATTCTGATCCTTCACTTCAGGTTTACTGTATCCCTTGGACCTTCTAATTGACGATGAAGCACAGAAATTGCATCCGATTTTAATACAAAAGGCACAATGCCGACTGAAGTACAAGAGGACTGACACTCTAACTTCCTCTGATTTGAACCTCTCCTGTGAGGCCAGTTTTTGTTGCCGAGGCTTCAATTCAGGTTTACTGTTTCCCTTGGACCTTCTTATTGATGATGAAACACAGAAATTGCATCCGAAATTAATACAAAAGGCACTATGCCGACTTAAGTACAAGAGGACCGACAATCTAACTTACTATGATTTGAACCTCTCCTGTATGTCCAGTTTTAGATTCCGTTGTTTCACTTCAGGTTTACTGTATCACTTGGACCTTCTTATTGACGATGAAACACAGATATGGCATCAGAAGTTAATACAAAAGGCACAATGCAGACATAAGTACAAGAGGACAGACACTCTAACTTTCTATGATTTGACCACTCCTGTGAGGCCAGTTTTAGATTCCGATGCTTCACTTCAGGTTTACTGTATCCCTTGGACCTTCTTATTGACGATGAAACACAGAAATTGCATCCGAATTTAATACAAAAGGCACAACGCCGACATATGAACAGGAGGACTGACACTCTAACTATCTATGATATGAACCTCTCCTGTGATTCCAGTTTTAGATTCCGATGCTTCACTTCAGGTTTACTGTATCCCTTGGACCTTCTTATTGACGATGAAACACAGACATTGCATCCGAATTTTATACAAAAAGCACAATGCCGGCTTAAGTACAAGAGGACTGACACTCTAACTTTCTATGATTTGAAAATCTCCTGTGATTCCAGTTTTAGATTCCGATGCTTCACTTCAAGTTTACTGTATCCCTTTGACCTTCTTATAAACGATGAAACACAGAAATTACATCCGATTTTAATACAAAAGGCACAATGTCGACATAAGTACAAAAGGTCTGACACTCTAACTTTCTATGATTTGAACCTCTCCTGTGAGTACAGTTTTAGATTCCGATGCTTCACTTCAGGTTAACTGTATCCCTTGCACCTTCTTTTTGACGATGAAACACAGAAATTGCGTCCGAATTTAATACTAAAGGCACAATGCCGACTTAAGTACAAGTGCACTGACACTATAACTTTCTATGATTTGAACCTCTCCTGTGAGTCCAGTTTTAGATTCCGATGCTTCACTTCAGGTTTACTGCATCCCTTGGACCTTCTTATTGACGAATAAACACAGAAATTGCATCCGAATTTAATACAAAAGGCACAATGCCGACTTAAGTACAAGAGGACTGACACTCTAACTTTCTCTGATGTGAACCTCTCCTGTGAGTCCAGTTTTTGTTGCCGAGGTTTCAATTCAGGTTTACTGTTTCCCTTGGACCTTATTATTGATGATGAAACACAGAAATTGCATCCGAAATTATTACAAAAGGCACTATGCCGACTTAAGTACAGGAGGACCGACACTCTAACTTTCTATGATTAGAACCTCTCCTGTGAGTCCAGTTTTAGATTCCGATGCTTCACTTCAGGTTTACTGTATCACTTGGACTTTCGTATTGACGATGAAACACAGTAATTGCATCAGAAGTTAATACAAAAGGCACAATGCCGACTTAAGTACAAGAGGACAGACACTCTAACTTTCTATGATTTGAACCACTCCTGTGAGGCCAGTTTTAGATTCCGATGCTTCTCTTCAGATTTACTGCATCCCTTGGACCTTCTTATTGACGAAGAAACACAGAAATTGCATCCGAAATTAATACAAAAGCACAATGCCGAATTAAGTGCAAGAGGACTGACACTCTAACTATCTATGATTTGAACCTCTCCTGTGAGTCCAATTTTAGATTACGATGCTTCACTTCAGGTTTACTGTATCCCTTGGACCTTCTTATTGACGATGAAACACAGAAATTGCATCCGAATTTTATACAAAAGGCACAATGCCGGCTTAAGTACAAGAGGACTGACACTCTAACTTTCTATGATTTGAACCTCTCCTGTGTATCCAGTTTTAGATTCCGATGCTTCACTTCAGGTTTACTGTATTCCTTTGACCTTCTTATGATCGATGAAACACAGAAATTACATCCGAATTTAATACAAAAGGCACAATGTCGACATAAGTACAAAAGGACTGACACTCTAACTTTCTATGATTTGAACCTGTCCTGTGAGTCCAGTTTTATATTCCGATGCTTCACTTCAGCTTTACTGTATCCCTTGGACCTTCTTTTTGACGATGAAACACAGAAATTGAATCCGAATTAATTACTAAAGGTACAATGCCGACTTAAGTACAAGAGCACTGACACTATAACTTTCTATGATTTGAACCTCTCCTGTGAGTCCAGTTTTAGATTCCGATGCTTCACTTCAGGTTTACTGCATCCCTTGGACCTTCTTATTGACGAAGAAACACAGAAATTGCATCCGATTTTAATACAAAAGGTACAATGCCGACTTAAGTACAAGAGGACTGACTCTCTAACTTTCTCTGATTTGAACCTCTCCTGTGAGTCCAGTTTTTGTTGCCGAGGCTTCACTTCAGGTTTACTGTTTCCCTTGGACCTTCTTATTGACGATGAAACACAGAAATTGCATCCGAAATTAATACAAAAGGCACAATGCCGCCCTAAGTACAAGAGGACTGACACTCTAACTTTCTCTGATTTGAACCTCTGCTGTGAGTCCAGGTTTAGATTCTGATCCTTCACTTCAGGTTTACTGTATCCCTTGGACCTTCTTATTGACGATGAAGCACAGAAATTGCATCCGATTTTAATACAAAAGGCACAATGCCGACTTAAGTACAAGAGGACTGACACTCTAACTTTCTCTGTTTTGAACCTGTCCTGTGAGGCCAGTTTTTGTTGCCGAGGCTTCAATTCAGGTTTACTGTTTCCCTTGGACCTTCTTATTGATGATGAAACACAGAAATTGCATCCAAAATTAATACAAAAGGCACTATGCCAACTTAAGTACAAGAGGACCGACACTCTAACTTTCTATGATTTGAACCTCTCCTGTAAGTCCAGTTTTAGATTCCGTTGTTTCACTTCAGGTTTACTGTATCACTTGGACCTTCTTATTGACGATGAAACACAGATATGGCATCAGAAATTAATACAAAAGGCACAATGCAGACATAAGTACAAGAGGACAGACACTCTAACTTTCTATGATTTGACCACTCCTGTGAGGCCAGTTTTAGATTCCGATGCTTCACTTCAGGTTTACTATATCCCTTGGACTTTCTTATTGACGATGAAACACAGAAATTGCATCCGAATTTAATACAAAAGGCACAACGCCGACATATGAACAGGAGGACTGACACTCTAACTATCTATGATTTGAACCTCTCCTGTGATTCCAGTTTTAGATTCCGATGCTTCACTTCAGGTTTACTGTATCCCTTGGACCTTCTTATTGACGATGAAACACAGACATTGCATCCGAATTTTATACAAAAAGCACCATGCCGGCTTAAGTACAAGAGGACTGACACTCTAACTTTCTATGATTTGAAAATCTCCTGTGATTCCAGTTTTAGATTCCGATGCTTCACTTCAAGTTTACTGTATCCCTTTGACCTTCTTATAAACGATGAAACACAGAAATTACATCCGATTTTAATACAAAAGGCACAATGCCGACATAAGTACAAAAGGTCTGACACTCTAACTTTCTATGATTTGAACCTCTCCTGTGAGTCCAGTTTTAGATTCCGATGCTTCACTTCAGGTTAACTGTATCCCTTGCACCTTCTTTTTGACGATGAAACACAGAAATTGCATCCGAATTTAATACAAAATCACAATGCCGAATTAAGTACAAGAGGACTGACACTCTAACTTTCTCTGATTTGAACCTCTCCTGTGAGTCCAGAATTAGATTCTGATGCTTCACTTCTGGTTTACTGTATCCCTTGGACCTTCTTATTGACGATGAAGCAAAGAAATTGCATCCGATTTTAATACAAAAGGCACAATGCCGACTTAAGTACAAGAGGACTGACACTCTAACTTTCTCTGATTTGAACCTCTCCTGTGAGTCCAGTTTTTGTTGCCGAGGCTTCACTTCAGGTTTACTGTTTCCCTTGGACCTTCTTATTGACGATGAAACACAGAAATTGCATCCGAAATTAATACAAAAGGCACAATGCCGACTTAAGTACAAGAGGACTGACACTCTAAGTTGTTAAGATTTGAACCTCTCCTGTGAGTCAAGTTTTAGTTTCCGATGCTTCACTTCAGGTTTACTGAATCACTTGGACCTTCTTATTGACAATGAAACACAAAAATTGCATACGAATTTAATACAAAAGGCACAATGCCTACTTATGTACAAGAGGGCTGACACTCTAACTTTCTATGATTTGAACCACTCCTGTGAGTCCAGTTTTTGTTGCCGAGGCTTCAATTCAGGTTTACTGTTTCCCTTGGACCTTCTTATTGATGATGAAACACAGAAATTGCATCCGAAATTAACACAAAAGGCACTATGCCGACTTAAGTACAAGAGGACCGACACTCTAACTTTCTATGATTTGAACCTCTCCTGTAAGTCCAGTTTTAGATTCCGATGCTTCACTTCAGGTTTACTGTATCACTTGGAGGTTCTTATTGACGATGTACACAGAAATGGCATCAGAAATTAATACTAATGCACAATGCCGACTTAAGTACAAGAGGACAGACACTCCAACTTTCCATGATTTGAATCACTCCTGTGAGGCCAGTTTTAGATTCCGATGCTTCACTTCAGGTTTACTGTATCCCTTGGACCTTCTTATTGACGATGAAACACAGAAATTGCATCCGAATTTAATACAAAAGGCACAATGCCGACATAAGTACTGGCGGACTGACACTCTAACTATCTATGATTTGAACCTCTCCTGTGAGTCCAGTTTTAGATTCCGATGCTTCACTTCGGGTTTACTGTATCCCTTGGACCTTCTTATTGACGATGAAACACAGAAATTGCATCCGAATTTTATACAAAAGGCACAATGCCGGCTTAAGTACTAGAGGACTGACACTCTAACTTTCTCTGATTTGAACCTCTCCTGTGAGTCCAGTTTTTGTTGCCGAGGCTTCACTTCAGGTTTACTGTTTCCCTTGGACCTTCTTATTGACGATGAAACACAGAAATTGCATCCGAATTTAATACAAAAGGCACAATGCCGACTTAAGCACAATTGGACTTACACTCTAACTTTCTCTGATTTGAACCTCTCCTGTGAGTCCAGTTTTTGTTGCCGAGGCTTCACTTCAGGTTTACTGTTTCCCTTGGACCTTCTTATTGACGATGAAACACAGAAATTGCATCCGAAATTAATACAAAAGGCACAATGCCGATTTAAGTACCAGAGGACTGTCTCTCTAAGTTTCTAAGATTTGAACCTTTCCTGTGATTCAAGTTTTAGTTTCCGATGCTTCACTTCAGGTTTAATGAATCACTTGGACCTTCTTATTGACAATGAAACACAGAAATTGCATACGAATTGCATACAAAAGGCACAATGCCGACTTATGTACAAGATGACTGACACTCTAACTTTCCATGATTTGAACCACTCCTGTGAGTCCAGTTTTAGATTCCGATGCTTCACTTCACGTTTACTGTATCCCTTGGACCTCCTTATTGACGATGAAACACAGAAATTGCACCCGAATTTAATACATAATGCACAATGCCGACATGAGTACTAGAGGATTGACACTCTAACTTTCTATGATTTGAACCTCTCCTGTGAGTCCAGTTTTAGATTCCGATGCTTCACTTCAGGTTTACTGTATCCCTTGGACCTTTTTATTCACGATGAAACACTGATATTGCGTCCGAATTTAATACAAAAGGCACAATGCCGACTTAAGTACAAGAGGACTGACACTCTAACTTTCTATGATTTGAACCTATCCTGTGAGTCCAGTTTTAGATTCCGAGGCTTCACTTCAGATTGACTATATCCCTTGGACATTCTTATTGACAATGAAACACAGAAATTGCATCCGAATTTAATACAAAAGGCACAACGCCGACATATGAACAGGAGGACTGACACTCTAACTATCTATGATTTGAACCTCTCCTGTGATTCCAGTTTTAGATTCCGATGCTTCACTTCAGGTTTACTGTATCCCTTGGACCTTCTTATTGACGATGAAACACAGACATTGCATCCGAATTTTATACAAAAAGCACCATGCCGGCTTAAGTACAAGAGGACTGACACTCTAACTTTCTATGATTTGAAAATCTCCTGTGATTCCAGTTTTAGATTCCGATGCTTCACTTCAAGTTTACTGTATCCCTTTGACCTTCTTATAAACGATGAAACACAGAAATTACATCCGATTTTAATACAAAAGGCACAATGCCGACATAAGTACAAAAGGTCTGACACTCTAACTTTCTATGATTTGAACCTCTCCTGTGAGTCCAGTTTTAGATTCCGATGCTTCACTTCAGGTTAACTGTATCCCTTGCACCTTCTTTTTGACGATGAAACACAGAAATTGCATCCGAATTTAATACAAAATCACAATGCCGAATTAAGTACAAGAGGACTGACACTCTAACTTTCTCTGATTTGAACCTCTCCTGTGAGTCCAGAATTAGATTCCGATGCTTCACTTCAGGTTTACTGAATCACTTGGACCTTCTTATTGACAATGAAACACAAAAATTGCATACGAATTTAATACAAAAGGCACAATGCCTACTTATGTACAAGAGGGCTGACACTCTAACTTTCTATGATTTGAACCACTCCTGTGAGTCCAGTTTTTGTTGCCGAGGCTTCAATTCAGGTTTACTGTTTCCCTTGGACCTTCTTATTGATGATGAAACACAGAAATTGCATCCGAAATTAACACAAAAGGCACTATGCCGACTTAAGTACAAGAGGACCGACACTCTAACTTTCTATGATTTGAACCTCTCCTGTAAGTCCAGTTTTAGATTCCGATGCTTCACTTCAGGTTTACTGTATCACTTGGAGGTTCTTATTGACGATGTACACAGAAATGGCATCAGAAATTAATACTAATGCACAATGCCGACTTAAGTACAAGAGGACAGACACTCCAACTTTCCATGATTTGAATCACTCCTGTGAGGCCAGTTTTAGATTCCGATGCTTCACTTCAGGTTTACTGTATCCCTTGGACCTTCTTATTGACGATGAAACACAGAAATTGCATCCGAATTTAATACAAAAGGCACAATGCCGACATAAGTACTGGCGGACTGACACTCTAACTATCTATGATTTGAACCTCTCCTGTGAGTCCAGTTTTAGATTCCGATGCTTCACTTCGGGTTTACTGTATCCCTTGGACCTTCTTATTGACGATGAAACACAGAAATTGCATCCGAATTTTATACAAAAGGCACAATGCCGGCTTAAGTACTAGAGGACTGACACTCTAACTTTCTCTGATTTGAACCTCTCCTGTGAGTCCAGTTTTTGTTGCCGAGGCTTCACTTCAGGTTTACTGTTTCCCTTGGACCTTCTTATTGACGATGAAACACAGAAATTGCATCCGAATTTAATACAAAAGGCACAATGCCGACTTAAGCACAATTGGACTTACACTCTAACTTTCTCTGATTTGAACCTCTCCTGTGAGTCCAGTTTTTGTTGCCGAGGCTTCACTTCAGGTTTACTGTTTCCCTTGGACCTTCTTATTGACGATGAAACACAGAAATTGCATCCGAAATTAATACAAAAGGCACAATGCCGATTTAAGTACCAGAGGACTGTCTCTCTAAGTTTCTAAGATTTGAACCTTTCCTGTGATTCAAGTTTTAGTTTCCGATGCTTCACTTCAGGTTTAATGAATCACTTGGACCTTCTTATTGACAATGAAACACAGAAATTGCATACGAATTGCATACAAAAGGCACAATGCCGACTTATGTACAAGATGACTGACACTCTAACTTTCCATGATTTGAACCACTCCTGTGAGTCCAGTTTTAGATTCCGATGCTTCACTTCACGTTTACTGTATCCCTTGGACCTCCTTATTGACGATGAAACACAGAAATTGCACCCGAATTTAATACATAATGCACAATGCCGACATGAGTACTAGAGGATTGACACTCTAACTTTCTATGATTTGAACCTCTCCTGTGAGTCCAGTTTTAGATTCCGATGCTTCACTTCAGGTTTACTGTATCCCTTGGACCTTTTTATTCACGATGAAACACTGATATTGCGTCCGAATTTAATACAAAAGGCACAATGCCGACTTAAGTACAAGAGGACTGACACTCTAACTTTCTATGATTTGAACCTATCCTGTGAGTCCAGTTTTAGATTCCGAGGCTTCACTTCAGATTGACTATATCCCTTGGACATTCTTATTGACAATGAAACACAGAAATTGCGTCCGAATTTAATACAAAAGGCACAATACCGACTTAAGTACAAGAGCACTGACACTATAACTTTCTATGATTTGAAACTCTCCTGTGAGTCCAGTTTTAGATTCTGATGCTTCACTTCAGGTTTACTGCATCCCTTGGACCTTCTTATTGACGAAGAAACACAGAAATTGCATCCGAATTTAATACAAAAGCACAATGCCGACTTAAGTACAAGAGGACTGACACTCTAACTTTCTCTGATTTGAACCTCTCCTGTGAGTCCAGGTTTAGATTCTGATGCTTCACTTCAGGTTTACTGTATCCCTAGGACCTTCTTATTGACGATGAAGCACAAAAATTGCATCCGATTTTAATACAAATGGCACAATGCCGACTTAAGTACAAGAGGACTGACATTCTAACTTTCTCTGATTTGAACCTCTCCTGTGAGACCAGTTTTTGTTGCCGAGGCTTCACTTCAGGTTTACTGTATCCCTTGGACCATCTTATTGACGATGAAACACAGAAATTGCATCCGAATTTAATACATAAGGCACAATGCCGACTTAAACACAAGAGGACTGAAACTCTAACATTCTATGATTTGAACCTCTCCTGTGAGTCCAGTGTTAGATTCCGAGGCTTCACTTCCGGTTTACGGTATCACTTGGACCTTCTGATTGACGATGAAACACAGAAATTGCATCCGAATTTAATACAAAAGGCACAATGCCGACTTAAGTACAAGAGGACTGACACACTAACTTTCTCTGATTTGAACCTCTCCTGTGAGTCCAGTTTTGGATTCCGATGCTTCACTTCAGGTTTACTGTATCCCTTGGACCTTCTTATTGACGAAGAAACACAGAAATTGCATCCGAATTTAAAACAAAAGCACATTGCCGACTTAAGTACAAGAGGACTGACACTCTAAATTTCTTTGATTTGAACCTCTCCTGTGAGTCCAGGTTTGGATTCCGATGCTTCACTTCAGGTTTACTGTATCCCTTGGACCTTCTTATTGACGATGAAGCACAGAATTTAATCCGATTTTAATACAAAAGGCACAATGCCGACTTAAGTACAAGAGGACTGACACTCTAACTTTCTCTGATTTGAACCTCTCCTGTGAGTCCAGTTTTTGTTGCTGAGGCTTCAATTCAGATTTACTGTTTCCCCTTGGACCTTCTTATTGATGATGAAACACAGAAATTGCATCCGAAATTAATACAAAAGGCACTATGCCGACTTAAGTACAAGAGGACCGACACTCTAACTTTCTATGATTTGAACCTCTCCTGTGAGTCCAGTTTTAGATTCCGATTCTTCACTTCAGGTTTACTGTATCCCTTGGACCTTCTTATTGACGATGAAGCACAGAAATTGCTTCCGATTTTAAAATAAACGGCACAATGCCGACCTAAGTACAAGAGGACTGACACTCTAACTTTCTATGATTTGAACATCTCCTGTGAGTCCAGTTTTTGTTGCTGAGGCTTTACTTCAGGTTTACTGTATCCCTTGGACCTTCTTATTGACGATGAAACACAGAAATTGCATCCTAAATTAATACAAAGGGCACAATGCCGACTGAAGTACAAGAGGACTGACACTCTAAGTTTCTAATATTTGAACCTCTCCTGTGAGTCAAGTTTTAGTTTCCGATGCTTCACTTCAGATTTACTTAATCACTTGGACCTTCTTATTGACAATGAAACACAGAAATTGCATGCAAATTTAATACAAAAGGCACAATGCCAACTTATGTACAAGAGGGCTGACACTCTAACTTTCTATGATTTGAACCACTCCTATGAGTCCAGTTTTAGATTCCGATGCATCACTTCAGGTTTACTGTATCCCTTGGACCTTTTTATTCACGATGAAACACTGAAATTGCATCCGAATTTAATACAAAAGGCACAATGCCGACTTAAGTACAAGAGGACCGACACTCTAACTTTCTATGATTTGAACCCCTCCTGTGAGTCCAGTTTTAGATTCCGATGCTTCACTTCAGATTGACTGTATCGCTTGGACCTTCTTATTGACGATGAAACACAGACTTTGCGTCCGAATTTAATACAAAAGGCACAATGCCGACTTAAGTACAAGAGGACTGACACTCTAACTTTCTATGATTTGAACCACTCTTGTGAGTCCCGTTTTAGATTCCGATGCTACACTTCAGGTTTACTGTATCCCTTGGACCTTCTTATAAACGTTGAAACACAGAAATTACATCCGAATTTAATACAAAAGGCACAATGCCGACTTAAGTACAAAAAGACTGACACTCTAACTTTCTATGATATGAACCTCTCCTGTGAGTCCAGTTTTGGATTCCGATGCTTCACTTCAGGTTTACTGTATCCCTTGGACCTTCTTATTGACGAAGAAACACAGAAATTGCATCCGAATTTAAAACAAAAGCACATTGCCGACTTAAGTACAAGAGGACTGACACTCTAAATTTCTTTGATTTGAACCTCTCCTGTGAGTCCAGGTTTGGATTCCGATGCTTCACTTCAGGTTTACTGTATCCCTTGGACCTTCTTATTGACGATGAAGCACAGAATTTAATCCGATTTTAATACAAAAGGCACAATGCCGACTTAAGTACAAGAGGACTGACACTCTAACTTTCTCTGATTTGAACCTCTCCTGTGAGTCCAGTTTTTGTTGCTGAGGCTTCAATTCAGATTTACTGTTTCCCCTTGGACCTTCTTATTGATGATGAAACACAGAAATTGCATCCGAAATTAATACAAAAGGCACTATGCCGACTTAAGTACAAGAGGACCGACACTCTAACTTTCTATGATTTGAACCTCTCCTGTAAGTCCAGTTTTAGATTCCGATGCTTCACTTCAGGTTTACTGTATCACTTGGACCTTCTTATTGACGATGAAACACAGAAATGGCATCAGAAATTAATACAAAAGGCACAATGCCGACTTAAGTGCAAGAGGACAGAGACTCTAACTTTCTATGATTTGAACTTCTCCTGTGAGTCCAGTTTTTGTTGCCGAGGCTTCAATTCAGGTTTACTGTTTCCCTTGGACCTTCTTATTGATGATGAAACACAGAAATTGCATCCGAATTTAATACAAATGGCACAATGCCGACATAAGTACAAGAGGACTGACACTCTAACTTTCTATGATTTGAAAATCTCCTGTGATTCCAGTTTTAGATTCCGATGCTTCAATTCAAGTTTACTGTATCCCTTTGACCTACTTATAAATGATGAAACACAGAAATTACATCCGAATTTAATACAAAAGGCACGATGCCGGCATAAGTATATAAGGACTGACACTCTAAGTTTCTAAGATTTGAACCTCTCCTGTGAGTCAAGTTTTAGTTTCCGATGCTTCACTTCAGGTTTACTGAATCACTTGGACCTTCTCATTGACAATGAAACACAAAAATTGCATACGAATATAATACAAAAGGCACAATGCCGACTTATGTACAAGAGGGCTGACACTCTAACTTTCTATGATTTGAACCACTCCTGTGAGTCCCGTTTTAGATTCCGATGCTTCACTTCAGGTTTACTGTATCCCTTGGACCTTCTTATAAACGATGAAACACAGAAATTACATCCGAATTTAATACAAAAGGCACAATGCCGACTTAAGTACAAAAGGACTGACACTCTAATTTTCTATGATATGAACCTCTCCTGTGTGTCCAGTTTTAGATTCCGATGCTTCACTTCAGGTTTACTGTATCCCTTGGACCCTCTTTTTGACGATGAAACACAGAAATTGAATCCGAATTTAATACTAAAGGCACAATGCCGACTTAAGTACAAGTGCACTGACACTATAACTTTCTATGATTTGAACCTCTCCTGTGAGTCCAGTTTTAGATTCCGATGCTTCACTTCAGGTTTACTGCATCCCTTGGACCTTCTTATTGACGAATAAACACAGAAATTGCATCCGAATTTAATACAAAAGCACAATGCAGACTTAAGTACGAGAGGACTGACTCTCTAACTTTCTCTGATTTGAACCCCTTCTGTGAGTCCAGGTTTAGATTCTGATGCTTCACTTCAGGTTTACTGTATCCCTTGGACCTTCTTATTGACGAAGAAGCAGTTAAATTGCATCCGATTTTAATACAAAGGGCACAATGCCGACTTAAGTACAAGAGGACTGACACTCTAACTTTCTCTGATTTGAACCTCTCCTGTGAGTCCAGTTTTTGTTGCCGAGGTTTCAATTCAGGTTTACTGTTTCCCTTGGACCTTATTATTGATGATGAAACACAGAAATTGCATCCGAAATTATTACAAAAGGCACTATGCCGACTTAAGTACAGGAGGACCGACACTCTAACTTTCTATGATTAGAACCTCTCCTGTGAGTCCAGTTTTAGATTCCGATGCTTCTCTTCAGATTTACTGCATCCCTTTGACCTTCTTATTGACGAAGAAACACTGAAATTGCATCCGAATTTAATACAAAAGCACAATGCCGAATTAAGTACAAGAGGACTGACACTCTAACTATCTATGATTTGAACCTCTCCTGTGAGTCCAATTTTAGATTCCGATGCTTCACTGCAGGTTTACTGTATCCCTTGGACCTTCTTATTGACGATGAAACACAGAAATTGCATCCGAATTTTATACAAAAGGCACAATGCCGGCTTAAGTACAAGAGGACTGACACTCTAACTTTCTATGATTTGAACCTCTCCTGTGTATCCAGTTTTAGATTCCGATGCTTCACTTCAGGTTTACTGTATTCCTTTGACCTTCTTATGATCGATGAAACACAGAAATTACATCCGAATTTAATACAAAAGGCACAATGTCGACATAAGTACAAAAGGACTGACACTCTAACTTTCTATGATTTGAACCTCTCCTGTGAGTCCAGTTTTATATTCCGATGCTTCACTTCAGCTTTACTGTATCCCTTGGACCTTCTTTTTGACGATGAAACACAGAAATTGCATCCGAATTAAATACTAAAGGTACAATGCCGACTTAAGTACAAGAGCACTGACACTATAACTTTCTATGATTTGAACCTCTCCTGTGAGTCCAGTTTTAGATTCCGATGCTTCACTTCAGGTTTACTGCATCCCTTGGACCTTCTTATTGACGAAGAAACACAGAAATTGCATCCGAATTTAATACAAAAGCACAATGCCGAATTAAGTACAAGAGGACTGACACTCTAACTTTCTCTGATTTGAACCTCTCCTGTGAGTCCAGGTTTAGATTCTGATGCTTCACTTCAGGTTTACTGTATCCCTTGGACCTTCTTATTGACGATGAAGCACAGAAATTGCATCCGATTTTAATACAAAAGGTACAATGCCGACTTAAGTACAAGAGGACTGACACTCTAACTTTCTCTGATCTGAACCTCTCCTGTGAGTCCAGTTTTTGTTGCCGAGGCTTCACTTCAGGTTTACTGTTTCCCTTGGACCTTCTTATTGACGATGAAACACAGAAATTGCATCCGAAATTAATACAAAAGGCACAATGCCGACCTAAGTACAAGAGGACTGACACTCTAACTTTCTCTGATTTGAACCTCTGCTGTGAGTCCAGGTTTAGATTCTGATCCTTCACTTCAGGTTTACTGTATCCCTTGGACCTTCTTATTGACGATGAAGCACAGAAATTGCATCCGATTTTAATACAAAAGGCACAATGCCGACTTAAGTACAAGAGGACTGACACTCTAACTTCCTCTGATTTGAACCTCTCCCGTGAGGCCAGTTTTTGTTGCCGAGGCTTCAATTCAGGTTTACTGTTTCCCTTGGACCTTCTTATTGATGATGAAACACAGAAATTGCATCCGAAATTAATACAAAAGGCACTATGCCGACTTAAGTACAAGAGGACCGACAATCTAACTTTCTATGATTTGAACCTCTCCTGTAAGTCCAGTTTTAGATTCCGTTGTTTCACTTCAGGTTTACTGTATCACTTGGACCTTCTTATTGACGATGAAACACAGATATGGCATCAGAAATTAATACAAAAGGCACAATGCAGACATAAGTACAAGAGGACAGACACTCTAACTTTCTATGATTTGACCACTCCTGTGAGGCCAGTTTTAGATTCCGATGCTTCACTTCAGGTTTACTGTATCCCTTGGACCTTCTTGTTGACGATGAAACACAGAAATTGCATCCGAATTTAATACAAAAGGCACAACGCCGACATATGAACAGGAGGACTGACACTCTAACTATCTATGATATGAACCTCTCCTGTGATTCCAGTTTTAGATTCCGATGCTTCACTTCAGGTTTACTGTATCCCTTGGACCTTCTTATTGACGATGAAACACAGACATTGCATCCGAATTTTATACAAAAAGCACAATGCCGGCTTAAGTACAAGAGGACTGACACTCTAACTTTCTATGATTTGAAAATCTCCAGTGATTCCAGTTTTAGATTCCGATGCTTCACTTCAAGTTTACTGTATCCCTTTGACCTTCTTATAAACGATGAAACACAGAAATTACATCCGATTTTAATACAAAAGGCACAATGTCGACATAAGTACAAAAGGTCTGACACTCTAACTTTCTATGATTTGAACCTCTCCTGTGAGTCCAGTTTTAGATTCCGATGCTTCACTTCAGGTTAACTGTATCCCTTGCACCTTCTTTTTGACGATGAAACACAGAAATTGCGTCCGAATTTAATACTAAAGGCACAATGCCGACTTAAGTACAAGTGCACTGACACTATAACTTTCTATGATTTGAACCTCTCCTGTGAGTCCAGTTTTAGATTCCGATGCTTCACTTCAGGTTTACTGCATCCCTTGGACCTTCTTATTGACGAATAAACACAGAAATTGCATCCGAATTTAATACAAAAGGCACAATGCCGACTTAAGTACAAGAGGACTGACACTCTAACTTTCTCTGATTTGAACCTCGCCTGTGAGTCCAGTTTTTGTTGCCGAGGTTTCAATTCAGGTTTACTGTTTCCCTTGGACCTTATTATTGATGATGAAACACAGAAATTGCATCCGAAATTATTACAAAAGGCACTATGCCGACTTAAGTACAGGAGGACCGACACTCTAACTTTCTATGATTAGAACCTCTCCTGTGAGTCCAGTTTTAGATTCCGATGCTTCACTTCAGGTTTACTGTATCACTTGGACTTTCGTATTGACGATGAAACACAGTAATTGCATCAGAAGTTAATACAAAATGCACAATGCCGACTTAAGTACAAGAGGACAGACACTCTAACTTTCTATGATTTGAACCACTCCTGTGAGGCCAGTTTTAGATTCCGATGCTTCTCTTCAGATTTACTGCATCCCTTGGACCTTCTTATTGACGAAGAAACACAGAAATTGCATCCGAAATTAATACAAAAGCACAATGCCGAATTAAGTGCAAGAGGACTGACACTCTAACTATCTATGATTTGAACCTCTCCTGTGAGTCCAATTTTAGATTACGATGCTTCACTTCAGGTTTACTGTATCCCTTGGACCTTCTTATTGACGATGAAACACAGAAAATGCATCCGAATTTTATACAAAAGGCACAATGCCGGCTTAAGTACAGGAGGACTGACACTCTAACTTTCTATGATTTGAACCTCTCCTGTGTATCCAGTTTTAGATTCCGATGCTTCACTTCAGGTTTACTGTATTCCTTTGACCTTCTTATGATCGATGAAACACAGAAATTACATCCGAATTTAATACAAAAGGCACAATGTCGACATAAGTACAAAAGGACTGACACTCTAACTTTCTATGATTTGAACCTCTCCTGTGAGTCCAGTTTTATATTCCGATGCTTCACTTCAGCTTTACTGTATCCCTTGGACCTTCTTTTTGACGATGAAACACAGAAATTGCATCCGAATTAATTACTAAAGGTACAATGCCGACTTAAGTACAAGAGCACTGACACTATAACTTTCTATGATTTGAACCTCTCCTGTGAGTCCAGTTTTAGATTCCGATGCTTCACTTCAGGTTTACTGCATCCCTTGGACCTTCTTATTGACGAAGAAACACAGAAATTGCATCCGAATTTAATACAAAAGCACAATGCCGAATTAAGTACAAGAGGACTGACACTCTAACTTTCTCTGATTTGAACCTCTCCTGTGAGTCCAGGTTTAGATTCTGATGCTTCACTTCAGGTTTACTGTATCCCTTGGACCTTCTTATTGACGATGAAGCACAGAAATTGCATCCGATTTTAATACAAGAGGTACAATGCCGACTTAAGTACAAGAGGACTGACACTCTAACTTTCTCTGATTTGAACCTCTCCTGTGAGTCCAGTTTTTGTTGCCGAGGCTTCACTTCAGGTTTACTGTTTCCCTTGGACCTTCTTATTGACGATGAAACACAGACATTGCATCCGAATTTTATACAAAAAGCACCATGCCGGCTTAAGTACAAGAGGACTGACACTCTAACTTTCTATGATTTGAAAATCTCCTGTGATTCCAGTTTTAGATTCCGATGCTTCACTTCAAGTTTACTGTATCCCTTTGACCTTCTTATAAACGATGAAACACAGAAATTACATCCGATTTTAATACAAAAGGCACAATGCCGACATAAGTACAAAAGGTCTGACACTCTAACTTTCTATGATTTGAACCTCTCCTGTGAGTCCAGTTTTAGATTCCGATGCTTCACTTCAGGTTAACTGTATCCCTTGCACCTTCTTTTTGACGATGAAACACAGAAATTGCATCCGAATTTAATACTAAAGGCACAATGCCGACTTAAGTACAAGAGCACTGACACTATAACTTTCTATGATTTGAACCTCTCCTGTGAGTCCAGTTCTAGATTCCGATGCTTCACTTCAGGTTTACTGCATCCCTTGGACCTTCTTATTAAAGAAGAAACACAGAAATTGCATCCGAATTTAATACAAAAGCACAATGCCGAATTAAGTACAAGAGGACTGACACTCTAACTTTCTCTGATTTGAACCTCTCCTGTGAGTCCAGAATTAGATTCTGATGCTTCACTTCTGGTTTACTGTATCCCTTGGACCTTCTTATTGACGATGAAGCAAAGAAATTGCATCCGATTTTAATACAAAAGGCACAATGCCGACTTAAGTACAAGAGGACTGACACTCTAACTTTCTCTGATTTGAACCTCTCCTGTGAGTCCAGTTTTTGTTGCCGAGGCTTCACTTCAGGTTTACTGTTTCCCTTGGACCTTCTTATTGACGATGAAACACAGAAATTGCATCCGAAATTAATACAAAAGGCACAATGCCGACTTAAGTACAAGAGGACTGACACTCTAAGTTTCTAAGATTTGAACCTCTCCTGTGAGTCAAGTTTTAGTTTCCGATGCTTCACTTCAGGTTTGCTGAATCACTTGGACCTTCTTATTGACAATGAAACACAAAAATTGCATACGAATTTAATACAAAAGGCACAATGCCGACTTATGTACAAGAGGGCTGACACTCTAACTTTCTATGATTTGAACCACTCCTGTGAGTCCAGTTTTAGATTCCGATGCATCACTTCAGGTTTACTGTATCCCTTGGACCTTCTTTTTGACGATGAAACACAGAAATTGCATCCGAATACAATACTAAAGACACAATGCCGACTTAAGTACAAGTGCACTGACACTATAACTTTCAATGATGTGAACCTCTCCTGTGAGTCCAGTTTTAGATTCCGATGCTTCACTTCAGGTTTACTGCATCCCTTGGACCTTCTTATTGACGAAGAAACACAGAAATTGCATCCGAATTTAATACAAAAGCACAATGCCGACTTAAGTACGAGAGGACTGACACTCTAACTTTCTCTGATTTTAACCTCTCCTGTGAGTCCAGGTTTAGATTCTGATGCTTCACTTCAGGTTTACTGTATCCCTTGGACCTTTTTATTGACGATGAAGCACAGAAATTGCATCCGATTTTAATACAAAGGACACAATGCCGACTTTAGTACAAGATGACTGACACTCTAACTTTCTCTGATTTGAACCTCTCCTGTGAGTCCAGTTTTTGTTGCCGAGGCTTCAATTCAGGTTTACTGTTTCCCTTGGACCTTCTTATTGATGATGAAACACAGAAATTGCATCCGAAATTATTACAAAAGGCACTATGCCGACTTAAGTACAAGAGGACCGACACTCTAACTTTCTATGATTTGAACCTCTCCAGTGAGTCCAGTTTTAGATTCCGATGCTTCACTTCAGGTTTACTGTATCACTTGGACCTTCGTATTGACGATGAAACACAGAAATTGCATCAGAAATTAATACAAAAGGGACAATGCCGACTTAAGTACAAGAGGACAGACACTCTAACTTTCTATGATTTGAACCACTCCTGTGAGGCAAGTTTTAGATTCCGATGCTTCACTTCAGGTTTACTGTATCCCTTGGACGTTCTTATTGACGATGAAACACAGAAATTGCATCCGAATTTAATACAAAAGGCACAATGCCGACATAAGTACAGGAGGACTGACCCTCTAACTATCTATGATTTGAACCTCTCCTGTGAGTCCAGTTTTAGATTCCGTTGCCTCACTTCAGGTTTACTGTATCCCTTGGACCTTCTCATTGACGATGAAACACAGAAATTGCATCCGAATATTATACAAAAGGCACAATGCCAGCTTAAGTACAAGAGGACTGACACTCTAATTTTCTATGATTTGAACCTCTTCTGTGTATCCAGATTTAGATTCCGATGCTTCACTTCAAGTTTAATGTATCCCTTTGACCTTCTTATAAACGATGAAACACAGAAATTACATCCGAATTTAATACAGAAGGCACAATGCCGACATAAGTACAAGAGGACAGACACTCTAACTTTCTATGATTTGAACCACTCCTGTGAGGCCAGTTTTAGATTCCGACGCTCACTTCAGGTTTACTGTATCCCTTGGACCTTCTTATTGACGATGAAACACAGAAATTGCATCCGAATTTAAAACAAAAGGCACAATGCCGACATAAGTACAGGAGGACTGACACTCTAATTATCTATGATTTGAACCTCTCCTGTGAGTCAAGTTTTAGATTCCGAGGCTTCACTTCAGGTTTACTGTATCCCTTGGACCTTCTTATTGACGATGAAACACAGAAATTGCATCTGAATTTCATACAAAAAGCACAATGCCGGCTTAAGTACAAGAGGACTGACACTAACTTTCTATAATTTGAAAATCTCCTGTGATTCCAGTTTTAGATTCCGATGCTTCACTTCAAGTTTTCTGTATCCCTTTGACCTTCTTATAAACGATGAAACACAGAAATTACATCCGAATTTAATACAAAAGGCACAATGCCGACATAAATACAAAAGGACTGACACTCTAACTTTCTATGATTTGAACCTCTGCTGTGAGTCCAGTTTTAGATTCCGATGCTTCACTTCAGGTTTACTGTATCACTTGGACCTTCTTTTTGACGATGAAACACAGAAATTGCATCCGAATTTAATACTAAAGGAACAATGCCGACTTAAGTACAAGAGCACTGACACTATAACTTTCTATGATTTGAACCTCTCCTGTGAGTCCAGTTTTAGATTGCGAAGCTTCACTTCAGGTTTACTGCATCCCTTGGACCATCGTATTGACGAAGAAACACAGATATTGCATCCGAATTTAATCCAAAAGCACAATGCCGACTTATGTACAAGAGGACTGACACTCTAACTTTCTCTGATTTGAACCTCTCCTGTGAGTCCAGGTTTAGATTCTGATGCTTCACTTCAGGTTTACTGTATCCCTTGGACCTTCTTATTGACGATGAAGCACAGAAATTGCATCCGATTTTAATACAAAGGGCACAATGCCGACTTAAGTATAAGAGGACTGACACTCTAACTTTCTCTGATTTGAACCTCTCCTGTGAGTCCAGTTTTTGTTGCCGAGGCTTCATTTCAGGTTTACTGTTTCCCTTGGACCTTCTTATTGATGATGAAACAGAGCAATTGCATCCGAAATTATTACAAAAGGCACTATGCCGACTTAAGTACAAGAGGACCGACACACTAACTTTCTATGATTTGAACCTCTCCTGTGAGTCCAGTTTTAGATTCCGATGCTTCACTTCAGGTTTACTGTATCACTTGGACCTTCGTATTGACGATGAAACACAGAAATTGCATCGGAAATTAATACAAAAGGGACAATGCCGACTTAAGTACAAGAGGACTGACACTCTAACTTTCTCTGATTTGAACCTCTCCTGTGAGTCCAGGTTTAGATTCTGATGCTTCACTTCAGGTTTACTGTATCCCTTGGACCTTCTTATTGACGATGAAGCACACAAATTGCATCCGATTTTAATACAAAAGGCACAATGCCGACTTAAGTACCAGAGGACTGACACTCTAAGTTTCTAAGATTTGAACCTCTCCTGTGAGTCAAGTTTTAATTTCCGATGCTTCACTTCAGGTTTACTGAATCACTTGGACCTTCTTATTGACAATGAAACACAAAAATTGCATACGAATTTAATACAAAAGGCACAATGCCGACTTATGTACAAGAGGGCTGACACTCTAACTTTCAATGATTTGAACCACTCCTGTGAGTCCAGTTTTAGATTCCGATGCATAACTTCAGGTTTACTGTATCGCTTGGACCTTCTTTTTGACGATGAAACACAGAAATTGCATCTGAATATAGTACTAAAGGCACAATGCCGACTTAAGTACAAGTGCACTGACACTATAACTTTCTATGATTTGAACCTCTCCTGTGAGTCCAGTTTTAGATTCCGATGCTTCACTTCAGGTTTACTGCATCCCGTGGACCTTCTTATTGACGAAGAAACACAGAAATTGCATCCGAATTTAATACAAAAGCACAATGCCGACTTAAGTACAAGAGGACTGACACTCTAACTTTCTCTGATTTGAACCTCTCCTGTGAGTCCAGGTTTAGATTCTGATGCTTCACTTCAGGTTTACTGTATCCCTTGGACCTTCTTATTGACGGTGAAGCACAGAAATTGCATCCGGTTTTAATACAAAGGGCACAATGCCGACCTAAGTACTAGAGGACTGACACTCTAACTTTCTCTGATTTGAACCTCTCCTGTGAGTCCAGTTTTTGTTGCCGAGGCTTCAATTCAGGTTTACTGTTTCCCTTGGACCTTCTTATTGATGATGAAACACAGCAATTGCATCCGATATTATTACAAAGTGCACTATGCCGACTTAAGTACAAGAGGACCGACACTCTAACTTTCTATGACTTGAACCTCTCCTGTGAGTCCAGTTTTAGATTCCGATGCTTCACTTCAGGTTTACTGTATCCCTTGGACCTTCTTATTGACGATGAAGCACAGAAATTGCACTCGATTTTTATACAAAATGCACAATGCCGACTTAAGTACAAGAGGACTGACACTGTAAATTTCTCTGATTTGAACCTCTCCTGTGAGTCCAGTTTTTGTTGCCGAGGCTACACTTCAGGTTTACTGTTTCCCTTGGACCTTCTTATTGACGATGAAACACAGAAATTGCATCCGAAATTAATACAAAAGGCACAATGCCGACTTAAGTACAAGAGGACTGACACTAACTTTCTATGATTTGAAAATATCCTGTGATTCCAGTTTTAGATTCCGATGCTTCACTTCAAGTTTACTGTATCCCTTTGACCTTCTTATAAACGATGAAACACAGAAATTACATCCGAATTTAATACAAAAGGCACAATGCCGACATAAATACAAAAGGACTGACACTCTAACTTTCTATGATATGAACCTCTCCTGTGAGTCCAGTTTTAGATTCCGATGCTTCACTTCACGTTTACTGAATCACTTGGACCTTCTTATTGACGATGAAGCACAGAAATTGCACTCGATTTTAATACAAAATGCACAATGCCGACTTAAGTACAAGAGGACAGACACTGTAACTTTCTCTGATTTGAACCTCTCCTGTGAGTCCAGTTTTTGTTGCCGAGGCTACACTTCAGGTTTACTGTTTCCCTTTGACCGTCTTATTGACGATGAAACACAGAAATTGCATCCGAAATTAATACAAAAGGCACAATGCCGACTTAAGTACAAGAGGACTGACACTAACTTTCTATGATTTGAAAATATCCTGTGATTCCAGTTTTAGATTCCGATGCTTCACTTCAAGTTTACTGTATCCCTTTGACCTTCTTATAAACGATGAAACACAGAAATTACATCCGAATTTAATACAAAAGGCACAATGCCGACATAAATACAAAAGGACTGACACTCTAACTTTCTATGATTTGAACCTCTCCTGTGAGTCCAGTTTTAGATTCCGATGCTTCACTTCAGGTTTACTGAATCACTTGGACCGTCTTTTTGACGATGAAACACAGAAATTCCATCCGAATTTAATACTAAAGGCACAATGCCAACTTAAGTACAAGAGCACTGACACTATAACTTTCTATGATTTAAACCTCTCCTGTGAGTCCAGTTTTAGATTCCGATGCTTCACTTCAGGTTTACTGCATCCCTTGGACCTTCTTATTGACGAAGAAACACAGAAATTGCATCCGAATTTAATACAAAAGCACAATGCCCAATTAAGTACAAGAGGACTGAAACTCTAACTGTCTCTGATTTGAACCTCTCCTGTGAGTCCAGGTTTAGATTCTAATGCTTCACTTCAGGTTTACTGTATCCCTTGGACCTTCTTATTGACGATGAAGCACAGAAATTGCATCCGATTGTAATACAAAAGGCACAATGCCGACTTAAGTACAAGAGGACTGACACTCTAACTTTCTCTGATTTGAACCTCTCCTGTGAGTCCAGTTTTTGTTGCCGAGGATTCACTTCAGGTTTACTGTTTCCCTTGGACCTTCTTATAGACGATGAAACACAGAAATTGCATCCGAAATTAATACAAAAGGCACAATGCCGACTTAAGTACAAGAGGACTGACACTCTAACTTTCTATGATTTGAACCACTCCTGTGAGTCTAGTTTTAGATTCCGATGCATAACTTCAGGTTTACTGTATCGCTTGGACCTTCTTTTTGCCGATGAAACACAGAAATTGCATCCGAATATAGTACTAAAGGCACAATGCCGACTTAAGTACAAGTGCACTGACGCTATAACTTTCTATGATTTGAACCTCTCCTGTGAGTCCAGTTTTAGATTCCGATGCTTCACTTCAGGTTTACTGTATCACTTGGACCTTCGTATTGACGATGAAACACAGAAATTGCATCAGAAATTAATACAAAAGGGACAATGCCGACTTAAGTACAAGAGGACTGACACTCTAACTTTCTATGATTTGAACCACTCCTGTGAGGCCATTTTTAGATTCCGATGCTTCACTTCAGGTTTACTGTATCCCTTGGACCTTCTTATTGACGATGAAACACAGAAATTGCATCCGAATTTAATACAAAAGGCACAATGCCGACATAAGTACAGGAGGACTGACACTCTAACTATCTATGATTTGAACCTCTCCTGTGAGTCCAGTTTTAGATTCCGATGCTTCACTTCAGGTTTACTGTATCCCTTGGACCTTCTCATTGACGATGAAACACAGAAATTGCATCCGAATTTTATACAAAAGGCACAATGCCGGCTTAAGTACAAGAGGACTGACACTCTAACTTACTATGATTTGAACCTCTCCTGTGATTCCAGTTTTAGATTCCGATGCTTCACTTCAAGTTTACTGTATCCCTTTGACCTTCTTATAAACGATGAAACACAGAAATTACATCCGAATTTAATACAAAAGACACAATGCCGACATAAGTACAAAAGGACTGACACTCGAACTTTCTATGATTTGAACCTCTCCTGTGAGTCCAGTTTTAGATTCCGATGCTTCACTTCAGGTTTACTGTATCCCTTGGACCTTCTTTTTGACGAGGAAACACAGAAATTGCATCCGAATTTAATACTAAAGGTACAATGCCGACTTAAGTACAAGAGCACTGACACTATAACTTTCTTTGATTTGAACCTCTCCTGTGAGTCCTGATTCAGATTCCGATGCTTCACTTCAGGTTTACTGTATCCCTTGGACTTTCTTATTGACGAAGAAACACAGAAATTGCATCCGAATTTAATACAAAAGCACAATGCCGAATTAAGTATAAGAGGACTGACACTCTAACTTTCTCTGATTTGAACCTCTCCTGTGAGTCCAGGTTTAGATTCTGATGCTTCACTTCAGGTTTACTGTATCCCTTGGACCTTCTTATTGACGATGAAGCACAGAAATTGCATCCGATTTTAATACAAAATGCACAATGCCGACTTAAGTACAAGAGGACTGACACTCTAAGTTTCTAAGATTTGAACCTCTCCTGTGAGTCAAGTTTTAGTTTCCGATGCTTCACTTCAGGTTTACTGAATCACTTGGACCTTCTTATTGACAATGAAACACAAAAATCGCATACGAATTTAATACAAAAGGCACAATGCCGACTTATGTACAAGAGGGCTGAAACTCTAACTTTCTATAATTTGAACCACTCCTGTGAGTCCAGTTTCAGATTCCGATGCTTCACTTCAGGTTTACTGTATCGCTTGAACCTTCTTTTTGACGATGAAACGCAGAAATTGCATCCGAATTTAGTACTAAAGGCACAATGCCGACATAAGTACAAGTGCACTGACACTATAACTTTCTATGATTTGAACCTCTCCTGTGAGTCCAGTTTTAGATTCCGATGCTTCACTTCAGGTTTACTGCATCCCTTGGACCTTCTTATTGACGAAGAAACACAGAAATTGCATCCGAATTTAATAGAAAAGCACAATGCCGACTTAAGTACAAGAGGACTGACACTCTAACTTTCTCTGATTTGAACCTCTCCTGTGAGTCCAGTTTTTGTTGCCGAGGCTTCAATTCAGGTTTACTGTTTCCCTTGGACCTTCTTATTGATGATGAAACACATCAATTGCATCCGAAATTATTACAAAAGGCACTATGTCGACTTAAGTACAAGAGGACCGACACTCTAACTTTCTATGATTTGAACCTCTCCTGTGAGTCCAGTTTTAGATTCCGATGCTTCACTTCAGGTTTACTGTATCACTTGGACCTTCGTATTGACGATGAAACACAGAAATTGCATCAGAAATTAATACAAAACGGACAATGCCGACTTAAGTACAAGAGGACTGACACTCTAACTTTCTATGATTTGAACCACTCCTGTGAGGCCAGTTTTAGATTCCGATGCTTCACTTCAGGTTTACTGTATCCCTTGGACCTTCTTATTGACGAAGAAACACAGAAATTGCAACCGAATTTAATACAAAAGGCACAATGCCGACATAAGTACAGGAGGACTGACACTCTAACTATCTATGATTTGAACCTCTCTGTGAGTCCAGTTTTAGATTCCGATGCTTCACTTCAGGTTTACTGTATCCCTTGGACCTTCTCATTGACGATGAAACACAGAAATTGCATTCGAATTTTATACAAAAGGCACAATGCCGGCTTAAGTACAAGAGGACTGACACTCTAACTTACTATGATTTGAACCTCTCCTGTGATTCCAGTTTTAGATTCCGATGCTTCACTTCAAGTTTACTGTATCCCTTTGACCTTCTTATAAACGATGAAACACAGAAATTACATCCGAATTTAATACAAAAGGCACAATGCCGACATAAGTACAAAAGGACTGACACTCGAACTTTCTATGATTTGAACCTCTCCTGTGAGTCCAGTTTTAGATTCCGATGCTTCACTTCAGGTTTACTGTATCCCTTGGACCTTCTTTTTGACGAGGAAACACAGAAATTGCATCCGAATTTAATACTAAAGGTACAATGCCGACTTAAGTACAAGAGCACTGACACTATAACTTTCTATGATTTGAACCTCTCCTGTGAGTCCAGTTTTAGATTCCGATGCTTCACTTCAGGTTTACTGTATCCCTTGGACTTTCTTATTGACGATGAAACACAGAAATTGCATCCGAATTTAATACAAAAGCACAATGCCGAATTAAGTGTAAGAGAACTGACACTCTATCTTTCTCTGATTTGAACCTCTCCTGTGAGTCCAGGTTTAGATTCTGATGCTTCACTTCAGGTTTACTGTATCCCTTGGACCTTCTTATTGACGATGAAGCACAGAAATTGCATCCGATTTTAATACAAAATGCACAATGCCGACTTAAGTACAAGAGGACTGACACTGTAACTTTCTGTGATTTGAACCTCTCCTGTGAGTCCAGTTTTTGTTGCCGAGGCTTCACTTCAGGTTTACTGTTTCCCTTGGACCTTCTTATTGACGATGAAACACAGAAATTGCATCCGAAATTAATACAAAAGGCACAATGCCGACTTAAGTACAAGAGGACTGACTCTCTAACTTTCTATGATTTCAACCACTCCTGTGAGGCCAGTTTTAGATTCCGATGCTTCACTTCAGGTTTACTGTATCCCTTGGACCTTCTCATTGACGATGAAACACAGAAATTGCATCCGAATTTTATACAAAAGGCACAATGCCGGCTTAAGTACAAGAGGACTGACACTCTAACTTACTATGATTTGAACCTCTCCTGTGATTCCAGTTTTAGATTCCGATGCTTCACTTCAATTTTACTGTATCCCTTTGACCTTCTTGTAAACGATGAAACACTGAAATTACATCCGAATTTAATACAAAAGGCACAATGCCGACATAAGAACAAAAGGACTGACACTCGAACTTTCTAAGATTTGAACCTCTCCTGTGAGTCCAGTTTTAGATTCCGATGCTTCACTTCAGGTTTACTGTATCCCTTGGACCTTCTTTTTGACGAGGAAACACAGAAATTGCATCCGATTTTAATACTAAAGGTACAATGCCGACTTAAGTACAAGAGCACTGACACTATAACTTTCTTTGATTTGAACCTCTCCTGTGAGTCCTGTTTTAGATTCCGATGCTTCACTTCAGGTTTACTGTATCCCGTGGACTTTATTATTGACGAAGAAACACAGAAATTGCATCCGAATTTAATACAAAAGCACAATGCCGAATTAAGTATAAGAGGACTGACACTCTAACTTTCTCTGATTTGAACCTCTCCTGTGAGTCCAGGTTTAGATTCTGATGCTTCACTTCAGGTTTACTGTATCCCTTGGACCTTCTTATTGACGATGAAGCACAGAAATTGCATCCGATTTTAATACAAAATGCACAATGCCGACTTAAGTACAAGAGGACTGACACTCTAAGTTTCTAAGATTTGAACCTCTCCTGTGAGTCAAGTTTTAGTTTCCGATGCTTCACTTCCGGTTTACTGAATCACTTGGACCTTCTTATTGACAATGAAACACAAAAATTGCATACGAATTTAATACAAAAGGCACAATGCCGACTTATGTACAAGAGGGCTGACACTCTAACTTTCTATGATTTGAACCACTCCTGTCAGTCCAGTTTTAGATTCCGATGCATAACTTCAGGTTTACTGTATCGCTTGGACCTTCTTTTTGACGATGAAACACAGAAATTGCATCCGAATATAGTACTAAAGGCACAATGCCGACTTAAGTACAAGTGCACTGACACTATAACTTTCTATGATTTGAACCTCTCCTGTGAGTCCAGTTTTAGATTCCGATGCTTCACTTCAGGTTTACTGCATCCCTTGGACCTTCTTATTGACGAAGAAACACAGAAATTGCATCCGAATTTAATACAAAAGCACAATGCCGACTTAAGTACAAGAGGACTGAGACTCTAACTTTCTCTGATTTGAACCTCTCCTGTGAGTCCAGGTTTAGATTCTGATGCTTCACTTCAGGTTTACTGTATCCCTTGGACCTTCTTATTGACGATGAAGCACTGTAATTGCATCCGATTTTAATACAAAGGGCACAATGCCGACTTAAGTACAAGAGGACTGACACTCTAACTTTCTCTGATTTGAACCTCTCCGGTGAGTCCAGTTTTTGTTGCCGAGGCTTCAATTCAGGTTTACTGTTTCCCTTGGACCTTCTTATTGATGCTGAGACACAGCAATTGCATCCGAAATTATTACAAAAGGCACTATGCCGACTTAAGTACAAGAGGACCGACACTCTAACTTTCTATGATTTGAACCTCTCCTGTGAGTCCAGTTTTAGATTCCGATGCTTCACTTCAGGTTTACTGTATCACTTGGACCTTCGTATTGACGATGAAACACAGAAATTGCATCAGAAATTAATACAAAAGGGACAATGCCGACTTAAGTACAAGAGGACTGACACTCTAACTTTCTATGATTTGAACCACTCCTGTGAGGATAGTTTTAGATTCCGATGCTTCACTTCAGGTTTACTGTATCCCTTGGACCTTCTTATTGACGATGAAACACAGAAATTGCATCCGAATTTAATACAAAAGGCACAATGCCGACATAAGTACAGGAGGACTGACACTCTAACTATCTATGATTTGAACCTCTCCTGTGAGTCCAGTTTTAGATTCCGATGCTTCACTTCAGGTTTACTGTATCCCTTGGACCTTCTCATTGACGATGAAACACAGAAATTGCATCCGAATTTTATACAAAAGGCACAATGCCGGCTTAAGTACAAGAGGACTGACACTCTAACTTACTATGATTTGAACCTCTCCTGTGATTCCAGTTATAGATTCCGATGCTCACTTCAAGTTTACTGTATCCCTTTGACCTTCTTATAAACGATGAAACACAGAAATTACATCCGAATTTAATACAAAAGGCACAATGCCGACTTAACTACAAAAGGACTGACACTCGAACTTTCTATGATTTGAACCTCTCCTGTGAGTCCAGTTTTAGATTCCGATGCTTCACTTCAGGTTTACTGTATCCCTTGGACCTTCTTTTTGACGAGGAAACACAGAAATTGCATCCGAATTTAATACTAAAGGTACAATGCCGACTTAAGTACAAGAGCACTGACACTATAACTTTCTTTGATTTGAACCACTCCTGTGAGTCCTGTTTTAGATTCCGATGCTTCACTTCAGGTATACTGTATCCCTTGGACTTTCTTATTGACGAAGAAACACAGAAATTGCATCCGAATTTAATACAAAAGCACAATGCCGAATTAAGTATAAGAGGACTGACACTCTAACTTTCTCTGATTTGAACCTCTCCTGTGAGTCCAGGTTTAGATTCTGATGCTTCACTTCAGGTTTACTGTATCCCTTGGACCTTCTTATTGATGATGAAACACAGCAATTGCAACCGAAATTATTACAAAAGGCACTATGTCGACTTAAGTACAAGAGGACAGACACTCTAACTCTCTATGATTTGAACCACTCCTGTGAGGATAGTTTTAGATTCCGATGCTTCACTTCAGGTTTACTGTATCCCTTGGACCTTCTTTATGACGAGGAAACACAGAAATTGCATCCGAATTTAATACTAAAGGTACAATGCCGACTTAAGTACAAGAGCACTGACACTATAACTTTCTATGATTTGAACCTCTCCTGTGAGTCCAGTTTCAGATTCCGATGCTTCACTTCAGGTTTACTGTATCCCTTGGACTTTCTTATTGACGAAGAAACACAGAAATTGCATCCGAATTTAATACAAAAGCACAATGCCGACTTAAGTACAAGAGGCCTGACACTCTAACTTTCTCTGATTTGAACCTCTCCTGTGAGTCCAGTTTTTGATGCCGAGGCTTCAATTCAGGTTTACTGTTTCCCTTGGACCTTCTTATTGATGATGAAACACAGCAATTGCATCCGAAATTATTACAAAAGGCACTATGTCGACTTAAGTACAAGAGGACCGACACTCTAACTTTCTATGATTTGAACCTCTCCTGTGAGTCCAGTTTTAGATTCCGATGCTTCACTTCAGGTTTACTGTATCACTTGGACCTTCGTATTGACGATGAAACACAGAAATTGCATCAGAAATTAATACAAAACGGACAATGCCGACTTAAGTACAAGAGGACTGACACTCTAACTTTCTATGATTTGAACCACTCCTGTGAGGCCAGTTTTAGATTCCGATGCTTCACATCAGGTTTACTGTATCCCTTGGACCTTCTTATTGACGATGAAACACAGAAATTGCAACCGAATTTAATACAAAAGGCACAATGCTGACATAAGTACAGGAGGACTGACACTCTAACTATCTATGATTTGAACCTCTCTGTGAGTCCAGTTATAGATTCCGATGCTTCACTTCAGGTTTACTGTATCCCTTGGACCTTCTCATTGACGATGAAACACAGAAATTGCATTCGAATTTTATACAAAAGGCACAATGCCGGCTTAAGTACAAGAGGACTGACACTCTAACTTACTATGATTTGAACCTCTCCTGTGATTCCAGTTTTAGATTCCGATGCTTCACTTCAAGTTTACTGTATCCTTTTGACCTTCTTATAAACGATGAAACACAGAAATTACATCCGAATTTAATACAAAAGGCACAATGCCGACATAAGTACAAAAGGACTGACACTCGAACTTTCTATGATTTAAACCTCTCCTGTGAGTCCAGTTTTAGATTCCGATGCTTCACTTCAGGTTTACTGTATCCCTTGGACCTTCTTTTTGACGAGGAAACACAGAAATTGCATCCGAATTTAATACTAAAGGTACAATGCCGACTTAAGTACAAGAGCACTGACACTATAACTTTCTATGATTTGAACCTCTCCTGTGAGTACAGTTTTAGATTCCGATGCTTCACTTCAGGTTTACTGTATCCCTTGGACTTTCTTATTGACGAAGAAACACAGAAATTGCATCCGAATTTAATACAAAAGCACAATGCCGACTTAAGTACAAGAGGACTGAGACTCTAACTTTCTCTGATTTGAACCTCTCCTGTGAGTCCAGGTTTAGATTCTGATGCTTCACTTCAGGTTTACTGTATCCCTTGGACCTTCTTATTGACGATGAAGCACTGTAATTGCATCCGATTTTAATACAAAGGGCACAATGCCGACTTAAGTACAAGAGGACTGACACTCTAACTTTCTCTGATTTGAACCTCTCCGGTGAGTCCAGTTTTTGTTGCCGAGGCTTCAATTCAGGTTTACTGTTTCCCCTGGACCTTCTTATTGATGCTGAGACACAGCAATTGCATCCGAAATTATTACAAAAGGCACTATGCCGACTTAAGTACAAGAGGACCGACACTCTAACTTTCTATGATTTGAACCTCTCCTGTGAGTCCAGTTTTAGATTCCGATGCTTCACTTCAGGTTTACTGTATCACTTGGACCTTCGTATTGACGATGAAACACAGAAATTGCATCAGAAATTAATACAAAAGGGACAATGCCGACTTAAGTACAAGAGGACTGACACTCTAACTTTCTATGATTTGAACCACTCCTGTGAGGATAGTTTTAGATTCCGATGCTTCACTTCAGGTTTACTGTATCCCTTGGACCTTCTTATTGACGATGAAACACAGAAATTGCATCCGAATTTAATACAAAAGGCACAATGCCGACATAAGTACAGGAGGACTGACACTCTAACTATCTATGATTTGAACCTCTCCTGTGAGTCCAGTTTTAGATTCCGATGCTTCACTTCAGGTTTACTGTATCCCTTGGACCTTCTCATTGACGATGAAACACAGAAATTGCATCCGAATTTTATACAAAAGGCACAATGCCGGCTTAAGTACAAGAGGACTGACACTCTAACTTACTATGATTTGAACCTCTCCTGTGATTCCAGTTATAGATTCCGATGCTCACTTCAAGTTTACTGTATCCCTTTGACCTTCTTATAAACGATGAAACACAGAAATTACATCCGAATTTAATACAAAAGGCACAATGCCGACTTAACTACAAAAGGACTGACACTCGAACTTTCTATGATTTGAACCTCTCCTGTGAGTCCAGTTTTAGATTCCGATGCTTCACTTCAGGTTTACTGTATCCCTTGGACCTTCTTTTTGACGAGGAAACACAGAAATTGCATCCGAATTTAATACTAAAGGTACAATGCCGACTTAAGTACAAGAGCACTGACACTATAACTTTCTTTGATTTGAACCACTCCTGTGAGTCCTGTTTTAGATTCCGATGCTTCACTTCAGGTATACTGTATCCCTTGGACTTTCTTATTGACGAAGAAACACAGAAATTGCATCCGAATTTAATACAAAAGCACAATGCCTAATTAAGTATAAGAGGACTGACACTCTAACTTTCTCTGATTTGAACCTCTCCTGTGAGTCCAGGTTTAGATTCTGATGCTTCACTTCAGGTTTACTGTATCCCTTGGACCTTCTTATTGATGATGAAACACAGCAATTGCAACCGAAATTATTACAAAAGGCACTATGTCGACTTAAGTACAAGAGGACAGACACTCTAACTCTCTATGATTTGAACCACTCCTGTGAGGATAGTTTTAGATTCCGATGCTTCACTTCAGGTTTACTGTATCCCTTGGACCTTCTTTATGACGAGGAAACACAGAAATTGCATCCGAATTTAATACTAAAGGTACAATGCCGACTTAAGTACAAGAGCACTGACACTATAACTTTCTATGATTTGAACCTCTCCTGTGAGTCCAGTTTCAGATTCCGATGCTTCACTTCAGGTTTACTGTATCCCTTGGACTTTCTTATTGACGAAGAAACACAGAAATTGCATCCGAATTTAATACAAAAGCACAATGCCGACTTAAGTACAAGAGGCCTGACACTCTAACTTTCTCTGATTTGAACCTCTCCTGTGAGTCCAGTTTTTGATGCCGAGGCTTCAATTCAGGTTTACTGTTTCCCTTGGACCTTCTTATTGATGATGAAACACAGCAATTGCATCCGAAATTATTACAAAAGGCACTATGTCGACTTAAGTACAAGAGGACCGACACTCTAACTTTCTATGATTTGAACCTCTCCTGTGAGTCCAGTTTTAGATTCCGATGCTTCACTTCAGGTTTACTGTATCACTTGGACCTTCGTATTGACGATGAAACACAGAAATTGCATCAGAAATTAATACAAAACGGACAATGCCGACTTAAGTACAAGAGGACTGACACTCTAACTTTCTATGATTTGAACCACTCCTGTGAGGCCAGTTTTAGATTCCGATGCTTCACATCAAGTTTACTGTATCCCTTGGACCTTCTTATTGACGATGAAACACAGAAATTGCAACCGAATTTAATACAAAAGGCACAATGCTGACATAAGTACAGGAGGACTGACACTCTAACTATCTATGATTTGAACCTCTCTGTGAGTCCAGTTATAGATTCCGATGCTTCACTTCAGGTTTACTGTATCCCTTGGACCTTCTCATTGACGATGAAACACAGAAATTGCATTCGAATTTTATACAAAAGGCACAATGCCGGCTTAAGTACAAGAGGACTGACACTCTAACTTACTATGATTTGAACCTCTCCTGTGATTCCAGTTTTAGATTCCGATGCTTCACTTCAAGTTTACTGTATCCTTTTGACCTTCTTATAAACGATGAAACACAGAAATTACATCCGAATTTAATACAAAAGGCACAATGCCGACATAAGTACAAAAGGACTGACACTCGAACTTTCTATGATTTAAACCTCTCCTGTGAGTCCAGTTTTAGATTCCGATGCTTCACTTCAGGTTTACTGTATCCCTTGGACCTTCTTTTTGACGAGGAAACACAGAAATTGCATCCGAATTTAATACTAAAGGTACAATGCCGACTTAAGTACAAGAGCACTGACACTATAACTTTCTATGATTTGAACCTCTCCTGTGAGTCCAGTTTTAGATTCCGATGCTTCACTTCAGGTTTACTGTATCCCTTGGACTTTCTTATTGACGAAGAAACACAGAAATTGCATCCGAATTTAATACAAAAGCACAATGCGAATTAAGTGTAAGAGGACTGACACTCTAACTTTCTCTGATTTGAACCTCTCCTGTGAGTCCAGGTTTAGATTCTGATGCTTCACTTCAGGTTTACTGTATCCCTTGGACCTTCTTATTGACGATGAAGCACAGAAATTGCATCCGATTTAAATACAAAATGCACAATGCCGACTTAAGTACAAGAGGACTGACACTGTAACTTTCTCTGATTTGAACCACTCCTGTGAGTCCAGTTTTTGTTGCCGAGGCTTCACTTCAGGTTTACTGCTTCCCTTGGACCTTCTTATTGACGATGAAACACAGAAATTGCATCCGAAATTAATACAAAAGGCACAATGCCGACTTAAGTACAAGAGGACTGACACTCTAACTTTCTATGATTTGAACCACTCCTGTGAGGCCAGTTTTAGATTCCGATGCTTCACTTCAGGTTTACTGTATCCCGTGGACCTTCTCATTGACGATGAAACACAGAAATTGCATCCGAAATTTATACAAAAGGCACAATGCCGGCTTAAGTACAAGAGGACTGACACTCTAACTTACTATGATTTGAACCTCTCCTGTGATTCCAGTTTTAGATTCCGATGCTTCACTTCAAGTTTACTGTATCCCTTTGACCTTCTTATAAACGATGAAACACAGAAATTACATCCGAATTTAATACAAAAGGCACAATGCCGACATAAGTACAAAAGGACTGACACTCGAACTTTCTATGATTTGAACCTCTCCTGTGAGTCCAGTTTTGGATTCCGATGCTTCACTTCAGGTTTACTGTATTCCTTGGACCTTCTTTTTGACGAGGAAACACAGAAATTGCATCCGAATTTAATACTAAAGGTACAATGCCGACTTAAGTACAAGAGCACTGACACTATAACTTTCTTTGATTTGAACCCCTCCTGTGAGTCCTGTTTTAGATTCCGATGCTTCACTTCAGGTTTACTGTATCCCTTGGACTTTCTTATTGACGAAGAAACACAGAAATTGCATCCGAATTTAATACAAAAGCACAATGCCGAATTAAGTATAAGAGGACTGACACTCTAACTTTCTCTGATTTGTTCCTCTCCTGTGAGTCCAGGTTTAGATTCTGATGCTTCACTTCAGGTTTACTGTATCCCTTGGACCTTCTTATTGACGATGAAGCACAGAAATTGCATCCGATTTTAATACAAAATGCACAATGCCGACTTAAGTACAAGAGGACTGACACTCTAAGTTTCTAAGATTTGAACCTCTCCTGTGAGTCAAGTTTTAGTTTCCGATGCTTCACTTCCGGTTTACTGAATCACTTGGACCTTCTTATTGACAATGAAACACAAAAATTGCATACGAATTTAATACAAAAGGCACAATGCCGACTTATGTACAAGAGGGCTGACACTCTAACTTTCTATGATTTGAACCGCTCCTGTGAGTCCAGTTTTAGATTCCGATGCATAACTTCAGGTTTACTGTATCGCTTGGACCTTCTTTTTGACGATGAAACACAGAAATTGCATTCCGAATATAGTACTAAAGGCACAATGCCGACTTAAGTACAAGTGCACTGACACTATAACTTTCTCTGATTTGAACCTCTCCTGTGAGTCCAGGTTTAGATTCTGATGCTTCACTTCAGGTTTACTGTATCCCTTGGACCTTCTTATTGACGATGAAGCACAGTAATTGCATCCGATTTTAATACAAAGGGCACAATGCCGACTTAAGTACAAGAGGACTGACACTCTAACTTTCTCTGATTTGAACCTCTCCGGTGAGTCCAGTTTTTGTTGCCGAGGCTTCAATTCAGGTTTGCTGTTTCCCTTGGACCTTCTTATTGATGATGAGACACAGCAATTGCATCCGAAATTATTACAAAAGGCACTATGCCGACTTAAGTACAAGAGGACCGACACTCTAACTTTCTATGATTTGAACCTCTCCTGTGAGTCCAGTTTTAGATTCCGATGCTTCAATTCAGGTTTACTGTATCACTTGGACCTTCGTATTGACGATGAAACACAGAAATTGCATCAGAAATTAATACAAAAGGGACAATGCCGACTTAAGTACAAGAGGACTGACACTTTAACTTTCTATGATTTGAACCACTCCTGTGAGGCCAGTTTTAGATTCCGATGCTTCACTTCAGGTTTACTGTATCCCTTGGACCTTCTTATTGACGATGAAACACAGAAATTGCATCCGAATTTAATACAAAAGGCACAATGCCGACATAAGTACAGGAGGACTGACACTCTAACTATCTATGATTTGAACCTCTCCTGTGAGTCCAGTTTTAGATTCCGATGCTTCACTTCAGGTTTACTGTATCCCTTGGACCTTCTCATTGACGATGAAACACAGAAATTGCATCCGAATTTTATACAAAAGGCACAATGCCGGCTTAAGTACAAGAGGACTGACACTCTAACTTACTATGATTTGAACCTCTCCTGTGATTCCAGTTTTAGATTCCGATGCTTCACTTCAAGTTTACTGTATCCCTTTGTCCTTCTTATAAACGATGAAACACAGAAATTACATCCGAATTTAATACAAAAGGCACAATGCCGACATAAGTACAAAAGGACTGACACTCGAACTTTCTATGATTTGAACCTCTCCTGTGAGTCCAGTTTTAGATTCCGATGCTTCACTTCAGGTTTACTGTATCCCTTGGACCTTCTTTTTGACGAGGAAACACAGAAATTGCATCCGAATTTAATACTAAAGGTACAATGCCGACTTAAGTACAAGAGCACTGACACTATAACTGTCTTTGATTTGAACCTCTCCTGTGAGTCCTGTTTTAGATTCCGATGCTTCACTTCAGGTTTACTGTATCCCTTGGACTTTCTTATTGACGAAGAAACACAGAAATTGCATCCGAATTCAATACAAAAGCACAATGCCGAATTAAGTATAAGAGGACTGACACTCTAACTTTCTCTGATTTGAACCTCTCCTGTGAGTCCAGGTTTAGATTCTGATGCTTCACTTCAGGTTTACTGTATCCCTTGGACCTTCTTATTAACGATGAAGCACAGAAATTGCATCCGATTTTAATACAAAATGCACAATGCCGACTTAAGTACAAGAGGACTGACACTCTAAGTTTCTAAGATTTGAACCTCTCCTGTGAGTCAAGTTTTAGTTTCCGATGCTTCACTTCAGGTTTACTGAATCACTTGGACCTTCTTATTGACAATGAAACACAAAAATCGCATACGAATTTAATACAAAAGGCACAATGCCGACTTATGTACAAGAGGGCTGAAACTCTAACTTTCTATGATTTGAACCACTCCTGTGAGTCCAGTTTTAGATTCCGATGCTTCACTTCAGGTTTACTGTATCGCTTGGACCTTCTATTTGCCGATGAAACGCAGAAATTGCATCCGAATTTAGTACTAAAGGCACAATGCCCACTTAAGTACAAGTGCACTGACACTATAACTTTCTATGATTTGAACCTCTCCTGTGAGTCCAGTTTTAGATTCCGATGCTTCACTTCAGGTTTACTGCATCCCTTGGACCTTCTTATTGACGAAGAAACACAGAAATTGCATCCGAATTTAATACAAAAGCACAATGCCGACTTAAGTACAAGAGGACTGACACTCTAACTTTCTCTGATTTGAACCTCTCCTGTGAGTCCAGTTTTTGTTGCCGAGGCTTCAATTCAGGTTTACTGTTTCCCTTGGACCTTCTTATTGATGATGAAACACAGCAATTGCATCCGAAATTATTACAAAAGGCACTATGTCGACTTAAGTACAAGAGGACCGACACTCTAACTTTCTATGATTTGAACCTCTCCTGTGAGTCCAGTTATAGATTCAGATGCTTCACTTCAGGTTTACTGTATCACTTGGACCTTCGTATTGACGATGAAACACAGAAATTGCATCAGAAATTAATACAAAACGGACAATGCCGACTTAAGTACAAGAGGACTGACACTAACTTCCTATGATTTGAAAATCTCCTGTGATTCCAGTTTTAGATTCCGATGCTTCACTTCAAGTTTACTATATCCCTTTGACCTTCTTATAATCGATGAAACACAGAAATTACATCCGAATTTAATACAAAAGGCACAATGCCGACATAAATACAAAAGGACTGACACTCTAACTTTCTATGATTTGAACCTCTCCTGTGAGTCCAGTTTTAGATTCCGATGCTTCACTTCAGGTTTACTGTATCCCTTGGACCTTCTTATTGACGATGAAACACAGAAATTGCATCCGAATTTAATACAAAAGGCACAATGCCGACATAAGTACAGGAGGACTGACACTCTAACTATCTATGATTTGAACCTCTCGTGTGAGTCCAGTTTTAGATTCCGATGCTTCACTTCAGGGTTACTGTATCCCTTGGACCTTCTCATTGACGATGAAACACAGAAATTGCATTCGAATTTTATACAAAAGGCACAATGCCGGCTTAAGTACAAGAGGACTGACACTCTAACTTACTATGATTTGAACCTCTCCTGTGATTCCAGTTTTAGATTCCGATGCTTCACTTCAAGTTTACTGTATCCCTTTGACCTTCTTATAAACGATGAAACACAGAAATTACATCCGAATTTAATACAAAATGCACAATGCCGACTTAAGTACAAGAGGACTGACACTGTAACTTTCTCTGATTTGAACCTCTCCTGTGAGTCCAGTTTTTGTTGCCGAGGCTTCACTTCAGGTTTACTGTTTCCCTTGGACCTTCTTATTGACGATGAAACACAGAAATTGCATCCGAAATTAATACAAAAGGCACAATACCGACTTAAGTACAAGAGGACTGACACTAACTTCCTATGATTTGAAAATCTCCTGTGATTCCAGTTTTAGATTCCGATGCTTCACTTCAAGTTTACTATATCCCTTTGACCTTCTTATAAACGATGAAACACAGAAATTACATCCGAATTTAATACAAAAGGCACAATGCCGACATAAATACAAAAGGACTGACACTCTAACTTTCTATGATTTGAACCTCTCCTGTGAGTCCAGTTTTAGATTCCGATGCTTCAATTCAGGTTTACTGTATCACTTGGACCTTCTTTTTAACGGTGAAACACAGAAATTGCATCCGAATTTAATACTAAAGGCACAATGCCGACTTAAGTACAAGAGCACTGACACTATAACTTTCTATGATTTGAACCTCTCCTGTGAGTCCAGTTTTAGATTCCGATGCTTCACTTCAGGTTTACTGCATCCCTTGGACCTTCTTATTGACGAAGATACACAGAAATTGCATCTGAATTTAATACAAAAGCACAATGCCGAATTAAGTACAAGAGGACTGACACTCTAACTTTCTCTGATTTGAACCTCTCCTGTGAGTCCAGGATTAGATTCTGATGCTTCACTTCAGGTTTACTGTATCCCTTGGACCTTCTTATTGACGATGAAGCACAGAAATTGCATCCGATTTTAATACAAAAGGCACAATGCCGACTTAAGTACAAGAGGACTGACACTCTAAGTTTCTAAGATTTGAACCTCTCCTGTGAGTCAAGTTCTAGTTTCCGATGCTTCAATTCAGGTTTACTGAATCACTTGGACCTTCTTATTGACAATGAAACACAAAAATTGCATACGAATTTAATACAAAAGGCACAATGCCGACATATGTACAAGACGGCTGACACTCTAAGTTTCTATGATTTGAACCAATCCTGTGAGTCCAGTTTTAGATTCCGATGCATAACTTCAGGTTTACTGTATCGCTTGGACCTTCTTTTTGACGATGAAACACAGACATGGCATCCGAATATAATACTAAAGGCACAATGCCGACTTAAGTACAAGTGAACTGACACTATAACTTTCTATGATTTGAACCTCTCCTGTGAGTCCAGTTTTAGATTCCGATGCTTCACTTCAGGTTTACTGCATCCCTTGGACCTTCTTATTGACGAAGAAACACAGAAATTGCATCCGAATTTAATACAAAAGCACAATGCCGACTTAAGTACAAGAGGACTGACACTCTAACTTTCTCTGATTTGAACCTCTCCTGTGAGTCCAGGTTTAGATTCTGATGCTTCACTTCAGGTTTACTGTATCCCTTGGACCTTCTTATTGACGATGAAGCACAGTAATTGCATCCGATTTTAATACAAAGGGCACAATGCCGACTTACGTACAAGAGGACTGACACTCTAACTTTCTCTGATTTGAACCTCTCCTGTGAGTCCAGTTTTTGTTGCCGAGGCTTCAATTCAGGTTTACTGTTTCCCTAGGACCTTCTTATTGATGATGAAACACAGCAATTGCATCCGAAATTATTACAAAAGGCACTATGCCGACATAAGTACAAGAGGACCGACACTCTAACTTTCTATGATTTGAACCTCTCCTGTGAGTCCAGTTTTAGTTTCCGATGCTTCACTTCAGGTTTACTGTATCACTTGGACCTTCGTATTGACGATGAAACACAGAAATTGCATCAGAAATTAATACAAAAGGGACAATGCCGACTTAAGTACAAGAGGACTGACACTCTAACTTTCTATGATTTGAACCACTCCTGTGAGGCCAGTTTTAGATTCCGATGCTTCACTTCAGGTTTACTGTATCCCTTGGACCTTCTTATTGACGATGAAACACAGAAATTGCATGCGAATTTGATACAAAAGGCACAATGCCGACATAAGTACAGGAGGACTGACACTCTAACTATCTATGATTTGAACCTCTCCTGTGAGTCCAGTTTTAGATTCCGATGCTTCACTTCAGGTTTACTGTATCCCTTGGACCTTCTCATTGACGATGAAACACAGAAATTGCATGCGAATTTTATACAAAGGGCACAATGCCGGCTTAAGTACAAGAGGTCTGACACTCTAACTTACTATGGTTTGAACCTCACCTGTGATTCCAGTTTTAGATTCCGATGCTTCACTTCACGTTTACTGTATCCCTTTGACCATCTTATAAACGATGAAACACAGAAATTACATCCGAATTTAATACAAAAGGCACAATGCCGACATAAGTACAAAAGGACTGACAATCGAACTTTCTATGATTTGAACCTCTCCTGTGAGTCCAGTTTTAGATTCCGATGCTTCATTTCAGGTTTACTGTATCCCTTGGACCTTCTTTTTGACGAGGAAACACAGAAATTGCATCCGAATTTAATACTAAAAGGTACAATGCCGACTTAAGTACAAGAGCACTGACACTATAAATTTCTATGATTTGAACTTCTCATGTGAGTCCAGTTTTAGATTCCGATGCTTCACTTCAGGTTTACTGTATCCCTTGGACTTTCTTATTGACGAAGAAACACAGAAATTGCATCCGAATTTAATACAAAAGCAAAATGCCGAATTAAGTATAAGAGGACTGACACTCTAACTTTCTCTGATTTGAACCTCTCCTGTGAATCCAGGTTTAGATTCCGATGCTTCACTTCAGGTTTACTGTATCCCTTGGACCTTCTTATTGACGATGAATCACAGAAATTGCATCCGATTTTAATACAAAATTCACAATGCCGACTTAAGTACAAGAGGACTGACACTGTAACATTCTCTGATTTGAACCTCTCCTGTGAGTCCAGTTTTTGTTGCCGAGGCTTCACTTCAGGTTTACTGTTTCCCTTGGACCTTCTTATTGACGATGAAACACAGAAATTGCATCCGAAATTAATACAAAAGGCACAATGCCGACTTAAGTACAAGAGGACTGACACTCTAAGTTTCTAAGATTTGAACCTCTCCTGTGAGTCAAGTTTTAGATTCCGATGCTTCACTTCAGGTTTACTGAATCACTTGGACCTTCTTATTGACAATGAAACACAGAAATTGCATCCGAATTTAATACAAAAGGCACAATGCCGACATAAGTACAGGAGGACTGACACTCTAACTATCTATGATTTGAACCTCCCCTGTGAGTCCAGTTTTAGATTCCGATGCTTCACTTCAGGCTTACTGTATCCTTTGGACCTTCTTATTGACAATGAAACACAGAAATTGCATCCGAATTTAATACAAAAGGCACAATGCCGACTTAAGTACAAGAGGACAGACACTCTAACTTTCAATGATTTGAACCTCTCCTGTGAGTACAGTTTTAGATTCCGATGCTTCACTTCAGATTGACTGTATCCCTTGGACCTTCTTATTGACGATGAAACACAGACATTGCATCCGAATTTAATACAAAAGGCACAATGCCGACTTAAGTACAAGAGGACTGACACTCTAACTTTCTATGATTTGAACCACTCCTGTGAGTCCCGATTTAGATTCCGATGCTTCACTTCAGGTTTACTGTATCCCTTGGACCTTCTTATAAACGATGAAATACAGAAATTACATCCGAATTTAATACAAAAGGCACAATGCCGACTTAAGTACAAAAGGACTGAGACTCTAACTTTCTATGATATGAACCTCTCCTGTGAGTCCAGTTTTAGATTCCGATGCTTCACTTCAGGTTTACTGTATCCCTTGGACCATCTTTTTGACGATGAAACACAGAAATTGCATCCGAATGTAATACTAAAGGCACAATGCCGACTTAAGTACAAGAGGACTGACACTCTAACTTTCTCTGATTTGAACCTCTCCTGTGAGTCCAGTTTTAGATTCCGATGCTTCACTTCAGGTTTACTGTACCCATTGGACCTTCTTATTGACGATGAAACACAGAAATGGCATCCGAATTTAATGCAAAAGGCACAATGCCGACTTAAGTACAAGAGGACTGACACTCTAAATTTCTATGATTTGAACCTCTCCTGTAACTCTAGTTTTTGATTCCGATGCTTCACTTCAGGTTTACTGTATCCTTTGGACCTTCTTATTGACGATGAAACACAGAAATTGCATCCGAATTTAATACAAAATGCACAATGACTACTTAAGTACAAGACGACTGACACTCAAACTTTCTGTGATTTGAACCTCTCCTATGAGTCCAGTTTTAAATTCCGATGCTTCACTTCAGGTTTACTGTATACCTTGGACCTTCGTATTGACGATGAAGCCCAGAAATTGCATCCGATTTTAATACAAAAGGCACAATACCGACTTAAGTACAAGAGGACTGACACTCTAACTTCCTCTGATTTGAACCTCTCCTGTGAGTCCAGTTTTTGTTGCCGAGGCTTCACTTCAGGTTTACTGTATCCATTGGACCTTCTTATTGACGATGAAACACAAATAGTGCATCCGAAATTAATACAAAAGGCACAATGCCGACTTAAGTACAAGTGGACAGACACTCTAACTTTCTATGATTTGAACCACTCCTGTGAGGCCAGTTTTAGATTCCGATGCTTCACTTCAGGTTTACTGTATCCCTTGGACCTTCTTATTTATGATGAAACACAGAAATTGCATCCGAATTTAATACAAAAGGCACAATGCCGACTTAAGTACAAAAGGACTGAGACTAACTTTCTATGATATGAAAATCTCCTGTGAGTCCAGTTTTAGATTCCGATGCTTCACTTCGGGTTTACTGCATCCCTTGGACCTTCTTATAAACGATGAAATACAGAAATTACATCCGAATTTAATACAAAAGGCACAATGCCGACTTAAGTACAAAAGGACTGAGACTCTAACATTCTGTGATATGAACCTTCCCTGTGAGTCCAGTTTTAGATTCCGATGCTTCACTTCAGGTTTACTGTATCCCTTGGACCTTCTTATTGACGATGAAACACAGAAATTGCAACCGAATTTAATACAAAAGGCACATTGCCGACTTAAGTACAATAGGACTGACACTCTAACTTTCTATGATTTGAAACCCTCCTGTGAGCCCAGTTTTAGATTCCGATGCTTCACTTCGGGTTTACTGTATCCCTTGGACCTTCTTATTGACGATAAACCACAGAAATTGCATCCGAATTCATTACAAAAGGCACAATGGCGGCTTAAGTACAAGAGGACTCACACTCTAACTTTCTATGATTTGAACCTCTCCTGTGATTCCAGTTTTAGATTCCGATGCTTCACTTCAGCATTACTGTATCCCTTGGACCTTCTTAATGACGTTGAAACACAGAAGTTGCATCCGAATTTAATACAAAAGACACAATGCCGACTTAAGTACAAAAGGACTGACACTCTAACTTTCTCTGATTTGAACCTCTATTGTGAGTCCAGTTTTAGATTCCGATGCTTCACTTCAGGTTTACTGTATCCCTCGGACATTCTTATTGACGATGAAACACAGAAATTGCATCCGATTTTAATACAAAAGGCACAATGCTGACATAAGTACAAGAGGACTGACACTCTAACTTTCTATGATTTGAACCTCTCCTGTGAGTCCAGTGTTAGATTCCGAGGCTTTACTTCATGTTTACTGTATCCCTTGGACCTTCTTATTGACGATGAAACACATAAATTGCCTTCGAATTGAATACAAAGGTCACAATGCCGACTTAAGTACAAGAGGACTGACACTCTAACTTTCTATGATGTGAACCTCCCCTGTGAGTCCAGTGTTAGATTCCGAGGCTTCACTTCAGGATTACTGTATCCCTTGGACCTTCTTATTGCCGATGAAACACAGAAATTGCATCCGAATTTAATACAAAAGGCACAATGCTGACTTAAGTACAAGAGGACTGACACTCTAACTTTCTATGATTTGAACCACTCCTATGAGTCCCGTTTTAGATTCCGATGCTTCACTTCAGGTTTACTGTATCCCTTGGACCTGCTTATAAACGATGAAACACAGAAATTACATCCGAATTTAATACAAAAGGCACAATGCCGACTTAAGTACAAGAGGACTGACACATTACTTTCTCTGATTTGAACCTCTCCTGTGAGTCCAGTTTTTGTTGCCGAGGCTTCACATCAGGTTTACTGTATCCATTGGACCTTCTTATTGACGATGAAACACAAATATTGCATCCGCAAATAATACAAAAGGCACAATGCCGACTTAAGTACAAGAGGACTGACACTCTAACTTTCTATGATGTGACCTCTCCTGTGAGACCAGTGTTAGATTCAGAGGCTTCACTTATGGTTCACTGTATCACTTGGACCTTCTTATTGACGATGAAACACAGAAATTGCATCCGAATTTAATGCAAAAGGCACAATGCCGTCTCAAGTACAAGAGGACTGACACTCTAACTATCTATGATTTGAACTTCTCCTGTGAGTCCCGTTTTAGATTCCGATGCTTCACTTCAGGTTTACTGTATCCCTTGGACCTTCTTATTAAAGATGAAACACAGAAATTACATCCAAATTTAATACAAAAGGCACAATGCCGACTTAACTACAAGTGCACTGACACTATAACTTTCTATGATTTGAACCTCTCCTGTGAGTCCAGTTTTAGATTCCGATGCTTCACTTCAGGTTTACTGCATCCCTTGGACCTTCTTTTTGACGATGAAACACAGAAATTGCATCCGAATTTAATACAAAAAGCACAATGCCGACTTAAGTACAAGTGCACTGACACTATAACTTTCTATGATTTGAACCTCTCCTGTGAGTCCAGTTTTAGATTCCGATGCTTCACTTCAGGTTTACTGCATCCCTTGGACCTTCTTTTTGACGATGAAACACAGAAATTGCATCCGAATTTAATACAAAAAGCACAATGCCGACTTAAGTACAAGTGCACTGACACTATAACTTTCTATGATTTGAACCTCTCCTGTGAGTCCAGTTTTAGATTCCGAAGCTTCACTTCAGGTTTACTGCATCCCTTGGACCTTCTTATTGACGAAGAAACACAGAAATTGCATCCGAATTTAATACAAAAGCACAATGCCGACTTAAGTACAAGAGGACTGACACTCTAACTTTCTCTGATTTGAACCTCTCCTGTGAGTCCAGGTTTAGATTCTGATGCTTCACTTCAGGTTTACTGTATCCCTTGGACCTTCTTATTGACGATGAAGCACAGAAATTGCGACCGATTTTAATACAAAAGGCACAATGCCGACTTAAGTACAAGAGGACTGACACTCTAACTTTCTCTGATTTGAACCACTCCTGTGAGTCCAGTTTTTGATGCTGAGGCTTCAATTCAGGTTTACTGTTTCCCTTGGACCTTCTTATTGACGATGAAACACAGTAATTGCATCAGAAATTAATACAAAAGGCACAATGCCGACTTAAGTACAAGAGGACTGACACTCTAACTTTCTATGATTTGAACCACTCCTGTGAGGCCAGTTTTAGATTCCGATGCTTCACTTCAGGTTTACTGTATCCCTTGGACCTTCTTTTTGACGATGAAACACAGAAATTGCTTCCGAAATTAATACTAAAGGCACAATGCCGACTTAAGTACAAGTGCACTGACACTATAACTTTCTATGATTTGAACCTCTCGTGTGAGTCTAGTTTTAGATTCCGATGCTTCACTTCAGGTTTACTGCATCCCTTGGACCTTGTTATTGACGAAGAAACACAGAAATTGCATCCGAAATTAATACAAAAGCACAATGCCGACTTAAGTACAAGAGGACTGACACTCTAACTTTCTCTGATTTGAACCTCTCCTGTGAGTCCAGTTTTAGATTCCGATGCTTCACTTCAGGTTTACTGTATCCCTTGGACCTTCTTATTGACGATGAAACACAGAAATTGCATCCGAAATTAATACAATAGGCACAATGCCGACTTAAGTACAAGAGGACTGACACTCAAAGTTTCTAAGATTTGAAAATCTCCTGTGAGTCAAGTTTTAGTTTCCGATGCTTCACTTCAGGTTTACTGAATCACTTGGACCTTCTTATAGACAATGAAACACAGAAATTGCATACGAATTTAATACAAAAGGCACAATGCCGACTTATGTACAAGAGGGTTGACACTCTAACTTTTAATGATTTGAACCTCTCCTGTGAGTCCAGTTTTAGATTCCGATGCATCACTTCAGGTTTACTGTATCCCTTGGACCTTTTTATTCACGATGAAACACTGAAATTGCATCCGAATTTAATACAAAAGGCACAATGCCGACTTAAGTACAAGAGGACTGACACTCTAACTTTCTATGATTTGAACCTCTCCTGTGAGTCCAGTTTTAGATTCCGATGCTTCACTTCAGATTGACTGTATCCCTTGGACCTTCTTATTGACGATGAAACACAGACATTGCATCCGAATGTAATACAAAAGGCACAATGCCGACTTAAGTACAAGAGGACAGACACTCTAACTTTCTATGATTTGAACCACTCCTGTGAGTCCCGTTTTAGATTCCGATGCTTCACTTCAGGTTTACTGTATCCTTAGGACCTTCATATTGACGATGAAACACAAAAATTGCATCCGAATTTTATACAAAATGCACAATGCCGGCTTAAGTACAAGAGGACTGACACATTACTTTCTCTGATTTTAACCTCTCCTGTGAGTCCAGTTTTAGATTCCGATGCTTCACTTCAGGTTTACTGCATCCTTAGGACCTTCTTATTGACGATGAATCACAAATAGTGCATCCGAAATTAATACAAAAGGCACAATGCCGACTTAAGTACAAGAGGACAGACACTCTAACTTTCTGTGATTTGAACCACTCCTGTGAGGCCAGTTTTAGATTCCGATGCTTCACTTCAGGTTTACTGTATCCCTTGGACCTTCTTATTGATGATGAAACACAGAAATTGCATCCGAATTTAATACAAAAGGCACAATGCCGACTTAAGTACAAAAGGACTGAGACTCTAACTTTCTATGATATGAACCTCTCCTGTGAGTCCAATTTTAGATTCCGAAGGTTCACTTCAGGTTTACTGTATCCCTTGGACCTTCTTATTGACGATGAAACACAGAAATTGCATCCGAATTCCATACAAAAGGCACATTGCCGACTTAAGTACAATAGGACTGACACTCTAACTTTCAATGATTTGAACCTCTCCTGTGAGCCCAGTTCTAGATATCGATGCTTCACTTCAGGTTTACTGTATCCCTTGGACCTTCTTATTGACGATAAAACACAGAAATTGCATCCGAATTCAATACAAAAGGCACAATGCCGGCTTAAGTACCAGAGGACTGACACTCTAACTTTCTATGATATGAACCTCTCCTGTGATTCCAGTTTTAGATTCCGATGCTTCACTTCAGCTTTACTGTATCCCTTGGACCTTCTTAATGACGTTGAAACACAGAAATCGCATCCGAATTTAATACAAATGGCACAATGCCGACTTAAGTACAAAAGGACTGACACTCTAACTTTCTCTGATTTGAACCTCTATTGTGAGTCCAGTGTTAGATTCCGAGGCTTCTCTTCATGTTTACTGTATTCCTTGGACCTTCTTATTGACGATGAAACACAGAAATTGCATCCGAATTCAATACAAAAGGCACAATGCCGACTTAAGTACAAGAGGACTGACACTCTAACTTTCTATGATGTGAACCTCTCCTGTGAGTCCAGTGTTAGATTCCGAGGCTTCACTTCAGGATTACTGTATCCCTTGGACCTTCTTATTGACGATGAAACACAGAAATTGCATCCGAATTTAATACAAAAGGCACAATGCTGACTTAAGTACAAGAGGACTGACACTCTAACTTTCTATGATTTGAACCACTCCTATGAGTCCCGTTTTAGATTCCGATGCTTCACTTCAGGTTTACTGTATCCCTTGGACCTGCTAATAAACGATGAAACACATAAATTACATGCGAATTTAATACAAAAGGCACAATGCCGACTTAAGTACAAGAGGACTGACACATTACTTTCTCTGATTTGAACCTCTCCTTTGAGTCCGGTTTTTTTTGCCGAGGCTTCACTTCAGGTTTACTGTATCCATTGGACCTTCTTATTGACGATGAAACACAAATATTGCATCCGAAAATAATACAAAAGGCTCAATGCCGCCTTAAGTACAAGAGGACTGACACTCTAACTTTCTATGATGTGACCTCTCCTGTGAGTCCAGTGTTAGATTCAGAGGCTTCACTTATGGTTTACTGTATCACTTGGAACTTCTTATTGACGATGAAACACAGAAATTGCATCCGAATTTAATGCAAAAGGCACAATGCCGACTTAAGTACAAGAGGACTGACACTCTAACTTTCTATGATTTGAACCTCTCCTGCGAGTCCCGTTTTAGGTTCCGATGCTTCACTTCAGGTTTACTGTATCCCTTGGACCTTCTTATAAACGATGGAACACAGAAATTACATCCAAATTTAATACAAAAAGCACACTGCCGACTTAAGTACAAAAGTACTGACACTCTAACTTTCTATGATTTGAAACTCTCCTGTGAGTCCAGTGTTAGATTCCGATGCTTCACTTCAGGTTTACTGTATCCCTTGGACCTTCTTATTGACGATGAAACACAGAAATTGCATCCGAATTTAATACAAAAGGCACATTGCCGACTTAAAAACAAGAGGACTGACACTCTAAATTTCTATGATTAGAACCTCTCCTGTAAGTCCAACTTTAGATTCCGATGCTTCACTTCAGGTTTACTGTATCCTTTGGACCTTCTTATTGACGATGAAACACAGAAATTACATCCAAATTTATTACAAAAGGCACAATGCCGACTTAAGTACAAGACGACTGACACTCTAACTTTCTCTGATTTGAACCTCTCCTATGAGTCCAGTTTTAGATTCCGATGCTTCACTTCAGGTTTACTGTATCCCTTGGACCTTGTTATTGACGATGAAACACAGAAATTGCATCCGAATTTAACACAAAAGGCACAATGCCGACTTAAGTACAAGAGGACTGACACTCTAACTTTCTATGATTTGAACCTCTCCTGTGATTCCAGTTTTAGATTCTGATGCTTCACTTCTGCTTTACTGTATCCCTTGGACCTTCTAAATGACGTTGAAACACAGAAGTTGCATCCGAATTTAATACAAAGGGCACAATGCCGACTTAAGTACAAAAGGACTGACACTCTAACTTTTTCTGATTTGAACCTCTATTGTGAGTCCAGTTTTAGATTCCGATGCTTCACTTCAGGTTTACTGTATCCCTCGGACTTTCTTATTGACGATGAAACACAGAAATTGCATCCGATTTTAATACAAAAGGCACAATGATGACATAAGTACAAGAGGACTGACACTCTAATTTTCTATGATTTGAACCTCTCCTGTGAGTCCAGTGTTAGATTCCGAGGCTTCACTTCATGTTTACTGTATCCCTTGGACCTTCTTATTGACGATGAAACACAGAAATTGCATCCGAATTGAATACAAAGGGCACAATGCTGACTTAAGTACAAGAGGACTGACACTCTAACTTTCTATGATTTGAACCACTCCTATGAGTCCCGTTTTAGATTCCGATGCTTCACTTCAGCTTTACTGTATCCCTTGGACCTGCTTATAAACGATGAAACACAGATATTACATCCGAATTTAATACAAAAGGCACAATGCCGACTTAAGTACAAGAGGACTGACACATTAATTTCTCTGATTTGAACCTCTCCTGTGATTCCAGTTTTTGTTGCCGAGGCTTCACTTCAGGTTTACTGTATCCATTGGACTTTCTTATTGACGATGAAACACAAATACTGCATCCGAAAATAATACAAAAGGCACAATGCCGACTTAAGTACAAGAGGACTGACACTCTAACTTTCTATGATGTGACCTCTCCTGTGAGTCCAGTGTAAGATTCAGAGGCTTCACTTATGGTTTACTGTATCACTTGGACCTTCTTATTGACGATGAAACACAGAAATTGCATCCGAATTTAATGCAAAAGGCACAATGCCGTCTTAAGTACAAGAGGACTGACACTCTAACTTTCTATGATTTGAACCTCTCCTGTGAGTCCCGTTTTAGATTCCGATGCTTCACTTCAGGTTTACTGTATCCCTTGGACCTTCTTATTAAAGATGAAACACAGAAATTACATCCAAATTTAATACAAAAGCACAATGCCGACTTAAGTACAAGTGCACTGACACTATAACTTTCTATGATTTGAACCTCTCCTGTGAGTCCAGTTTTAGATTCCGATGCTTCACTTCAGGTTTACTGCATCCCTTGGACCTTCTTTTTGACGATGAAACACAGAAACTGCATCAGAATTTAATACTAAAAGCACAATGCCGGCTTAAGTACAAGTGGACTGACACTATAACTTTCAATGATTTGAACCTCTCCTGTGAGTCCAGTTTTAGATTCCGATGCTTCACTTCAGGTTTACTGCATCCCTTGGACCTTCTTATTGACGAAGAAACACAGAAATTGCATCCGAATTTAATACAAAAGCACAATGCCGACTTAAGTACAAGAGGACTGACACTATAACTTTCTCTGATTTGAACCTCTCCTGTGAGTCCAGGTTTAGATTCTGATGCTTCACTTCAGGTTTACTGTATCCCTTGGACCTTCTTATTGACGATGAAGCACATAAATTGCATCCGATTTTAATACAAAAGGCACAATGCCGACTTAAGTACAAGAGGACTGACACTCTAACTTTCTCTGATTTGAACCACTCCTGTGAGTCCAGTTTTTGATGCTGAGGCTTCAATTCAGGTTTACTGTTTCCCTTGGACCTTCTTATTGACGATGAAACACAGTAATTGCATCAGAAATTAATACAAAAGGCACAATGCCGACTTAAGTACAAGAGGACTGACACTCTAACTTTCTATGATTTGAACCACTCCTGTGAGGCCAGTTTTAGATTCCGATGCTTCACTTCAGGTTTACTGTATCCCTTGGACCTTCTTTTTGACGATGAAACACAGAAATTGCATCCGAATTTAATACTAAAGGCACACTGCCGACTTAAGTACAAGTGCACTGACACTATAACTTTCTATGATTTGAACCTCTCGTGTGAGTCCAGATTTAGATTCCGATGCTTCACTTCAGGTTAACTGCACCCCTTGGACCTTCTTATTGACGAAGAAACACAAAAATTGCATCCGAATTTAATACAAAAGCACAATGCCGACTTAAGTACAAGAGGACTGACACTCTAACTTTCTCTGATTTGAACCTCTCCTGTGAGTCCAGTTTTAGATTCCGATGCTTCACTTCAGGTTTACTGTATCCCTTGGACCTTCTTATTGACGATGAAGCACAGAAATTGCATCCGATTTTAATACCAAAGGCACGATGCCGACTTAAGTACAAGAGGACTGACACTCTAACTTTCTATGATTTGAACCTGTCCTGTGAGTCCAGTTTTTGTTGCTGAGGCATCACTTCAGGTTTACTGTATCCCTTGGACCTTCTTATTGACGATGAAACACAGAAATTGCATCCGAAATTAATACAATAGGCACAATGCCGACTTAAGTACAAGAGGACTGACACTCTGAGTTTCTAAGATTTGAACCTCTCCTGTGAGTCAAGTTTTAGTTTCCGATGCTTCACTTCAGGTTTACTGAATCACTTGGACCTTCTTATAGATAATGAAACACAGAAATTGCATACGAATTTAATACAAAAGGCACAATGCCGACTTATGTACAAGAGGGCTGACACTCTAACTTTCTATGATTTGAACCTCTCCTGTGAGTCCAGTTTTAGATTCCGATGCATCACTTCAGGTTAACTGTATCCCTTGGACCTTTTTATTCACGATGAAACACAGAAATTGCATCCGAATTTAATACAAAAGGCACAATGCCGACTTAAGTACAAGAGGACTGACACTCTAACTTTCTATGATTTGAACCTCTCCTGTGAGTCCAGTTTTAGATTCCGATGCTTCACTTCAGATTGACTGTATCCCTTGGACCTTCTTATTGACGATGAAACACAGACATTGCATCCGAATGTAATACAAAAGGCACAATGCCGACTTAAGTACAAGAGGACTGACACTCTAACTTTCTATGATTTGAACCACTCCTGTGAGTCCCGTTTTAGATTCCGATGCTTCACTTCAGGTTTACTGTATCCCTTGGACCTTCTTATAAACGATGAAATACAGAAATTACATCCGAATTTAATACAAAAGCACAATGCCGACTTAAGTACAAGATGACTGACACTCTAACTTTCTCTGATTTGAACCTCTCCTGTGAGTCCAGGTTTAGATTCTGATGCTTCACTTCAGGTTTACTGTATCCCTTGGACCTTCTTATTGACGATGAAGCACAGAAATTGCATCCGATTTTAATACAAAAGGCACAATGCCGACTTAAGTACAAGAGGACTGACACTCTAACTTTCTCTGATTTGAACCTCTCCTGTGTGTCCAGTTTTTCATGCTGAGGCTCCAATTCAGGTTTACTGTTTCCTTTGGACCTTCTTATTGACGATGAAACACAGCAATTGCATCAGAAATTAATACAAAAGGCACAATGCCGACTTAAGTACAAGAGGACAGACACTCTAAATTTCTATGATTTGTACCACTCCTGTGAGGCCAGTTTTAGATTCCGATGCTTCACTTCAGGTTTACTGTATCCCTTGGACCTTCTTATGGACGATGAAACACAGAAATTCCATCCAAATTTAATACAAAAGGCACAATGCCGACATAAGTACAGGAGGACTGACCCTCTAACTATCTATGATTTGAACCTCTCCTGTGAGTCCAGTTTTAGATTCCGATGCTTCACTTCAGGTTTACTGTATCCTTAGGACCTTCATATTGACGATGAAACACAAAAATTGCATCCGAATTTTATACAAAATGCACAATGCCGGCTTAAGTACAAGAGGACTGACACATTACTTTCTCTGATTTGAACCTCTCCTGTGAGTCCAGTTTTAGATTCCGATGCTTCACTTCAGGTTTACTGTATCCTTAGGACCTTCTTATTGACGATGAATCACAAATAGTGCATCCGAAATTAATACAAAAGGCACAATGCCGACTTAAGTACAAGAGGACAGACACTCTAACTTTCTGTGATTTGAACCACTCCTGTGAGGCCAGTTTTAGATTCCGATGCTTCACTTCAGGTTTACTGTATCCCTTGGACCTTCTTATTGATGATGAAACACAGAAATTGCATCCGAATTTAATACAAAAGGCACAATGCCGACTTAAGTACAAAAGGACTGAGACTCTAACTTTCTATGATATGAACCTCTCCTGTGAGTCCAATTTTAGATTCCGAAGGTTCACTTCAGGTTTACTGTATCCCTTGGACCTTCTTATTGACGATGAAACACAGAAATTGCATCCGAATTCCATACAAAAGGCACATTGCCGACTTAAGTACAATAGGACTGACACTCTAACTTTCAATGATTTGAACCTCTCCTGTGAGCCCAGTTCTAGATATCGATGCTTCACTTCAGGTTTACTGTATCCCTTGGACCTTCTTATTGACGATAAAACACAGAAATTGCATCCGAATTCAATACAAAAGGCACAATGCCGGCTTAAGTACCAGAGGACTGACACTCTAACTTTCTATGATATGAACCTCTCCTGTGATTCCAGTTTTAGATTCCGATGCTTCACTTCAGCTTTACTGTATCCCTTGGACCTTCTTAATGACGTTGAAACACAGAAATCGCATCCGAATTTAATACAAATGGCACAATGCCGACTTAAGTACAAAAGGACTGACACTCTAACTTTCTCTGATTTGAACCTCTATTGTGAGTCCAGTGTTAGATTCCGAGGCTTCTCTTCATGTTTACTGTATTCCTTGGACCTTCTTATTGACGATGAAACACAGAAATTGCATCCGAATTCAATACAAAAGGCACAATGCCGACTTAAGTACAAGAGGACTGACACTCTAACTTTCTATGATGTGAACCTCTCCTGTGAGTCCAGTGTTAGATTCCGAGGCTTCACTTCAGGATTACTGTATCCCTTGGACCTTCTTATTGACGATGAAACACAGAAATTGCATCCGAATTTAATACAAAAGGCACAATGCTGACTTAAGTACAAGAGGACTGACACTCTAACTTTCTATGATTTGAACCACTCCTATGAGTCCCGTTTTAGATTCCGATGCTTCACTTCAGGTTTACTGTATCCCTTGGACCTGCTAATAAACGATGAAACACATAAATTACATGCGAATTTAATACAAAAGGCACAATGCCGACTTAAGTACAAGAGGACTGACACATTACTTTCTCTGATTTGAACCTCTCCTTTGAGTCCGGTTTTTTTTGCCAAGGCTTCACTTCAGGTTTACTGTATCCATTGGACCTTCTTATTGACGATGAAACACAAATATTGCATCCGAAAATAATACAAAAGGCTCAATGCCGCCTTAAGTACAAGAGGACTGACACTCTAACTTTCTATGATGTGACCTCTCCTGTGAGTCCAGTGTTAGATTCAGAGGCTTCACTTATGGTTTACTGTATCACTTGGAACTTCTTATTGACGATGAAACACAGAAATTGCATCCGAATTTAATGCAAAAGGCACAATGCCGACTTAAGTACAAGAGGACTGACACTCTAACTTTCTATGATTTGAACCTCTCCTGCGAGTCCCGTTTTAGGTTCCGATGCTTCACTTCAGGTTTACTGTATCCCTTGGACCTTCTTATAAACGATGGAACACAGAAATTACATCCAAATTTAATACAAAAAGCACACTGCCGACTTAAGTACAAAAGTACTGACACTCTAACTTTCTATGATTTGAAACTCTCCTGTGAGTCCAGTGTTAGATTCCGATGCTTCACTTCAGGTTTACTGTATCCCTTGGACCTTCTTATTGACGATGAAACACAGAAATTGCATCCGAATTTAATACAAAAGGCACATTGCCGACTTAAAAACAAGAGGACTGACACTCTAAATTTCTATGATTAGAACCTCTCCTGTAAGTCCAACTTTAGATTCCGATGCTTCACTTCAGGTTTACTGTATCCTTTGGACCTTCTTATTGACGATGAAACACAGAAATTACATCCAAATTTATTACAAAAGGCACAATGCCGACTTAAGTACAAGACGACTGACACTCTAACTTTCTCTGATTTGAACCTCTCCTATGAGTCCAGTTTTAGATTCCGATGCTTCACTTCAGGTTTACTGTATCCCTTGGACCTTGTTATTGACGATGAAACACAGAAATTGCATCCGAATTTAATACAAAAGGCACAATGCCGACTTAAGTACAAGAGGACTGACACTCTAACTTTCTATGATTTGAACCTCTCCTGTGATTCCAGTTTTAGATTCTGATGCTTCACTTCTGCTTTACTGTATCCCTTGGACCTTCTAAATGACGTTGAAACACAGAAGTTGCATCCGAATTTAATACAAAGGGCACAATGCCGACTTAAGTACAAAAGGACTGACACTCTAACTTTTTCTGATTTGAACCTCTATTGTGAGTCCAGTTTTAGATTCCGATGCTTCACTTCAGGTTTACTGTATCCCTCGGACTTTCTTATTGACGATGAAACACAGAAATTGCATCCGATTTTAATACAAAAGGCACAATGATGACATAAGTACAAGAGGACTGACACTCTAATTTTCTATGATTTGAACCTCTCCTGTGAGTCCAGTGTTAGATTCCGAGGCTTCACTTCATGTTTACTGTATCCCTTGGACCTTCTTATTGACGATGAAACACAGAAATTGCATCCGAATTGAATACAAAGGGCACAATGCTGACTTAAGTACAAGAGGACTGACACTCTAACTTTCTATGATTTGAACCACTCCTATGAGTCCCGTTTTAGATTCCGATGCTTCACTTCAGCTTTACTGTATCCCTTGGACCTGCTTATAAACGATGAAACACAGATATTACATCCGAATTTAATACAAAAGGCACAATGCCGACTTAAGTACAAGAGGACTGACACATTAATTTCTCTGATTTGAACCTCTCCTGTGATTCCAGTTTTTGTTGCCGAGGCTTCACTTCAGGTTTACTGTATCCATTGGACTTTCTTATTGACGATGAAACACAAATACTGCATCCGAAAATAATACAAAAGGCACAATGCCGACTTAAGTACAAGAGGACTGACACTCTAACTTTCTATGATGTGACCTCTCCTGTGAGTCCAGTGTTAGATTCAGAGGCTTCACTTATGGTTTACTGTATCACTTGGACCTTCTTATTGACGATGAAACACAGAAATTGCATCCGAATTTAATGCAAAAGGCACAATGCCGTCTTAAGTACAAGAGGACTGACACTCTAACTTTCTATGATTTGAACCTCTCCTGTGAGTCCCGTTTTAGATTCCGATGCTTCACTTCAGGTTTACTGTATCCCTTGGACCTTCTTATTAAAGATGAAACACAGAAATTACATCCAAATTTAATACAAAAGCACAATGCCGACTTAAGTACAAGTGCACTGACACTATAACTTTCTATGATTTGAACCTCTCCTGTGAGTCCAGTTTTAGATTCCGATGCTTCACTTCAGGTTTACTGCATCCCTTGGACCTTCTTTTTGACGATGAAACACAGAAATTGCATCAGAATTTAATACTAAAAGCACAATGCCGGCTTAAGTACAAGTGGACTGACACTATAACTTTCAATGATTTGAACCTCTCCTGTGAGTCCAGTTTTAGATTCCGATGCTTCACTTCAGGTTTACTGCATCCCTTGGACCTTCTTATTGACGAAGAAACACAGAAATTGCATCCGAATTTAATACAAAAGCACAATGCCGACTTAAGTACAAGAGGACTGACACTATAACTTTCTCTGATTTGAACCTCTCCTGTGAGTCCAGGTTTAGATTCTGATGCTTCACTTCAGGTTTACTGTATCCCTTGGACCTTCTTATTGACGATGAAGCACATAAATTGCATCCGATTTTAATACAAAAGGCACAATGCCGACTTAAGTACAAGAGGACTGACACTCTAACTTTCTCTGATTTGAACCACTCCTGTGAGTCCAGTTTTTGATGCTGAGGCTTCAATTCAGGTTTACTGTTTCCCTTGGACCTTCTTATTGACGATGAAACACAGTAATTGCATCAGAAATTAATACAAAAGGCACAATGCCGACTTACGTACAAGAGGACTGACACTCTAACTTTCTATGATTTGAACCACTCCTGTGAGGCCAGTTTTAGATTCCGATGCTTCACTTCAGGTTTACTGTATCCCTTGGACCTTCTTTTTGACGATGAAACACAGAAATTGCATCCGAATTTAATACTAAAGGCACACTGCCGACTTAAGTACAAGTGCACTGACACTATAACTTTCTATGATTTGAACCTCTCGTGTGAGTCCAGATTTAGATTCCGATGCTTCACTTCAGGTTAACTGCACCCCTTGGACCTTCTTATTGACGAAGAAACACAAAAATTGCATCCGAATTTAATACAAAAGCACAATGCCGACTTAAGTACAAGAGGACTGACACTCTAACTTTCTCTGATTTGAACCTCTCCTGTGAGTCCAGTTTTAGATTCCGATGCTTCACTTCAGGTTTACTGTATCCCTTGGACCTTCTTATTGACGATGAAGCACAGAAATTGCATCCGATTTTAATACCAAAGGCACGATGCCGACTTAAGTACAAGAGGACTGACACTCTAACTTTCTATGATTTGAACCTGTCCTGTGAGTCCAGTTTTTGTTGCTGAGGCTTCACTTCAGGTTTACTGTATCCCTTGGACCTTCTTATTGACGATGAAACACAGAAATTGCATCCGAAATTAATACAATAGGCACAATGCCGACTTAAGTACAAGAGGACTGACACTCTGAGTTTCTAAGATTTGAACCTCTCCTGTGAGTCAAGTTTTAGTTTCCGATGCTTCACTTCAGGTTTACTGAATCACTTGGACCTTCTTATAGATAATGAAACACAGAAATTGCATACGAATTTAATACAAAAGGCACAATGCCGACTTATGTACAAGAGGGCTGACACTCTAACTTTCTATGATTTGAACCTCTCCTGTGAGTCCAGTTTTAGATTCCGATGCATCACTTCAGGTTAACTGTATCCCTTGGACCTTTTTATTCACGATGAAACACAGAAATTGCATCCGAATTTAATACAAAAGGCACAATGCCGACTTAAGTACAAGAGGACTGACACTCTAACTTTCTATGATTTGAACCTCTCCTGTGAGTCCAGTTTTAGATTCCGATGCTTCACTTCAGATTGACTGTATCCCTTGGACCTTCTTATTGACGATGAAACACAGACATTGCCTCCGAATGTAATACAAAAGGCACAATGCCGACTTAAGTACAAGAGGACTGACACTCTAACTTTCTATGATTTGAACCACTCCTGTGAGTCCCGTTTTAGATTCCGATGCTTCACTTCAGGTTTACTGTATCCCTTGGACCTTCTTATAAACGATGAAATACAGAAATTACATCCGAATTTAATACAAAAGCACAATGCCGACTTAAGTACAAGATGACTGACACTCTAACTTTCTCTGATTTGAACCTCTCCTGTGAGTCCAGGTTTAGATTCTGATGCTTCACTTCAGGTTTACTGTATCCCTTGGACCTTCTTATTGACGATGAAGCACAGAAATTGCATCCGATTTTAATACAAAAGGCACAATGCCGACTTAAGTTCAAGAGGACTGACACTCTAACTTTCTCTGATTTGAACCTCTCCTGTGAGTCCAGGTTTAGATTCTGATGCTTCACTTCAGGTTTACTGTATCCCTTGGACCTTCATATTGACGATGAAGCACAGAAATTGCATCCGATTTTAATACAAAAGGCACAATGCCGACTTAAGTTCAAGAGGACAGACACTCTAACTTTCTATGATTTGAACCACTCCTGTGAGGCCAGTTTTAGATTCCGATGCTTCACTTCAGGTTTACTGTATCCCTTGGACCTTCTTATTGACGATGAAACACAGAAATTGCATCCGAATTTAATACAAAAGGCACAATGCCGACATAAGTACAGGAGGACTGACACTCTAAATTTCTATGATTTGAACCTCTCCTGTAAGTCCAGTTTTAGATTCCGATGTTTCACTTCAGGTTTACTGTATCCTTTGGACCTACTTATTGACGATGAAACACAGAAATTGCATCCGAATTTAATACAAAATGCACAATGCCGACTTAAGTACAGGACGACTGACACTCTAACTTTCTCTGATTTGAACCTCTCCTATGAGTCCAGTCTTAGATTCCGATGCTTCACTTCAGGTTTACTGTATACCTTGGACCTTCTTATTGACGATGAAGCCCAGAAATTGCATCCGATTTTAATACAAAAGGCAAAATACCGACTTAAGTACATGAGGACTGACACTCTAACTTTCTCTGTTTTGAACCTCTCCTGTGAGTCCAGTTTTTGTTGCCGAGGCTTCACTTCAGGTTTACTGTAGCCATTGGACCTTCTTATTGACGATGAAACACAAATAGTGCATCCGAAATTAATACAAAAGGCACAATGCCGACTTAAGTACAAGAGGACAGACACTCTAACTTTCTGTCATTTGGACCACTCCTGTGAGGCCACTTTTAGATTCCGATGCTTCACTTCAAGTTTACTGTATCCCTTGGACCTTCTTATTGATGATGAAACACAGAAATTGCATCCGAATTTAATACAAAATGCACAATGCCGACTTAAGTACAAAAGGACAGAGACTCTAACTTTCTATGATATGAACCTCTCCTGTGAGTCCAGTTTTAGATTCCGATGCTTCACTTCAGGTTTACTGTATCCCTTAGACCTTCTAATAAACGATGAAATACAGAAATTACATCCGAATTTAATACAAAAGGCACAATGCCGACTTAAGTACAAAAGGACTGAGACTCTAACTTTCTATGATATGAACCTCTCCTGTGAGTCCAGTTTCAGATTCCGATGCTTCACTTCAGGATTACTGTATCCCTTGGACCTTCTTATTGACGATGAAACACAGAAATTGCATCCGAATTTCATACAAAAGGCACATTGCCGACTTAAGTACATTAGGACTGACACTCTAACTTTCAATGATTTGAACCTCTCCTGTGAGCCCAGTTTTAGATTCCGATGCTTCACTTCAGGTTTACTGTATCCCTTGGACCTTCTTATTGACGATAAAACACAGAAATTGCATCTTAATTCAATACAAAAGGCACAATGCCGGCTTAAGTACAAGAGGACTGACACTCTAACTTTCTATGATTTGAACCCCTCCTGTGATTCCAGTTTTAGATTCCGATGCTTCACTTCAGCTTTACTGTATCCCTTGGACCTTCTTAATGACGATGAAACACAGAAATTGCATCCGAATTTAATACAAAAGGCACAATGCCGACTTAAGTACAAGAGGACTGACACATTACTTTCTGTGATTTGAACCTCTCCTTTGGGTCCGGTTTTTGTTGCCGAGGCTTCACTTCAGGTTTACTGTATCCATTGGACCTTCTTATTGACGATGAAACACAAATATTGCATCCGAAAATAATACAAAAGGCTCAATGCCGACTTAAGTACAAGAGGACTGACACTCTAACTTTCTATGATGTGACCTCTCCTGTGAGTGCAGTGTTAGATTCAGAGGCTTCACTTATGGTTTACTGTATCACTTGGACCTTCTTATTGACGATGAAACACAGAAATTGCATCCGAATTTAATGCAAAAGGCACAATGCCGACTTAAGTACAAGAGGACTGACACTCTAACTTTCTATGATTTGAACCACTCCTGTGAGTCCCGTTTTAGATTTCGATGCTTCACTTCAGGTTTACTGTATCCCTTGGACCTTCTTATAAACGATGGAACATAGAAATTACATCCAAATTTAATACAAAAAGCACACTGCCGACTTAAGTACAAAAGTACTGACACTCTAACTTTCTATGATTTGAAACTCTCCTGTGAGTCCAGTTTAAGATTCCGATGCTTCACTTCAGGTTTACTGTATCCCTTGGACCTTCTTATTGACGATGAAACACAGAAATTGCATCCGAATTTAATACAAAAGTCACATTGCCGACTTAAGTACAAGAGGACTGACAATCTAAATTTCTATGATTAGAACCTCTCCTGTAAGTCCAGTTTTAGATTCCGATGCTTCACTTCAGGTTTACTGTATCCTTTGGACCTTCTTATTGACGATGAAACACAGAAATTACATCCAAATTTAATACAAAAGGCACAATGCCGACTTAAGTACAAGACGACTGACACTCTAACTTTCTCTGATTTGAACCTCTCCTATGAGTACAGTTTTAGATTCCGATGCTTCACTTCAGGTTTACTGTATCCCTTGGACCTTCTTATTGACGATGAAACACAGAAATTGCATCCAAATTTAATACAAAAGGCTCAATGCCGACTTAAGTACAAGAGGACTGACACTCAAACTTTCTATGATGTGACCTCTCCTGTTAGTCCAGTGTTAGATTCAGAGGCTTCACTTATGGTTTACTGTATCACTTGGACCTTCTTATTGACGATGAAACACAGAAATTGCATCCGAATTTAATGCAAAAGGCACAATGCCAGCTTAAGTGCAAGAGGACTGACACAATAACTTTCTATGATTTGAACCTCTCCTGTGAGTCCAGTGTTAGATTCCGAGGCTTCACTTCAGGTTTACGGTATCCCTTGGACCTTCTTAATGACGATGAAACACAGAAATTGCATCCGAATTTAATACAAAAGTCACAATGCCGACTTAAGTATAAGAGGATTGACACTCTAACTTTCTATGATTTGAAACTCTCCTGTGAGTCCAGTGTTAGATTCCGAGGCTTCATTTCAGGTTTGCTGTATCCCTTGGACCTTCTTATTGACGATGAAACACAGAAATTGCATCCGAATTTAATACAAAAGGCACAATGCCGACTTAAGTATAAGAGGACTGACACTCTAATTTTCTATGATTTGAACCACTCCTGTGAGTCCCGTTTTAGATTCCGATGCTTCACTTCAGGTTTACTGTATCCCTCGGACCTTCTTATAAACGATGAAACACAGAAATTACATCCAAATTTAATACAAAAGGCACAATGCTGACTTAAGTACAAAAGTACTGACACTCTAACATTCTATGATATGAACCTCTCCAGTGAGTCCAGTGTTAGATTCCGAGGCTTCACTTAAGGTTTACTGTATCCCTTGGACCTTCTTTTTGACGATGAAACACAGAAATTGCATCCGAATTTAATACTAAAGGCACAATGCCGACTTAAGTACAAGTGCACTGACACTATAACTTTCTATGATTTGAACCTCTCGTGTGAGTCCAGATTTAGATTCCGATGCTTCACTTCAGGTTTACTGCACCCCTTGGACCTTCTTATTGACGATGAAACACAGAAATTGCATCCGAAATTAATACAAAAGCACAATGCCGACTTAAGTACAAGAGGACTGACACTCTAAGTTTCTAAGATTTGAACCTCTCCTGTGAGTCAAGTTTTAGTTTCCGATGCTTCACTTCAGGTTTACTGAATCACTTGGACCTTCTTATAGATAATGAAACACAGAAATTGCATACGAATTTAATACAAAAGGCACAATGCCGACTTATGTACAAGAGGGCTGACACTCTAACTTTTTATGATTTGAACCTCTCCTGTGAGTCCAGTTTTAGATTCCGATGCATCACTTCAGGTTTACTGTATCCCTTGGACCTTTTTATTCACGATGAAACACTGAAATTGCATCCGAATTTAATACAAAAGGCACAATGCCGACTTAAGTACAAGAGGACTGACACTCTAACTTTCTATGATTTGAACCTCTCCTGTGAGTCCAGTTTTAGATTCCGATGCTTCACTTCAGATTGACTGTATCCCTTGGACCTTCTTATTGACGATGAAACACAGACATTGCATCCGAATGTAATACAAAAGGCACAATGCCGACTTAAGTACAAGAGGACTGACACTCTAACTTTCTATGATTTGAACCACTCCTGTGAGTCCCGTTTTAGATTCCGATGCTTCACTTCAGGTTTACTGTATCCCTTGGACCTTCTTATAAACGATGAAATACAGAAATTACATCCGAATTTAATACAAAAGCTCAATGCCGACTTAAGTACAAGAGGACTGACACTCTAACTTTCTCTGATTTGAACCTCTCCTGTGAGTCCAGGTTTAGATTCTGATGCTTCACTTCAGGTTTACTGTATCCCTTGGACCTTCTTATTGACGATGAAGCACAGAAATTGCATCCGATTTTAATACAAAAGGCACAATGCCGACTTAAGTTCAGGAGGACTGACACTCTAACTTTCTCTGATTTGAACCTCTCCTGTGAGTCCAGGTTTAGATTCTGATGCTTCACTTCAGGTTTACTGTATCCCTTGGACCTTCTTATTGACGATGAAGCACAGAAATTGCATCCGATTTTAATACAAAAGGCACAATGCCGACTTAAGTTCAAGAGGACTGACACTCTAACTTTCTCTGATTTGAACCTCTCCTGTGAGTCCAGTTTTGATGCTGAGGCTCCAATTCAGGTTTACTGTTTCCTTTGGACCTTCTTATTGACGATGAAACACAGCAATTGCATCAGAAATTAATACAAAAGGCACAATGCCGACTTAAGTACAAGAGGACAGACACTCTAACTTTCTATGATTTGAACCACTCCTGTGAGGCCAGTTTTAGATTCCGATGCTTCACTTCAGGTTTACTGTATCCCTTGGACCTTCTTATTGACGATGAAACACAGAAATTGCATCCGAATTTAATACAAAAGGCACAATGCCGACATAAGTACAGGAGGACTGACACTCTAAATTTCTATGATTTGAACCTCTCCTGTAAGTCCAGTTTTAGATTCCGATGCTTCACTTCAGGTTTACTGTATCCTTTGGACCTTCTTATTGACGATGAAACACAGAAATTGCATCCGAATTTAATACAAAATGCACAATGCCGACATAAGTACAGGACGACTGACACTCTAACTTTCTCTGATTTGAACCTCTCCTATGAGTCCAGTCTTAGATTCCGATGCTTCACTTCAGGTTTACTGTATACCTTGGACCTTCTTATTGACGATGAAGCACAGAAATTGCATCCGATTTTAATACAAAAGGCACAATACCGACTTAAGTACAAGAGGACTGACACTCTAACTTTCTCTGTTTTGAACCTCTCCTGTGAGTCCAGTTTTTGTTGCCGAGGCTTCACTTCAGGTTTACTGTAGCCATTGGACCTTCTTATTGACGATGAAACACAAATAGTGCATCCGAAATTAATACAAAAGGCACAATGCCGACTTAAGTACAAGAGGACAGACACTCTAACTTTCTGTCATTTGGACCACTCCTGTGAGGCCAGTTTTAGATTCCGATGCTTCACTTCAAGTTTACTGTATCCCTTGGACCTTCTTATTGATGATGAAACACAGTAATTGCATCCGAATTTAATACAAAAGGCACAATGCCGACTTAAGTACAAAAGGACTGAGACTCTAACTTTCTATGATATGAACCTCTCCTGTGAGTCCAGTTTTAGATTCCGATGCTTCACTTCAGGTTTACTGTATCCCTTGGACCTTCTAATAAACGATGAAATACAGAAATTACATCCGAATTTAATACAAAAGGCACAATGCCGACTTAAGTACAAAAGGACTGAGACTCTAACTTTCTATGATATGAACCTCTCCTGTGAGTCCAGTTTCAGATTCCGATGCTTCACTTCAGGTTTACTGTATCCCTTGGACCTTCTTATTGACGATGAAACACAGAAATTGCATCCGAATTTCATACAAAAGGCACATTGCCGACTTAAGTACATTAGGACTGACACTCTAACTTTCAATGATTTGAACCTCTCCTGTGAGCCCAGTTTTAGATTCCGATGCTTCACTTCAGGTTTACTGTATCCCTCGGACCTTCTTATTGACGATAAAACACAGAAATTGCATCCGAATTCAATACAAAAGGCACAATGCCGGCTTAAGTAAAAGAGGACTGACACTCTAACTTTCTATGATTTGAACCTCTCCTGTGATTCCAGTTTTAGATTCCGATGCTTCACTTCAGATTGACTGTATCCCTTGGACCTTCTTAATGACGATGAAACACAGAAATTGCATCCGAATTTAATACAAAAGGCACAATGCCGACTTAAGTACAAGAGGACTGACACATTACTTTCTGTGATTTGAACCTCTCCTTTGAGTCCGGTTTTTGTTGCCGAGGCTTCACTTCAGGTTTACTGTATCCATTGGACCTTCTTATTGACGATGAAACACAAATATTGCATCCGAAAATAATACAAAAGGCTCAATGCCGACTTAAGTACAAGAGGACTGACACTCTAACTTTCTATGATGTGACCTCTCCTGTGAGTGCAGTGTTAGATTCAGAGGCTTCACTAATGGATTACTGTATCACTTGGACCTTCTTATTGACGATGAAACACAGAAATTGCATCCGAATTTAATGCAAAAGGCACAATGCCGACTTAAGTACAAGAGGACTGACACTCTAACTTTCTATGATATGAACCACTCCTGTGAGTCCCGTTTTAGATTCCGATGCTTCACTTCAGGTTTACTGTATCCCTTGGACCTTCTTATAAACGATGGAACATAGAAATTACATTCAAATTTAATACAAAAAGCACACTGCCGACTTAAGTACAAAAGTACTGACACTCTAACTTTCTATGATTTGAAACTCTCCTGTGAGTCCAGTTTTAGATTCCGATGCTTCACTTCAGGTTTACTGTATCCCTTGGACCTTCTTATTGACGATGAAACACAGAAATTGCATCCGAATTTAATACAAAAGTCACATTGCTGACTTAAGTACAAGAGGACTGACAATCTAAATTTCTATGATTAGAACCTCTCCTGTAAGTCCAGTTTTAGATTCCGATGCTTCACTTCAGGTTTACTGTATCCTTTGGACCTTCTTATTGACGATGAAACACAGAAATTACATCCAAATTTAATACAAAAGGCTCAATGCCGACTTAAGTACAAGAGGACTGACACTCTAACTTTCTATGATGTGACCTCTCCTGTTAGTCCAGTGTTAGATTCAGAGGCTTCACTTATGGTTTACTGTATCACTTGGACCTTCTTATTGACGATGAAACACAGAAATTGCATCCGAATTTGTTGCAAAAGGCACAATGCCAGCTTAAGTGCAAGAGGACTGACACTATAACTTTCTATGATTTGAACCTCTCCTGTGAGTCCAGTGTTAGATTCCGAGGCTTCACTTCAGGTTTATGGTATCCCTTGGACCTTCTTAATGACGATGAAACACAGAAATTGCATCTGAATTTAATACAACAGGCACAATGCCGACTTAAGTACAAGAGGACTGACACTCTAACTTTCTATGATGTGAACCTCTCCTGTGAGTCCAGTGTTAGATTCCGAGGCTTCACTTCAGGTTTACTGTATCCCTTGGACCTTCTTATTGACGATGAAACACAGAAATTGCATCCGAATTTAATACAAAAGGCACAATGCCGACTTAAGTACAAGAGGACTGACACTCTATCTTTCTATGATTTGAACCTCTCCTGTGATTCCAGTTTTAGATTCCGATGCTTCACTTCAAGTTTACTGTATCCCTTGGACCTTCTTATTGACGATGAAACACAGAAATTGCATCCGAATTTAATACAAAGTCACAATGCCGACTTAAGTACAAGAGGATTGACACTCTAACTTTCTATGATTTGAAACTCTCCTGTGAGTCCAGTGTTAGATTCCGAGGCTTCATTTCAGGTTTGCTGTATCCCTTGGACCTTCTTATTGACGATGAAACACAGAAATTGCATCCGAATTTAATACAAAAGGCACAATGCCGACTTAAGTATAAGAGGACTGACACTCTAATTTTCTATGATTTGAACCACTCCTGTGAGTCCCGTTTTAGATTCCGATGCTTCACTTCAGGTTTACTGTATCCCTCGGACCTTCTTATAAACGATGAAACACAGATATTACATCCAAATTTAATACAAAAGGCACAATGCCGACTTAAGTACAAAAGTACTGACACTCTAACTTTCTATGATTTGAACCTCTCCTGTGAGGCCAGTTTTAGATTCCGATGCTTCACTTAAGGTTTACTGTATCCCCTGGACCTTCTTATTGACGATGAAACACAGAAATTGCATCCGAATTTAATACAAAAGGCACAATGCCGACTTAAGTACAAGAGGACTGACACATTACTTTCTCTGATTTGAACCTCTCCTGTGATTCCAGTTTTTGTTGCCGGGGCTTCACTTCAGGTTTACTGTATCCATTGGACCTTCTTATTGACGATGAAACACAGAAATTGCATCCGAAATTAAGACAAAAGGCACAATGCCGACTTAAGAACAGGAGGACAGCCACTCTAACTTTCTATGAATTGAACCACTCCTGTGAGGCCAGTTTTAGATTCCGATGATTCACTTCAGGTTTACTGTATCCCTTGGACCTTCTTATTGACGTTGAAACACAGAAATTACATCCGAATTTAATACAAAAGGCACATTGCCGACTTAAGTACAAGAGGACTGACACTATAACTTTCTATGATTTGAACCTCTCCTGTGAGCCCAGTTTTAGTTTCCGATGTTTCACTTCAGGTTTACTGTATCCCTTGGACCTTCTTATTGACGATAAAACACAGAAATTGCATTCGAATTCAATACAAAAGGCACAATGCCGGCTTAAGTACAAGAGGACTGACACTCTAATTTTCTATGATTTGAACCTCTCCTGTGAGTCCACCTTTGGATTCCGATGCTTCACTTCAGGTTTACTGTATCCCTTGGACCTTCTTATTGACGATGAAACACAAATATTGCATCCGAAAATAATACAAAAGGCACAATGCCGACTTAAGTACAAGAGGACTGACACTCTAACTCTCAATGATGTGACCTCTCCTGTGAGTCCAGTGTTAGATTCAGAGGCTTCACTTATGGTTTACTGTATCACTTGGACCTTCTTATTGACGATGAAACACAGAAATTGCATCCGAATTTAATACAAAAGGCACAATGCCGACTTAAGTACAAGAGGACTGACACTCTAACTTTCTATGATTTGAACCACTCCTGTGAGTCCCGTTTTAGATTCCGATGCTTCACTTTAGGTTTACTGTATCCCTTGGACCTTCTTATAAACGATGAAACATAGAAATTACATCCAAATTTAATACAAAAGGCACAATGCCGACCTAAGTACAAAAGTACTGACACTCTAACTTTCTATGATTTGAACCTCTCCTGTGAGTCCAATTTTAGATTCCGATGCTTCACTTAAGGTTTACTGTGTCCCTTGGACCTTCTTATTGACGATGAAACACAGAAATTGCATCCGAATTTAATACAAAAGGCACAATGCCGACTTAAGTACAAGAGGACTGACACTCTAAATTTCTATGATTAGAACCTCTCCTGTAAGTCCAGTTTTAGATTCCGATGCTTCACTTCAGGTTTACTGTATCCTTTGGACCTTCTTATTGACGATGAAACACAGAAATTGCATCCAAATTTAATACAAAAGGCACAATACCGACTTAAGTACAAGACGACTGACACTCTAACTTTCTCTGATTTGAACCTCTCATATGAGTCCAGTTTTAGATTCCGATGCTTCACTTCAGGTTTACTGTATCCCTTGGACCTTCTTATTGACGATGAAACACAGAAATTGCATCCAAATTTAATACAAAAGGCTCAATGCCGACTCAAGTACAAGAGGACTGACACTCTAACTTTCTATGATGTGACCTCTCCTGTTAGTCCAGTGTTAGATTCAGAGGCTTCACTTATGGTTTACTGTATCACTTGGACCTTCTTATTGACGATGAAACACAGATATTGCATCCGAATTTAATGCAAAAGGCACAATGCCAGCTTAAGTGCAAGAGGACTGACACTCTAACTTTCTATGATTTGAACCTCTCCTGTGAGTCCAGTGTTAGATTCCGAGGCTTCACTTCAGGTTTACTGTATCCCTTGGACCTTCTTAATGACGATGACACACAGAAATTGCATCCGAATTTAATACATAAGGCACAATGCCGACTTAAGTACAAGAGGACTGACACTCTAACTTTCTATGATGTGAACCTCTCCTGTGAGTCCAGTGTTAAATTCCGAGGCTTCACTTCAGGTTTACTGTATCCCTTGGACCATCTTATTGACGATGAAACACAGAAATTGCATACGAATTTAATACAAAAGGCAGAATGCCGACTTAAGTACAAGAGGACTGACACTCTAACTTTCTATGATTTGAACCTCCTCTGTGATTCCAGTTTTAGATTCCGATGATTCACTTCAAGTTTACTGTATCCCTTGGACCTTCTTATTGACGATGAAACACAGAAATTGCATCCGAATTTAATACAAAAGTCACGATGCCGACTTAAGTACAAGAGGATTGACACTCTAACTTTCTATGATTTGAACCTCTCCTGTGAGTCCAGTGTTAGATTCCGAGGCTTCACTTCAGGTTTGCTGTATCGCTTGGACCTTCTTATTGACGATGAAACACAGAAATTGCATCCGAATTTAATAAAAAAGGCACAATGCCGACTTAAGTATAAGAGGACTGACACTCTAACTTTCTATGATTTGAACCACTCCTGTGAGTCCCGTTTTAGATTCCGATGCTTCACTTCAGGTTTACTGTATCCCTCGGACCTTCTTATAAACGATGAAACACAGAAATAACATCCAAATTTAATACAAACGGCACAATGCCGAATTAAGTACAAAAGTACTGACACTCTAACTTTCTATGATTTGAACCTCTCCTGTGAGGCCAGTTTTAGATTCCGATGCTTCACTTAAGGTTTACTGTATCCCCTGGACCTTCTTATTGACGATGAAACACAGAAATTGCATCCGAATTTAATACAAAAGGCACAATGCCGACTTAATTACAAGAGGACTGACACATTACTTTCTCTGATTTGAACCTCTCCTGTGATTCCAGTTTTTGTTGCCGGGGCTTCACTTCAGGTTTACTGTATCCCTTGGACCTTCTTATTGTCGATAAAACACAGAAATTGCATTCGAATTCAATACAAAAGGCACAATGCCGGATTAAGTACAAGAGGACTGACACTCTAACTTTCTATGAATTGAACCTCTCCTGTGATTCCAGTTTTAGATTCCGATGCTTCAATTCAGCTTTACTGTATCCCTTGGACCTTCTTAATGACGATGAAACACAGAAATTGCATCCAAATTTAATACAAAAGGCACAATGCCGACTTAAGTACAAGAGGACTGACACTCTAACTTTCTCTCATTTGGACCTCTATTGTGAGTCCAGTTTTAGATTCCGATGCTTCACTTCAGGTTTACTGTATCCCTCGGACTTTCTTATTAACGATGAAATACAGAAATTGCAACCGATTTTAATACAAAAGGCACAATGATGACTTAAGTACAACAGGACTGACACTCTAACTTTCTATGATTTGAACCTCTCCTGTGAGTCCACTGTTAGATTCCGAGGCTTCACTTCAGGTTTACTGTATCCCTTGGACCTTCTTATTGACGATGAAAGACAGAAATTGCATCCGAATTTAATATAAAAGGCACAATGCCGACTTAAGTACAAGAGGACTGACACTCTAACTTTCTATGATGTGAACCTCTCCTGTGAGTCCAGTGTTAGATTCCGAGACTTCACTTCAGGTTTATTGTATCCATTGGACCTTCTTATTGACGATGAAACACAGAAATTGCATCCGAAATTAAGACAAAAGGCACAATGCCGACTTAAGTACAGGAGGACAGCCACTCTAACTTTCTATGATTTGAACCTCTCCTGTGAGTCCACTTTAAGATTCCGATGCTTCACTTCAGGTTTACTGTATCCCTTGGACCTTCTTATTGACGATGAAACACAAAAATTGCATCCGAATTTAATACAAAATGCACAATGCCGCCTTAAGTACAAGACGACTGACAATCTAACTTTCTCTGATTTGAACCTCTCCTGTGAGTCCAGTTTTAGATTCCGATGCTTCACTTCAGGTTTACTGTATCCCTTGGACCTTCTTATTGACGATGAAACACAAATATTGCATCCGAAAATAATACAAAAGGCACAATGCCGACTTAAGTACAAGAGGACTGACACTCTAACTTTCAATGATGTGACCTCTCCTGTGAGTCCAGTGTTAGATTCAGAGGCTTCACTTATGGTTTACTGTATCACTTGGACCTTCTTATTGACGATGAAACACAGAAATTGCATCCGAATTTAATACAAAAGGCACAATGCCGACTTAAGTACAAGAGGACTGACACTCTAACTTTCTATGATTTGAACCACTCCTGTGAGTCCCGTTTTGGATTCCGATGCTTCACTCCAGGTTTACTGTATCCCTTGGACCTTCTTATAAACGATGAAACACAGAATTTACATCCAAATTTAATACAAAAGGCACAATGCTGACTTAAGTACAAAAGTACTGACACTCTAACTTTCTATGATTTGAACCTCTCCTGTGAGTCCAGTTTTAGATTCCGATGCTTCACTTAAGGTTTACTGTATCCCTTGGACCTTCTTATTGACGATGAAACACAGAAATTGCATCCGATTTTAATACAAATGGCACAATACCGACTTAAGTACAAGAGGACTGACACTCTAACTTTCTCTGTTTTGAACCTCTCCTGTGAGTCCAGTTTTTGTTGCCGAGGCTTCACTTCAGGTTTACTGTATCCATTGGACCTTCTTATTGACGATGAAACACAAATATTGCATCCGAAATTAATACAAAAGGCACAATGCCGACTTAAGTACAAGAGGACAGACACTCCAACTTTCTATGATTTGAACCACTCCTGTGAGGCCAGTTTTAGATTCCGATGCTTCACTTCAGGTTTACTGTATCCCTTGGACCTTCTTATTGACGATGAAACACAGAAATTGCATTCGAATTTAATACAAAAAGCACAATGCCGACTTAAGTACAAGAGGACTGACACATTACTTTCCCTGATTTGAACCTCTCCTGTGTGTCCAGTTTTTGTTGCCGGGGCTTCACTTCAGGTTTACTGTATCCATTGGACCTTCTTATTGACGATGAAACACTGAAATTGCATCCGAAATTAAGACAAAAGGCACAATGCCGACTTAAGTACAGGAGGACAGCCACTCTAACTTTCTATGATTTGAACCACTCCTGTGAGGCCAGTTTTAGATTCCGATGATTCACTTCAGGTTTACTGTATCCCTTGGACCTTCTTATTGACGATGAAACACAAATATTGCATCCGAAAATAATACAAAAGGCACAATGCCGACTTAAGTACAAGAGGACTGACACTCTAACTTTCAATGATGTGACCTCTCCTGTGAGTCCAGTGTTAGATTCAGAGGCTTCACTTATGGTTTACTGTATCACTTGGACCTTCTTATTGACGATGAAACACAGAAATTGCATCCGAATTTAATACAAAAGGCACATTGCCGACTTAAGTACAAGAGGACTGACACTCTAACTTTCTATGATTTGAACCTCTCCTGTGAGCCCAGTTTTAGTTTCCGATGTTTCACTTCAGGTTTACTGTATCCCTTGGACCTTCTTATTGTCGATAAAACACAGAAATTGCATTCGAATTCAATACAAAAGGCACAATGCCGGCTTAAGTACAAGAGGACTGACACTCTAACTTTCTATGAATTGAACCTCTCCTGTGATTCCAGTTTTAGATTCCGATGCTTCAATTCAGCTTTACTGTATCCCTTGGACCTTCTTAATGACGATGAAACACAGAAATTGCATCCAAATTTATTACAAGAGGCACAATGCCGACTTAAGTACAAGAGGACTGACACTCTAACTTTCTCTCATTTGGACCTCTATTGTGAGTCCAGTTTTAGATTCCGATGCTTCACTTCAGGTTTACTGTATCCCTCGGACTTTCTTATTAACGATGAAATACAGAAATTGCAACCGATTTTAATACAAAAGGCACAATGATGACTTAAGTACAAGAGGACTGACACTCTAACTTTCTATGATTTGAACCTCTCCTGTGAGTCCACTGTTAGATTCCGAGGCTTCACTTCAGGTTTACTGTATCCCTTGGACCTTCTTATTGACGATGAAACACAGAAATTGCATCCGAATTTAATATAAAAGGCACAATGCCGACTTAATTACAAGAGGACTGACACTCTAACTTTTTATGATGTGAACCTCTCCTGTGAGTCCAGTGTTAGATTCCGAGACTTCACTTCAGGTTTATTGTATCCATTGGACCTTCTTATTGACGATGAAACACAGAAATTGCATCCGAAATTAAGACAAAAGGCACAATGCCGACTTAAGTACAGGAGGACAGCCACTCTAACTTTCTATGATTTGAACCTCTCCTGTGAGTCCACTTTTAGATTCCGATGCTTCACTTCAGGTTTACTGTATCCCTTGGACCTTCTTATTGATGATGAAACACAAAAATTGCATCCGAATTTAATACAAAATGCACAATGCCGCCTTAAGTACAAGACGACTGACAATCTAACTTTCTCTGATTTGAACCTCTCCTGTGAGTCCAGTTTTAGATTCCGATGCTTCACTTCAGGTTTACTGTATCCCTTGGACCTTCTTATTGACGATGAAACACAAATATTGCATCCGAAAATAATACAAAGGGCACAATGCCGACTTAAGTACAAGAGGACTGACACTCTAACTTTCAATGATGTGACCTCTCCTGTAAGTCCAGTGTTAGATTCAGAGGCTTCACTTATGGTTTACTGTATCACTTGGACCTTCTTATTGACGATGAAACACAGAGATTGCATCCGAATTTAATACAAAAGGCACAATGCCGACTTAAGTACAAGAGGACTGACACTCTAACTTTCTATGATTTGAACCACTCCTGTGAGTCCCGTTTTGGATTCCGATGCTTCACTCCAAGTTTACTGTATCCCTTGGACCTTCTTATAAACGATGAAACACAGAAATTACATCCAAATTTAATACAAAAGGCACAATGCCGACTTAAGTACAAAAGTACTGACACTCTAACTTTCTATGATTTGAACCTCTCCTGTGAGTCCAGTTTTAGATTCCGATGCTTCACTTAAGGTTTACTGTATCCCTTGGACCTTCTTATTGACGATGAAACACAGAAATTGCATCCGATTTTAATACAAAAGGCACAATACCGACTTAAGTACAAGAGGACTGACACTCTAACTTTCTCTGTTTTGAACCTCTCCTGTGAGTCCAGTTTTTGTTGCCGAGGCCTCACTTCAGGTTTACTGTATCCATTGGACCTTCTTATTGACGATGAAACACAAATATTGCATCCGAAATTAATACAAAAGGCACAATGCCGACTTAAGTACAAGAGGACAGACACTCCAACTTTCTATGATTTGAACCACTCCTGTGAGGCCAGTTTTAGATTCCGATGCTTCACTTCAGGTTTACTGTATCCCTTGGACCTTCTTATTGACGATGAAACACAGAAATTGCATTCGAATTTAATACAAAAAGCACAATGCCGACTTAAGTACAAGAGGACTGACACATTACTTTCCCTGATTTGAACCTCTCCTGTGAGTCCAGTTTTTGTTGCCGGGGCTTCACTTCAGCTTTACTGTATCCATTGGACCTTCTTATTGACGATGAAACACTGAAATTGCATCCGAAATTAAGACAAAAGGCACAATGCCGACTTAAGTACAGGAGGACAGCCACTCTAACTTTCTATGATTTGAACCACTCCTGTGAGGCCAGTTTTAGATTCCGATGATTCACTTCAGGTTTACTGTATCCCTTGGACCTTCTTATTGACGATGAAACACAAATATTGCATCTGAAAATAATACAAAAGGCACAATGCCGACTTAAGTACAAGAGGACTGACACTCTAACTTTCAATGATGTGACCTCTCCTGTGAGTCCAGCGTTAGATTCAGAGGCTTCACTTATGGTTTACTGTATCACTTGGACCTTCTTATTGACGATGAAACACAGAAATTGCATCCGAATTTAATACAAAAGGCACAATGCCGACTTAAGTACAAGAGGACTGACACTCTAACTTTCTATGATTTGAACCACTCCTGTGAGTCCCGTTTTAGATTCCGATGCTTCACTTTAGGTTTACTGTATCCCTTGGACCTTCTTATAAACGATGAAACATAGAAATTACATCCAAATTTAATACAAAAGGCACAATGCCGACTTAAGTACAAAAGTACTGACACTCTAACTTTCTATGATTTGAACCTCTCCTGTGAGTCCAGTTTTAGATTCCGATGCTTCACTTAAGGTTTACTGTGTCCCTTGGACCTTCTTATTGACGATGAAACACAGAAATTGCATCCGAATTTAATACAAAAGGCACAATGCCGACTTAAGTACAAGAGGACTGACACTCTAAATTTCTATGATTTGAACCTCTCCTGTAAGTCCAGTTTTAGATTCCGATGCTTCACTTCAGGTTTACTGTATCCTTTGGACCTTCTTATTGACGATGAAACACAGAAATTGCATCCAAATTTAATACAAAAGGCACAATACCGACTTAAGTACAAGACGACTGACACTCTAACTTTCTCTGATTTGAACCTCTCCTATGCGTCCAGTTATAGATTCCGATGCTTCACTTCAGGTTTACTGTATCCCTTGGACCTTCTTATTGACGATGAAACACAGAAATTGCATCCAAATTTAATACAAAAGGCTCAATGCCGACTCAAGTACAAGAGGACTGACACTCTAACTTTCTATGATGTGACCTCTCCTGTTAGTCCAGTGTTAGATTCAGAGGCTTCACTTATGGTTTACTGTATCACTTGGACCTTCTTATTGACGATGAAACACAGATATTGCATCCGAATTTAATGCAAAAGGCACAATGCCAGCTTAAGTGCAAGAGGACTGACACTCTAACTTTCTATGATTTGAACCACTCCTGTGAGGCCAGTTTAGGATTCCGATGATTCACTTCAGGTTTACTGTATGCCTTGGACCTTCTTATTGACGTTGAAACACAGTAATTACATCCGAATTTAATACAAAAGGCACATTGCCGACTTAAGTACAAGAGGACTGACACTCTAACTTTCTATGATTTGAACCTCTCCTGTGAGCCCAGTTTTAGTTTCCGATGTTTCACTTCAGGTTTACTGTATCCCTTGGACCTTCTTAATGACGATGAAACACAGAAATTGCATCCAAATTTAATACAAAAGGCACAATGCCGACTTAAGTACAAGAGGACTGACACTCTAACTTTCTCTCATTTGGACCTCTATTGTGAGTCCAGTTTTAGATTCCGATGCTTCACTTCAGGTTTACTGTATCCCTTGGACCTTCTTATTGACGATGAAACACAGAAATTGCATCCAAATTTAATACAAAAGGCTCAATGCCGACTCAAGTACAAGAGGACTGACACTCTAACTTTCTATGATGTGACCTCTCCTGTTAGTCCAGTGTTAGATTCAGAGGCTTCACTTATGGTTTACTGTATCACTTGGACCTTCTTATTGACGATGAAACACAGATATTGCATCCGAATTTAATGCAAAAGGCACAATGCCAGCTTAAGTGCAAGAGGACTGACACTCTAACTTTCTATGATTTGAACCACTCCTGTGAGGCCAGTTTAGGATTCCGATGATTCACTTCAGGTTTACTGTATGCCTTGGACCTTCTTATTGACGTTGAAACACAGTAATTACATCCGAATATAATACAATAGACACATTGCCGACTTAAGTACAAGTGGACTGACACTCTAACTTTCTATGATTTGAACCTCTCCTGTGAGCCCAGTTTTAGTTTCCGATGCTTCAATTCAGCTTTACTGTATCCCTTGGACCTTCTTAATGACGATGAAACACAGAAATTGCATCCAAATTTAATACAAAAGGCACAATGCCGACTTAAGTACAAGAGGACTGACACTCTAACTTTCTCTCATTTGGACCTCTATTGTGAGTCCAGTTTTAGATTCCGATGCTTCACTTCAGGTTTACTGTATCCCTCGGACTTTCTTATTAACGATGAAATACAGAAATTTCAACCGATTTTAATACAAAAGGAACTATGATGACTTAAGTACAAGAGGACTGACACTCTAACTTTCTATGATTTGAACCTCTCCTGTGAGGCCAGTTTTAGATTCCGATGCTTCACTTAAGGTTTACTGTATCCCCTGGACCTTCTTATTGACGATGAAACACAGAAATTGCATCCGAATTTAATACAAAAGGCACAATGCCGACTTAATTACAAGAGGACTGACACATTACTTTCTCTGATTTGAACCTCTCCTGTGATTCCAGTTTTTGTTGCCGGGGCTTCACTTCAGGTTTACTGTATCCATTGGACCTTCTTATTGACGATGAAACACAGAAATTGCATCCGAAATTAAGACAAAAGGCACAATGCCGACTAAAGTACAGGAGGACAGCCACTCTAACTTTCTATGATTTGAACCACTCCTGTGAGGCCAGTTTAGGATTCCGATGATTCACTTCAGGTTTACTGTATGCCTTGGACCTTCTTATTGACGTTGAAACACAGTAATTACATCCGAATTTAATACAAATGGCACATTGCCGACTTAAGTACAAGAGGACTGACACTCTAACTTTCTATGATTTGAACCTCTCCTGTGAGCCCAGTTTTAGTTTCCGATGTTTCACTTCAGGTTTACTGTATCCCTTGGACCTTCTTATTGTCGATAAAACACAGAAATTGCATTCGAATTCAATACAAAAGGCACAATGCCGGATTAAGTACAAGAGGACTGACACTCTAACTATCTATGAATTGAACCTCTCCTGTGATTCCAGTTTTAGATTCCGATGCTTCAATTCAGGTTTACTGTATCCCTTGGACCTTCTTATTGACGATGAAACACAGAAATTGCATCCGAATTTAATATAAAAGGCACAATGCCGACTTAAGTACAAGAGGACTGACACTCTAACTTTCTATGATGTGAACCTCTCCTGTGAGTCCAGTGTTAGATTCCGAGACTTCACTTCAGGTTTATTGTATCCATTGGACCTTCTTATTGACGATGAAACACAGAAATTGCATCCGAAATTAAGACAAAAGGCACAATGCCGACTTAAGTACAGGAGGACAGCCACTCTAACTTTCTATGATTTGAACCTCTCCTGTGAGTCCACTTTTAGATTCCGATGCTTCACTTCAGGTTTACTGTATCCCTTGGACCTTCTTATTGACGATGAAACACAAAAATTGCATCCGAATTTAATACAAAATGCACAATGCCGCCTTAAGTACAAGACGACTGACAATCTAACTTTCTCTGATTTGAACCTCTCCTGTGAGTCCAGTTTTAGATTCCGATGCTTCACTTCAGGTTTACTGTATCCCTTGGACCTTCTTATTGACGATGGAACACAAATATTGCATCCGAAAATAATACAAAAGGCACAATGCCGACTTAAGTACAAGAGGACTGACACTCTAACTTTCAATGATGTGACCTCTCCTGTGAGTCCAGTGTTAGATTCAGAGGCTTCACTTATGGTTTACTGTATCACTTGGACCTTCTTATTGACGATGAAACCCAGAAATTGCATCCGAATTTAATACAAAAGGCACAATGCCGACTTAAGTACAAGAGGACTGACACTCTAACTTTCTATGATTTGAACCACTCCTGTGAGTCCCGTTTTGGATTCCGATGCTTCACTCCAGGTTTACTGTATCCCTTGGACCTTCTTATAAACGATGAAACACAGAAATTACATCCAAATTTAATACAAAAGGCACAATGCCGACTTAAGTACAAAAGTACTGACACTCTAACTTTCTATGATTTGAACCTCTCCTGTGAGTCCAGTTTTAGATTCCGATGCTTCACTTAAGGTTTACTGTATCCCTTGGACCTTCTTATTGACGATGAAACACAGAAATTGCATCCGATTTTAATACAAAAGGCACAATACCGACTTAAGTACAAGAGGACTGACACTCTAACTTTCTATGATTTGAACCTCTCCTGTGAGTCCATTTTTTGTTGCCGAGGCTTCACTTCAGGTTTACTGTATCCATTGGACCTTCTTATTGACGATGAAACACAAATATTGCATCCGAAATTAATATAAAAGGCACAATGCCGACTTAAGTACAAGAGGACAGACACTCCAACTTTCTATGATTTGAACCACTCCTGTGAGGCCAGTTTTAGATTCCGATGCTTCACTTCAGGTTTACTGTATCCCTTGGACTTTCTTATTGACGATGAAACACAGAAATTGCATTCGAATTTAATACAAAAAGCACAATGCCGACTTAAGTACAAGAGGACTGACACATCACTTTCCCTGATTTGAACCTCTCCTGTGAGTCCAGTTTTTGTTGCCGGGGCTTCACTTCAGGTTTACTGTATCCATTGGACCTTCTTATTGACGATGAAACACTGAAATTGCATCCGAAATTAAGACAAAAGGCACAATGCCGACTTAAGTACAGGAGGACAGCCACTCTAACTTTCTATGATTTCAACCACTCCTGTGAGGCCAGTTTTAGATTCCGATGATTCACTTCAGGTTTACTGTATCCCTTGGACCTTCTTATTGACGATGAAACACAAATATTGCATCCGCAAATAATACAAAAGGCACAATGCCGACTTAAGTACAAGAGGACTGACACTCTAACTTTCAATGATGTGACCTCTCCTGTGAGTCCAGTGTTAGATTCAGAGGCTTCACTTATGGTTTACTGTATCACTTGGACCTTCTTATTGACGATGAAACACAGAAATTGCTTCCGAATTTAATACCAAAGGCACAATGCCGACTTAAGTACAAGACGACTGACACTCTAACTTTCTATGATTTGAACCTCTCCTGTAAGTCCAGTTTTAGATTCCGATGCTTCACTTCAGGTTTACTGTATCCTTTGGACCTTCTTATTGACGATGAAACACAGAAATTGCATCCAAATTTAATACAAAAGGCACAATACCGACTTAAGTACAAGACGACTGACACTCTAACTTTCTCTGATTTGAAATTCTCCTATGAGTCCAGTTTTAGATTCCGATGCTTCACTTCAGGTTTACTGTATCCCTTGGACCTTCTTATTGTCGATAAAACACAGAAATTGCATTCGAATTCATTACAAAAGGCACAATGCCGGATTAAGTACAAGAGGACTGACACTCTAACTTTCTATGAATTGAACCTCTCCTGTGATTCCAGTTTTAGATTCCGATGCTTCAATTCAGCTTTACTGTATCCATTGGACCTTCTTAATGACGATGAAACACAGAAATTGCATCCAAATTTAATACAAAAGGCACAATGCCGACTTAAGTACAAGAGGACTGACACTCTAACTTTCTCTCATTTGGACCTCTATTGTGAGTCCAGTTTTAGATTCCGATGCTTCACTTCAGGTTTACTGTATCCCTCGGACTTTCTTATTAACGATGAAATACAGAAATTGCAACCGAATTTAATACAAAAGGCACAATGATGACTTAAGTACAAGAGGACTGACACTCTAACTTTCTATGATTTGAACCTCTCCTGTGAGTCCACTGTTAGATTCAGGGCTTCACTTCAGGTTTACTGTATCCCTTGGACCTTCTTATTGACGATGAAACACAGAAATTGCATCCGAATTAAATATAAAAGGCACAATGCCGACTTAAGTACAAGAGGACTGACACTCTAACTTTCTATGATGTGAACCTCTCCTGTGAGTCCAGTGTACGATTCCGAGACTTCACTTCAGGTTTATTGTATCCATTGGACCTTCTTATTGACGATGAAACACAGAAATTGCATAAGAAATTAAGACAAAAGGCACAATGCCGACTTAAGTACAGGAGGACAGCCACTCTAACTTTCTATGATTTGAACCTCTCCTGTGAGTCCACTTTTAGATTCCGATGCTTCACTTCAGGTTTACTGTATCCCTTGGACCTTCTTATTGACGATGAAACACAAAAATTGCATCCGAAATTAAGACAAAAGGCACAATGCCGACTTAAGTACAGGAGGACAGCCACTCTAACTTTCTATGATTTGAACCGCTCCTGTGAGTCCACTTTTAGATTCCGATGCTTCACTTCAGGTTTACTGTATCCCTTGGACCTTCTTATTGACGATGAAACACAAACATTGCATCCGAATTTAATACAAAATGCACAATGCCGCCTTAAGTACAAGACGACTGACAATCTAACTTTCTCTGATTTGAACCTCTCCTGTGAGTCCAGTTTTAGATTCCGATGCTTCACTTCAGGTTTACTGTATCCCTTGGACCTTCTTATTGACGATGGAACACAAATATTGCATCCGAAAATAATACAAAAGCACAATGCCGACTTAAGTACAAGAGGACTGACACTCTAACTTTCAATGATGTGACCTCTCCTGTGAGTCCAGTGTTAGATTCAGAGGCTTCACTTATGGTTTACTGTATCACTTGGACCTTCTTATTGACGATGAAACACAGAAATTGCATCCGAATTTAATACAAAAGGCACAATGCCGACTTAAGTACAAGAGGACTGACACTCTAACTTTCTATGATTTGAACCACTCCTGTGGGTCCCGTTTTGGATTCCGATGCTTCACTCCAGGTTTACTGTATCCCTTGGACCTTCTTATAAACGATGAAACACAGAAATTACATCCAAATTTAATACAAAAGGCACAATGCCGACTTAAGTACAAAAGTACTGACACTCTAACTTTCTATGATTTGAACCTCTCCTGTGAGTCCAGTTTTAGATTCCGATGCTTCACTTAAGGTTTACTGTATCCCTTGGACCTTCTTATTGACGATGAAACACAGAAATTGCATCCGATTTTAATACAAAAGGCACAATACCGACTTAAGTACAAGAGGACTGACACTCTAACTTTCTATGATTTGAACCTCTCCTGTGAGTCCATTTTTTGTTGCCGAGGCTTCACTTCAGGTTTACTGTATCCATTGGACCTTCTTATTGACGATGAAACACAAATATTGCATCCGAAATTAATACAAAAGGCACAATGCCGACTTAAGTACAAGAGGACAGACACTCCAACTTTCTATGATTTGAACCACTGCTGTGAGGCCAGTTTTAGATTCCGATGCTTCACTTCAGGTTTACTGTATCCCTTGGACCTTCTTATTGACGATGAAACACAGAAATTGCATTCGAATTTAATACAAAAAGCACAATGCCGACTTAAGTACAAGAGGACTGACACATTACTTTCCCTGATTTGAACCTCTCCTGTGAGTCCAGTTTTTGTTGCCGGGGCTTCACTTCAGGTTTACTGTATCCATTGGACCTTCTTATTGACGATGAAACACTGAAATTGCATCCGAAATTAAGACAAAAGGCACAATGCCGACTTAAGTACAGGAGGACAGCCACTCTAACTTTCTATGATTTCAACCACTCCTGTGAGGCCAGTTTTAGATTCCGATGATTCACTTCAGGTTTACTGTATCCCTTGGACCTTCTTATTGACGATGAAACACAAATATTGCATCCGCAAATAATACAAAAGGCACAATGCCGACTTAAGTACAAGAGGACTGACACTCTAACTTTCAATGATGTGACCTCTCCTGTGAGTCCAGTGTTAGATTCAGAGGCTTCACTTATGGTTTACTGTATCACTTGGACCTTCTTATTGACGATGAAACACAGAAATTGCATCCGAATTTAATACCAAAGGCACAATGCCGACTTAAGTACAAGAGGACTGACACTCTAACTTTCTATGATTTGAACCACTCCTGTGAGTCCCGTTTTAGATTCCGATGCTTCACTTTAGGCTTACTGTATCCCTTGGACCTTCTTATAAACGATGAAACATAGAAATTACATCCAAATTTAATACAAAAGGCACAATGCCGACTTAAGTACAAAAGTACTGACACTCTAACTTTCTATGATTTGAACCTCTCCTGTGAGTCCAGTTTTAGATTCCGATGCTTCACTTAAGGTTTACTGTGTCCCTTCGACCTTCTTATTGACGATGAAACACAGAAATTGCATCCGAATTTAATACAAAAGGCACAATGCCGACTTAAGTACAAGAGGACTGACACTCTAAATTTCTATGATTTGAACCTCTCCTGTAAGTCCAGTTTTAGATTCCGATGCTTCACTTCAGGTTTACTGTATCCTTTGGACCTTCTTATTGACGATGAAACACAGAAATTGCATCCAAATTTAATACAAAAGGCACAATACCGACTTAAGTACAAGACGACTGACACTCTAACTTTCTCTGATTTGAAATTCTCCTATGAGTCCAGTTTTAGATTCCGATGCTTCACTTCAGGTTTACTGTATCCCTTGGACCTTCTTATTGACGATGAAACACAGAAATTGCATCCAAATTTAATACAAAAGGCTCAATGCCGACTCAAGTACAAGAGGACTGACACTCTAACTTTCTATGATGTGACCTCTCCTGTTAGTCCAGTGTTAGATTCAGAGGCTTCACTTATGGTTTACTGTATCACTTGGACCTTCTTATTGACGATGAAACACAGATATTGCATCCGAATTTAATGCAAAAGGCACAATGCCAGCTTAAGTGCAAGAGGACTGACACTCTAACTTTCTATGATTTGAACCTCTCCTGTGAGTCCAGTGTTAGATTCCGAGGCTTCACTTCAGGTTTACTGTATCCCTTGGACCTTCTTAATGACGATGACACACAGAAATTGCATCCGAATTTAATACAAAAGGCACAATGCCGACTTAAGTACAAGAGGACTGACACTCTAACTATCTATGATGTGAACCTCTCCTGTGAGTCCAGTGTTAAATTCCGAGGCTTCACTTCAGGATTACTGTATCCCTTGGACCTTCTTATTGACGATGAAACACAGAAATTGCATACGAATTTAATACAAAAGGCACAATGCCGACTTAAGTACAAGAGGACTGACACTCTAACTTTCTATGATTTGAACCTCTTCTGTGATTCCAGTTTTAGATTCCGATGCTTCACTTCAAGTTTACTGTATCCCTTGGACCTTCTTATTGACGATGAAACACAGAAATTGCATCCGAATTTAATACAAAAGTCACGATGCCGACTTAAGTACAAGAGGATTGACACTCTAACTTTCTATGATTTGAACCTCTCCTGTGAGTCCAGTGTTAGATTCCGAGGCTTCACTTCAGGTTTGCTGTATCCCTTGGACCTTCTTATTGACGATGAAACACAGAAATTGCATCCGAATTTAATACAAAAGGCACAATGCCGACTTAAGTATAAGAGGACTGACACTCTAACTTTCTATGATTTGAACCACTCCTGTGAGTCCCGTTTTAGATTCCGATGCTTCACTTCAGTTTTACTGTATCCCTCGGACCTTCTTATAAACGATGAAACACAGAAATTACATCCAAATTTAATACAAACGGCACAATGCCGAATTAAGTACAAAAGTACTGACACTCTAACTTTCTATGATTTGAACCTCTCCTGTGAGGCCAGTTTTAGATTCCGATGCTTCACTTAAGGTTTACTGTATCCCCTGGACCTTCTTATTGACGATGAAACACAGAAATTGCATCCGAATTTAATACAAAAGGCACAATGCCGACTTAATTACAAGAGGACTGACACATTACTTTCTCTGATTTGAACCTCTCCTGTGATTCCAGTTTTTGTTGCCAGGGCTTCACTTCAGGTTTACTGTATCCATTGGACCTTCTTATTGACGATGAAACACAGAAATTGCATCCGAAATTAAGACAAAAGGCACAATGCAGACTTAAGTACAGGAGGACAGCCACTCTAACTTTCTATGATTAGAACCACTCCTGTGAGGCCAGTTTAGGATTCCGATGATTCACTTCAGGTTTACTGTATGCCTTGGACCTTCTTATTGACGTTGAAACACAGTAATTACATCCGAATTTAATACAAAAGGCACATTGCCGACTTAAGTACAAGAGGACTGACACTCTAACTTTCTATGATTTGAACCTCTCCTGTGAGCCCAGTTTTAGTTTCCGATGTTTCACTTCAGGTTTACTGTATCCCTTGGACCTTCTTATTGTCGATAAAACACAGAAATTGCATTCGAATTCAATACAAAAGGCACAATGCCGGATTAAGTACAAGAGGACTGACACTCTAACTCTCTATGAATTGAACCTCTCCTGTGATTCCAGTTTTAGATTCCGATGCTTCAATTCAGCTTTACTGTATCCCTTGGACCTTCTTAATGACGATGAAACACAGAAATTGCATCCAAATTTAATACAAAAGGCACAATGCCGACTTAAGTACAAGAGGACTGACACTCTAACCTTCTCTGTTTTAAACCTCTCCTGTGAGCCCAGTTTTAGATTCCGATGTTTCACTTAAGGTTTACTGTATCCCTTGGACCTTCTTATTGACTATAAAACACAGAAATTGCATCCGAATTTAATACAAAAGGCACAATGCCGACTTAAGTACAAGAGGACTGACACTCTAACTTTCTATGATTTGAACCACTCCTGTGAGTCCCGTGTTAGATTCCGATGCTTCACTTCAGGTTTACTGTATCCCTCGGACTTTCTTATTAGCGATGAAACACACAAATTGCATCCGATTTTAATACAAAAGGCACAATGATGACTTAAGTACAAGAGGACTGACACTCTAACTTTCTCTCATTTGGACCTCTATTGTGAGTCCAGTTTTAGATTCCGATGCTTCACTTCAGGTTTACTGTATCCCTCGGACTTTCTTATTAATGATGAAATACAGAAATTGCAACCGATTTTAATACAAAAGGCACAATGATGACTTAAGTACAAGAGGACTGACACTCTAACTTTCTATGATTTGAACCTCTCCTGTGAGTCCAGTGTTAGATTCCGAGGCTTCACTTCAGGTTTACTGTATCCCTTGGACCTTCTTATTGACGATGAAACACAGAAATTGCATCCGAATTTAATATAAAAGGCACAATGCCGACTTAAGTACAAGAGGACTGACACTCTAACTTTCTATGATGTGAACCTCTCCTGTGAGTCCAGTGTTAGATTCCGAGACTTCACTTCAGGTTTACGTTATCCCTTGGACCTTCTTATTGAGGATGAAACACAGAAATTGCATCCGAATTTAATACAAAAGGCACAATGCCGACTTAAGTACAAGAGGACTGACACTCTAACTTTCTATGATTTGAACCACTCCTGTGAGTCCCGTGTTAGATTCCGATGCTTCACTTCAGGTTTACTGTATCCCTTGGACCTGCTTATAAACGATGACACACAGAAATTACATCCGAATTTAATACAAAAGCACAATGCCGACTTAAGTACAAGAGGACTGACACTCTAATTTTCTATGATTTGAACCTCTCCTGTGAGTCCACTTTTAGATTCCGATGCTTCACTTCAGGTTTACTGTATCCCTTGGACCTTCTTATTGACGATGAAACACAGAAATTGCATCCGAATTTAATACAAAATGCACAATGCCGACTTAAGTACAAGACGACTGACACTCTAACTTTCTCTGATTTGAACCTCTCCTGTGAGTCCAGTTTTAGATTCCGATGCTTCACTTCAGGTTTACTGTATCCCTAGAACCTTCTTATTGACGATGAAACACAAATATTGCATCCGAAAATAATACAAAAGGCACAATGCCGACTTAAGTACAAGAGGACTGACACTCTAACTTTCAATGATGTGACCTCTCCTGTGAGTCCAGTGTTAGATTCTGAGGCTTCACTTATGGTTAACTGTATCACTTGGACCTTCTTATTGACGATGAAACACAGAAATTGCATCCGAATTTAATACAAAAGGCACAATGCCGACTTAAGTACAAGAGGACTGACACTCTAACTTTCTATGATTTGAACCACTCCTGTGAGTCCCGTTTTAGATTCCGATGCTTCACTTTAGGTTTACTGTATCCCTTGGACCTTCTTATAACCGATGAAACACAGAAATTACATCCAAATTTAATACAAAAGGCACAATGCCGACTTAAGTACAAAAGTACTGACACTCTAACTTTCTATGATTTGAACCTCTCCTGTGAGTCCAGTTTTAGATTCCGATGCTTCACTTAAGGTTTACTGTATCCCTTGGACCTTCTTATTGGCGATGAAACACAGAAATTGCATCCGAATTTAGTACAAAAGGCACAATGCCGACTTAAGTACAAGAGGACTGACACTCTAAATTTCTATGATTTAAACCTCTCCTGTAAGTCCAGTTTTAGATTCCGATGCTTCACTTCAGGTTTACTGTATCCTTTGGACCTTCTTGTTGACGATGAAACACGGAAATTGCATCCGAATTTAATACAAAAGGCACAATGCCGACTTAAGTACAAAAGTACTGACACTCTAACTTTCTATGATTTGAACCTCTCCTGTGAGTCCAGTTTTAGATTCCGATGCTTCACTTAAGGTTTACTGTATCCCTTGGACCTTCTTATTGACGATGAAGCCCAGAAATTGCATCCGATTTTAATACAAAAGGCACAATACCGACTTAAGTACAAGAGGACTGACACATTACTTTCTCTGATTTGAACCTCTCCTGTGAGTCCAGTTTTTGTTGCCGAGGCTTCACTTCAGGTTTACTGTATCCATTGGACCTTCTTATTGACGATGAAACACAAATATTGCATCCGAAATTAATACGAAAGGCACAATGCCGACTTAAGTACAAGAGGACAGACACTCCAACTTTCTATGATTTGAACCACTCCTGTGAGGCAAGTTTTAGATTCCGATGCTTCACTTCAGGTTTACTGTATCCTTTGGACCTTCTTATTGACGATGAAACACAGAAATTGCATCCGAATTTAATACAAAAAGCACAATGCCGACTTAAGTACAAGAGGACTGACACATTACTTTCTCTGATTTGAACCTCTCCTGTGAGTCCAGTTTTTGTTGCCGGGGCTTCACTTCAGGTTTACTGTTTCCATTGGACCTTCTTATTGACGATGAAACACAGAAATTGCATCCGAAATTAAGACAAAAGGCTCAATGCCGACTTAAGTACAGGAGGACAGCCACTCTAACTTTCTATGATTTGAACCTCTCCTGTGAGTCCACTTTTAGATTCCGATGCTTCACTTCAGGTTTACTGTATCCCTTGGACCTTCTTATTGACGATGAAACACAAAAATTGCATCCGAATTTAATACAAAATGCACAATGCCGACTTTAGAACAAGACGACTGACACTCTAACTTTCTCTGATTTGAACCTCTCCTGTGAGTCCAGTTTTAGATTCCGATGCTTCACTTCAGGTTTACTGTATCCCTTGGACCTTCTTATTGACGATGAAACACAAATATTGCATCAGAAAATAATACAAAAGGCACAATGCCGACTTAAGTACAAGAGGACTGACACTCTAACTTTCAATGATGTGACCTCTCCTGTGAGTCCAGTGTTAGATTCAGAGGCTTCACTTATGGTTTACTGTATCACTTGGACCTTCTTATTGACGATGAAACACAAAAATTGCATCCGAATTTAATACAAAAGGCACAATGCCGACTTAAGTACAAGAGGACTGACACTCTAACTTTCTATGATTTGAACCACTCCTGTGAGTCCCGTTTTGGATTCCGATGCTTCACTCCAGGTTTACTGTATCCCTTGGACCTTCTTATAAACGATGAAACACAGAAATTACATCCAAATTTAATACAAAAGGCACAATGCCGACTTAAGTACAAAAGTACTGACACTCTAACTTTCTATGATTTGAACCTCTCCTGTGAGTCCAGTTTTAGATTCCGATGCTTCACTTAAGGTTTACTGTATCCCTTGGACCTTCTTATTGACGATGAAACACAGAAATTGCATCCGAATTTAATACAAAAGGCACAATGCCGACTTAAGTACAAGAGGACTGACACTCTAAATTTCTATGATTTGAACCTCTCCTGTAAATCCAGTTTTAGATTCCGATGCTTCACTTCAGGTTTACTGTATCCTTTGGACCTTCTTATTGACGATGAAACACACAAATTGCATCCGAATTTAATACAAAAGGCACAATGCCGACATAAGTACAAGACGACTGACACTCTAACTTTCTATGATGTGAACCTCTCCTGTGAGTCCAGTGTTAGATTCCGAGACTTCACTTCAGGTTTACGTTATCCCTTGGACCTTCTTATTGAGGATGAAACACAGAAATTGCATCCGAATTTAATACAAAAGGCACAATGCCGACTTAAGTACAAGAGGACTGACACTCTAACTTTCTATGATTTGAACCACTCCTGTGAGTCCCGTGTTAGATTCCGATGCTTCACTTCAGGTTTACTGTATCCCTTGGACCTGCTTATAAACGATGACACACAGAAATTACATCCGAATTTAATACAAAAGCACAATGCCGACTTAAGTACAAGAGGACTGACACTCTAATTTTCTATGATTTGAACCTCTCCTGTGAGTCCACTTTTAGATTCCGATGCTTCACTTCAGGTTTACTGTATCCCTTGGACCTTCTTATTGACGATGAAACACAGAAATTGCATCCGAATTTAATACAAAATGCACAATGCCGACTTAAGTACAAGACGACTGACACTCTAACTTTCTCTGATTTGAACCTCTGCTGTGAGTCCAGTTTTAGATTCCGATGCTTCACTTCAGGTTTACTGTATCCCTAGAACCTTCTTATTGACGATGAAACACAAATATTGCATCCGAAAATAATACAAAAGGCACAATGCCGACTTAAGTACAAGAGGACTGACACTCTAACTTTCAATGATGTGACCTCTCCTGTGAGTCCAGTGTTAGATTCTGAGGCTTCACTTATGGTTAACTGTATCACTTGGACCTTCTTATTGACGATGAAACACAGAAATTGCATCCGAATTTAATACAAAAGGCACAATGCCGACTTAAGTACAAGAGGACTGACACTCTAACTTTCTATGATTTGAACCACTCCTGTGAGTCCCGTTTTAGATTCCGATGCTTCACTTTAGGTTTACTGTATCCCTTGGACCTTCTTATAACCGATGAAACACAGAAATTACATCCAAATTTAATACAAAAGGCACAATGCCGACTTAAGTACAAAAGTACTGACACTCTAACTTTCTATGATTTGAACCTCTCCTGTGAGTCCAGTTTTAGATTCCGATGCTTCACTTAAGGTTTACTGTATCCCTTGGACCTTCTTATTGGCGATGAAACACAGAAATTGCATCCGAATTTAGTACAAAAGGCACAATGCCGACTTAAGTATAAGAGGACTGACACTCTAAATTTCTATGATTTAAACCTCTCCTGTAAGTCCAGTTTTAGATTCCGATGCTTCACTTCAGGTTTACTGTATCCTTTGGACCTTCTTGTTGACGATGAAACACGGAAATTGCATCCGAATTTAATACAAAAGGCACAATGCCGACTTAAGTACAAAAGTACTGACACTCTAACTTTCTATGATTTGAACCTCTCCTGTGAGTCCAGTTTTAGATTCCGATGCTTCACTTAAGGTTTACTGTATCCCTTGGACCTTCTTATTGACGATGAAGCCCAAAAATTGCATCCGATTTTAATACAAAAGGCACAATACCGACTTAAGTACAAGAGGACTGACACATTACTTTCTCTGATTTGAACCTCTCCTGTGAGTCCAGTTTTTGTTACCGAGGCTTCACTTCAGGTTTACTGTATCCATTGGACCTTCTTATTGACGATGAAACACAAATATTGCATCCGATATTAATACGAAAGGCACAATGCCGACTTAAGTACAAGAGGACAGACACTCCAACTTTCTATGATTTGAACCACTCCTGTGAGGCAAGTTTTAGATTCCGATGCTTCACTTCAGGTTTACTGTATCCTTTGGACCTTCTTATTGACGATGAAACACAGAAATTGCATCCGAATTTAATACAAAAAGCACAATGCCGACTTAAGAACAAGAGGACTGACACATTACTTTCTCTGATTTGAACCTCTCCTGTGAGTCCAGTTTTTGTTGCCGGGGCTTCACTTCAGGTTTACTGTTTCCATTGGACCTTCTTATTGACGATGAAACACAGAAATTGCATCCGAAATTAAGACAAAAGGCACAATGCCGACTTAAGTACAGGAGGACAGCCACTCTAACTTTCTATGATTTGAACCTCTCCTGTGAGTCCACTTTTAGATTCCGATGCTTCACTTCAGGTTTACTGTATCCCTTGGACCTTCTTATTGACGATGAAACACAAAAATTGCATCCGAATTTAATACAAAATGCACAATGCCGACTTTAGAACAAGACGACTGACACTCTAACTTTCTCTGATTTGAACCTCTCCTGTGAGTCCAGTTTTAGATTCCGATGCTTCACTTCAGGTTTACTGTATCCCTTGGACCTTCTTATTGACGATGAAACACAAATATTGCATCAGAAAATAATACAAAAGGCACAATGCCGACTTAAGTACAAGAGGACTGACACTCTAACTTTCAATGATGTGACCTCTCCTGTGAGTCCAGTGTTAGATTCAGAGGCTTCACTTATGGTTTACTGTATCACTTGGACCTTCTTATTGACGATGAAACACAAAAATTGCATCCGAATTTAATACAAAAGGCACAATGCCGACTTAAGTACAAGAGGACTGACACTCTAACTTTCTATGATTTGAACCACTCCTGTGAGTCCCGTTTTGGATTCCGATGCTTCACTCCAGGTTTACTGTATCCCTTGGAGCTTCTTATAAACGATGAAACACAGAAATTACATCCAAATTTAATACAAAAGGCACAATGCCGACTTAAGTACAAAAGTACTGACACTCTAACTTTCTATGATTTGAACCTCTCCTGTGAGTCCAGTTTTAGATTCCGATGCTTCACTTAAGGTTTACTGTATCCCTTGGACCTTCTTATTGACGATGAAACACAGAAATTGCATCCGAATTTAATACAAAAGGCACAATGCCGACTTAAGTACAAGAGGACTGACACTCTAAATTTCTATGATTTGAACCTCTCCTGTAAATCCAGTTTTAGATTCCGATGCTTCACTTCAGGTTTACTGTATCCTTTGGACCTTCTTATTGACGATGAAACACACAAATTGCATCCGAATTTAATACAAAAGGCACAATGCCGACATAAGTACAAGACGACTGACACTCTAACTATCTATGATGTGAACCTCTCCTGTGAGTCCAGTGTTAGATTCCGAGACTTCACTTCAGGTTTACGTTATCCCTTGGACCTTCTTATTGAGGATGAAACACAGAAATTGCATCCGAATTTAATACAAAAGGCACAATGCCGACTTAAGTACAAGAGGACTGACACTCTAATTTTCTATGATTTGAACCTCTCCTGTGAGTCCACTTTTAGATTCCGATGCTTCACTTCAGGTTTACTGTATCCCTTGGACCTTCTTATTGACGATGAAACACAGAAATTGCATCCGAATTTAATACAAAATGCACAATGCCGACTTAAGTACAAGACGACTGACACTCTAACTTTCTCTGATTTGAACCTCTGCTGTGAGTCCAGTTTTAGATTCCGATGCTTCACTTCAGGTTTACTGTATCCCTAGAACCTTCTTATTGACGATGAAACACAAATATTGCATCCGAAAATAATACAAAAGGCACAATGCCGACTTAAGTACAAGAGGACTGACACTCTAACTTTCAATGATGTGACCTCTCCTGTGAGTCCAGTGTTAGATTCTGAGGCTTCACTTATGGTTAACTGTATCACTTGGACCTTCTTATTGACGATGAAACACAGAAATTGCATCCGAATTTAATACAAAAGGCACAATGCCGACTTAAGTACAAGAGGACTGACACTCTAACTTTCTATGATTTGAACCACTCCTGTGAGTCCCGTTTTAGATTCCGATGCTTCACTTTAGGTTTACTGTATCCCTTGGACCTTCTTATAACCGATGAAACACAGAAATTACATCCAAATTTAATACAAAAGGCACAATGCCGACTTAAGTACAAAAGTACTGACACTCTAACTTTCTATGATTTGAACCTCTCTTGTGAGTCCAGTTTTAGATTCCGATGCTTCACTTAAGGTTTACTGTATCCCTTGGACCTTCTTATTGGCGATGAAACACAGAAATTGCATCCGAATTTAGTACAAAAGGCACAATGCCGACTTAAGTACAAGAGGACTGACACTCTAAATTTCTATGATTTAAACCTCTCCTGTAAGTCCAGTTTTAGATTCCGATGCTTCACTTCAGGTTTACTGTATCCTTTGGACCTTCTTGTTGACGATGAAACACGGAAATTGCATCCGAATTTAATACAAAAGGCACAATGCCGACTTAAGTACAAATGTACTGACACTCTAACTTTCTATGATTTGAACCTCTCCTGTGAGTCCAGTTTTAGATTCCGATGCTTCACTTAAGGTTTACTGTATCCCTTGGACCTTCTTATTGACGATGAAGCCCAAAAATTGCATCCGATTTTAATACAAAAGGCACAATACCGACTTAAGTACAAGAGGACTGACACATTACTTTCTCTGATTTGAACCTCTCCTGTGAGTCCAGTTTTTGTTGCCGAGGCTTCACTTCAGGTTTACTGTATCCATTGGACCTTCTTATTGACGATGAAACACAAATATTGCATCCGAAATTAATACGAAAGGCACAATGCCGACTTAAGTACAAGAGGACAGACACTCCAACTTTCTATGATTTGAACCACTCCTGTGAGGCAAGTTTTAGATTCCGATGCTTCACTTCAGGTTTACTGTATCCTTTGGACCTTCTTATTGACGATGAAACACAGAAATTGCATCCGAATTTAATACAAAAAGCACAATGCCGACTTAAGTACAAGAGGACTGACACATTACTTTCTCTGATTTGAACCTCTCCTGTGAGTCCAGTTTTTGTTGCCGGGGCTTCACTTCAGGTTTACTGTTTCCATTGGACCTTCTTATTGACGATGAAACACAGAAATTGCATCCGAAATTAAGACAAAAGGCACAATGCCGACCTAAGTACAGGAGGACAGCCACTCTAACTTTCTATGATTTGAACCTCTCCTGTGAGTCCACTTTTAGATTCCGATGCTTCACTTCAAGTTTACTGTATCCCTTGGACCTTCTTATTGACGATGAAACACAAAAATTGCATCCGAATTTAATACAAAATGCACAATGCCGACTTTAGAACAAGACGACTGACACTCTAACTTTCTCTGATTTGAACCTCTCCTGTGAGTCCAGTTTTAGATTCCGATGCTTCACTTAAGGTTTACTGTATCCCTTGGACCTTCTTATTGACGATGAAACACAGAAATTGCATCCGAATTTAATACAAAAGGCACAATGCCGACTTAAGTACAAGAGGACTGACACTCTAAATTTCTATGATTTGAACCTCTCCTGTAAATCCAGTTTTAGATTCCGATGCTTCACTTCAGGTTTACTGTATCCTTTGGACCTTCTTATTGACGATGAAACACACAAATTGCATCCGAATTTAATACAAAAGGCACAATGCCGACATAAGTACAAGACGATTGACACTCTAACTTTCTATGATGTGAACCTCTCCTGTGAGTCCAGTGTTAGATTCCGAGACTTCACTTCAGGTTTACGTTATCCCTTGGACCTTCTTATTGAGGATGAAACACAGAAATTGCATCCGAATTTAATACAAAAGGCACAATGCCGACTTAAGTACAAGAGGACTGACACTCTAACTTTCTATGATTTGAACCACTCCTGTGAGTCCCGTGTTAGATTCCGATGCTTCACTTCAGGTTTACTGTATCCCTTGGACCTGCTTATAAACGATGACACACAGAAATTACATCCGAATTTAATACAAAAGCACAATGCCGACTTAAGTACAAGAGGACTGACACTCTAATTTTCTATGATTTGAACCTCTCCTGTGAGTCCACTTTTAGATTCCGATGCTTCACTTCAGGTTTACTGTATCCCTTGGACCTTCTTATTGACGATGAAACACAGAAATTGCATCCGAATTTAATACAAAATGCACAATGCCGACTTAAGTACAAGACGACTGACACTCTAACTTTCTCTGATTTGAACCTCTGCTGTGAGTCCAGTTTTAGATTCCGATGCTTCACTTCAGGTTTACTGTATCCCTAGAACCTTCTTATTGACGATGAAACACAAATATTGCATCCGAAAATAATACAAAAGGCACAATGCCGACTTAAGTACAAGAGGACTGACACTCTAACTTTCAATGATGTGACCTCTCCTGTGAGTCCAGTGTAAGATTCTGAGGCTTCACTTATGGTTAACTGTATCACTTGGACCTTCTTATTGACGATGAAACACAGAAATTGCATCCGAATTTAATACAAAAGGCACAATGCCGACTTAAGTACAAGAGGACTGACACTCTAACTTTCTATGATTTGAACCACTCCTGTGAGTCCCGTTTTAGATTCCGATGCTTCACTTTAGGTTTACTGTATCCCTTGGACCTTCTTATAACCGATGAAACACAGAAATTACATCCAAATTTAATACAAAAGGCACAATGCCGACTTAAGTACAAAAGTACTGACACTCTAACTTTCTATGATTTGAACCTCTCCTGTGAGTCCAGTTTTAGATTCCGATGCTTCACTTAAGGTTTACTGTATCCCTTGGACCTTCTTATTGGCGATGAAACACAGAAATTGCATCCGAATTTAGTACAAAAGGCACAATGCCGACTTAAGTGCAAGAGGACTGACACTCTAAATTTCTATGATTTAAACCTCTCCTGTAAGTCCAGTTTTAGATTCCGATGCTTCACTTCAGGTTTACTGTATCCTTTGGACCTTCTTGTTGACGATGAAACACGGAAATTGCATCCGAATTTAATACAAAAGGCACAATGCCGACTTAAGTACAAATGTACTGACACTCTAACTTTCTATGATTTGAACCTCTCCTGTGAGTCCAGTTTTAGATTCCGATGCTTCACTTAAGGTTTACTGTATCCCTTGGACCTTCTTATTGACGATGAAGCCCAAAAATTGCATCCGATTTTAATACAAAAGGCACAATACCGACTTAAGTACAAGAGGACTGACACATTACTTTCTCTGATTTGAACCTCTCCTGTGAGTCCAGTTTTTGTTGCCGAGGCTTCACTTCAGGTTTACTGTATCCATTGGTCCTTCTTATTGACGATGAAACACAAATATTGCATCCGAAATTAATACGAAAGGCACAATGCCGACTTAAGTACAAGAGGACAGACACTCCAACTTTCTATGATTTGAACCACTCCTGTGAGGCAAGTTTTAGATTCCGATGCTTCACTTCAGGTTTACTGTATCCTTTGGACCTTCTTATTGACGATGAAACACAGAAATTGCATCCGAATTTAATACAAAAAGCACAATGCCGACTTAAGTACAAGAGGACTGACACATTACTTTCTCTGATTTGAACCTCTCCTGTGAGTCCAGTTTTTGTTGCCGGGGCTTCACTTCAGGTTTACTGTTTCCATTGGACCTTCTTATTGACGATGAAACACAGAAATTGCATCCGAAATTAAGACAAAAGGCACAATGCCGACTTAAGTACAGGAGGACAGCCACTCTAACTTTCTATGATTTGAACCTCTCCTGTGAGTCCACTTTTAGATTCCGATGCTTCACTTCAGGTTTACTGTATCCCTTGGACCTTCTTATTGACGATGAAACACAAAAATTGCATCCGAATTTAATACAAAATGCACAATGCCGACTTTAGAACAAGACGACTGACACTCTAACTTTCTCTGATTTGAACCTCTCCTGTGAGTCCAGTTTTAGATTCCGATGCTTCACTTCAGGTTTACTGTATCCCTTGGACCTTCTTATTGACGATGAAACACAAATATTGCATCAGAAAATAATACAAAAGGCACAATGCCGACTTAAGTACAAGAGGACTGACACTCTAACTTTCAATGATGTGACCTCTCCTGTGAGTCCAGTGTTAGATTCAGAGGCTTCACTTATGGTTTACTGTATCACTTGGACCTTCTTATTGACGATGAAACACAAAAATTGCATCCGAATTTAATACAAAAGGCACAATGCCGACTTAAGTACAAGAGGACTGACACTCTAACTTTCTATGATTTGAACCACTCCTGTGAGTCCCGTTTTGGATTCCGATGCTTCACTCCAGGTTTACTGTATCCCTTGGACCTTCTTATAAACGATGAAACACAGAAATTACATCCAAATTTAATACAAAAGGCACAATGCCGACTTAAGTACAAAAGTACTGACACTCTAACTTTCTATGATTTGAACCTCTCCTGTGAGTCCAGTTTTAGATTCCGATGCTTCACTTAAGGTTTACTGTATCCCTTGGACCTTCTTATTGACGATGAAACACAGAAATTGCATCCGAATTTAATACAAAAGGCACAATGCCGACTTAAGTACAAGAGGACTGACACTCTAAATTTCTATGATTTGAACCTCTCCTGTAAATCCAGTTTTAGATTCCGATGCTTCACTTCAGGTTTACTGTATCCTTTGGACCTTCTTATTGACGATGAAACACACAAATTGCATCCGAATTTAATACAAAAGGCACAATGCCGACATAAGTACAAGACGACTGACACTCTAACTTTCTCTGATTTGAACCTCTCCTATGAGTCCAGTTTTATATTCCGATGCTTCACTTCAGGTTTACTGTATACCTTGGACCTTGTTATTGAGGATGAAGCCCAGAAATTGCATCCGATTTTAATACACAAGGCACAATACCGACTTAAGTACAAGAGGACTGACACTCTAACTTTCTCTGTTTTGAACCTCTCCTGTGAGTCCAGTTTTTGTTGCCGAGGCTTCACTTCAGGTTTACTGTATCCATTGGACCTTCTTATTGACGATGAAACACAAATATTGCATCCGAAATTAATACAAAAGGCACAATGCCGACTTAAGTACAAGAGGACAGACACTCCAACTTTCTATGATTTGAACCACTCCTGTGAGGCCAGTTTTAGATTCCGATGCTTCACTTCAGGTTTACTGTATCCCTTGGACCTTCTTATTGACGATGAAACACTGAAATTGCATCCGAAATTAAGACAAAAGGCACAATGCCGACTTAAGTACAGGAGGACAGCCACTCTAACTTTCTATGATTTGAACCACTCCTGTGAGGCCAGTTTTAGATTCCGATGATTCACTTCAGGTTTACTGTATCCCTTGGACCTTCTTATTGACGTTCAAACACAGAAATTACATCCGAATTTAATACAAAAGGCACATTGCCGACTTATGTACAAGAGGACTGACACTCTAACTGTCTATGATTTGAACCTCTCCTGTGAGCCCAGTTTTAGATTCCGATGTTTCACTTCAGGTTTACTGTATCCCTTGGACCTTCTTATTGACGATAAAACACAGAAATTGCATACGAATTTAATACAAAAGGCACAATGCCGACTTAAGTACAAGAGGACTGACACTCTAACTTTCTCTGATTTGAACCTCTATTGTGAGTCCAGTTTTAGATTACGATGCTTCACTTCAGGTTTACTGTATCCCTCGGACTTTCTTATTAACGATCAAACACACATATTGCATCCGATTTTAATACAAAAGGCATAATGATGACTTAAGTACAAGAGGACTGACAGTCTAACTTTCTATGATTTGAACCTCTCCTGTGAGTCCAGTGTTAGATTCCGAGGCTTCACTTCAGGTTTACTGTATCCCTTGGACCTTCTTATTGACGATGAAACACAGAAATTGAATCCGATTTTAATACAAAAGGCACAATGCCGACTTAAGTACAAGAGGACTGACACTCTAACTTTCTATGATGTGAACCTCTCCTGTGAGTCCAATGTTCGATTCCAAAGATTCACTTGAGGTATACCGTATCCCTTGGACCTTAATATTGACGATGAAACACAGAAATTGCATCTGAATTTAATACAAAAGGCACAATGCCGACTTAAGTACAAGAGGACTGACACTCTAACTTCCTATGATTTGAACCACTCCTGTGAGTCCCGTTTTAGATTCCGATGCTTCACTTCAGGTTTACTGTATCCCTTGGACCTGCTTATAAACGATGAAACACAGAAATTACATCCGAATTTAATACAAAAGGCACAATGCCGACTTAAGTACAAGAGGACTGACACTCTAATTTTCTATGATTTGAACCTCTCCTGTGAGTCCACTTTTAGATTCCGATGCTTCACTTCACGTTTACTGTATCCCTTCTACCTTCTTATTGACGATGAAACACAGAAATTGCATCCGAATTTAATACAAAATGCACAATGCTGACTTAAGTACAAGACGACTGACACTCTAACTTTCTCTGATTTGAACCTCTCCTGTGAGTCCAGTTTTAGATTCTGATGCTTCACTTCAGGTTCACTGTATCCCTTGGACCTTCTTATTGACGATGAAGCCCAGAAATTGCATCCGATTTTAATACAAAAGGCACAATGCCGACTTAAGTACAAGAGGACTGACACTCTAACTTTCTCTGATTTGAACCTCTCCTGTGAGTCCAGTTTTTGTTGCCGAGGCTTCACTTCAGGTTTACTGTATCCATTGGACCTTCTTATTGACGATGAGACACAAATATTGCATCCGAAAATAATACAAAAGGCACAATGCCGACTTAAGTACAAGAGGACTGACACTCTAACTTTCTATGATGTGACCTCTCCTGTGAGTCCAGTGTTAGATTCAGAGGCTTCACTTATGGTTTACTGTATCACTTGGACCTTCTTATTGACGATGAAACACAGAAATTGCATCCGAATTTAATACAAAAGGCACAATGCCGACTTAAGTATAAGAGGACTGACACTCTAACTTTCTATGATTTGAACCATTCTTGTGAGTCCCGTTTTAGATTCCGATGCTTCACTTCAGGTTTACTGTATCCCTCAGACCTTCTTATAAACGATGAAACACAGAAATTACATCCAAATTTAATACAAAAGGCACAATGCCGACTTAAGTACAAAAGTACTGACACTCTAACTTTCTATGATTTGATCCTCTCCTGTGAGGCCAGTTTTGGATTCTGATGCTTCACTTAAGGTTTACTGTATCCCTTGGACCTTATTGACGATGAAACACAGAAATTGCATCCGATTTTAATACAAAAGGCACAATGCCGACTTAAGTACAAAAGGACTGACACTCTAAATTTCTATGATTTGAACATCTCCTGTAAGTCCAGTTTTAGATTCCGATGCTTCACTTCAGGTTTACTGTATCCTTTGGACCTTCTTATTGACGATGAAACACAGAAAATGCATCCGAATTTAATACAAAAGGCACAATGCCGACATAAGTACAAGACGACTGACACTCTAACTTTCTCTGATTTGAACCTCTCCTATGAGTCCAGTTTTAGATTCCGATGCTTCACTTCAGGTTTACTGTATACCTTGGAACTTCTTATTGACGATGAAGCACAGAAATTGCAACCGATTGTAATACAAAAGGCACAATTCCGACTTAAGTACAAGAAGACTGACACTCTAACTTTCTCTGATTTGAACCTCTCCTGTGAGTCCAGTTTTTGTTCATGAGGCTTCACTTCAGGTTTACTGTATCCATTGGACGTTATTGACGATGAAACACAAATTTTGCATCCGAAATTAATACAAAAGGCACAATGCCGACTTAAGTACAAGAGGACTGACACATTACTTTGTCTGATTTGAACCTCTCCTGTGAGTCCAGTTTCTGTTGCCGGGGCTTCACTTCAGGTTTACTGTATCCATTCGCCCTTCTTATTGACAGTGAAACACAGAAATTGCATCCGAAATTAAGACAAAAGGCACAATGCCGACTTAAGTACAGGAGGACAGCCACTCTAACTTTCTATGATTTGAACCACTCCTGTGAGGCCAGTTTTAGATTCCGATGATTCACTTCAGGTTTACTATATCCCTTGGACCTTCTTATTGACGTTGAAACACAGAAACAATATCCGAATTTAATACAAAAGGCACATTGCCGACTTAAGTACAAGAGGACTGACACTCTAACTTTCTATGATTTGAACCTCTCCTGTGAGCCCAGTTTTAGATTCCCATGTTTCACTTCAGGTTTACTGTATCCCTTGGACCTTCTTATTGACGATAAAACACAGAAATTGCATTCGAATTCAATACAAAAGCACAATGCCGGCTTAAGTACAAGAGGACTAACACTCTAACTTTCTATGATTTGAACCTCTCCTGTGATTCCAGTTTTAGATTCCGATGCTTCACTTCAGCTTTACTGTATCCCTTGGACCTGATTAATGACGATGAAACACAGAAATTGCATCCGATTTTAATACAAAAGGCACAATGATGACTTAAGTACAAGAGGACTGACACTCTAACTTTCTCTGATTTGAACCTCTCCTGTGAGTCCAGTTTTTGTTGCCGAGGCTTCACTTCAGGTATACTGTATCCATTGGACCTTCTTATTGACGATGAAACACAAATATTGCATCCGAAAATAATACAAAAGGCACAATGCCGACTTAAGTATAAGAGGACTGACACTCTAACTTTCTATGATGTGAACCTCTCCTGTGAGTCCCGTGTTAGATTCCGAGGATTCACTTGAGGTTTACTGTATCCCTTGGACCTTCTTATTGACGATGAAACACAGAAACTGCATCCGAATTTAATACAAAAGGCACAATGCCGACTTAAGTACAAGAGGACGGACACTCTAACATCCTATGATTTGAACCACTCCTGTGAGTCCCGTTTTAGATTCCGATGCTTCACTTCAGGTTTACTGTATCCCTTGGACCTACTTATACACGATGAAACACAGATATTACATCCGAATTCAATACAAAAGGCACAATGCCGACTTAAGTACAAGAGGACTGACACTCTAATTTTCTATGATTTGAACCTCTCCTGTGAGTCCACTTTTAGAATCCGATGCTTCACTTCAGGTTTACTGTATCCCTTGGACCTTCTTATTGACGATGAAACAAAGAAATTGCATCCGAATTTAATACAAAATGCACAATGCTGACTTAAGTACAAGACGACTGACACTCTAACTTTCTCTGATTTGAACCTCTCCTGTGAGTCCTGTTTTAGATTCCGATGCTTCACTTCAGGTTTACTGTATCCCTCGGACCTTCTTATAAACGATGAAACACAGAAATTACATCCAAATTTAATACAAAAGGCACAATGCCGACTTAAGTAGAAAGGTGCTGACACAATAACTTTCTATGAATTGAACCTCTTCTGTGAGGGCAGTTTTAGATTCCGATGCTTCACTTAAGGTTTACTGTATCCCTAGGACTTTCTTATTGACGATGAAACACAGAAATTGCATCCGAATTTAATACAATAGGCACAATGCCGACTTAAGTACAAGAGGACTGACACTCTAAATTTCTATGATTTGAACCTCTCCTGTAAGTCCAGTTTTAGATTCCGATGCTTCACTTCAGGTTTACTGTATCTTTTGGACCTTCTTATTGACGATGAAACACAGAAAATGCATCCGAATTTAATACAAAAGGCACAATGCGGACTTAAGTACAAGAGGACTGACACATTACTTTCTCTGATTTGGACCTCTCCTGTGAGTCCAGTTTTTGTTGCCGGGGCTTTACTTCAGGTTTACTGTATCCATTGGACCTTCTAATTGACAATGAAACACAGAAATTGGATCCGAAATTAAGACAAAAGGCACAATGCCGACTTAAGTAGAGGACGACAGCCACTCTAACTTTCTATGATTTGAACCACTCCTGTGAGGCCAGTTTTAGATTCCGATGATTCACTTCAGGTTTACTGTATCCCTTGGACCTTCTTATTGACGTTGAAACACAGAAATTACATCCGAATTTAATACAAAAGGCACATTGCCGACTTAAGTACAAGAGGACTGACACTCTAACTTTCTATGATTTGAACCTCTCCTGTGAGCCCAGTTTTAGATTCCGATGTTTCACTTCAGGTTTACTGTATCCCTTGGACCTTCTTATTGACGACAAAACACAGAAATTGATTTCGAATTCAATACAAAAGGCACAATGCCGGCTTAAGTACAAGAGGACTGACACTCTAACTTTCTATGATTTGAACCTCTCCTGTGATTCCAGTTTTAGATTCCGATGCTTCACTTAAGCTTTACTGTATCCCTCGGACCTGATTAATGACGATGAAACACAGAAATTGCATCCGAATTTAATACAAAAGCACAATGCCGACTTAAGTACAAGAGGACTGACACTCTAGTTTTCTCTGATTTGAACATCTATTGTGAGTCCAGTTTTAGATTCCGATGCTTCACTTCAGGTTAGCTGTATCCCTCGGACTTTCTTATTAATGATGAAACACAGAAATTGCATCCGATTTTAATACAAAAGGCACAATGATGACTTAAGTACAAGAGGACTGACACTCTAACTTTCTCTGATTTGAACCTCTCCTGTGAGTCCAGTTTTTGTTGCCGAGGCTTCGCATCAGCTTTCTGTATCCATTGGACCTTCTTATTGACGATGAAACTCAAATATTGCATCCGAAAATAATACAAAAGGCACAATGCCGACTTAAGTACGAGAGGACTGACACTCTAACTTTCTATGATGTGACCTCTCCTGTGAGTCCAGTGTTAGATTCAGAGGCTTCACTTATGGTTTACTGTATCACTTGGACCTTCTTATTGACGATGAAACACAGAAATTGCATCCAAATTTAATACAAAAGGCACAATGCCGACATAAGTACAAGAGGACTGACACTCTAACTTTCTATGATTTGAACCACTCCTGTGAGTCCCGTTTTAGATTCCGATGCTTCACTTCAGGTATACTGTATCCCTTGGGCCTTCTTATAAACGATGAAACACAGAAATTACATCCAAATTTAATACAAAAGGCACAATGCCGACTTAAGTACAAAAGTACTGACACTCTAACTTTCTATGATTTGAACCTCTCCTGTGAGTCCAGTTTTAGATTCCGATGCTTCACTTCAGGTTTACTGTATCCCTTGGAACTTCTTATTGACGATGAAACACAGAAATTGCATCCGAATTTAATACAAAACGAACAATGCCGACTTAAGTACAAGAGGACTGACACTCTAAATTTCTATGATTTGAACCTCTCCTGTGAGTCCAGTTTTAGATTCCGGTGCTTCACTTCAGGTTTACTGTATCCTTTGGACCTTCTTATTGACGATGAAACACAGAAATTGCATCCGAATTTAATACAAAAGGCACAATGCCGACTTAAGTACAAGACGACTGACACTCTAACTTTCTCTGATTTGAACCTCTCCTATGAGTCCAGTTTTCGATTCTGATGCTTCACTACAGGTTTACTGTATACCTTGGACCTTCTTATTGACGATGAAGCCCAGAAATTGCATCCGATTTTAATACAAAAGGCACAATACCGACTTAAGTACAAGAGGAATGACACTCTAACTTTCTTTGATTCGAACCTCTCCTGTGAGTCCAGTTTTAGTTTCCAAGGCTTCACTTCAGGTTTACAGTATCCATTGGTCCTTCTTGATGACAATGAAACACAAATATTGCATCCGAAATTAATACAAAAGGCACAATGCCGACTTAAGCACAAGAGGACAGACACTCTAACTTTCTATGATGTGACCTCTCCTGTGAGTCCAGTGTTAGATTCAGAGGCTTCACTTATGGTTTACTGTATCACTTGGACCTTCTTATTGACAATGAAACACAGAAATTGCATCCGAATATAATACAAAAGGCACAATGCCGACTTAAGTATAAGAGGACTGACACTCTAACTTTCTATGATTTGAACCACTCCTGTGAGTCCCGTTTTAGATTCCGATGCTTTACTTCAGGTTTAGTGTATCCCTCGGACCTTCTTATAAACGATGAAACACAGAAATTACATCCAAATTTAATACAAAAGGCACAATGCCGACTTAAGTACAAAAGTACTGACACTCTAACTTTCTATGATTTGAACTTCTCCTGTGAGGCCAGTTTTAGATTCCGATGCTTCACTTAAGGTTTACTGTATCCCTTGGACCTTCTTATTGACGATGAAACACAGAAATTGCATCCGAATTTAATACAAAAGGCACAATGCCGACTTAAGTACAAGAGGACTGACACTCTAAATTTCTATGATTTGAACCTCTCCAGTAAGTCCAGTTTTAGATTCCGATGTTTCACTTCAGGTTTACTGTATCCTTTGGACCTTCTTATTGACGATGAAACACAGAAAATGCATCTGAATTTAATACAAAAGGCACAATGCCGACATAAGTACAAGACGACTGACACTCTAACTTTCTCTGATTTGAACCTCTCCTATGAGTCCAGTTTTAGATTCCGATGCTTCACTTCATGTTTACTGTATACCTTGGACCTTCCTATTGACGATGAAGCTCAGAAATTGCATCCGATTTTAATACAAAAGGCACAATACCGACTTAAGTACAAGAGGACTGAAACTCTAACTTTCTCTGATTTGAACCTCTCCTGTGAGTCCAGTTTTTGTTGCTGAGGCTTCACTTCAGGTTTACAGTATCACTTGGACCTTCTTATTGACGATGAAACACAAATATTGCATCCGAAAATAATACAAAATCACAATGCCGACTTAAGTACAAGAGGACTGACACTCTAACTTTCTATGATGTGACCTCTCCTGTGAGTCCAGTGTTAGATTCAGAGGCTTCACTTATGGTTTACTGTATCACTTGGACCTTCTTATTGACGATGAAACACAGAAATTGCATCCGAATTTAATACAAAAGGCACAATGCCGACTTAAGTACAAGAGGACTGACACATTACTTTCTCTGATTTGGACCTCTCCTGTGAGTCCAGTTTTTGTTGCCGGGGCTTCACTTCAGGTTTACTGTATCCATTGGACCTTCTTATTGACAATGAAACACAGAAATTGCATCCGAAATTAAGACAAAAGGCACAATGCCGACTTAAGTACAGGAGGACAGCCACTCTAACTTTCTATGATTTGAACCACTCCTGTGAGGCCAGTTTTAGATTCCTATGATTCACTTCAGGTTTACTGTATCCCTTGGACCTTCTTATTGCCGTTGAAACACAGAAATTACATCCGAATTTAATACAAAAGGCACATTGCCGACTTAAGTACAAGAGGACTGACACTCTAACTTTCTATGATTTGAACCTCTCCTGTGAGCCCAGTTTTAGATTCCGATGTTTCACTTCAGGTTTACTGTATCCCTTGGACCTTCTTATTGACGACAAAACACAGAAATTGCATTCGAATTCAATACAAAAGGCACAATGCCGGCTTAAGGACAAGAGGACTGACACTCTAACTTTCTATGATTTGAACCTCTCCTGTGATTCCAGTTTTAGATTCCGATGCTTCACTTCAGCTTTACTGTATCCCTCGGACCTGATTAATGACGATGAAACACACAGAAATTGCATCCGAATTTAATACAAAAGGCACAATGCCGACTTAAGTACAAGAGGACTGACACTCTAATTTTCTCTGATTTGAACCTCTATTGTGAGTCCAGTTTTAGATTCCGATGCTTCACTTCAGGTTTACTGTATCCCTCGGACTTTCTTATTAACGATGAAACACAGAAATTGCATCCGATTTTAATACAAAAGGCACAATGATGACTTAAGTACAAAAGTACTGACACTCTAACTTTCTCTGATTCGAACCTCTCCTGTGAGTCCAGTTTTAGTTGCCGAGGCTTCACTTCAGGTTTACAGTATCCATTGGACCTTCTTGATGACAATGAAACACAAATATTGAATCCGTAATTAATACAAAAGGCACAATGCCGCCATAAGCACAAGAGGACAGACACTCCAACTTTCTATGATTTGAACCACTCCTGTGAGGCCAGTTTTAGATTCCGATGCTTCACTTCAGGTTTACTGTATCCCTTGGACCTTCTTATTGACGATGAAACACAGAAATTGCATCCGAATTTAATACAAAAGGCACATTGCCGACTTCAGTACAAGACGACTGACTCTCTAACTTTCTCTGATTTGAACCTCTCCAATGAGTCCAGTTTTAGATTCCGATGCTTCACTTCAGGTTTACTGTATACCTTGGACCTTCTTATTGACGATGAAGCCCAGACATTGAATTCGATTTTAATACAAAAGGCACAATACTGACTTAAGTACAAGAGGAATGACACTCTAACTTTCTCTGATTCGAACCTCTCCTCTGAGTCCAGTTTCAGTTGCCGAGGCTTCACTTCAGGTTTACTGCCACTCTAACTTTCTATGATTTGAACCACTCCTGTAAGGCCAGTTTTAGATTCCGATGATTCACTTCAGGTTTACTGTATCCCTTGGACCTTCTTATTGACGATGAAACACAGAAATTGCATCCTAATTTAATACAAACGGCACATTGCCGACTTAAGTACAAGAGGACTGACACTCTAACTTTCTATGATTTGAACCTCTCCTGTGAGCCCAGTTTTAGATTCCGATGCTTCACTTCAGGTTTACTGTATCCCTTGGACCTTCTTATTGACGATGAAGTCCAGAAAGTGCATCCGATTTTAATACAAAATTCACAATGCCGACTTAAGTACAAGAGGACTGACACTCTAACTTTCACCGATTTGAACCTCTCCTGTGAGTCCAGTTTTTGTTGCCGAGGCTTCACTTCAGGTTTACTGTATCCATTGGATCTTCTTATTGACGATGAAACACAAATATTGCATCCGAAAATAATACAAAAGGCACAATGCCGACTTAAGTACAAGAGGACTGACACTCTAACTTTCTATGATGTGACCTTTCCTGTGAGTCCAGTGTTAGATTCAGAGGCTTCACTTATGGTTTACTGTATCACTTGGACCTTCTTATTGACGATGAAACACAGAAATTGCATCCGAATTTAATACAAAAGGCACAATGCCGACTTAAGTACAAGAGGACTGACACTCTAACTTTCTATGATTTGAACCACTCCTGTGAGTCCCGTTTTAGATTCCGATGCGTCACTTCAGGTTTACTGTATCCCTTGGACCTTCTTATTGACGATGAAACACAGAAATTGCATCCGAATTTAATACAAAAGGCACAATGCCGACTTAAGTACAAGAGGACTGACTCTCTAAATTTCTATGATTTGAACCTCTCCTGTAAGTCCAGTTTTAGATTCCGATGCTTCACTTCAGTTTTACTGTATCCTTTGGACCTTCTTATTGACGATGAAACACAGAAATTGCATCCGAATTTAATACAAAAGGCACAATGCCGACTTAAGTACAAGACGACTGACACTCTAACTTTCTCTGATTTGAACCTCTCCTATGAGTCCAGTTTTAGATTCCGATGCTTCACTTCAGGTTTACTGTATACCTCGGACCTTCTTATAAACGATGAAGCCCAGAAATTGCATCGGATTTTAATACAAAAAGCACAATACCGACTTAAGTACAGGCGGACTGACACTCTAACTTTCTCTGATTTGAACCTCTCCTGTGAGTCCAGTTTTTGTTGCCGAGGCTTCACTTCAGCTTTACTGTATCCATCGGACCTTCTTATTGACATTGAAACACAAATATTGCATCCGAAATTAATACAAAGGCACAATGCTGACTTAAGTACAAGAGGACAGACACTCTAACTTTCTATGATTTGGACCACTCCTGTGAGGCCAGTTTTAGACTCCGATGCTTCACTTCAGGTTTACTGTATCTCTTGGAATTTCTTATTAACGATGAAACACAGAAAATGCATCCGAATTTAATACAAAAGGCATAATGCCGACTTAAGTACAAGAGGACTGACACATTACTTTCTCTGATTTGAACCTCTATTGTGAGTCCAGTTTTTGTTGCCGGGGCTTCACTTCAGGTTTACTGTATCCATTGGACCTTCTTATTGACGATGAAACACAGAAATTGCATCCGAAATTAAGACAAAATTCACAATGCCGACTTAAGTACAGGAGGACAGCCACTCTAACTTTCTATGATTTGAACCACTCCTGTGAGGCCAGTTTTAGATTCCGATGATTCACTTCAGGTTTGCTGTATCCCTTCGACCTTCTTATTGACGATGAAACACAGAAATTGCATCCGAATTTAATACAAAAGGCACAATGCCGACTTAAGTACAAGAGGACTGACACTCTAACCATCAATGATTTGAACCTCTCCTGTGATTCCAGTTTTAGATTCCGATGCTTCACTTCAGCTTTACTGTATCCCTTGGACCTTCTTATTGACGATGAAACACAGAAATTGCATCCGAATTTAGTACAAAAGGCACAATGCCGACTTAAGTACAAGAGGACTGACACTCTAACTGTCTATGATTTGAACCACTCCTGTGAGTCCCGTTTTAGATTCTGATGCTTCACTTCAGGTTTACTGTATCCCTTGGACCTGCTTATAAACGATGAAACACAGAAATTACATCCGAATTTAATACAAAAGGCACAATGCCGACTTAAGTACAAGAGGACTGACACTCTAATTTTCTATGATTTAAAACTCTCCTGTGAGTCCAGTTTTAGATTCCGATGCTTCACTTCAGGTTTACTGTATCCCTTGGACCTTCTTATTGACGATGAAACACAGAAATTGCATCCGAATTTAATACAAAATGCACAATGCCGACTTAAGTACAAGACGACTGACACTCTAACTTTCTCTGATTTGAACCACTCCTGTGAGACCAGTTTTAGATTCCGTTGCTTCACTTCAGGTTTACTGTATCCCTTGGACCTTCCTATTGCCGATGAAACACAGAAATTCCATCCGAATTTAATACAAAAGGCACAATGCCTACTTAAGTACAAGAGGACTGACACATTACTTTCACTGATTTGAACCTCTCCTGTGAGTCCAGTTTTAGTTGCCGAGGCTTCTCTTCAGGTTTACTGTATCCATTGGACCTTCTTATTGACGATGAACAGAGAAATTGCATCCGAAATTAATACAAAAGGCACAATGCCGACTTAAGTACAAGAGGACAGACACTCTAACTTTCTATGATTTGAACCACTCCTGTGAGGCCAGTTTTAGATTCCGATGCTTCACATCAGGTTTACTGTATCCCTTGGACCGTCTTATTGACGATGGAACACAGAAATTCCATCCGAATTTAATACAAAAGGCACATTGCCGACTTAAGTACAAGAGGACTGACACTCTAACTTTCTATGATTTGAACCTCTCCTGTGAGTCCAGTGTTAGATTCCGAGGCTTCACATCAGGTTTACTGTATGCCTTGGACCTTCTTATTGACGATGAAACACAGAAATTGCATCCGAATTTAATACAAAAGGCACAAGGCCGACTTAAGTACAAGAGGACTGACACTCTAAGTTTCTATGATGTGAACCTCTCCTGTGAGTCCAGTGTTAGATTCCGAGGCTTCACTTCAGGTTTACTGTAGCCCTTGGACCTTCTTATTGACGATGAAACACAGAAATTGTATCCGAATTTAATACAAAAGGCACAATGCCGACTTAAGTACAAGTGGACTGACACTCTAACTTTCTATGATTTGAACCACTCGTGTGAGTCCCGTTTTAGATTCTGATGCTTCACTTCAGGTTTACTGTATCCCTTGGACCTGCTTATAAACGATGAAACACAGAAATTACATCCGAATTTAATACAAAAGGCACAATGCCGACTTAAGTACTTGAGGACAGACACTATAATTTTCTATGATTTAAACCTCTCCTGTGAGTCCAGTTTTAGATTCCGATGCTTCACTTCAGGTTTACTGTATCCCTTGGACCTTCTTATTGACTATGAAACACAGAAATTGCATCCGAATTTAATACAAAATGCACAATGCCGACTTAAGTACAAGACGACTGACACTCTAACTTTCTCTGATTTGAACCACTCCTGTGAGGCCAGTTTTCGATTCCGATGCTTCACTTCAGGTTTACTGTTTCCCTTGGACCTTCCTATTGACGATGAAACACAGATATTCCATCCGAATTTAATACAAAAGGCACAATGCCTACTTAAGTACAAGAGGACTGACACATTACTTTCTCTGATTTGAACCTCTCCTGTGAGTCCAGTTTTAGTTGCCGAGGCTTCTCTTCAGGTTTACTGTATCCATTGGACCTTCTTATTGACGATGAACACAGTAATTGCATCCGAAATTAATACAAAAGGCACAATGCCGACTTAAGTACAAGAGGACTGACACTCTAACTTTCTATGATTTGAACCAGTCCTGTGAGTCCCGTTTTTGATTCCGATGCTTCACATCAGGTTTACTGTATCCCTTGGACCGTCTTATTGACGATGGAACACAGAAATTCCATCCGAATTTAATACAAAAGGCATATTGCCGACTTAAGTACAAGAGGACTGACACTCTGACTTTCTATGATTTGAAATTCTCCTGTGAGCCCAGTTTTAGATTCCGATGCTTCACTTCAGGTTTACTGTATCCCTTGGACCTTCTTTTTAAGGATAAAACACAGAAATTGCATCCGAATTTAATACAAAAGGCACAATGCTGGCTTAAGTAGAAGAGGACTGACACTCTAAGTTTCTATGATTTGAACCTCTCCTGTGATTCCAGTTTTAGATTCCGTTGCTTCACTTCAGCTTTACTGTATCCCTTGGACCTTCTTATTGACGATGAAACACAGAAATTGCATCCGAATTTAATACAAAAGGCACAATGCCGACTTAAGTACAAGAGGACTGACACTCTAACTTTCTATGATGTGTACCTCTCCTGTGAGTCCAGTGTTAGATTCCGATGCTTCACGTCAGATTTACTGTATCCCTAGGACCTTTTTATTGACGATGAAACACAGAAATTGCATCCTAATTTAATACAAAAGGCCCAATGCCGACTTAAGTACAAGAAAACTGACACTCTAACTTTCTATGATTTGAACCTCTCCTGTGAGTCCAGTTTTTGTTGCTGAGGCTTCACATCAGGTTTACTGTATCCCTTGGACCTTCTTATAGTCGATGAAACACAGAAATTGCATCCTAATTTAATACAAAAGGCACAATGACGACTTAAGTACAAGAGGACTGACACTCTAACTTTCGATGATTTGAACCTCTCCTGTGAGTCTAGTTTTAGATTCCGATGCTTCACTTCAGGTTTACTGTATCCCATGGACCTGCTTATAAACGATGAAACACAGAAATTACATTCGAATTTAATACAAAAGGCACAATGCCGACTTAAGTACAAGAGGACTGACACTCTAATTTTCTATGATTTGAACCTCTCCTGTGAGTCCAGTTTTAGATTCCGATGCTTCACTTCAGGTTTACTGTATCCCTTGGACCTTCTTATTCACGATGAAACACAGAAATTGCATCCGAATTTAATACAAAATGCACAATGCCGACTTAAGTACAATACGACTGACTAACTTTCTCTGATTTGAACCACTCCTGTGAGGCCAGTTTTAGATTCCGATGCTTCACTTCAAGTTTACTGTATCCCTTGGACCTTCCTATTGACGATGAAACACAGAAATTGCATCCGAATTTAATACAAAAGGCACAATGCCGACTTAAGTACAAGAGGACTGACACATTACTTTCTCTCATTTGAACCTCTCCTGTGAGTCCAGTTTTAGTTGCCGATGCTTCACTTCAGGTTTACTGTATCCATTGGACCTTCTTATTGACGATGAACACAGAAATTGCATCCGAAATTAATACAAAAGGCACAATGCCGACTTAAGTACAAGAGGACAGACACTCTAACTTTCTATGATTTGAACCACTCCTGTGAGGCCAGTTTTAGATTCCGATGCTTCACTTCAGGTTTACTGTATCCCTTGGACCTTCTTATTGACGATGAAACACAGAAATTGCATCCGAATTTAATACAAAAGGCACATTGCCGACTTAAGTACAAGAGGACTGACACTCTAACTTTCTATGATTTGAACCTCTCCTGTGAGCCCAGTTTTAGATTCCGATGCTTCACTTCAGGTTTACTGTATCCCTTGGACCTTCTTATTAACCATAAAACACAGAAATTGCATCCAAATATAATACAAAAGGCACAATGCCGGCTTAAGTACAAGAGGACTGACACTCTAACTTTCTATGATTTGAACCTCTCCTGTGATTCCAGTTTTACATTCCGATGCTTCACTTCAGCTTTCCTGTATCCCTTGGACCTTCTTATTGACGATGAAACACAGAAATTGCATCCGAATTCAATACAAAAGGAACAATGCCGACTTAAGTACATGAGGACTGACACTCTAACTTTCCCTGATTTGAACCTCTCCTGTGAGTCCAGTTTTAGATTCTGATGCTTCATTTCAGGTTTACTATATGCCTTGGACTTTCTTATTGACGATGAAACACAGAAATTGCATCCGATATTTATACAAAAGGCACAATGATGACATATATACAAGAGGACTGACACTCTAACTTTCTATGATTTGAACCTCTCCTGTGAGCCCAGTGTTAGATTCCGAGGCTTCACTTCAGGTTTACTGTATCCCTTGGACCTTGTTATTGACGATGAAACACAGAAATTGCATCCGATTTTAATACAAAAGGCACAATGCTGACTTAAGTACAAGAGGACTAACACTCTAACTTTCTATGATTTGAACCTCTCGTGTGAGTCCAGTGTTAGATTCTGAGGCTTCACTTCAGGGTTACAGTATCCCTTGGACCTTCTTATTGACGATGAAACACAGAAATTGCATCCGAATTCAATACAAAAGGCACAATGCCGACTTAAGTACAAGAGGACTGACACTCTAACTGACTACGATGTCAACCTCTCCTGTGAGTCCAGTGTTAGATTCCGAGGCTTCACTTCAGGTTTACTGTATCCCTTGGACCTTCTTATTGACGATGAAACACAGAAATTGCATCCGAATTTAATACAAAAGGCACAATGCCGACTTAAGTACAAGAGGACTTACACTCTAACTCTCTATGATGTGAACCACTCCTGTGAGTCCAGTGTTAGATTCCGAGGCTTCACTTCAGGTTTACTGTATCCCTTCGACTTTCTTATTGACGATGAAACACAAAAATTGCATACGATTTTAATACAAAAGGCACAATGCCGACTTAAGTACAAGAGGACTGACGCTCTAACATTCTATGATTTGAAGCTCTCCTGTGAGTCCAGTGTTAGATTCCGAGGCTTCACTTCCGGTTTACTGTATCACATGGACCTTCTGATTGACGATGAAACACAGAAATTGCATCCGAATTTAATACAAAAGGCACAATGCCGACTTAAGTACAAGAGGACTGACACTCTAATTTTCTATGATTTGAACCTCTCCTGTGAGTCCAGTTTTAGATTCCGATGCTTTGCTTCAGGTTTACAGTATCCCTTGGACCTTCTTAATGACGATGAAACACAGAAATTGCATCCGAATTTAATACAAAAGTCACAATGCCGGCTTAAGAACAAGAGGACTGACACTCAAACTATCTCTGATTTGAACCTCTCCTGTGAGTCCAGTTTTAGATTCCGATGCTTCACTTCAGGTTTACTGTATCCCTTCGACTTTCTTATTGACGATGAAACACACAAATTGCATACGATTTCAATACAAAAGGCACAATGCCGACTTAAGTACAAGAGGACTGACACTCTAACATTCTATGATTTGAAGCTCTCCTGTGAGTCCAGTGTTAGATTCCGAGGCTTCACTTCCGGTTTACTGTATCACATGGACCTTCTGATTGACGATGAAACACAGAAATTGCATCCGAATTTAATACAAAAGGCACAATGCCGACTTAAGTACAAGAGGACTGACACACTAAATTTCTCTGATTTGAGCCTCTCCTATGAGTCCAGTTTTAGATTCCGATGCTTCAATTCAGGTTTACTGTATCCCTTGGACCTTCTTATTGACGATGAAGCACAGAAATTGCATCCGACTTTAATACAAAAGGCACAATGCGGACTTAAGTACAAGAGGACTGACACTCTAACTTTCTATGATTTGAACCTCTCCTGTGAGTCCAGTTTTTGTTGCTGAGACTTCACTTCAAGTTTACTGTTTCCCTTGGACCTTCTTATTAACAATGAAACACAGAAATTGCATCAGAAATTAATACAAAAGGCACAATGCCGACTTAGGTACAAAAGAACTGACACTCTAAGTTTCTAAGATTTGAACCTCTCCTGTGAGTCAAGTTTTAGATTCCGATGCTTCACTTCAGGTTTACTGTATCCCTTGGACCTGCTTATAAACGATGAAACACAGAAATTACATTCGAATTTAATACAAAAGGCACAATGCCGACATAAGTACAAGAGGACTGACACTCTAATTTTCTATGATTTGAACCTCTCCTGTGAGTCCAGTTTTAGATTCCGATGCCTCACTTCAGGTTTACTGTATCCCTTGGACCTTCTTATTGACGATGAAACACAGAAATTGCATCCGAATTTAATACAAAATGCACAATGCCGACTTAAGTACAAGACGACTGACACTCTAACTTTCTCTGATTTGAACCACTCCTGTGAGGCCAGTTTTAGATTCCGATGCTTCACTTCAAGTTTACTGTATCCCTTGGACCTTCCTATTGACGATGAAACACAGAAATTGCATCCGACTTTAATACAAAAGGCACAATGCCGACTTAAGTACAAGAGGACTGACACATTACTTTCTCTGATTTGAACCTCTCCTGTGAGTCCAGTTTTAGTTGCCGAGGCTTCACTTCAGGTTTACAGTATCCATTGGACCTTCTTATTGACGATGAACACAGAAATTGCATCCGAAATTAATACAAAATGCACAATGCCGACTTAAGTACAAGAGGACAGACACTCTAACTTTCTATGATTTGAACCACTCCTGTGAGGCCAGTTTTAGATTCCGATGCTTCACTTCAGGTTTACTGTATCCCTTGGACCTTCTTATTGACGATGAAACACAGAAATAGCATCCGAATTTAATACATAAGGCACATTGCCGACTTAAGTACAAGAGGACTGACACTCTAACTTTCTCTGATTTGAACCTCTCCTGTGAGCCCAGTTTTAGATTCCGATGTTTCACTTCAGGTTTACTGTATCCCTTGGACCTTCTTATTAACGATAAAACACAGAAATTGCATCCGAATTTAATACAAAAGGCACAATGCCGGCTCAAGTACAAGAGGACTGACACTGTAACTTTCTATGATTTGAACCTCTCCTGTGATTCCAGTTTTAGATTCTGATGCTTCATTTCAGGTTTACTGTATGCCTTGGACTTTCTTATTGACGATGAAACACAGAAATTGCATCCGATTTTAATACAAAAGGCACAATGATGACTTAAGTACAAGAGGACTGACACTCTAACTTTCTATGATTTGAACCTCTCCTGTGAGCCCAGTGTTAGATTCCGAGGCTTCACTTCAGGTTTACTGTATCCCTTGGACCTTCTTATTGACGATGAAACACAGAAATTGCTTTCGATTTTAATACAAAAGGCACAATGCTGACTTAAGTACAAGAGGACTGACACTCTAACTTTCTATGATTTGAACCTCTCCTGTGAGTCCAGTGTTAGATTCTGAGGCTTCACTTCAGGTTTACTGTATCCCTTGGACCTTCTTATTGACGATGAAACACAGAAATTGCATCCGAATTTAATACAAAAGGCACAATGCCGACTTAAGTACAAGAGGACTGACACTCTAACTTACTATGATGTCAACCTCTCCTGTGAGTCCAGTGTTAGATTCCGAGGCTTCACTTCAGGTGTACTGTATCCCTTGGACCTTCTTATTGACGATGAAACACAGAAATTGCATCCGAATGTAATACAAAATGCACAATGCCGACTTAAGTACAAGACGACTGACACTCTAACTTTCTCTGATTTGAACCACTCCTGTGAGGCCAGTTTTAGATTCCGATGCTTCACTTCAAGTTTACTGTATCCCTTGGACCTTCCTATTGACGATGAAACACAGAAATTGCATCCGAATTTAATACAAAAGGCACAATGCCGACCTAAGTACAAGAGGACTGACACATTACTTTCTCTGATTTGAACCTCTCCTGTGAGTCCAGTTTTAGTTGCCGAGGCTTCACTTCAGGTTTACAGTATCCATTGGACCTTCTTATTGACGATGAACACAGAAATTGCATCCGAAATTAATACAAAATGCACAATGCCGACTTAAGTACAAGAGGACAGACACTCTAACTTTCTATGATTTGAACCACTCCTGTGAGGCCAGTTTTAGATTCCGATGCTTCACTTCAGGTTTACTGTATCCCTTGGACCTTCTTATTGACGATGAAACACAGAAATAGCATCCGAATTTAATACATAAGGCACATTGCCGACTTAAGTACAAGAGGACTGACACTCTAACTTTCTCTGATTTGAACCTCTCCTGTGAGCCCAGTTTTAGATTCCGATGTTTCACTTCAGGTTTACTGTATCCCTTGGACCTTCTTATTAACGATAAAACACAGAAATTGCATCCGAATTTAATACAAAAGGCACAATGCCGGCTCAAGTACAAGAGGACTGACACTGTAACTTTCTATGATTTGAACCTCTCCTGTGATTCCAGTTTTAGATTCTGATGCTTCATTTCAGGTTTACTGTATGCCTTGGACTTTCTTATTGACGATGAAACACAGAAATTGCATCCGATTTTAATACAAAAGGCACAATGATGACTTAAGTACAAGAGGACTGACACTCTAACTTTCTATGATTTGAACCTCTCCTGTGAGCCCAGTGTTAGATTCCGAGGCTTCACTTCAGGTTTACTGTATCCCTTGGACCTTCTTATTGACGATGAAACACAGAAATTGCTTTCGATTTTAATACAAAAGGCACAATGCTGACTTAAGTACAAGAGGACTGACACTCTAACTTTCTATGATTTGAACCTCTCCTGTGAGTCCAGTGTTAGATTCTGAGGCTTCACTTCAGGTTTACTGTATCCCTTGGACCTTCTTATTGACGATGAAACACAGAAATTGCATCCGAATTTAATACAAAAGGCACAATGCCGACTTAAGTACAAGAGGACTGACACTCTAACTTACTATGATGTCAACCTCTCCTGTGAGTCCAGTGTTAGATTCCGAGGCTTCACTTCAGGTGTACTGTATCCCTTGGACCTTCTTATTGACGATGGAACACAAAAATTGCATCCGAATTTAATACAAAAGGCACAATGCCGACTTAAGTACAAGAGGACTGACACTCTAACTTTCTATGATTTGAACCACTCCTGTGAGTCCCGTTTTAGATTCCGATGCTTCACTTCAGGTTTACTGTATCCCTTGGACCTTCTTATTGACGATGAAACACAGAAATTGCATCCGAATTTAATACAAAAGGCACAATGCCGACATAAGTACAAGAGGACTGACACTCAAACTTACTATGATGTCAACCTCTCCTGTGAGTCCAGTGTTAGATTCCGAGGCTTAATTTCAGGTTTACTGTATCCCTTGGACCTTCTTATTGACGATGAAACACAGAAATTGCATCCGAATTTAATACTAAGGGCACAATGCCGACTTAAGTACAAGAGGACTGACACTCAAACTCTCTATGATGTGATCCTCTCCTGTGAGTCCAGTGTTAGATGCCGAGGCTTCACTTCAGGTTTACTGTATCCCTTGGACCTTCTTATTGACGATGAAACACAGAAATTGCATCCGAATTTAATACAAAAGGCACAATGCCGACTTAAGTACAAGAGAACTGAAACTCTAATTTTCTATGATTTGAACCTCTCCTGTGAGTCCAGTTTTAGATTCCGATGCTTTGCTTCAGGTTTACTGTATCCCTTGGACCTTCTTACTGACGATGAAACACAGAAATTGCATCCGAATTTAATACAAAGGGCACAATGCCGGCTTAAGAACAAGAGGACTGACACTCTAACTTTCTCTGATATGAACCTCTCCTGTGAGTCCAGTTTTAGATTCCGATGCTTCACTTCAGGTTTACTGTATCCCTTCGACTTTCTTATTGACGATGAAACACACAAATTGCATACGATTTTAATACAAAAGTCACAATGCCGACTTAGGTACAAGAGGACTGACACTCTAACATTCTATGATTTGAAGCTCTCCTGTGAGTCCAGTGTTAGATTCCGAGGCTTCACTTCCGGTTTACTGTATCACATGGACCTTCTGATTGACGATGAAACACAGAAATTGCATCCGAATTTAATACAAAAGGCACAATGACGACTTAAGTACAAGAGGACTGACACACTAACTTTCTCTGATTTGAACCTCTCCTGTGAGTCCAGTTTTAGATTCCGATGCTTCACTTCAGGTTTACTGTATCCCTTGGACCTTCTTATTGACGATGAAGCACAGAAATTGCATCCCATTTTAATACAAGAGGCACAATGCCGACTTAAGTACAAGAGGACTGACACTCTAACTTTCTATGATTTGAACCTCTCCTGTGAGTCCAGTTTTTGTTGCTGAGGCTTCACTTCAGGTTTACTGTATCCCTTGGACCTTCTTATTAACAATGAAACACAGAAATTGCATCAGAAATTAATACAAAAGGCACAATGCCGACTTATGTACAAGAGAACTGACACTGTAAGTTTCTAAGATTTGAACCTCTCTTGTGAGTCAAGTTTTAGTTTCCGATGCTTCACTTCAGGTTTACTGAATCACTTGTACCTTCTTATTGACAATGAAACACAGTAATTGCATACGAATTTAAAACAAAAGGCACAATGCCGACGTATGTACAAGAGGACTGACACTCTAATTTTCTATGATTTGAACCACTCCTGTAAGTCCAGTTTTAGATTCCGATGCTTCACTTCAGGTTTACTGTATCCCTTGGACCTTCTTATTGACGATGAAACACAGAAATTGCATCCGAATTTAATAAAAAATGCACAATGCCCACTTAAGTACAAGAGGACAGTCACTCTAACTTTCTATGATTTGAACCACTCCTGTGAGGCCAGTTTTACGTTCCGATGGTTCACTTCAGGTTTACAGTATCCCTTGGACCTTCATATTGACGATGAAACACAGAAATTGCATCCGAATTTAATGCAAAAGGCACATTGCAGACTTAAGTACAAGAGGACTGACACTCTAACTTTCTATGATTTGAACCTGTCCTGTGAGTTCAGTTTTAGATTCCGATGCTTCACTCGAGGTTTACTGTATCCCTTAGACCTTCTTATTGACGATGAAACACAGAAATTGCATCCGAATTTAATACAAACGGCACAATGCCGGCTTAAGTACAAGAGGACTGACACACAAACTTTCTATGATTAGAACCTCTCCTGTGATTCCAGTTTTAGATTCCGATGCTTCACTTCAGGTTCACTGTATCCCTTGGACCTTCTTATTGACGATGAAACACAGAAATTGCATCCAAATTTAATCCAAAAGCACAATGCCGACATAACTACAAGAGGACTGACACTCTAACTTTCTCTGAATTGAACCTCTCCTGTGAGTCCAGTTTTAGATTCCGATGCTTCACTTCAGGTTTACTGTATCCCTTGGACTTTCTTATTGATGATGAAACACAGAAATTACATCCGATTTTAATACAAAAGGCACAATGCTGACTTAAGTACAAGAGGACTGACACTCTAACTTTCTATGATTTGAACCTCTCCTGTGAGTCCAGTGTTAGATTCTGAGGCTTCACTTCAGGTTTACTGTATCCCTTGGACATTCTTATTGACGATGAAACTCAGAAATTGCATCCGAATTTAATACAAAAGGCACAATGCCGACTTAAGGACAAGAGGACTGACACTCTAACTTTCTATGATTCGAACCACTCCTGTGAGTCCCGTTTTAGATTCCGATGCTTCACTTCAGGTTTACTGTATCCCTTGGACCTTCTTATTGACGATGAGACACAGAAATTGCATCCGATTTTAATACAAAAGGCACAATAATGACTTAAGTACAAGAGGACTGACACTCTAACTTTCTATGATTTGAACCTCTCCTGTGAGTCCAGTGTTAGATTCTGAGGCTTCACTTCTGGTTTACTGTATCCCGTTGACCTTCTTATTGACGATGAAACACAGAAATTGCATCCGAATTTAATACAAAAGGCACAATGCCGACTTAAGTACAAGAGGACTGACACTCTAACTTTCTATGATTTGAACCACTCCTGTGATTCCCGTTTTAGATTCCGATGCTTCACTTCAGGTTTACTGTATCCCTTGGACCTTCTTATTGACGATGAAACACAGAAATTGCATCCGAATTTAATACAAAAGGCACAATGTCGACGTAAGTACAAGAGGACTGACACTCTAAATTACTATGATGTCAACCTCTCCTGTGAGTCCAGAGTGAGATTCCGAGGCTTAATTTCAGGTTTACTGTATCCCATGGACCTTCTTATTGACGATGAAACACAGAAATTGCATCCGAATTTAATACAAAGGGCACAATGCCGACTTAAGTACAAGAGGACTTACACTCTACCTCTCTATGATGTGAACCTCTCCTGTGAGTCCAGTGTTAGATTCCGAGGCTTCACTTCAGGTTTACAGTATCCCTTCGACTTTCTTATTGACGATGAAACACACAAATTGCATACGATTTTAATACAAAATGCACAATGCCGACTTAAGTACAAGACGACTGACACTCTAACTTTCTCTGATTTGAACCTCTCCTGTGAGTCCAGTTTTTGTTGCTGAGGCTTCACTTCAGGTTTACTGTTTCCCTTGGACCTTCTTATTAACAATGAATCACAGAAATTGCATCAGAAATTAATACAAAAGGCACAATGCCGATTTAAGTACAAGAGAACTGTCACTCTAAGTTTCTAAGATTTGAACCTCTCCTGTGAGTCAAGTTTTAGATTCCGATGATTCACTTCTGGTTTACTGTATCCCTTGGACCTGCTTATGAACGATGAAACACAGAAATTACATTCGAATTTAATACAAAAGGCACAATGCCGACTTAAGTACAAGTGGACTGACACTCTAATTTTCTATGATTTGAACCTCTCCTGTGAGTCCAGTTTTAGATTCCGATGCTTCACTTCAGGTTTACTGTATCCCTTGGACCTTCTTATTGACGATGAAACACAGAAATTGCATCCGAATTTAATACAAAATGCACAATGCCGACTTAAGTACAAGACGACTGACACTTTAACTTTCTCTGATTTGAACCACTCCTGTGAGGCCAGTTTTAGATTCCGATGCTTCACTTCAAGTTTACTGTATCCCTTGGACCTTCCTATTGACGATGTAACACAGAAATTGCATCCGAATTTAATACAAAAGGCACAATGCCGACTTAAGTACAAGAGGACTGACACATTACTTTCTCTGATTTGAACCTCACCTGTGAGTCCAGTTTTAGTTGCCGAGGCTTCACTTCAGGTTTACTGTATCCATTGGACCTTCTTATTGACGATGAACACAGAAATTGCATCCGAAATTAATACAAAAGGCACAATGCCGGCTCAAGTACAAGAGGACTGACACTCTAACTTTCTATGATTTGAACCTCTCCTGTGATTCCAGTTTTAGATTCCGATGCTTCATTTCAGGTTTACTGTATGCCTTGGACTTTCTTATTGACGATGAAACACAGAAATTGCATCCGAATTTAATACAAAGGGCACAATGCCGGCTTAAGAACAAGAGGACTGACACTCTAACTTTCTCTGATATGAACCTCTCCTGTGAGTCCAGTTTTAGATTCCGATGCTTCACTTCAGGTTTACTGTATCCCTTCGACTTTCTTATTGACGATGAAACACACAAATTGCATACGATTTTAATACAAAAGTCACAATGCCGACTTAGGTACAAGAGGACTGACACTCTAACATTCTATGATTTGAAGCTCTCCTGTGAGTCCAGTGTTAGATTCCGAGGCTTCACTTCCGGTTTACTGTATCACATGGACCTTCTGATTGACGATGAAACACAGAAATTGCATCCGAATTTAATACAAAAGGCACAATGACGACTTAAGTACAAGAGGACTGACACACTAACTTTCTCTGATTTGAACCTCTCCTGTGAGTCCAGTTTTAGATTCCGATGCTTCACTTCAGGTTTACTGTATCCCTTGGACCTTCTTATTGACGATGAAGCACAGAAATTGCATCCGATTTTAATACAAGAGGCACAATGCCGACTTAAGTACAAGAGGACTGACACTCTAACTTTCTATGATTTGAACCTCTCCTGTGAGTCCAGTTTTTGTTGCTGAGGCTTCACTTCAGGTTTACTGTATCCCTTGGACCTTCTTATTAACAATGAAACACAGAAATTGCATCAGAAATTAATACAAAAGGCACAATGCCGACTTATGTACAAGAGAACTGACACTGTAAGTTTCTAAGATTTGAACCTCTCTTGTGAGTCAAGTTTTAGTTTCCGATGCTTCACTTCAGGTTTACTGTATCCCTTGGACCTTCTTATTGACGATGAGACACAGAAATTGCATCCGATTTTAATACAAAAGGCACAATGCTGACTTAAGTACAAGAGGACTGACACTCTAACTTTCTATGATTTGAACCTCTCCTGTGAGTCCAGTGTTAGATTCTGAGGCTTCACTTCTGGTTTACTGTATCCCGTTGACCTTCTTGTTGACGATGAAACACAGAAATTGCATCCGAATTTAATACAAAAGGCACAATGCCGACTTAAGTACAAGAGGACTGACACTCAAACTTTCTATGATTTGAACCACTCCTGTGAGTCCCGTTTTAGATTCCGATGCTTCACTTCAGGTTTACTGTATCCCTTGGACCTTCTTATTGACGATGAAAGACAGAAATTGCATCCGAATTTAATACAAAAGGCACAATGTCGACTTAAGTACAAGAGGACTGACACTCTAAATTACTATGATGTCAACCTCTCCTGTGAGTCCAGAGTGAGATTCCGAGGCTTAATTTCAGGTTTACTGTATCCCATGGACCTTCTTATTGACGATGAAACACAGAAATTGCATCCGAATTTAATACAAAGGGCACAATGCCGACTTAAGTACAAGAGGACTTACACTCTAACTCTCTATGATGTGAACCTCTCCTGTGAGTCCAGTGTTAGATTCCGAGGCTTCACTTCAGGTTTACAGTATCCCTTCGACTTTCTTATTGACGATGAAACACACAAATTGCATACGATTTTAATACAAAATGCACAATGCCGACTTAAGTACAAGACGAATGACACTCTAACTTTCTCTGATTTGAACCTCTCCTGTGAGTCCAGTTTTTGTTGCTGAGGCTTCACTTCAGGTTTACTGTTTCCCTTGGACCTTCTTATTAACAATGAATCACAGAAATTGCATCAGAAATTAATACAAAAGGCACAATGCCGATTTAAGTACAAGAGAACTGACACTCTAAGTTTCTAAGATTTGAACCTCTCCTGTGAGTCAAGTTTTAGATTCCGATGATTCACTTCTGGTTTACTGTATCCCTTGGACCTGCTTATAAACGATGAAACACAGAAATTACATTCGAATTTAATACAAAAGGCACAATGCCGACTTAAGTACAAGTGGACTGACACTCTAATTTACTATGATTTGAACCTCTCCTGTGAGTCCAGTTTTAGATTCCGATGCTTCACTTCAGGTTTACTGTATCCCTTGGACCTTCTTATTGACGATGAAACACAGTAATTGCATCCGAATTTAATACAAAATGCACAATGCCGACTTAAGTACAAGACGACTGACACTCTAACTTTCTCTGATTTGAACCACTCCTGTGAGGCCAGTTTTAGATTCCGATGCTTCACTTCAAGTTTACTGTATCCCTTGGACCTTCCTATTGACGAAGTAACACAGAAATTGCATCCGAATTTAATACAAAAGGCACAATGCCGACTTAAGTACAAGAGGACTGACACATTACTTTCTCTGATTTGAACCTCACCTGTGAGTCCAGTTTTAGTTGCCGAGGCTTCACTTCAGGTTTACTGTATCCATTGGACCTTCTTATTGACGATGAACACAGAAATTGCATCCGAAATTAATACAAAAGGCACAATGCCGGCTCAAGTACAAGAGGACTGACACTCAAACTTTCTATGATTTGAACCTCTCCTGTGATTCCAGTTTTAGATTCCGATGCTTCATTTCAGGTTTACTGTATGCCTTGGACTTTCTTATTGACGATGAAACACAGAAATTGCATCCGAATTTAATACAAAAGGCACAATGATGACTTAAGTAGAAGAGGACTGACACTCTAACTTTCTATGATTTGAACCTCTCCTGTGAGCCCAGTGTTAGATTCCGAGGCTTCACTTCAGGTTTACTGTATCCCTTGGACCTTCTTATTGACGATGAAACACAGAAATTGCTTCCGATTTTAATACAAAAGGCACAATGCTGACTTTAGTACAAGAGGACTGACACTCTAACTTTCTATGATTTGAACCTCTCCTGTGAGTCCAGTGTTAGATTCTGAGGCTTCACTTCAGGTTTACTGTATCCCTTGGACCTTCTTATTGACGCTGAAACACAGAAATTGCATCCGAATTTAATACAAAAGGCACAATGCCGACTTTAGTACAAGAGGAATGACACTCTAATTTTCTATGATTTGAACCTGTCCTGTGAGTTCAGTTTTAGATTCCGATGCTTCACTCCAGGTTTACTGTATCCCTGGGACCTTCTTATTGACGATGAAACACAGAAATTGCATCCGAATTTAATACAAAAGGCACAATGCCGACTTAAGTACAAGAGGACTGACACTCTAACTTACTATGATGTCAACCTCTCCTGTGAGTCCAGTGTTAGATTCCGAGGCTTAATTTCAGGTTTACTGTATCCCTTGGACCTTCTTATTGACGATGAAACACAGAAATTGCATCCGAATTTAATTCAAAGGGCACAATGCCGACTTAAGTACAAGAGGACTTACACTCTAACTCTCTATGATGTGAACCTCTCCTGTGAGTCCAGTGTTAGGTTCCGAGGCTTCACTTCAGGTTACTGTATCCCTTCGACTTTCTTATTGACGATGAAACACACAAATTGCATACGATTTTAATACAAAAGGCACAATGCCGACTTAAGTACAAGAGGACTGACACTCTAACATTCTATGATTTGAAGCTCTCCTGAGAGTCCAGTGTTAGATTCCGAGGCTTCACTTCTGGTTTACTGTATCACATGGACCTTCTGATTGACGATGAAACACAGAAATTGCATCCGAATTTAATACAAAAGGCACAATGCCGACTTAAGTACAAGAGGACTGACACTCTAATTTTCTACGATTTGAACCTCTCCTGTGAGTCCAGTTTTAGATTCCGATGCTTTGCTTCAGGTTTACTGTATCCCTTGGACCTTCTTACTGACGATGAAAAACAGAAATTGCATCCGAATTTAATACAAAAGGCACAATGCCGGCTTAAGAACAAGAGGACTGACACTCTAACTTTCTCTGATTTGAATCTCTCCTGTGAGTCCAGTTTTAGATTCCGATGCTTCACTTCAGGTTTACTGTATCCCTTCGACTTTCTTATTGACGATGAAACACACAAATTGCATACGATTTTAATACAAAAGGCACAATGCCGACTTAAGTACAAGAGGACAGACACTCTAACATTCTATGATTTGAAGCTCTCCTGTGAGTCCAGTGTTAGATTCCGAGGCTTCACTTCCGGTTTACTGTATCACATGGACCTTCTGACTGACGATGAAACACAGAAATTGCATCCGAATTTAATACAAATGGCACAATGCCGACTTAAGTACAAGAGGACTGACACACTAACTTTCTCTGATTTGAACCTCTCCTATGAGTCCAGTTTTAGATTCCGATGCTTCAATTCAGGTTTACTGTATCCCTTCGACTTTCTTATTGACGATGAAACACACAAATTGCATACGATTTTAATACAAAATGCACAATGCCGACTTAAGTACAAGACGACTGACACTCTAACTTTCTCTGATTTGAACCTCTCCTGTGAGTCCAGTTTTTGTTGCTGAGGCTTCACTTCAGGTTTACTGTTTCCCTTGGACCTTCTTATTAACAATGAATCACAGAAATTGCATCAGAAATTAATACAAAAGGCACAATGCCGATTTAAGTACAAGAGAACTGACACTCTAAGTTTCTAAGATTTGAACCTCTCCTGTGAGTCAAGTTTTAGATTCCGATGATTCACTTCTGGTTTACTGTATCCCTTGGACCTGCTTATAAACGATGAAACACAGAAATTACATTCGAATTTAATACAAAAGGCACAATGCCGACTTAAGTACAAGTGGACTGACACTCTAATTTTCTATGATTTGAACCTCTCCTGTGAGGCCAGTTTTAGATTCCGATGCTTCACTTCAAGTTTACTGTATCCCTTGGACCTTCCTATTGACGATGTAACACAGAAATTGCATCCGAATTTAATACAAAAGGCACAATGCCGACTTAAGTACAAGAGGACTGACACATTACTTTCTCTGATTTGAACCTCACCTGTGAGTCCAGTTTTAGTTGCCGAGGCTTCACTTCAGGTTTACTGTATCCATTAGACCTTCTTATTGACGATGAACACAGAAATTGCATCCGAAATTAATACAAAAGGCACAATGCCGGCTCAAGTACAAGAGGACTGACACTCTAACTTTCTATGATTTGAACCTCTCCTGTGATTCCAGTTTTAGATTCCGATGCTTCATTTCAGGTTTACTGTATGCCTTGGACTTTCTTATTGACGATGAAACACAGAAATTGCATCCGAATTTAATACAAAAGGCACAATGATGACTTAAGTAGAAGAGGACTGACACTCTAACTTTCTATGATTTGAACCACTCCTGTGAGCCCAGTGTTAGATTCCGAGGCTTCACTTCAGGTTTACTGTATCCCTTGGACCTTCTTATTGACGATGAAACACAGAAATTGCTTCCGATTTTAATACAAAAGGCACAATGCTGACTTTAGTACAAGAGGACTGACACTCTAACTTTCTATGATTTGAACCTCTCCTGTGAGTCCAGTGTTAGATTCTGAGGCTTCACTTCAGGTTTACTGTATCCCTTGGACCTTCTTATTGACGCTGAAACACAGAAATTGCATCCGAATTTAATACAAAAGGCACAATGCCGACTTTAGTACAAGAGGAATGACACTCTAATTTTCTATGATTTGAACCTGTCCTGTGAGTTCAGTTTTAGATTCCGATGCTTCACTCCAGGTTTACTGTATCCCTGGGACCTTCTTATTGACGATGAAACACAGAAATTGCATCCGAATTTAATACAAAAGGCACAATGCCAACTTAAGTACAAGAGGACTGACACTCTAACTTACTATGATGTCAACCTCTCCTGTGAGTCCAGTGTTAGATTCCGAGGCTTAATTTCAGGTTTACCGTATCCCTTGGACCTTCTTATTGACGATGAAACACAGAAATTGCATCCGAATTTAATTCAAAGGGCACAATGCCGACTTAAGTACAAGAGGACTTACACTCTAACTCTCTATGATGTGAACCTCTCCTGTGAGTCCAGTGTTAGGTTCCGAGGCTTCACTTCAGGTTTACTGTATCCCTTCGACTTTCTTATTGACGATGAAACACACTAATTGCATACGATTTTAATACAAAAGGCACAATGCCGACTTAAGTACAAGAGGACTGACACTCTAACATTCTATGATTTGAAACTCTCCTGTGAGTCCAGTGTTAGATTCCGAGGCTTCACTTCCGGTTTACTGTATCACATGGACCTTCTGATTGACGATGAAACACAGAAATTGCATCCGAATTTAATACAAAAGGCACAATGCCGACTTAAGTACAAGAGGACTGACACTCTAATTTTCTACGATTTGAACCTCTCCTGTGAGTCCAGTTTTAGATTCCGATGCTTTGCTTCAGGTTTACTGTATCCCTGGGACCTTCTTACTGACGATGAAAAACAAAAATTGCATCCGAATTTAATACAAAAGGCACAATGCCGGCTTAAGAACAAGAGGACTGACACTCTAACTTTCTCTGATTTGAATCTCTCCTGTGAGTCCAGTTTTAGATTCCGATGCTTCACTTCAGGTTTACTGTATCCCTTCGACTTTCTTATTGACGATGAAACACACAAATTGCATACGATTTTAATACAAAAGGCACAATGCCGACTTAAGTACAAGAGGACAGACACTCTAACATTCTATGATTTGAAGCTCTCCTGTGAGTCCAGTGTTAGATTCCGAGGCTTCACTTCCGGTTTACTGTATCACATGGACCTTCTGACTGACGATGAAACACAGAAATTGCATCCGAATTTAATACAAATGGCACAATGCCGACTTAAGTACAAGAGGACTGACACACTAACTTTCTCTGATTTGAACCTCTCCTATGAGTCCAGTTTTAGATTCCGATGCTTCAATTCAGGTTTACTGTATCCCTTGGACCTTCTTATTGACGATGAAGCACAGAAATTGCATCCGATTTAAATACAAAAGGCACAATGCGGACTTAAGTACAAGAGGACTGACACTCTAACTTTCTATGATTTGAACCTCTCATGTGAGTCCAGTTTTTGTTGCTGAGGCTTCACTTCAGGTTTACTGTTTCCCTTGGACCTTCTTATTAACAATGAAACACAGAAATTGCATCAGAAATTAATACTAAAGGCACAATGCCGACTTAAGTACAAGAGAACTGACACTCTAAGTTTCTAAGATTTGAACCTCTCCAGTGAGTCAAGTTTTAGATTCCGATGCTTCACTTCAAGTTTACTGTATCCCTTGGACCTTCCTATTGATGATGAAACACAGAAATTGCATCCGAATTTAATACAAAAGGCACAATGCCGACTTAAGTACAAGAGGACTGACACATTACTTTCTATGATTTGAACCTCTCCTGTGATTCCAGTTTTAGATTCCGATGCTACACTTCAGCTTTACTGTATCCCTTGGACCTTCTTATTGGCGATGAAACACAGGAATCGCATCCGAATTCAATACAAAAGGCACAATGCCGACTTAAGTACATGAGGACTGACACTCTAACTTTCTCTGATTTGAACCTCTCCTGTGAGTCCAGTTTTAGATTCTGATGCTTCATTTCAGGTTTACTGTATGCCTTGGACTTTCTTATTGACGATGAAGCACAGAAATTGCATCCGATTTTAATACAAAAGGCACAATGATGACTTAAGTACAAGAGGACTGACACACTAACTTTCTATGATTTGAACCTCTCCTGTGAGCCCAGTGTTAGATTCCGAGGCTTCACTTCAGGTTTACTGTATCCCTTGGACCTTCTTATTGACGATGAAACACAGAAATTGCTTCCGATTTTAATACAAAAGGCACAATGCTGACTTAAGTACAAGTGGACTGACACTCTAACTTTCTATGATTGAACCTCTCCTGTGCGTCCAGTGTTAGATTCTGAGGCTTCACTTCAGTTTTACTGTATCCCTTGGACCTTCTTATTGACGATGAAACACAGAAATTGCATCCGAATTTAATACAAAAGGCACAATGCCGACTTAAGTACAAGAGGACTGACACTCTAACTTACTATGATGTCAACCTCTCCTGTGAGTCCAGTGTTAGATTCCGAGGCTTCACTTCAGGTTTACTGTATCCCTTGGACCTTCTTATTGACGATGAAACACAGAAATTTCATTCGAATTTAATACAAAAGGCACAATGCCGACTTAAGTACAAGAGGACTGACACTCTAACTTACTATGATGTCAACCTCTCCTGTGAGTCCAGTGTTAGATTCCGAGGCTTAATTTCAGGTATACTGTATCCCTTGGACCTTCTTATTGACGATGAAACACAGAAATTGCATCCGAATTTAATACAAAGGGCACAATGCCGACTTAAGTACAAGAGGATGGACACTCTAACTCTCTATGATGTGAACCTCTCCTGTGAGTCCAGTGTTAGATTCCGAGGCTTCACTTCAGGTTTACTGTATCCCTTGGACCTTCTTATTGACGATGAGACACAGAAATTGCATCCGATTTTAATACAAAAGGCACAATGCTGACTTAAGTACAAGAGGACTGACACTCTAACTTTCTATGATTTGAACCTCTCCTGTGAGTCCAGTGTTAGATTCTGAGGCTTCACTTCTGGTTTACTGTATCCCGTTGACCTTCTTATTGACGATGAAACACAGAAATTGCATCCGAATTTAATACAAAAGGCACAATGCCGACTTAAGTACAAGAGGACTGACACTCTAACTTTCTATGATTTGAACCACTCCTGTGAGTCCCGTTTTAGATTCCGATGCTTCACTTCAGGTTTACAGTATCCCTTGGACCTTCTTATTGACGATGAAACACAGAAATTGCATCCGAATTTAATACAAAAGGCACAATGTCGACTTAAGTACAAGAGGACTGACACTCTAAATTACTATGATGTCAACCTCTCCTGTGAGTCCAGAGTGAGATTCCGAGGCTTAATTTCAGGTTTACTGTATCCCATGGACCTTCTTATTGACGATGAAACACAGAAATTGCATCCGAATTTAATACAAAGGGCACAATGCCGACTTAAGTACAAGAGGACTTACACTCTACCTCTCTATGATGTGAACCTCTCCTGTGAGTCCAGTGTTAGATTCCGAGGCTTCACTTCAGGTTTACAGTATCCCTTCGACTTTCTTATTGACGATGAAACACACAAATTGCATACGATTTTAATACAAAATGCACAATGCCGACTTAAGTACAAGACGACTGACACTCTAACTTTCTCTGATTTGAACCTCTCCTGTGAGTCCAGTTTTTGTTGCTGAGGCTTCACTTCAGGTTTACTGTTTCCCTTGGACCTTCTTATTAACAATGAATCACAGAAATTGCATCAGAAATTAATACAAAAGGCACAATGCCGATTTAAGTACAAGAGAACTGACACTCTAAGTTTCTAAGATTTGAACCTCTCCTGTGAGTCAAGTTTTAGATTCCGATGATTCACTTCTGGTTTACTGTATCCCTTGGACCTGCTTATAAACGATGAAACACATAAATTACATTCGAATTTAATACAAAAGGCACAATGCCGACTTAAGTACAAGTGGACTGACACTCTAATTTTCTATGATTTGAACCTCTCCTGTGAGTCCAGTTTTAGATTCCGATGCTTCACTTCAGGTTTACTGTATCCCTTGGACCTTCTTATTGACGATGAAACACAGTAATTGCATCCGAATTTAATACAAAATGCACAATGCCGACTTAAGTACAAGACGACTGACACTCTAACTTTCTCTGATTTGAACCACTCCTGTGAGGCCAGTTTTAGATTCCGATGCTTCACTTCAAGTTTACTGTATCCCTTGGACCTTCCTATTGACGATGTAACACAGAAATTGCATCCGAATTTAATACAAAAGGCACAATGCCGACTTAAGTACAAGACGACTGACACATTACTTTCTCTGATTTGAACCTCACCTGTGAGTCCTGTTTTAGTTGCCGAGGCTTCACTTCAGGTTTACTGTATCCATTGGACCTTCTTATTGACGTTGAACACAGAACTTGCATCCGAAATTAATACAAAAGGCACAATGCCGGCTCAAGTACAAGAGGACTGACACTCTAACTTTCTATGATTTGAACCTCTCCTGTGATTCCAGTTTTAGATTCCGATGCTTCATTTCAGGTTTACTGTATGCCTTGGACTTTCTTATTGACGATGAAACACAGAAATTGCATCCGAATTTAATACAAAAGGCACAATGATGACTTAAGTAGAAGAGGACTGACACTCTAACTTTCTATGATTTGAACCTCTCCTGTGAGCCCAGTGTTAGATTCCGAGGCTTCACTTCAGGTTTACTGTATCCCTTGGACCTTCTTATTGACGATGAAACACAGAAATTGCTTCCGATTTTAATACAAAAGGCACAATGCTGACTTTAGTACAAGAGGACTGACACTCTAACTTTCTATGATTTGAACCTCTCCTGTGAGTCCAGTGTTAGATTCTGAGGCTTCACTTCAGGTTTACTGTATCCCTTGGACCTTCTTATTGACGCTGAAACACAGAAATTGCATCCGAATTTAATACAAAAGGCACAATGCCGACTTAAGTACAAGAGGACTGACACACTAACTTACTATGATGTCAACCTCTCCTGTGAGTCCAGTGTTAGATTCCGAGGCTTAATTTCAGGTTTACTGTATCCCTTGGACCTTCTTATTGACGATGAAACACAGAAATTGCATCCGAATTTAATTCAAAGGGCACAATGCCGACTTAAGTACAAGAGGACTTACACTCTAACTCTCTATGATGTGAACCTCTCCTGTGAGTCCAGTGTTAGGTTCCGAGGCTTCACTTCAGGTTTACTGTATCCCTTCGACTTTCTTATTGACGATGAAACACACAAATTGCATACGATTTTAATACAAAAGGCACAATGCCGACTTAAGTACAAGAGGACTGACACTCTAACATTCTATGATTTGAAGCTCTCCTGTGAGTCCAGTGTTAGATTCCGAGGCTTCACTTCCGGTTTACTGTATCACATGGACCTTCTGATTGACGATGAAACACAGAAATTGCATCCGAATTTAATACAAAAGGCACAATGCCGACTTAAGTACAAGAGGACTGACACTCCTATTTTCTACGATTTGAACCTCTCCTGTGAGTCCAGTTTTAGATTCCGATGCTTTGCTTCAGGTTTACTGTATCCCTTGGACCTTCTTACTGACGATGAAAAACAGAAATTGCATCCGAATTTAATACAAAAGGCACAATGCCGGCTTAAGAACAAGAGGACTGACACTCTAACTTTCTCTGATTTGAATCTCTCCTGTGAGTCCAGTTTTAGATTCCGATGCTTCACTTCAGGTTTACTGTATCCCTTCGACTTTCTTATTGACGATGAAACACACAAATTGCATACGATTTTAATACAAAAGGCACAATGCCGACTTAAGTACAAGAGGACAGACACTCTAACATTCTATGATTTGAAGCTCTCCTGTGAGTCCAGTGTTAGATTCCGAGGCTTCACTTCCGGTTTACTGTATCACATGGACCTTCTGACTGACGATGAAACACAGAAATTGCATCCGAATTTAATACAAATGGCACAATGCCGACTTAAGTACAAGAGGACTGACACACTAACTTTCTCTGATTTGAACCTCTCCTATGAGTCCAGTTTTAGATTCCGATGCTTCAATTCAGGTTTACTGTATCCCTTGGACCTTCTTATTGACGATGAAGCACAGAAATTGCATCCGATTTAAATACAAAAGGCACAATGCGGACTTAAGTACAACAGGACTGACACTCTAACTTTCTATGATTTGAACCTCTCATGTGAGTCCAGTTTTTGTTGCTGAGGCTACACTTCAGGTTTACTGTTTCCCTTGGACCTTCTTATTAACAATGAAACACAGAAATTGCATCAGAAATTAATACAAAAGGCACAATGCCGACTTAAGTACAAGAGAACTGACACTCTAAGTTTCTAAGATTTGAACCTCTCCTGTGAGTCAAGTTTAAGATTCCGATGCTTCACTTCAGGTTTACTGTATCCCTTGGACCTGCTTATAAACGATGAAACACAGAAATTACATTCGAATTTAATACAAAAGGCACAATGCCGACTTAAGTACAAGAGGACTGACACTCTAAGTTTCTATGATTTGAACCTCTCCTGTGAGTCCAGTTTTAGATTCCGATGCTTCACTTCAGGTTTACTGTATTCCTTGGACCTTCTTATTGACGATGAAACACAGAAATTGCATCCGAATTTAATACAAAATGCACAATGCCGACTTAAGTACAAGACGACTGACACTCTAACTTTCTCTGATTTGAACCACTCCTGTGAGGCCAGTTTTAGATTCCGATGCTTCACTTCAAGTTTACTGTATCCCTTGGACCTTCCTATTGATGATGAAACACAGAAATTGCATCCGAATTTAATACAAAAGGCACAATGCCGACTTAAGTACAAGAGGACTGACACATTACTTTCTATGATTTGAACCTCTCCTGTGATTCCAGTTTTAGATTCCGATGCTACACTTCAGCTTTACTGTATCCCTTGGACCTTCTTATTGGCGATGAAACACAGGAATTGCATCCGAATTCAATACAAAAGGCACTATGCCGACTTAAGTACATGAGGACTGACACTCTAACTTTCTCTGATTTGAACCTCTCCTGTGAGTCCAGTTTTAGTTTCTGATGCTTCATTTCAGGTTTACTGTATGCCTTGGACTTTCTTATTGACGATGAAGCACAGAAATTGCATCCGATTTTAATACAAAAGGCACAATGATGACTTAAGTACAAGAGGACTGACACACTAACTTTCTATGATTTGAACCTCTCCTGTGAGCCCAGTGTTAGATTCCGAGGCTTCACTTCAGGTTTACTGTATCCCTTGGACCTTCTTATTGACGATGAAACACAGAAATTGCTTCCGATTTTAATACAAAAGGCACAATGTGACTTAAGTACAAGAGGACTGACACTCTAACTTTCTATGATTGAACCTCTCCTGTGCGTCCAGTGTTAGATTCTGAGGCTTCACTTCAGTTTTACTGTATCCCTTGGACCTTCTTATTGACGATGAAACACAGAAATTGCATCCGAATTTAATACAAAAGGCACAATGCCGACTTAAGTACAAGAGGACTGACACTCTAACTTACTATGATGTCAACCTCTCCTGTGAGTCCAGTGTTAGATTCCGAGGCTTCACTTCAGGTTTACTGTATCCCTTGGACCTTCTTATTGACGATGAAACACAGAAATTTCATTCGAATTTAATACAAAAGGCACAATGCCGACTTAAGTACAAGAGGACTGACACTCTAACTTACTATGATGTCAACCTCTCCTGTGAGTCCAGTGTTAGATTCCGAGGCTTAATTTCAGGTATACTGTATCCCTTGGACCTTCTTATTGACGATGAAACACAGAAATTGCATCCGAATTTAATACAAAGGGCACAATGCCGACTTTAGTACAAGAGGATGGACACTCTAACTCTCTATGATGTGAAACTCTCCTGTGAGTCCAGTGTTAGATTCCGAGGCTTCACTTCAGGTTTACTGTATCCCTTGGACCTTCTTATTGACGATGAAACACAGAAATTGCATCCGAATTTAATACAAAAGATACAATGCCGACTTAACTACAAGAGGACTGACACTCTAACTTACTATGATGTCAACCTCTCCTGTGAGTCCAGTGTTAGATTCCGAGGCTTAATTTCAGGTTTACTGTATCCCTTGGACCTTCTTATTGACGATGAAACACAGAAATTGCATCCGAATTTAATACAAAATGCACAATGGCGACTTAAGTACAAGACGACTGACACTCTAACTTTCTCTGATTTGAACCACTCCTGTGAGGCCAGTTTTAGATTCCGATGCTTCACTTCAAGTTTACTGTATCCCTTGGACCTTCCTATTGACGATGAAACTCAGAAATTGCATCCGAATTTAATACAAAAGGCACAATGCCGACTTAAGTACAAGAGGACTGACACATTACTTTCTCTGATTTGAACCTCTCCTGTGAGTCCAGTTTTAGTTGCCGAGGCTTCACTTCAGGTTTACTGTATCCATTGGACCTTCTCATTGACGATGAACATAAAATTGCATCCGAAATTAATACAAAATGCACAATGCCGACTTAAGTACAAGTTGACAGACACTCTAACTTTCTATGATTTGAACCACTCCTGTGAGGCCAGTTTTAGATTCCGATGCTTCACTTCAGGTTTACTGTATACCTTGGACCTTCTTATTGACGATGAAACACAGAAATTGCATCCGAATTTAATACATAAGGCACATTGCCGACTTAAGTACAAGAGGACTGACACTCTAACTTTCTATGATTTGAACCTCTCCTGTGAGCCCAGTTTTAGATTCCGATGCTTCACTTCAGGTTTACTGTATCCCTTGGACCTTCTTATTAACGATAAAACACAGAAATTGCATCCGAATTAAATACAAAAGGCACAATGCCGGCTCAAGTACAAGAGGACTGACACTCTAACTTTCTCTGATTTGATCCTCTCCTGTGAGTCCAGTTTTAGATTCTGATGCTTCATTTCAGGTTTACTGTATGCCTTGGACTTTCTTATTGACGATGAAACACAGAAATTGCATCCGATTTTAATACAAAAGGCACAATGATGACTTAAGTACAAGAGGACTGACACTCTACCTCTCTATGATTTGAACCTCTCCTGTGAGCCCAGTGTTAGATTCCGAGGCTTCACTTCAGGTTTACTGTATCCCTTGGACCTTCTTATTGACGATGAAACACAGTAATTGCTTCCGATTTTAATACAAAAGGCACAATGCTGACTTAAGTAAAAGAGGACTGACACTCTAACTTTCTATGATTTGAACCTCTCCTGTGAGTCCAGCGTTAGATTCTGAGGCTTCACTTCAGGTTTACTGTATCCCTTGGACCTTCTTATTGACGATGAAAAACAGAAATTGCATCCGAATTTAATACAAAAGGCACAATGCCGACTTAAGTACAAGAGGACTGACACTCTAACTTACTATGATGTCAACCTCTCCTGTGAGTCCAGTGTTAGATTCCGAGGCTTCACTTCAGGTTTACTGTATCCCTTGGATCTTCTTATTGACGATGAAACACAGAAATTGCATCCGAATTTAATACAAAAGGCACAATGCCGACTTAAGTACAAGAGGACTGACACTCTAACTTTCTATGATTTGAACCACTCCTGTGAGTCCCGTTTTAGATTCCGATGCTTCACTTCAGGTTTACTGTATCCCTGGACCTTCTTATTGACGATGAAACACAGATATTGCATCCGAATTTAATACAAAAGGCACAATGCCGACTTAAGTACAAGAAGATTGACACTCTAACTTACTATGATGTCAACCTCTCCTGTGAGTCCAGTGTTAGATTCCGAGGCTTAATTTCAGGTTTACTGTATCCCTTGGACCTTCTTATTGACGATGAAACACAGAAATTGCATCCGAATTTAATACAAAGGACACAATGCCAACTTAAGTACAAGAGGACTGACACTCTAACTCTCTATGATGTGAACCTCTCCTGTGAGTCCAGTGTTAGATTCCGAGGCTTCACTTCAGGTTTACTGTATCCCTTGGACCTTCTTATTGACGATGAAACACAGAAATTGCATCCGAATTTAATACAAAAGGCACAATGCCGACTTAAGGACAAGAGGACTGACACTCTAATTTTCTATGATTTGAACCTCTCCTGTGAGTCCAGTTTTAGATTCCGATGCTTTGCTTCAGGTTTACTGTATCCCTTGGACCTTCTTACTGACGATGAAACACAGAAATTGCATCCGAATTTAATACAAAAGGTACAATGCCGGCTTAAGAACAAGAGGACTGACACTCTAACTTTCTCTGATTTGAACCTCTCCTGCGAGTCCAGTTTTAGATTCCGATGCTTCACTTCAGGTTTACTGTATCCCTTCGACTTTCTTATTGACGATGAAACACACAAATTGCATACGATTTTAATACAAAAGGCACAATGCCGACATAAGTACAAGAGGACTGACACTCTAACATTCTAAGATTTTTAAGCTCTCCTGTGAGTCCAGTGTTAGATTCCGAGGCTTCACTTCCGGTTTACTGTATCACATGGACCTTCTGATTGACGATGAAACACAGAAATTGCATCCGAATTTAATACAAAAGGCACAATGACGACTTAAGTACAAGAGGACTGACACACTAACTTTCTCTGATTTGAACCTCTCCTGTGAGTCCAGTTTTAGATTCCGATGCTTCACTTCAGGTTTACTGTATCCCTTGGACCTTCTTATTGACGATGAAGCACAAAAAATTGCATCCGATTTTAATACAAAAGGCACAATGCCGACTTAAGTACAAGAGGACTGACACTCTAACTTTCTATGATTTGAACCTCTCCTATGAGTCCAGTTTTTGTTGCTGAGGCTTCACTTCAGGTTTACTGTATCCCTTGGACCTTCTTATTGACGATGAAACACAGAAATTGCATCCAAATTTAATACAAAAGCACAATGCCGACTTAACTACAAGAGGACTGACACTCTAACTTTCTCTGAATTGAACCTTTCCTGTCAGTCCAGTTTTAGATTCCGATGCTTCACTTCAGGTTTACTGTATCCCTTGGACTTTCTTATTGACGATGAAACACTGAGATTGCATCCGAATTTAATACAAAAGGCACAATGCCGACTTAAGTACAAGAGGACTGACACTCTAACTTACTATGCTTTGAAGCACTCCTGTGAGTCCCGTTTGAGATTCCGATGCTTCACTTGAGGTTTACTGTATCCCTTTGACCCTCTTACTGACGATGAAACACAGAAATTGCATCCGAATTTAATACAAAAAGCACAATGCCGGCTTAAGAACAAGAGGACTGACAATCTAACTCTCTCTGATTTGAACCTCTCCTGTGAGTCCAGTTTTAGATTCCGATGCTTCACTTCAGGTTTACTGTATCCCTTCGACCTTCTTATTGACGATGAAACACACAAATTGCATACGATTTTAATACAAAAGGCACAAAGCCGACTTAAGTACAAGAGAACTGACACCCTAACATTCTATAATTTGAATCTCTCCTGTGAGTCCAGTGTTAGATTCCGAGGCTTCACTTCCGGTTTACTGTATCACATTGACCTTCTGATTGACGATGAAACACAGAAAATGCATCCGAATTTAATACAAAAGGCACAATGCCGACTTAAGTCCAAGAGGACATACACCCTAACTTTCTCTGATTTGAACCTCTCCTGTGAGTCCAGTTTTAGATTCCGATGCTTCACTTCAGGTTTACTGTATCCCTTGGACCTTCTTATTGACGATGAAGCACAGAAATTGCATCCGATTTTAATACAAAAGGCACAATGTCGACCTAAGTACAAGAGGACTGACTCTCTTACTTTCTATGATTTGAACCTCTCCTGTGAGTGCAGTTTTTATTGCTGAGGCTTCACTTCAGGTTTACTGTATCCCTTGGACATTCTTATTAACGATGAAACACAGAAATTGCATCCGAAATTAATACAAAAGTCACAATGCCGACTTAAGTACAAGAGTACGGACACTCTAAGTTTCTAAGATTTGAATCTCTCCTGCGAGTCAAGTTTCAGTTTCCGATGCTTCACTTCAGGTTTACTGAATCACTTGTACCTTCTTATTGACAATGAAACACAGTAATTGCATACGAATTTAATACAAAAGGCACAATGCCGACTTAAGTACAAGAGGACAGACACTCTAATTTTCTATGATTTGAACCCCTCCTGTGAGTCCAGTTTTAGATTCCGATGCTTTGCTTCAGGTTTACTGTATCCCTTGGACCTTCTTACTGACGATGAAACACAGAAATTGCATCCGAATTTAATACAAAAGGCACAATGACGGCTTAAGAACAAGAGGACTGACACTCTAACTTTCTCTGATTTGAACCTCTCCTGTGAGTCCAGTTTTAGATTCCGATGCTTCACTTCAGGTTTACTGTATCCCTTCGACTTTCTTATTGACGATGAAACACAAAAATTGCGTACGATTTTAATACAAAAGGCACAATGCCGACTTAAGTACAAGAGGATTGACACTCTAACATTCTATGATTTGAAGCTCTCCTGTGAGTCCAGTGTTAGATTCCGAGGCTTCACTTCCGGTTTACTGTATCACATGGACCTTCTGATTGACGATGAAACACAGAAATTGCATCCTAATTTAATACAAAAGGCACAATGACGACTTAAGTACAAGAGGACTGACACACTAACTTTCTATGATTTGAACCTCTCCTATGAGTCCAGTTTTTGTTGCTGAGGCATCAATTCAGGTTTACTGTATCCCTTGGACCTTCTTATTAACAATGAAACACAGAAATTGCATCAGAAATTAATACAAAAGGCACAATGCCGACTTATGTACAAGAGAACTGACACTCTAAGTTTCTAAGATTTGAACCTCTCTTGTGAGTCAAGTTTTAGTTTCCGATGCTTCACTTCAGGTTTACTGAATCACTTGTACCTTCTTATTGACAATGAAACACAGTAATTGCATACGAATTTAATACAAAAGGCACAATGCCGACCTATCTACAAGAGGACTGACACTCTAACTTTCTATGATTTGAACCACTCCTGTGAGTCCAGTTTTTGATTCCGATGCTTCACTTCAGGTTTACTGTATCCCTTGGACCTTCTTATTGACGATGAAACACAGAAATTGCATCCGAATTTAATACAAAATGCACAATGCCCACTTAAGTACAAGAGGAGAGTCACTCTAACTTTCTATGATTTGAACCACTCTTGTGAATCCAGTTTTACATTCCGATGGTTCACTTAAGGTTTACAGTATCCCTTGGACCTTCATATTGACGATGAAACACAGAAATTGCATCCAAATTTAATACAAAAGCACAATGCCGACTTAACTACAAGAGGACTGACACTCTAACTTTCTCTGAATTGAACCTCTCCTGTGAGTCCAGTTTTAGATTTCGATGCTTCATTTCAGGTTTACTGTATCCCTTGGACTTTCTTATTGACGATGAAACACAGAAATTGCATCCGAATTTAATACAAAAGGCACAATGCCGACTTAAGTACAAGAGGACTGACACTCTAACTTTCTATGCTTTGAAGCACTCCTGTGAGTCCCGTTTGAGATTCCGATGCTTCACTTGAGGTTTACTGTATCCCTTTGACCCTCTTACTGACGATGAAACACAGAAATTGCATCCGAATTTAATACAAAAGGCACAATGCCGGCTTAAGAACAAGAGGACTGACAATCTAACTTTCTCTGATTTGAACCTCTCATGTGAGTCCAGTTTTAGATTCCGATGCTTCACTTCAGGTTTACTGTATCCCTTCGACTTTCTTATTGACGATGATACACACAAATTGCATACGATTTTAATACAAAAGGCACAAAGCCGACTTAAGTACAAGAGAACTGACACCCTAACATTCTATAATTTGAATCTCTCCTGTGAGTCCAGTGTTAGATTCCGAGGCTTCACTTCCGGTTTACTGTATCACATGGACCTTCTGATTGACGATGAAACACAGAAATTGCATCCGAATTTAATACAAAAGGCACAATGCCGACTTAAGTCCAAGAGGACTGACACACTAACTTTCTCTTATTTGAACCTCTCCTGTGAGTCCAGTTTTAGATTCTGATGCTTCACTTCAGGTTTACTGTATCCCTTGGACCTTCTTATTGATGATGAAGCACAGAAATTGCATCCGATTTTAATACAAAAGGCACAATGCCGACCGAAGTACAGAGGACTGACTCTCTTACTTTCTATGATTTGAACCTCTCCTGTGAGTGCAGTTTTTGTTGCTGAGGCTTCACTTCAGGTTTACTGTATCCCTTGGACCTTCTTATTAACGATGAAACACAGAAATTGCATACGAAATTAATACAAAAGGCACAATGCCGACTTAAGTACAAGAGGACGGACACTCTAAATTTCTAAGATTTGAACCTCTCCTGTGAGTCAAGTTTCAGTTTCCGATGCTTCACTTCAGGTTTACTGAATCACTTGTACCTTCTTATTGACAATGAAACACAGTAATTGCATACGAATTTAATACAAAAGGCACAATGCCGACCTATTTACAAGAGGACTGACACTCTAACTTTCTATGATTTGAACCACTCCTGTGAGTCCAGTTTTAGATTCCGATGCTTCACTTCAGGTTTACTGTATCCCTTGGACCTTCTTATTGACGATGAAACACAGAAATTGCATCCGAATTTAATACAAAATGCACAATGCCGACTTAAGTACAAGAGGACCGACACTCTAACTTTCTATGATTTGAACAACTCCTGTGAGTCCAGTTTTAGATTCCGATGCTTCAGTTCAGGTTTACTGTATACCTTGGACGTTCTTATTGACGATGAAACACAGAAATTGCATCCGAATTTAATACAAAAAGCACAATGCCGGCTTAAGAACAAGAGGACTGACAATCTAACTCTCTCTGATTTGAACCTCTCCTGTGAGTCCAGTTTTAGATTCCGATGCTTCACTTCAGGTTTACTGTATCCCTTCGACCTTCTTATTGACGATGAAACACACAAATTGCATACGATTTTAATACAAAAGGCACAAAGCCGACTTAAGTACAAGAGAACTGACACCCTAACATTCTATAATTTGAATCTCTCCTGTGAGTCCAGTGTTAGATTCCGAGGCTTCACTTCCGGTTTACTGTATCACATTGACCTTCTGATTGACGATGAAACACAGAAAATGCATCCGAATTTAATACAAAAGGCACAATGCCGACTTAAGTCCAAGAGGACATACACCCTAACTTTCTCTGATTTGAACCTCTCCTGTGAGTCCAGTTTTAGATTCCGATGCTTCACTTCAGGTTTACTGTATCCCTTGGACCTTCTTATTGACGATGAAGCACAGAAATTGCATCCGATTTTAATACAAAAGGCACAATGTCGACCTAAGTACAAGAGGACTGACTCTCTTACTTTCTATGATTTGAACCTCTCCTGTGAGTGCAGTTTTTATTGCTGAGGCTTCACTTCAGGTTTACTGTATCCCTTGGACATTCTTATTAACGATGAAACACAGAAATTGCATCCGAAATTAATACAAAAGTCACAATGCCGACTTAAGTACAAGAGTACGGACACTCTAAGTTTCTAAGATTTGAATCTCTCCTGCGAGTCAAGTTTCAGTTTCCGATGCTTCACTTCAGGTTTACTGAATCACTTGTACCTTCTTATTGACAATGAAACACAGTAATTGCATACGAATTTAATACAAAAGGCACAATGCCGACTTAAGTACAAGAGGACAGACACTCTAATTTTCTATGATTTGAACCCCTCCTGTGAGTCCAGTTTTAGATTCCGATGCTTTGCTTCAGGTTTACTGTATCCCTTGGACCTTCTTACTGACGATGAAACACAGAAATTGCATCCGAATTTAATACAAAAGGCACAATGACGGCTTAAGAACAAGAGGACTGACACTCTAACTTTCTCTGATTTGAACCTCTCCTGTGAGTCCAGTTTTAGATTCCGATGCTTCACTTCAGGTTTACTGTATCCCTTCGACTTTCTTATTGACGATGAAACACAAAAATTGCGTACGATTTTAATACAAAAGGCACAATGCCGACTTAAGTACAAGAGGATTGACACTCTAACATTCTATGATTTGAAGCTCTCCTGTGAGTCCAGTGTTAGATTCCGAGGCTTCACTTCCGGTTTACTGTATCACATGGACCTTCTGATTGACGATGAAACACAGAAATTGCATCCTAATTTAATACAAAAGGCACAATGACGACTTAAGTACAAGAGGACTGACACACTAACTTTCTATGATTTGAACCTCTCCTATGAGTCCAGTTTTTGTTGCTGAGGCATCAATTCAGGTTTACTGTATCCCTTGGACCTTCTTATTAACAATGAAACACAGAAATTGCATCAGAAATTAATACAAAAGGCACAATGCCGACTTATGTACAAGAGAACTGACACTCTAAGTTTCTAAGATTTGAACCTCTCTTGTGAGTCAAGTTTTAGTTTCCGATGCTTCACTTCAGGTTTACTGAATCACTTGTACCTTCTTATTGACAATGAAACACAGTAATTGCATACGAATTTAATACAAAAGGCACAATGCCGACCTATCTACAAGAGGACTGACACTCTAACTTTCTATGATTTGAACCACTCCTGTGAGTCCAGTTTTTGATTCCGATGCTTCACTTCAGGTTTACTGTATCCCTTGGACCTTCTTATTGACGATGAAACACAGAAATTGCATCCGAATTTAATACAAAATGCACAATGCCCACTTAAGTACAAGAGGAGAGTCACTCTAACTTTCTATGATTTGAACCACTCTTGTGAATCCAGTTTTACATTCCGATGGTTCACTTCAGGTTTACAGTATCCCTTGGACCTTCATATTGACGATGAAACACAGAAATTGCATCCAAATTTAATACAAAAGCACAATGCCGACTTAACTACAAGAGGACTGACACTCTAACTTTCTCTGAATTGAACCTCTCCTGTGAGTCCAGTTTTAGATTTCGATGCTTCATTTCAGGTTTACTGTATCCCTTGGACTTTCTTATTGACGATGAAACACAGAAATTGCATCCGAATTTAATACAAAAGGCACAATGCCGACTTAAGTACAAGAGGACTGACACTCTAACTTTCTATGCTTTGAAGCACTCCTGTGAGTCCCGTTTGAGATTCCGATGCTTCACTTGAGGTTTACTGTATCCCTTTGACCCTCTTACTGACGATGAAACACAGAAATTGCATCCGAATTTAATACAAAAGGCACAATGCCGGCTTAAGAACAAGAGGACTGACAATCTAACTTTCTCTGATTTGAACCTCTCATGTGAGTCCAGTTTTAGATTCCGATGCTTCACTTCAGGTTTACTGTATCCCTTCGACTTTCTTATTGACGATGATACACACAAATTGCATACGATTTTAATACAAAAGGCACAAAGCCGACTTAAGTACAAGAGAACTGACACCCTAACATTCTATAATTTGAATCTCTCCTGTGAGTCCAGTGTTAGATTCCGAGGCTTCACTTCCGGTTTACTGTATCACATGGACCTTCTGATTGACGATGAAACACAGAAATTGCATCCGAATTTAATACAAAAGGCACAATGCCGACTTAAGTCCAAGAGGACTGACACACTAACTTTCTCTTATTTGAACCTCTCCTGTGAGTCCAGTTTTAGATTCTGATGCTTCACTTCAGGTTTACTGTATCCCTTGGACCTTCTTATTGATGATGAAGCACAGAAATTGCATCCGATTTTAATACAAAAGGCACAATGCCGACCGAAGTACAGAGGACTGACTCTCTTACTTTCTATGATTTGAACCTCTCCTGTGAGTGCAGTTTTTGTTGCTGAGGCTTCACTTCAGGTTTACTGTATCCCTTGGACCTTCTTATTAACGATGAAACACAGAAATTGCATACGAAATTAATACAAAAGGCACAATGCCGACTTAAGTACAAGAGGACGGACACTCTAAATTTCTAAGATTTGAACCTCTCCTGTGAGTCAAGTTTCAGTTTCCGATGCTTCACTTCAGGTTTACTGAATCACTTGTACCTTCTTATTGACAATGAAACACAGTAATTGCATACGAATTTAATACAAAAGGCACAATGCCGACCTATTTACAAGAGGACTGACACTCTAACTTTCTATGATTTGAACCACTCCTGTGAGTCCAGTTTTAGATTCCGATGCTTCACTTCAGGTTTACTGTATCCCTTGGACCTTCTTATTGACGATGAAACACAGAAATTGCATCCGAATTTAATACAAAATGCACAATGCCGACTTAAGTACAAGAGGACCGACACTCTAACTTTCTATGATTTGAACAACTCCTGTGAGTCCAGTTTTAGATTCCGATGCTTCAGTTCAGGTTTACTGTATACCTTGGACGTTCTTATTGACGATGAAACACAGAAATTGCATCCGAAATTTATACAAAAGGCACAATGCCGACTTAAGTACAAGAGGACAGACACTCTAACTTTCTATGATTTGACCCACTCCTGGAGGCCAGTTTTAGATTCCGATGCTTCACTTCAGGTTTACAGTATCCCTTGGACCTTCTTATCGACGATGAAACACAGAAATTGCATCCGAATTTAATGCAAAAGGCACATTGCCGACTTAAGAACAAGAGGACTGACACTCTAACTTTCTATGATTTGAGCCTCTCCTGTGAGTTCAGTTTTAGATCCGATGCTTCACTTCAGGTTTACTGTATCCCTTGGACCTTCTTATTGACGATGAAACACAGAAATTGCATCCGAATTTAATACAAAAGGCACAATGCCGGATTAAGTACAAGAGGACTGACACTCTAACTTTCTCTGATTTGAACCTCTCCTGTGAGTCCAGTTTTAGATTCCGATGCTTCACTTCAGGTTTACTGTATCCCTTGGACTATCTTATTGACGATGAGACACAGAAATTGCATCCGATTTTAATACAAAAGGCACAATGCTGACTTAAGTACAAGAGGACTGACAATCTAACTTTCTATGATTTGAACCTCTCCTGTGAGTCCAGTGTTAGATTCTGAGGCTTCACTTCAGGTTTACTGTATCCCGTTGACCTTCTTATTGACGATGAAACACAGAAATTGCATCCGAATTTAATACAAAAGGCACAATGCCGACTTAAGTACATGAGGACTGACACTCTAACTTACTATGATGTGAACCTCTCCTGTGAGTCCAGTGTTAGATTCCGAGGCTTCACATCAGGTTTACTGTATTCCTTGGACCTTCTTATTGACGATGAAACACAGAAATTGCATCCGAATTTAATACAAAGGGCACAATGCCGACTTAAGTACTACAGGACTGACACTCTAACTTTCTATGATTTGAACCACTCCTGTGAGTCCCGTTTTAGATTCCGATGCTTCACTTCAGGTTTACTGTATCCCTTGGTCCTTCTTATTGACGATGAAACACAGAAATTGCATCCGAATTTAATACAGAAGGCACAATGCCGACTTAAGTACAAGAGGACTGACACTCTAACTTTCTATGATTTGAACCACTCCTGTGAGTGCCGTTTTAGATTCCGATGCTTCACTTGAGGTTTACTGTATCCCTTTGACCCTCTTACTGACGATGAAACACAGAAATTGCATCCGAATTTAATACAAAAGGCACAATGCCGGCTTAAGAACAAGAGGACTGACAATCTAACTTTCTCTGATTTGAACCTCTCATGTGAGTCCAGTTTTAGATTCCGATGCTTCACTTCAGGTTTACTGTATCCCTTCGACTTTCTTATTGACGATGATACACACAAATTGCATACGATTTTAATACAAAAGGCACAAAGCCGACTTAAGTACAAGAGAACTGACACCCTAACATTCTATAATTTGAATCTCTCCTGTGAGTCCAGTGTTAGATTCCGAGGCTTCACTTCCGGTTTACTGTATCACATGGACCTTCTGATTGACGATGAAACACAGAAATTGCATCCGAATTTAATACAAAAGGCACAATGCCGACTTAAGTCCAAGAGGACTGACACACTAACTTTCTCTTATTTGAACCTCTCCTGTGAGTCCAGTTTTAGATTCTGATGCTTCACTTCAGGTTTACTGTATCCCTTGGACCTTCTTATTGATGATGAAGCACAGAAATTGCATCCGATTTTAATACAAAAGGCACAATGCCGACCGAAGTACAGAGGACTGACTCTCTTACTTTCTATGATTTGAACCTCTCCTGTGAGTGCAGTTTTTGTTGCTGAGGCTTCACTTCAGGTTTACTGTATCCCTTGGACCTTCTTATTAACGATGAAACACAGAAATTGCATACGAAATTAATACAAAAGGCACAATGCCGACTTAAGTACAAGAGGACGGACACTCTAAATTTCTAAGATTTGAACCTCTCCTGTGAGTCAAGTTTCAGTTTCCGATGCTTCACTTCAGGTTTACTGAATCACTTGTACCTTCTTATTGACAATGAAACACAGTAATTGCATACGAATTTAATACAAAAGGCACAATACCGACCTATTTACAAGAGGACTGACACTCTAACTTTCTATGATTTGAACCACTCCTGTGAGTCCAGTTTTAGATTCCGATGCTTCACTTCAGGTTTACTGTATCCCTTGGACCTTCTTATTGACGATGAAACACAGAAATTGCATCCGAATTTAATACAAAATGCACAATGCCGACTTAAGTACAAGAGGACCGACACTCTAACTTTCTATGATTTGAACAACTCCTGTGAGTCCAGTTTTAGATTCCGATGCTTCAGTTCAGGTTTACTGTATACCTTGGACGTTCTTATTGACGATGAAACACAGAAATTGCATCCGAAATTTATACAAAAGGCACAATGCCGACTTAAGTACAAGAGGACAGACACTCTAACTTTCTATGATTTGACCCACTCCTGGAGGCCAGTTTTAGATTCCGATGCTTCACTTCAGGTTTACAGTATCCCTTGGACCTTCTTATCGACGATGAAACACAGAAATTGCATCCGAATTTAATGCAAAAGGCACATTGCCGACTTAAGAACAAGAGGACTGACACTCTAACTTTCTATGATTTGAGCCTCTCCTGTGAGTTCAGTTTTAGATCCGATGCTTCACTTCAGGTTTACTGTATCCCTTGGACCTTCTTATTGACGATGAAACACAGAAATTGCATCCGAATTTAATACAAAAGGCACAATGCCGGATTAAGTACAAGAGGACTGACACTCTAACTTTCTCTGATTTGAACCTCTCCTGTGAGTCCAGTTTTAGATTCCGATGCTTCACTTCAGGTTTACTGTATCCCTTGGACTATCTTATTGACGATGAGACACAGAAATTGCATCCGATTTTAATACAAAAGGCACAATGCTGACTTAAGTACAAGAGGACTGACAATCTAACTTTCTATGATTTGAACCTCTCCTGTGAGTCCAGTGTTAGATTCTGAGGCTTCACTTCAGGTTTACTGTATCCCGTTGACCTTCTTATTGACGATGAAACACAGAAATTGCATCCGAATTTAATACAAAAGGCACAATGCCGACTTAAGTACAAGAGGACTGACACTCTAACTTACTATGATGTGAACCTCTCCTGTGAGTCCAGTGTTAGATTCCGAGGCTTCACATCAGGTTTACTGTATTCCTTGGACCTTCTTATTGACGATGAAACACAGAAATTGCATCCGAATTTAATACAAAGGGCACAATGCCGACTTAAGTACTACAGGACTGACACTCTAACTTTCTATGATTTGAACCACTCCTGTGAGTCCCGTTTTAGATTCCGATGTTTCACTTCAGGTTTACTGTATCCCTTGGACCTTCTTATAAACGATGAAACACAGAAATTACATCCGAATGTAATACAAAAGGCACAATGCCAACATCAGTACAAGTGGACTGACACTCTAACTTTCTATGACTTGAACCTCTCCTGTGAGTCCAGTTTTAGATTCCGATGCTTCACTTCAGGTTTACAGTATCCGTTGGACCTTCTTATTGACGATGAAACACAGAAATTGCATCCGAATTTAATACAAAAGGCACAATGCCGGCTTAAGTGCAAGATAACTGACACTCTTACTTTCTATGATTTGAACCACTCCTGTGAGTCCCGTTTTAGATTCCGATGCTTCACTTCAGGTTTACTGTATCCCTTGGTCCTTCTTATTGACGATGAAACACAGAAATTGCATCCGAATTTAATACAGAAGGCACAATGCCGACTTAAGTACAAGAGGACTGACACTCTAACTTTCTATGATTTGAACCACTCCTGTGAGTGCCGTTTTAGATTCCGATGCTTCACTTCAGGTTTACTGTATCCCTTGGACCTTCTTATTGACGATGAAACACAGAAATTGCATCCGAATTTAATACAAAGGCACAATGCCGGCGTAAGTACAAGAGGACTGACACTCTAACTTTCTATGATTTGAACCTCTAATGTGAGTCCAGTGTTAGATTCCGAGGCTTCACTTCAGGTTTACTGTATCCCTTGGACCTTCTTATTGACGATGAAACACAGAAATTGCATCCGAATTTAATACAAAAGGCACAATGCCGACTTAAGTACAAGAGGACTGACACTCTAACTTTCTATGATGTGAACCTCTCATGTGAGTCCAGTGTTAGATTACGAGGCTTCACTTCAGGTTTACTGTATCCGTTGGACCTTCTTGTTGACGATGAAACACAGAAATTGCATCCGAATTTAATACAAAAGGCACAATGCCGACTTAAGTACAAGAAGACTGACACTCTATATTTCTATGACTTGAACCACTCCCGTGAGTCCCGTTTTCGATTCCAATGCTTCAATTCAGGTTTACTGTATCCCTTGGACCTTCTTATAAACGATGAAACACAGAAATTACATCCGAATTTAATACAAAAGGCACAATGACGACATCAGTACAAGAGGAATGACACTCTAACTTTCTATGATTTGAACCTCTCCTGTGGATCGAGTTGTAGATTCCGATGCTTCACTTCAGGTTTACCGTATCCCTTGGACCTTCTTATTGACAATGAAACACAGAAATTGCATACGAATTTACTACAAAAGGCACAATGCCGACTTAAGTACAAGAGGACTGACACTCTAACTTTCTATGATTTGAACCACTCCTGTGAGTCCAGTTTTAGATTCCGATGCTTGACTACAGGTTTACTGTATCCCTTGGACCTTCTTATTGACGATGAAACACAGAAATTGCATCCGATTTTAATACAAAAGGCACAATGCCGACTTAAGTACAAGAGGACTGACACTCTAACAATCTATGATTTGAACCTCTCCTGTGAGTCCAGTTTTTATTGCCGAGGCTTCACTTCAGGTTTACTGTATCCCTTGGACCTTCTTATTGACGATGAAACACAGAAATTGCAACCGAAATTAATACAAAAGACACATTGCCGACTTAAGTACAAGAGGACTGACACTCTTAGTTTCTATGATTAGAACCTCTCCTGTGAGTCAAGTTTTAGTTTCCGATGCTTCACTTCAGGTTTACTGAATCCCTTGGACCTTCTTATTGACAATGAAACACAGAAATTGCATACGAATTTAATACAAAAGGTACAATGCCGACTTAAGTACAAGAGGACTGACACTCTAACTTTCTATGATATGAACCACTCCTGTGAGTCCAGTTTTAGATTCCGATGCTTCACTTCAGTTTTACTGTATCCCTTGGACCTTCTTATTGACGATGAAACACAGAAATTGCATCCGAATTTAATACAAACGGCACAATGCCGACTTAAGTACAAGAGGACTGACACTCTAACTTTCTTTGATTTGGCCCTCACCTGTGAGTCCAGTTTTAGATTCCGATGCTTCACTTCAGGTTTACTGTATCCCTTGGACTTTCTTATTGGCGATGAAACACAGAAATTGCATCCGATTTTAATACAAAAGACACAATGCTGACTTAAGTACAAAAGGGACTAACACTCTAACATTCTATGATGTGAACCTCTCCTGTTAGTCCAGTGTTAGATTCCGAGGCTTCACTTCAGGTTTACTGTATCCCTTGGACCTTCTTATTGACGATGAAACACAGAAATTGCATTCGAATTTAATACAAAAGGCACAATGCAGACTTAAGTACAAGAGGACTGACACTCTAACTTTCTATGATTTGAACCTCTCCTGTGAGTCCAGTTTTAGATTCCGATGCTTCACTTCAGGTTTACTGTATCCCTTGGACCTTCTTATTGACGATGAAGAACAGAAATTGCATCCGATTTTAATACAAAAGGCACAATGCTGACTTAAGTACAAGAGGACTGACACTCTAACTTTCTATGATTTGAACCACTCCTGTGAGTCCCGTTTTAGATTCCGATGCTTCACTTCAGGTTTACTGTATCCCTTGGACTTTCTTATTGACGATGAGACACAGAAATTGCATCCGATTTTAATACAAAAGGCACAATGCCGACTTAAGTACAAGAGGACTGACACTCTAACTTTCTATGATTTGAACCACTCCTGTGAGTCCCGTTTTAGATTCCGATGCTTCACTTCAGGTTTACTGTATCCCTTGGACTTTCTTATTGACGATGAGACACAGAAATTGCATCCGATTTTAATACAAAAGGCACAATGCTGACATAAGTACAAGAGGACTGACACTCTAACTTTCTATGATTTGAACCTCTCCTGTGAGTCCAGTGTTAGATTCTGAGGCTTCACTTCTGGTTTACTGTATCCCGTTGACCTTCTTATTGACGATGAAACACAGAAATTGCATCCAAATTAAATACAAAAGCACAATGCCGACTTAACTACAAGAGGACTGACACTCTAACTTTCTCTGAATTGAACCTCTCCTGTGAGTCCAGTTTTAGATTTCGATGCTTCACTTCAGGTTTACTGTATCCCTTGGACTTTCTTATTGACGATGAAACACAGAGATTGCATCCGAATTTAATACAAAAGACACATTGCCGACTTAAGTACAAGAGGACTGACACTCTAACTTTCTATGCTTTGAAGCACTCCTGTGAGTCCCGTTTGAAATTCCGATGCTTCACTTGAGGTTTACTGTATCCCTTTGACCCTCTTACTGACGATGAAACACAGAAATTGCATCCGAATTTAATACAAAAAGCACAATGCCGGCTTAAGAACAAGAGGACTGACAATCTAACTTTCTCTGATTTGAACCTCTACTGTGAGTCCAGTTTTAGATTCCGATGCTTCACTTCAGGTTTACTGTATCCCTTCGACTTTCTTATTGACGATGAAACACACAAATTGCATAAGATTTTAATACAAAAGGCACAATGCCGACCGAAGTACAGACGACTGACTCTCTTACTTTCTATGATTTGAACCTCTCCTGTGAGTGCAGTTTTTGTTGCTGAGGCTTCACTTCAGGTTTACTGTATCCCTTGGACCTTCTTATTAACGATGAAACACAGAAATTGCATACGCAATTAATACAAAAGGCACAATGCCGACTTAAGTACAAGAGGACGGACACTCTAAATTTCTAAGATTTGAACCTCTCCTGTGAGTCAAGTTTCAGTTTCCGATGCTTCACTTCAGGTTTACTGAATCACTTGTACCTTCTTATTGACAATGAAACACAGTAATTGCATACGAATTTAATACAAAAGGCACAATGCCGACCTATTTACAAGAGGACTGACACTCTAACTTTCTATGATTTGAACAACTCCTGTGAGTCCAGTTTTAGATTCCGATGCTTCAGTTCAGGTTTACTGTATACCTTGGACGTTCTTATTGACGATGAAACACAGAAATTGCATCCGAAATTTATACAAAAGGCACAATGCCGACTTAAGTACAAGAGGACAGACACTCTAACTTTCTATGATTTGAACCACTCCTGGAGGCCAGTTTTAGATTCCGATGCTTCACTTCAGGTTTACAGTATCCCTTGGACCTTCTTATCGACGATGAAACACAGAAATTGCATCCGAATTTAATGCAAAAGGCACATTGCCGACTTAAGAACAAGAGGACTGACACTCTAACTTTCTATGATTTGAACCTCTCCTGTGAGTTCAGTTTTAGATCCGATGCTTCACTTCAGGTTTACTGTATCCCTTGGACCTTCTTATTGACGATGAAACACAGAAATTGCATTCGAATTTAATACAAAAGGCACAATGCAGACTTAAGTACAAGAGGACTGACACTCTAACTTTCTATGATTTGAACCTCTCCTGTGAGTCCAGTTTTAGATTCCGATGCTTCACTTCAGGTTTACTGTATCCCTTGGACCTTCTTATTGACGATGAAGAACAGAAATTGCATCCGATTTTAATACAAAAGGCACAATGCTGACTTAAGTACAAGAGGACTGACACTCTAACTTTCTATGATTTGAACCACTCCTGTGAGTCCCGTTTTAGATTCCGATGCTTCACTTCAGGTTTACTGTATCCCTTGGACTTTCTTATTGACGATGAGACACAGAAATTGCATCCGATTTTAATACAAAAGGCACAATGCCGACTTAAGTACAAGAGGACTGACACTCTAACTTTCTATGATTTGAACCACTCCTGTGAGTCCCGTTTTAGATTCCGATGCTTCACTTCAGGTTTACTGTATCCCTTGGACTTTCTTATTGACGATGAGACACAGAAATTGCATCCGATTTTAATACAAAAGGCACAATGCTGACATAAGTACAAGAGGACTGACACTCTAACTTTCTATGATTTGAACCTCTCCTGTGAGTCCAGTGTTAGATTCTGAGGCTTCACTTCTGGTTTACTGTATCCCGTTGACCTTCTTATTGACGATGAAACACAGAAATTGCATCCAAATTAAATACAAAAGCACAATGCCGACTTAACTACAAGAGGACTGACACTCTAACTTTCTCTGAATTGAACCTCTCCTGTGAGTCCAGTTTTAGATTTCGATGCTTCACTTCAGGTTTACTGTATCCCTTGGACTTTCTTATTGACGATGAAACACAGAGATTGCATCCGAATTTAATACAAAAGACACATTGCCGACTTAAGTACAAGAGGACTGACACTCTAACTTTCTATGCTTTGAAGCACTCCTGTGAGTCCCGTTTGAAATTCCGATGCTTCACTTGAGGTTTACTGTATCCCTTTGACCCTCTTACTGACGATGAAACACAGAAATTGCATCCGAATTTAATACAAAAAGCACAATGCCGGCTTAAGGACAAGAGGACTGACAATCTAACTTTCTCTGATTTGAACCTCTACTGTGAGTCCAGTTTTAGATTCCGATGCTTCACTTCAGGTTTACTGTATCCCTTCGACTTTCTTATTGACGATGAAACACACAAATTGCATACGATTTTAATACAAAAGGCACAATGCCGACCGCAGTACAGACGACTGACTCTCTTACTTTCTATGATTTGAACCTCTCCTGTGAGTGCAGTTTTTGTTGCTGAGGCTTCACTTCAGGTTTACTGTATCCCTTGGACCTTCTTATTAACGATGAAACACAGAAATTGCATACGCAATTAATACAAAAGGCACAATGCCGACTTAAGTACAAGAGGACGGACACTCTAAATTTCTAAGATTTGAACCTCTCCTGTGAGTCAAGTTTCAGTTTCCGATGCTTCACTTCAGGTTTACTGAATCACTTGTACCTTCTTATTGACAATGAAACACAGTAATTGCATACGAATTTAATACAAAAGGCACAATGCCGACCTATTTACAAGAGGACTGACACTCTAACTTTCTATGATTTGAACAACTCCTGTGAGTCCAGTTTTAGATTCCGATGCTTCAGTTCAGGTTTACTGTATACCTTGGACGTTCTTATTGACGATGAAACACAGAAATTGCATCCGAAATTTATACAAAAGGCACAATGCCGACTTAAGTACAAGAGGACAGACACTCTAACTTTCTATGATTTGAACCACTCCTGGAGGCCAGTTTTAGATTCCGATGCTTCACTTCAGGTTTACAGTATCCCTTGGACCTTCTTATCGACGATGAAACACAGAAATTGCATCCGAATTTAATGCAAAAGGCACATTGCCGACTTAAGAACAAGAGGACTGACACTCTAACTTTCTATGATTTGAACCTCTCCTGTGAGTTCAGTTTTAGATCCGATGCTTCACTTCAGGTTTACTGTATCCCTTGGACCTTCTTATTGACAATGAAACACAGAAATTGCATCCGAATTTAATACAAAAGGCACAATGCCGGATTAAGTACAAGAGGACTGACACTCTAACTTTCTCTGATTTGAACCTCTCCTGTGAGTCCAGTTTTAGATTCCGATGCTTCACTTCAGGTTTACTGTATCCCTTGGACTATCTTATTGACGATGAGACACAGAAATTGCATCCGATTTTAATACAAAAGGCAGAATGCTGACTTAAGTACAAGAGGACTGACAATCTAACTTTCTATGATTTGAACCTCTCCTGTGAGTCCAGTGTTAGATTCTGAGGCTTCACTTCAGGTTTACTGTATCCCGTTGACCTTCTTATTGACGATGAAACACAGAAATTGCATCCGAATTTAATACAAAAGGCACAATGCCGACTTAAGTACAAGAGGACTGACACTCTAACTTTCTCTGATTTGAACCACTCCTGTGAGTCCCGTTTTAGATTCCGATGCTTCACTTCAGGTTTACTGTATCCCTTGGACCTTCTTATAAACGATGAAACACAGAAATTACATCCGAATGTAATACAAAAGGCACAATGCCAACATCAGTACAAGTGGACTGACACTCTAACTTTCTATGATTTGAACCACTCCTGTGAGTGCCGTTTTAGATTCCGATGCTTCACTTCAGGTTTACTGTATCCCTTGGACCTTCTTATTGACGATGAAACACAGAAATTGCATCCGAATTTAATACAAAGGCACAATGCCGGCGTAAGTACAAGAGGACTGACACTCTAACTTTCTATGATTTGAACCTCTCCTGTGAGTGAAGTTTTTGTTGCTGAGGCTTCACTTCAGGTTTACTGTATCCCTTGGACCTTCTTATTAACGATGAAACACAGAAATTGCATACGCAATTAATACAAAAGGATCAATGCCGACTTAAGTACAAGAGGACGGACACTCTAAATTTCTAAGATTTGAACCTCTCCTGTGAGTCAAGTTTCAGTTTCCGATGCTTCACTTCAGGTTTACTGTATCTCTTGGACCTGCCTCTTCACGATGAAGCACAGAAATTGCATCCGATTTTAATACAAAAGGCACAATGCCGACGTAAGTACAAGAGGAGTGACACTAACTTTCTATGATTTGAACATATCCTGTGAGTCCAGTGTTAGATTCCGATGCTTCACTTCAGGTTTACTGTATCCCTTGGACCTTCTTATTGACGATGAAACACAGAAATTGCATCCGAATTTAATACAAAATGCACAATGCCGACTTAAGTACAAGAGGACCGACACTCTAACTTACTATGATTTGAACAACTCCTGTGAGTCCAGTTTTAGATTCCGATGCTTCAGTTCAGGTTTACTGTATACCTTGGACGTTCTTATTGACGATGAAACACAGAAATTGCATCCGAAATTTATACAAAAGGCACAATGCCGACTTAAGTACAAGAGGACAGACACTCTAACTTTCTATGATTTGAACCACTCCTGGAGGCCAGTTTTAGATTCCGATGCTTCACTTCAGGTTTGCAGTATCCCTTGGACCTTCTTATCGACGATGAAACACAGAAATTGCATCCGAATATAATGCAAAAGGCACATTGCCGACTTAAGAACAAGAGGACTGACACTCTAACTTTCTATGATTTGAACCTCTCCTGTGAGTTCAGTTTTAGATCCGATGCTTCACTTCAGGTTTACTGTATCCCTTGGACCTTCTTATTGACGATGAAACACAGAAATTGCATCCGAATTTAATACAAAAGGCACAATGCCGGATTAAGTACAAGAGGACTGACACTCTAACTTTCTCTGATTTGAACCTCTCCTGTGAGTCCAGTTTTAGATTCCGATGCTTCACTTCAGGTTTACTGTATCCCTTGGACTATCTTATTGACGATGAGACACAGAAATTGCATCCGATTTTAATACAAAAGGCACAATGCTGACTTAAGTACAAGAGGACTGACAATCTAACTTTCTATGATTTGAACCACTCCTGTGAGTCCAGTGTTAGATTCTGAGGCTTCACTTCAGGTTTACTGTATCCCGTTGACCTTCTTATTGACGATGAAACACAGAAATTGCATCCGAATTTAATACAAAAGGCACAATGCCGACTTAAGTACAAGAGGACTGACACTCTAACTTACTATGATGTGAACCTCTCCTGTGAGTCCAGTGTTAGATTCCGAGGCTTCACATCAGGTTTACTGTATTCCTTGGACCTTCTTATTGACGATGAAACACAGAAATTGCATCCGAATTTAATACAAAGGGCACAATGCCGACTTAAGTACTACAGGACTGACACTCTAACTTTCTATGATTTGAACCACTCCTGTGAGTCCCGTTTTAGATTCCGATGCTTCACTTCAGGTTTACTGTATCCCTTGGACCTTCTTATAAACGATGAAACACAGAAATTACATCCGAATGTAATACAAAAGGCACAATGCCAACATCAGTACAAGTGGACTGACACTCTAACTTTCTATGACTTGAACCTCTCCTGTGAGTCCAGTTTTAGATTCCGATGCTTCACTTCAGGTTTACAGTATCCGTTGGACCTTCTTATTGACGATGAAACACAGAAATTGCATCCGAATTTAATACAAAAGGCACAATGCCGACTTAAGTGCAAGATAACTGACACTCTTACTTTCTATGATTTGAACCACTCCTGTGAGTCCCGTTTTAGATTCCGATGCTTCACTTCAGGTTTACTGTATCCCTTGGTCCTTCTTATTGACGATGAAACACAGAAATTGCATCCGAATTTAATACAAAAGGCACAATGCCGACTTAAGTACAAGAGGACTGACACTCTAACTTTCTATGATTTGAACCACTCCTGTGAGTGCCGTTTTAGATTCCGATGCTTCACTTCAGGTTTACTGTATCCCTTGGACTATCTTATTGACGATGAGACACAGAAATTGCATCCGATTTTAATACAAAAGGCACAATGCTGACTTAAGTACAAGAGGACTGACAATCTAACTTTCTATGATTTGAACCTCTCCTGTGAGTCCAGTGTTAGATTCTGAGGCTTCACTTCAGGTTTACTGTATCCCGTTGACCTTCTTATTGACGATGAAACACAGAAATTGCATCCGAATTTAATACAAAAGGCACAATGCCGACTTAAGTACAAGAGGACTGACACTCTAACTTACTATGATGTGAACCTCTTCTGTGAGTCCAGTGTTAGATTCCGAGGCTTCATATCAGGTTTACTGTATTCCTTGGACCTTCTTATTGACGATGAAACACAGAAATTGCATCCGAATTTAATACAAAGGGCACAATGCCGACTTAAGTACTACAGGACTGACACTCTAACTTTCTATGATTTGAACCACTCCTGTGAGTCCCGTTTTAGATTCCGATGCTTCACTTCAGGTTTACTGTATCCCTTGGACCTTCTTATAAACGATGAAACACAGAAATTACATCCGAATGTAATACAAAAGGCACAATGCCAACATCAGTACAAGTGGACTGACACTCTAACTTTCTATGACTTGAACCTCTCCTGTGAGTCCAGTTTTAGATTCCGATGCTTCACTTCAGGTTTACAGTATCCGTTGGACCTTCTTATTGACGATGAAACACAGAAATTGCATCCGAATTTAATACAAAAGGCACAATGCCGACTTAAGTGCAAGATAACTGACACTCTTACTTTCTATGATTTGAACCACTCCTGTGAGTCCCGTTTTAGATTCCGATGCTTCACTTCAGGTTTACTGTATCCCTTGGTCCTTCTTATTGCCGATGAAACACAGAAATTGCATCCGAATTTAATACAAAAGGCACAATGCCGACTTAAGTACAAGAGGACTGACACTCTAACTTTCTATGATTTGAACCACTCCTGTGAGTGCCGCTTTAGATTCCGATGCTTCACTTCAGGTTTACTGTATCCCTTGGACCTTCTTATTGACGATGAAACACAGAAATTGCATCCGAATTTAATACAAAGGCACAATGCCGGCGTAAGTACAAGAGGACTGACACTCTAACTTTCTATGATTTGAACCTCTCCTGTGAGTCCAGTGTTAGATTCCGAGGCTTCACTTCAGGTTTACTGTATCCCTTGGACCTTCTTATTGACGATGAAACACAGAAATTGCATCCGAATTTAATACAAAAGGCACAATGCCGACTTAAGTACAAGAGGACTGACACTCTAACTTTCTATGATGTGAACCTCTCAGGTGAGTCCAGTGTTAGATTACGAGGCTTCACTTCAGGTTTACTGTATCCGTTGGACCTTCTTGTTGACGATGAAACACAGAAATTGCATCCGAATTTAATACAAAAGGCACAATGCCGACTTAAGTACAAGAGGACTGACACTCTATATTTCTATGACTTGAACCACTCCCGTGAGTCCCGTTTTCGATTCCAATGCTTCAATTCAGGTTTACTGTATCCCTTGGACCTTCTTATAAACGATGAAACACAGAAATTACATCCGAATTTAATACAAAAGGCACAATGACGACATCAGTACAAGAGGAATGACACTCTAACTTTCTATGATTTGAACCTCTCCTGTGGATCGAGTTGTAGATTCCGATGCTTCACTTCAGGTTTACTGTATCCCTTGGACCTTCTTATTGACAATGAAACACAGAAATTGCATACGAATTTACTACAAAAGGCACAATGCCGACTTAAGTACAAGAGGACTGACACTCTAACTTTCTATGATTTGAAACACTCCTGTGAGTCCAGTTTTAGATTCCGATGCTTGACTACAGGTTTACTGTATCCCTTGGACCTTCTTATTGACGATGAAACACAGAAATTGCATCCGATTTTAATACAAAAGGCCCAATGCCGACTTAAGTACAAGAGGACTGACACTCTAACAATCTATGATTTGAACCTCTCCTGTGAGTCCAGTTTCTATTGCCGAGGCTTCACTTCAGGTTTACTGTATCCCTTGGACCTTCTTATTGACGATGAAACACAGAAATTGCAACCGAAATTAATACAAAAGACACATTGCCGACTTAAGTACAAGAGGACTGACACTCTTAGTTTCTATGATTAGAACCTCTCCTGTGAGTCAAGTTTTAGTTTCCGATGCTTCACTTCAGGTTTACTGAATCCCTTGGACCTTCTTATTGACAATGAAACACAGAAATTGCATACGAATTTAATACAAAAGGTACAATGCCGACTTAAGTACAAGAGGACTGACACTCTAACTGTCTATGATATGAACCACTCCTGTGAGTCCAGTTTTTGATTCCGATGCTTCACTTCAGTTTTACTGTTTCCCTTGGACCTTCTTATTTACGATGAAACACAGAAATTGCATCCGAATTTAATACAAACGGCACAATGCCGACTTAAGTACAAGAGGACTGACACTCTATATTTCTATGACTTGAACCACTCCCGTGAGTCCCGTTTTCGATTCCAATGCTTCAATTCAGGTTTACTGTATCCCTTGGACCTTCTTATAAACGATGAAACACAGAAATTACATCCGAATTTAATACAAAAGGCACAATGACGACATCAGTACAAGAGGAATGACACTCTAACTTTCTATGATTTGAACCTCTCCTGTGGATCGAGTTGTAGATTCCGATGCTTCACTTCAGGTTTACTGTATCCCTTTGACCCTCTTACTGACGATGAAACACAGAAATTGCATCCGAATTTAATACAAAAAGCACAATGCCGGCTTAAGAACAAGAGGACTGACAATCTAACTTTCTCTGATTTGAACCTCTACTGTGAGTCCAGTTTTAGATTCCGATGCTTCACTTCAGGTTTACTGTATCCCTTCGACTTTCTTATTGACGATGAAACACACAAATTGCATACGATTTTAATACAAAAGGCACAATGCCGACCGAAGTACAGACGACTGACTCTCTTACTTTCTATGATTTGAACCTCTCCTGTGAGTGCAGTTTTTGTTGCTGAGGCTTCACTTCAGGTTTACTGTATCCCTTGGACCTTCTTATTAACGATGAAACACAGAAATTGCATACGCAATTAATACAAAAGGCACAATGCCGACTTAAGTACAAGAGGACGGACACTCTAAATTTCTAAGATTTGAACCTCTCCTGTGAGTCAAGTTTCAGTTTCCGATGCTTCACTTCAGGTTTACTGAATCACTTGTACCTTCTTATTGACAATGAAACACAGTAATTGCATACGAATTTAATACAAAAGGCACAATGCCGACCTATTTACAAGAGGACTGACACTCTAACTTTCTATGATTTGAACAACTCCTGTGAGTCCAGTTTTAGATTCCGATGCTTCAGTTCAGGTTTACTGTATACCTTGGACGTTCTTATTGACGATGAAACACAGAAATTGCATCCGAAATTTATACAAAAGGCACAATGCCGACTTAAGTACAAGAGGACAGACACTCTAACTTTCTATGATTTGAACCACTCCTGGAGGCCAGTTTTAGATTCCGATGCTTCACTTCAGGTTTACAGTATCCCTTGGATCTTCTTATCGACGATGAAACACAGAAATTGCATCCGAATTTAATGCAAAAGGCACATTGCCGACTTAAGAACAAGAGGACTGACACTCTAACTTTCTATGATTTGAACCTCTCCTGTGAGTTCAGTTTTAGATCCGATGCTTCACTTCAGGTTTACTGTATCCCTTGGACCTTCTTATTGACGATGAAACACAGAAATTGCATTCGAATTTAATACAAAAGGCACAATGCAGACTTAAGTACAAGAGGACTGACACTCTAACTTTCTATGATTTGAACCTCTCCTGTGAGTCCAGTTTTAGATTCCGATGCTTCACTTCAGGTTTACTGTATCCCTTGGACCTTCTTATTGACGATGAAGAACAGAAATTGCATCCGATTTTAATACAAAAGGCACAATGCTGACTTAAGTACAAGAGGACTGACACTCTAACTTTCTATGATTTGAACCACTCCTGTGAGTCCCGTTTTAGATTCCGATGCTTCACTTCAGGTTTACTGTATCCCTTGGACTTTCTTATTGACGATGAGACACAGAAATTGCATCCGATTTTAATACAAAAGGCACAATGCCGACTTAAGTACAAGAGGACTGACACTCTAACTTTCTATGATTTGAACCACTCCTGTGAGTCCCGTTTTAGATTCCGATGCTTCACTTCAGGTTTACTGTATCCCTTGGACTTTCTTATTGACGATGAGACACAGAAATTGCATCCGATTTTAATACAAAAGGCACAATGCTGACATAAGTACAAGAGGACTGACACTCTAACTTTCTATGATTTGAACCTCTCCTGTGAGTCCAGTGTTAGATTCTGAGGCTTCACTTCTGGTTTACTGTATCCCGTTGACCTTCTTATTGACGATGAAACACAGTAATTGCATCCAAATTAAATACAAAAGCACAATGCCGACTTAACTACAAGAGGACTGACACTCTAACTTTCTCTGAATTGAACCTCTCCTGTGAGTCCAGTTTTAGATTTCGATGCTTCACTTCAGGTTTACTGTATCCCTTGGACTTTCTTATTGACGATGAAACACAGAGATTGCATCCGAATTTAATACAAAAGACACATTGCCGACTTAAGTACAAGAGGACTGACACTCTAACTTTCTATGCTTTGAAGCACTCCTGTGAGTCCCGTTTGAAATTCCGATGCTTCACTTGAGGTTTACTGTATCCCTTTGACCCTCTTACTGACGATGAAACACAGAAATTGCATCCGAATTTAATACAAAAAGCACAATGCCGGCTTAAGGACAAGAGGACTGACAATCTAACTTTCTCTGATTTGAACCTCTACTGTGAGTCCAGTTTTAGATTCCGATGCTTCACTTCAGGTTTACTGTATCCCTTCGACTTTCTTATTGACGATGAAACACACAAATTGCATACGATTTTAATACAAAAGGCACAATGCCGACCGAAGTACAGACGACTGACTCTCTTACTTTCTATGATTTGAACCTCTCCTGTGAGTGCAGTTTTTGTTGCTGAGGCTTCACTTCAGGTTTACTGTATCCCTTGGACCTTCTTATTAACGATGAAACACAGAAATTGCATACGCAATTAATACAAAAGGCACAATGCCGACTTAAGTACAAGAGGACGGACACTCTAAATTTCTAAGATTTGAACCTCTCCTGTGAGTCAAGTTTCAGTTTCCGATGCTTCACTTCAGGTTTACTGAATCACTTGTACCTTCTTATTGACAATGAAACACAGTAATTGCATACGAATTTAATACAAAAGGCACAATGCCGACCTATTTACAAGAGGACTGACACTCTAACTTTCTATGATTTGAACAACTCCTGTGAGTCCAGTTTTAGATTCCGATGCTTCAGTTCAGGTTTACTGTATACCTTGGACGTTCTTATTGACGATGAAACACAGAAATTGCATCCGAAATTTATACAAAAGGCACAATGCCGACTTAAGTACAAGAGGACAGACACTCTAACTTTCTATGATTTGAACCACTCCTGGAGGCCAGTTTTAGATTCCGATGCTTCACTTCAGGTTTACAGTATCCCTTGGACCTTCTTATCGACGATGAAACACAGAAATTGCATCCGAATTTAATGCAAAAGGCACATTGCCGACTTAAGAACAAGAGGACTGACACTCTAACTTTCTATGATTTGAACCTCTCCTGTGAGTTCAGTTTTAGATCCGATGCTTCACTTCAGGTTTACTGTATCCCTTGGACCTTCTTATTGACAATGAAACACAGAAATTGCATCCGAATTTAATACAAAAGGCACAATGCCGGATTAAGTACAAGAGGACTGACACTCTAACTTTCTCTGATTTGAACCTCTCCTGTGAGTCCAGTTTTAGATTCCGATGCTTCACTTCAGGTTTACTGTATCCCTTGGACTATCTTATTGACGATGAGACACAGAAATTGCATCCGATTTTAATACAAAAGGCAGAATGCTGACTTAAGTACAAGAGGACTGACAATCTAACTTTCTATGATTTGAACCTCTCCTGTGAGTCCAGTGTTAGATTCTGAGGCTTCACTTCAGGTTTACTGTATCCCGTTGACCTTCTTATTGACGATGAAACACAGAAATTGCATCCGAATTTAATACAAAAGGCACAATGCCGACTTAAGTACAAGAGGACTGACACTCTAACTTTCTCTGATTTGAACCACTCCTGTGAGTCCCGTTTTAGATTCCGATGCTTCACTTCAGGTTTACTGTATCCCTTGGACCTTCTTATAAACGATGAAACACAGAAATTACATCCGAATGTAATACAAAAGGCACAATGCCAACATCAGTACAAGTGGACTGACACTCTAACTTTCTATGATTTGAACCACTCCTGTGAGTGCCGTTTTAGATTCCGATGCTTCACTTCAGGTTTACTGTATCCCTTGGACCTTCTTATTGACGATGAAACACAGAAATTGCATCCGAATTTAATACAAAGGCACAATGCCGGCGTAAGTACAAGAGGACTGACACTCTAACTTTCTATGATTTGAACCTCTCCTGTGAGTGAAGTTTTTGTTGCTGAGGCTTCACTTCAGGTTTACTGTATCCCTTGGACCTTCTTATTAACGATGAAACACAGAAATTGCATACGCAATTAATACAAAAGGATCAATGCCGACTTAAGTACAAGAGGACGGACACTCTAAATTTCTAAGATTTGAACCTCTCCTGTGAGTCAAGTTTCAGTTTCCGATGCTTCACTTCAGGTTTACTGTATCTCTTGGACCTGCCTCTTCACGATGAAGCACAGAAATTGCATCCGATTTTAATACAAAAGGCACAATGCCGACGTAAGTACAAGAGGAGTGACACTAACTTTCTATGATTTGAACATATCCTGTGAGTCCAGTGTTAGATTCCGATGCTTCACTTCAGGTTTACTGTATCCCTTGGACCTTCTTATTGACGATGAAACACAGAAATTGCATCCGAATTTAATACAAAATGCACAATGCCGACTTAAGTACAAGAGGACCGACACTCTAACTTACTATGATTTGAACAACTCCTGTGAGTCCAGTTTTAGATTCCGATGCTTCAGTTCAGGTTTACTGTATACCTTGGACGTTCTTATTGACGATGAAACACAGAAATTGCATCCGAAATTTATACAAAAGGCACAATGCCGACTTAAGTACAAGAGGACAGACACTCTAACTTTCTATGATTTGAACCACTCCTGGAGGCCAGTTTTAGATTCCGATGCTTCACTTCAGGTTTGCAGTATCCCTTGGACCTTCTTATCGACGATGAAACACAGAAATTGCATCCGAATATAATGCAAAAGGCACATTGCCGACTTAAGAACAAGAGGACTGACACTCTAACTTTCTATGATTTGAACCTCTCCTGTGAGTTCAGTTTTAGATCCGATGCTTCACTTCAGGTTTACTGTATCCCTTGGACCTTCTTATTGACGATGAAACACAGAAATTGCATCCGAATTTAATACAAAAGGCACAATGCCGGATTAAGTACAAGAGGACTGACACTCTAACTTTCTCTGATTTGAACCTCTCCTGTGAGTCCAGTTTTAGATTCCGATGCTTCACTTCAGGTTTACTGTATCCCTTGGACTATCTTATTGACGATGAGACACAGAAATTGCATCCGATTTTAATACAAAAGGCACAATGCTGACTTAAGTACAAGAGGACTGACAATCTAACTTTCTATGATTTGAACCACTCCTGTGAGTCCAGTGTTAGATTCTGAGGCTTCACTTCAGGTTTACTGTATCCCGTTGACCTTCTTATTGACGATGAAACACAGAAATTGCATCCGAATTTAATACAAAAGGCACAATGCCGACTTAAGTACAAGAGGACTGACACTCTAACTTACTATGATGTGAACCTCTCCTGTGAGTCCAGTGTTAGATTCCGAGGCTTCACATCAGGTTTACTGTATTCCTTGGACCTTCTTATTGACGATGAAACACAGAAATTGCATCCGAATTTAATACAAAGGGCACAATGCCGACTTAAGTACTACAGGACTGACACTCTAACTTTCTATGATTTGAACCACTCCTGTGAGTCCCGTTTTAGATTCCGATGCTTCACTTCAGGTTTACTGTATCCCTTGGACCTTCTTATAAACGATGAAACACAGAAATTACATCCGAATGTAATACAAAAGGCACAATGCCAACATCAGTACAAGTGGACTGACACTCTAACTTTCTATGACTTGAACCTCTCCTGTGAGTCCAGTTTTAGATTCCGATGCTTCACTTCAGGTTTACAGTATCCGTTGGACCTTCTTATTGACGATGAAACACAGAAATTGCATCCGAATTTAATACAAAAGGCACAATGCCGACTTAAGTGCAAGATAACTGACACTCTTACTTTCTATGATTTGAACCACTCCTGTGAGTCCCGTTTTAGATTCCGATGCTTCACTTCAGGTTTACTGTATCCCTTGGTCCTTCTTATTGACGATGAAACACAGAAATTGCATCCGAATTTAATACAAAAGGCACAATGCCGACTTAAGTACAAGAGGACTGACACTCTAACTTTCTATGATTTGAACCACTCCTGTGAGTGCCGTTTTAGATTCCGATGCTTCACTTCAGGTTTACTGTATCCCTTGGACTATCTTATTGACAATGAGACACAGAAATTGCATCCGATTTTAATACAAAAGGCACAATGCTGACTTAAGTACAAGAGGACTGACAATCTAACTTTCTATGATTTGAACCTCTCCTGTGAGTCCAGTGTTAGATTCTGAGGCTTCACTTCAGGTTTACTGTATCCCGTTGACCTTCTTATTGACGATGAAACACAGAAATTGCATCCGAATTTAATACAAAAGGCACAATGCCGACTTAAGTACAAGAGGACTGACACTCTAACTTACTATGATGTGAACCTCTTCTGTGAGTCCAGTGTTAGATTCCGAGGCTTCATATCAGGTTTACTGTATTCCTTGGACCTTCTTATTGACGATGAAACACAGAAATTGCATCCGAATTTAATACAAAGGGCACAATGCCGACTTAAGTACTACAGGACTGACACTCTAACTTTCTATGATTTGAACCACTCCTGTGAGTCCCGTTTTAGATTCCGATGCTTCACTTCAGGTTTACTGTATCCCTTGGACCTTCTTATAAACGATGAAACACAGAAATTACATCCGAATGTAATACAAAAGGCACAATGCCAACATCAGTACAAGTGGACTGACACTCTAACTTTCTATGACTTGAACCTCTCCTGTGAGTCCAGTTTTAGATTCCGATGCTTCACTTCAGGTTTACAGTATCCGTTGGACCTTCTTATTGACGATGAAACACAGAAATTGCATCCGAATTTAATACAAAAGGCACAATGCCGACTTAAGTGCAAGATAACTGACACTCTTACTTTCTATGATTTGAACCACTCCTGTGAGTCCCGTTTTAGATTCCGATGCTTCACTTCAGGTTTACTGTATCCCTTGGTCCTTCTTATTGCCGATGAAACACAGAAATTGCATCCGAATTTAATACAAAAGGCACAATGCCGACTTAAGTACAAGAGGACTGACACTCTAACTTTCTATGATTTGAACCACTCCTGTGAGTGCCGTTTTAGATTCCGATGCTTCACTTCAGGTTTACTGTATCCCTTGGACCTTCTTATTGACGATGAAACACAGAAATTGCATCCGAATTTAATACAAAGGCACAATGCCGGCGTAAGTACAAGAGGACTGACACTCTAACTTTCTATGATTTGAACCTCTCCTGTGAGTCCAGTGTTAGATTCCGAGGCTTCACTTCAGGTTTACTGTATCCCTTGGACCTTCTTATTGACGATGAAACACAGAAATTGCATCCGAATTTAATACAAAAGGCACAATGCCGACTTAAGTACAAGAGGACTGACACTCTAACTTTCTATGATGTGAACCTCTCAGGTGAGTCCAGTGTTAGATTACGAGGCTTCACTTCAGGTTTACTGTATCCGTTGGACCTTCTTGTTGACGATGAAACACAGAAATTGCATCCGAATTTAATACAAAAGGCACAATGCCGACTTAAGTACAAGAGGACTGACACTCTATATTTCTATGACTTGAACCACTCCCGTGAGTCCCGTTTTCGATTCCAATGCTTCAATTCAGGTTTACTGTATCCCTTGGACCTTCTTATAAACGATGAAACACAGAAATTACATCCGAATTTAATACAAAAGGCACAATGACGACATCAGTACAAGAGGAATGACACTCTAACTTTCTATGATTTGAACCTCTCCTGTGGATCGAGTTGTAGATTCCGATGCTTCACTTCAGGTTTACTGTATCCCTTGGACCTTCTTATTGACAATGAAACACAGAAATTGCATACGAATTTACTACAAAAGGCACAATGCCGACTTAAGTACAAGAGGACTGACACTCTAACTTTCTATGATTTGAAACACTCCTGTGAGTCCAGTTTTAGATTCCGATGCTTGACTACAGGTTTACTGTATCCCTTGGACCTTCTTATTGACGATGAAACACAGAAATTGCATCCGATTTTAATACAAAAGGCCCAATGCCGACTTAAGTACAAGAGGACTGACACTCTAACAATCTATGATTTGAACCTCTCCTGTGAGTCCAGTTTCTATTGCCGAGGCTTCACTTCAGGTTTACTGTATCCCTTGGACCTTCTTATTGACGATGAAACACAGAAATTGCAACCGAAATTAATACAAAAGACACATTGCCGACTTAAGTACAAGAGGACTGACACTCTTAGTTTCTATGATTAGAACCTCTCCTGTGAGTCAAGTTTTAGTTTCCGATGCTTCACTTCAGGTTTACTGAATCCCTTGGACCTTCTTATTGACAATGAAACACAGAAATTGCATACGAATTTAATACAAAAGGTACAATGCCGACTTAAGTACAAGAGGACTGACACTCTAACTGTCTATGATATGAACCACTCCTGTGAGTCCAGTTTTTGATTCCGATGCTTCACTTCAGTTTTACTGTTTCCCTTGGACCTTCTTATTTACGATGAAACACAGAAATTGCATCCGAATTTAATACAAACGGCACAATGCCGACTTAAGTACAAGAGGACTGACACTCTAACTTTCTTTGATTTGGCCCTCTCCTGTGAGTCCTATTTTAGATTCCAATGCTTCACTTCAGGTTTACTGAATCCCTTGGACTTTCTTATTGGCGATGAAACACAGAAATTGCATCCGATTTTAATACAAAAGGCACAATGCTGACTTAAGTACAAAAGGGACTAACACTCTAACTTACTATGATTTGAACCACTCCTGTGAGTCCCGTTTTAGATTCCGATGCTTCACTTCAGGTTTACTGTATCCCTTGGACTTTCTTATTGACGATGAGACACAGAAATTGCATCCGATTTTAATACAAAAGGCACAATGCTGACTTAAGTACAAGAGGTCTGACACTCTAACTTTCTATGATTTGAACCTCTCCTGTGCGTCCAGTGTTAGATTCTGAGGCTTCACTTCTGGTTTACTGTATCCCGTTGACCTTCTTATTGACGATGAAACACAGAAATTGCATCCAAATTAAATACAAAAGCACAATGCCGACTTAACTACAAGAGGACTGACACTCTAACTTTCTCTGAATTGAACCTCTCCTGTGAGTCCAGTTTTAGATTTCGATGCTTCACTTCAGGTTTACTGTATCCCTTGGACTTTCTTATTGACGATGAAACACAGAGATTGCATCCGAATTTAATACAAAAGGCACAATGCCGACTTAAGTACAAGAGGACTGACACTCTAACTTTCTATGCTTTGAAGCACTCCTTTGAGTCCCGTTTGAGATTCCGATGCTGCACTTGAGGTTTACTGTATCCCTTTGACCCTCATACTGACGATGAAACACAGAAATTGCATCCGAATTTAATACAAAAAGCACAATGCCGGCTTAAGAACAAGAGGACTGACAATCTAACTTTCTCTGATTTGAACCTCTCCTGTGAGTCCAGTTTTAGATTCCGATGCTTCACTTCAGGTTTACTGTATCCCTTCGACTTTCTTATTGACGATGAAACACACAAATTGCATACGATTTTAATACAAAAGGCACAAAGCCGACTTAAGTACAAGAGAACTGACACCCTAACATTCTATAATTTGAATCTCTCCTGTGAGTCCAGTGTTAGATTCCGAGGCTTCACTTCCGGTTTACTGTATCACATGGACCTTCTGATTGACGATGAAACACAGAAATTGCATCCGAATTTAATACAAAAGGCACAATGCCGACTTAAGTCCAAGAGGACTGACACACTAACTTTCTCTGATTTGAACCTCTCCTGTGAGTCCAGTTTTAGATTCTGATGCTTCACTTCAGGTTTACTGTATCCCTTGGACCTTCTTATTGACGATGAAGCACAGAAATTGCATCCGATTTTAATACAAAAGGCACAATGCCGACCGAAGAACAGAGGACTGACTCTCTTACATTCTATGATTTGAACCTCTGCTGTGAGTGCAGTTTTTGTTGCTGAGGCTTCACTTCAGGTTTACTGTATCCCTTGGACTTTCTTATTAACGATGAAACACAGAAATTGCATACGAAATTAATACAAAAGGCACAATGCCGACTTAAGTACAAGAGGACGGACACTCTAAGTTTCTAAGATTTGAACCTCTCCTGTGAGTCAAGTTTCAGTTTCCGATGCTTCACTTCAGGTTTACTGAATCACTTGTACCTTCTTATTGAAAATGAAACACAGTAATTGCATACGAATTTAACACAAAAGGCACAATGCCGACCTATTTACAAGAGGACTGACACTCTAACTTTCTATGATTTGAACCACTCCTGTGAGTCCAGTTTTAGATTCCGATGCTTCACTTCAGGTTTACTGTATCCCTTGGACCTTCTTATTGACGATGAAACACAGAAATTGCATCGGAATTTAATACACAATGCACAATGCCGACTTAAGTACAAGAGGACCGACACTCTAACTATCTATGATTTGAACAACTCCTGTGAGTCCAGTTTTAGATTCCGATGTTTCACTTCAGGTTTACTGTATACCTTGGACGTTCTTATTGACGATGAAACACAGAAATTGCATCCGAAATTTATACAAAAGGCACAATGCCGACTTAAGTACAAGAGGACAGACACTCTAACTTTCTATGATTTGAACCACTCCTGGAGGCCAGTTTTAGATTCCGATGCTTCACTTCAGGTTTACAGTATCCCTTGGACCTTCTTATCGACGACGAAGCACAGAAATTGCATCCGAATTTAATGCAAAAGGCACATTGCCGACTTAAGTACAAGAGGACTGACACTCTAACTTTCTATGATTTGAACCTCTCCTGTGAGTTCAGTTTTAGATCCGATGCTTCACTTCAGGTTTACTGTATCCCTTGGACCTTCTTATTGACGATGAAACACAGAAATTGCATCCGAATTTAATACAAAAGGCACAATGCCGGATTAAGTACAAGAGGACTGACACTGTAACTTTCTCTGATTTGAACCTCTCCTGTGAGTCCAGTTTCAGATTCCGATGCTTCACTTCAGGTTTACTGTATCCCTTGGACTATCTTATTGACGATGAGACACAGAAATTGCATCCGATTTTAATACAAAAGGCACAATGTTGACTTAAGTACAAGAGGACTGACAATCTAACTTTCTATGATTTGAACCTCTCCTGTGAGTCCAGTGTTAGATTCTGAGGCTTCACTTCAGGTTTACTGTAACCCGTTGACCTTCTTATTGACGATGAAACACAGAAATTGCATCCGAATTTAATACAAAAGGCACAATGCCGACTTAAGTACAAGAGGACTGACACTCTAACTTACTATGATGTGAACCTCTCCTGTGAGTCCAGTGTTAGATTCCGAGGCTTCACATCAGGTTTACTGTATTCCTTGGACCTTCTTATTGACGATGAAACACAGAAATTGCATCCGAATTTAATACAAAGGGCACAATGCCGACATAAGTACAACAGGACTGACACTCTAACTTTCTATGATTTGAACAACTCCTGTGAGTCCCGTTTTAGATTCCAATGCTTCACTTCAGGTTTACTGTATCCCTTGGACCTATTTATTGACGATGAAACACAGAAATTGCATCCGAATTTAATACAAAAGGCACAATGACGACTTAAGTACAAGAGGACTGACACTCTAACTTTCTATGATTTGAACCACTCCTGTGAGTCCCGTTTTAGATTCCGATGCTTCACTTCAGGTTTACTGTATCCCTTGGACCTTCTTATAAACGATGAAACACAGAAATTACATCCGAATGTAATACAAAAGGCACAATGCCAACATCAGTACAAGAGGTCTGACACTCTAACTTTCTATGACTTGAACCTCTCCTGTGAGTCCAGTTTTAGATTCCGATGCTTCACTTCAGGTTTACAGTATCCGTTGGACCTTCTTATTGACGATGAAACACAGAAATTGCATCCGAATTTAATACAAAAGGCACAATGCCGACTTAAGTGCAAGATAACTGACACTCTTACTTTCTATGATTTGAACCACTCCTGTGAGTCCCGTTTTAGATTCCGATGCTTCACTTCAGGTTTACTGTATCCCTTGGTCCTTCTTATTGACGATGAAACACAGAAATTGCATCCGAATTTAATACAAAAGGCACAATGCCGACTTAAGTACAAGAGGACTGACACTCTAACTTTCTATGATTTGAACCACTCCTGTGAGTGCCGTTTTAGATTCCGATGCTTCACTTCAGGTTTACTGTATCCCTTGGACCTTCTTATTGACGATGAAACACAGAAATTGCATCCGAATTTAATACAAAGGCACAATCCCGGCGTAAGTACAGGAGGACTGACACTCTAACTTTCTATGATTTGAACCTCTCCTGTGAGTCCAGTGTTAGATTCCGAGGCTTCACTTCAGGTTTACTGTATCCCTTGGACCTTCTTATTGACGATGAAACACAGAAATTGCATCCGAATTTAATACAAAAGGCACAATGCCGACTTAAGTACAAGAGGACTGACACTCTAACTTTCTATGATGTGAACCTCTCATGTGGTCCAGTGTTAGATTACGAGGCTTCACTTCAGGTTTACTGTATCCGTTGGACCTTCTTGTTGACGATGAAACACAGAAATTGCATCCGAATTTAATACAAAAGGCACAATGCCGACTTAAATACAAGAGGACTGACACTCTATATTTCTATGACTTGAACCACTCCCGTGAGTCCCGTTTTAGATTCCAATGCTTCAATTCAGGTTTACTGTATCCCTTGGACCTTCTTATAAACGATGAAACACAGAAATTACATCCGAATTTAATACAAAAGGCACAATGACGACATCAGTACAAGAGGAATGACACTCTAACTTTCTATGATTTGAACCTCTCCTGTGGATCGAGTTGTAGATTCCGATGCTTCACTTCAGGTTTACTGTATCCCTTGGACCTTCTTATTGACAATGAACACAGAAATTGCATACGAATTTACTACAAAAGGCACAATGCCGACTTAAGTACAAGAGGACTGACACTCTAACTTTCTATGATTTGAACCACTCCTGTGAGTCCAGTTTTAGATTCCGATGCTTGACTACAGGTTTACTGTATCCCTTGGACCTTCTTATTGACGATGAAACACAGAAATTGCATCTGATTTTAATACAAAAGGCACAATGCCGACTTAAGTACAAGAGGACTGACACTCTAACAATCTATGATTTGAACCTCTCCTGTGAGTCCAGTTTTTATTGCCGAAGCTTCACTTCAGGTTTACTGTATCCCTTGGACCTTCTTATTGACGATGAAACACAGAAATTGCAACCGAAATTAATACAAAAGGCACATTGCCGACTTAAGTACAAGAGGACTGACACTCTTAGTTTCTATGATTAGAACCTCTCCTGTGAGTCAAGTTTTAGTTTCCGATGCTTCACTTCAGGTTTACTGAATCCCTTGGACCTTCTTATTGACAATGAAACACAGAAATTGCATACGAATTTAATACAAAAGGTACAATGCCGACTTAAGTACAAGAGGACTGACACTCTAACTTTCTATGATATGAACCACTCCTGTGAGTCCAGTTTAAGATTCCGATGCTTCACTTCAGTTTTACTGTATCCCTTGGACCTTCTTATTGACGATGAAACACAGAAATTGCATCCGAATTTAATACAAACGGCACAATGCCGACTTAAGTACAAGAGGACTGACACTCTAACTTTCTTTGATTTGGCCCTCTCCTGTGAGTCCAGTTTTAGATTCCGATGCTTCACTTCAGGTTTACTGTATCCCTTGGACTTTCTTATTGGCGATGAAACACAGAAATTGCATCCGATTTTAATACAAAAGGCACAATGCTGACTTAAGTACAAGAGGACCGACACTCTAACTTTCTATGATTTGAACCTCTCCTGTGAGTCCAGTGTTAGATTCTGAGGCTTCACTTCTGGTTTACTGTATCCTGTTGGCCTACTTATTGACGATGAAACACAGAAATTGCATCCGAATTTAATACAAAAGGCACAATGCCGACTTAAGTACAAGAGGACTGACACTCTAACTTTCTATGATTTGAACCACTCCTGTGAGTCCCGTTTTAGATTCCAATGCTTCACTTCAGGTTTACTGTATCCCTTGGACCTATTTATTGACGATGAAACACAGAAATTGCATCCGAATTTAATACAAAAGGCACAATGCCGACTTAAGTACAAGAGGACTGACACTCTAACTTTCTATGATTTGAACCACTCCTGTGAGTCCCGTTTTAGATTCCGATGCTTCACTTCAGGTTTACTGTATCCCTTGGACCTTCTTATAAACGATGAAACACAGAAATTACATCCGAATGTAATACAAAAGGCACAATGCCAACATCAGTACAAGAGGACTAACACTCTAACTTTCTGTGACTTGAACCTCTCCTGTGAGTCCAGTTTTAGATTCCGATGCTTCACTTCAGGTTTACAGTATCCGTTGGACCTTCTTATTGACGATGAAACTAAGAAATTGCATCCGAATTTAATTCAAAAGGCACAATGCCGACTTAAGTACAAGATGACTGACACTCTAACTTTCTATGATTTGAACCACTCCTGTGAGTGCCGTTTTAGATTCGGATGCTTCACTTCAGGTTTACTGTATCCCTTGGACCTTCTTATTGACGATGAAACACAGAAATTGCATCCGAATTTAATACAAAGGCACAATGCCGGCGTAAGTACAAGAGGACTGACACTCTAACTTTCTATGATTTGAACTTCTCCTGTGAGTCCAGTGTTAGATTCCGAGGCTTCACTTCAGGTTTACTGTATCCCTTGGACCTTCTTATTGACGATGAAACACAGAAAATGCATCCGAATTTAATACAAAACGCACAATGCCGACTTAAGTACAAGAGGACTGACACTCCAACTTTCTATGATGTGAACCTTTCATGTGAGTCCAGTGTTAGATTACGAGGCTTCACTTCAGGTTTACTGTATCCGTTGGACCTTCTTATTGACGATGAAACACAGAAATTGCATCCGAATTTAATACAGAAGGCACAATGCCGACTTAAGTACAAGAGGACTGACACTCTAACTTTCTTAGATTTGGCCCTCTCCTGTGATTCCAGATTTAGATTCCGATGCTTCACTTCAGCTTTTCTGTATCACTTGGAGCTTCTTATTGACGATGAAACACAGAAATTGCATCCGAATTTAATACAAAAGGCACAATGCCGACTTAAGTACAAGAGGACTGACACTCTAACTTTCTATGATTTGAACCTCTGCCTTGAGTCCAGTTTTAGATTCCGATGCTTCACTTCAGGTTTACTGTATCCCTAGGACCTTCTTATTGACGATGAAACAAAGAAATTGCATCCGAAATTAATACAAAAGGCACAATGCCGACTTAAGTACAAGAGGACAGACACTCTAACATTCTACGATGTGAACCACTCCTGTGAGGCCTGTTTTAAATTCCGATGCTTTACTTCAGGTTTACTGTATCCCTTGGCCCTTCTTATTGACAATGAAACACAGAAATTGCATCCGAATATAATACAAAAGGCACAATGCCGAATTAAGTACAAGAGGACTGACACTCTAACTTTCTCTGTTTTGAACCTCTCCTGCGAGTCCAGTTTTAGATTCCGATGCTTCACTTCAGGTTTACTGTATCCCTTGGACTTTCTTATTGGCGATGAAACACAGAAATTGCATCCGATTTTAATACAAAAGGCACAATGCTGACTTAAGTACAAAAGGGACTAACACTCTAACTTTCTATGATGTGAACCTCTCCTGTTAGTCCAGTGTTAGATTCCGAGGCTTCACTTCAGGTTTACTGTATCCCTTGGACCTTCTTATTGACGATGAAACACAGAAATTGCATTCGAATTTAATACAAAAGGCACAATGCAGACTTAAGTACAAGAGGACTGACACTCTAACTTTCTATGATTTGAACCTCTCCTGTGAGTCCAGTTTTAGATTCCGATGCTTCACTTCAGGTTTACTGTATCCCTTGGACCTTCTTATTGACGATGAAGAACAGAAATTGCATCCGATTTTAATACAAAAGGCACAATGCTGACTTAAGTACAAGAGGACTGACACTCTAACTTTCTATGATTTGAACCACTCCTGTGAGTCCCGTTTTAGATTCCGATGCTTCACTTCAGGTTTACTGTATCCCTTGGACTTTCTTATTGACGATGAGACACAGAAATTGCATCCGATTTTAATACAAAAGGCACAATGCCGACTTAAGTACAAGAGGACTGACACTCTAACTTTCTATGATTCGAACCACTCCTGTGAGTCCCGTTTTAGATTCCGATGCTTCAATTCAGGTTTACTGTATCCCTTGGACCTTCTTATAAACGATGAAACACAGAAATTACATCCGAATTTAATACAAAAGGCACAATGACGACATCAGTACAAGAGGAATGACACTCTAACTTTCTATGATTTGAACCTCTCCTGTGGATCGAGTTGTAGATTCCAATGCTTCACTTCAGTTTTACTGTATCCCTTGGACCTTCTTATTGACAATGAAACACAGAAATTGCATACGAATTTACTACAAAAGGCACAATGCCAACTTAAGTACAAGAGGACTGACACTCTAACTTTCTATGATTTGAACCACTCCTGTGAGTTCAGTTTTAGATTCCGATGCTTCACTACAGGTTTACTGTATCCCTTGGACCTTCTTATTGACGATGAAACACAGAAATTGCAACCGAAATTAATACAAAAGACACATTGCCGACTTAAGTACAAGAGGACTGACACTCTTAATTTCTATGATTAGAACCTCTCCTGTGAGTCAAGTTTTAGTTTCCGATGCTTCACTTCAGGTTTACTGAATCCCTTGGACTTTCTTATTGACAATGAAACACAGAAATTGCATACGAATTTAATACAAAAGGTACAATGCCGACTTAAGTACAAGAGGACTGACACTCTAACTTTCTATGATTTGAACCACTCCTGTGAGTCCAGTTCCAGATTCCGATGCTTCACTTCAGTTTTACTGTATCCCTTGGACCTTCTTATTGACGATGAAATACAGAAATTGCATCCGAATTTAATACAAAAGGCACAATGCCGACTTAAGTACAAGAGGACTGACACTCTAACTTTCTTAGATTTGGCCCCTCTCCTGTGATTCCAGTTTTAGATTCCGATGCTTCACTTCAGCTTTTCTGTATCACTTGGTGCTTCTTATTGACGATGAAACACAGAAATTGCAACCGAATTTAATACAAAAGGCACAATGCCGACTTAAGTACAAGAGGACTGACACTCTAACTTTCTATGTTTTGAACCTCTGCCTTGAGTCCAGTTTTAGATTCCGATGCTTCACTTCAGGTTTACTGTATCCCTAGGACCATCTTATTGACGATGAAACAAAGAAATTGCATCCGAAATTAATACAAAAGGCACAATGCCGACTTAAATACAAGAGGACAGACACTCTAACATTCTACGATGTGAACCACTCCTGTGAGGCCAGTTTTAAATTCCGATGCTTTACTTCAGGTTTACTGTATCCCTTGGACCTTCTTATTGACAATGAAACACAGAAATTGCATCCGAATATAATACAAAAGGCACAATGCCGACTTAAGTACAAGAGGACTGACACTCTAACTTTCTCTGTTTTGAACCTCTCCTGCGAGTCCAGTTTTAGATTCCGATGCTTCACTTCAGGTTTACTGTATCCCTTGGACTTTCTTATTGGCGATGAAACACAGAAATTGCATCCGATTTTAATACAAAAGGCACAATGCTGACATAAGTACAAAAGGGACTAACACTCTAACTTTCTATGATGTGAACCTCTCCTGTTAGTCCAGTGTTAGATTCCGAGGCTTCACTTCAGGTTTACTGTATCCCTTGGACCTTCTTATTGACGATGAAACACAGAAATTGCATTCGAATTTAATACAAAAGGCACAATGCAGACTTAAGTACAAGCGGACTACCACTCTAACTTTCTATGATTTGAACCTCTCCTGTGAGTCCAGTTTTAGATTCCGATGCTTCACTTCAGGTTTACTGTATCCCTTGGACCTTCTTATTGACGATGAAGAACAGAAATTGCATCCGATTTTAATACAAAAGGCACAATGCTGACTTAAGTACAAGAGGACTGACACTCTAACTTTCTATGATTTGAACCACTCCTGTGAGTCCCGTTTTAGATTCCGATGCTTCACTTCAGGTTTACTGTATCCCTTGGACCTTCTTATTGACGATGAGACACAGAAATTGCATCCGATTTTAATACAAAAGGCACAATGCCGACTTAAGTACAAGATGACTGACACTCTAACTTTCTATGATGTGAACCTCTCCTGTGAGTCCAGTGTTAGATTCCGTGGCTTCACATCAGGTTTACTGTATTCCTTGGACCTTCTTATTGACGATGAAACACAGAAATTGCATCCGAATTTAATACAAAGGGCACAATGCCGACTTAAGTACAAGAGGACTGACACTCTAACTTTCTATGATTTGAACCACTCCTGTGAGTCCCGTTTTAGATTCCAATGCTTCACTTCAGGTTTACTGTATCCCTTGGACCTATTTATTGACGATGAAACACAGAAATTGCATCCGAATTTAATACAAAAGGCACAATGCCGACTTAAGTACAAGAGGACTGACACTCTAACTTTCTATGATTTGAACCACTCCTGTGAGTCCCGTTTTAGATTCCAATGCTTCACTTCAGGTTTACTGTATCCCTTGGACCTTCTTATTACCGATGAAACTCAGAAATTACATCCGAATGTAATACAAAAGGCACAATGCCAACATCAGTACAATAGGACTGAGACTCTAACTTTCTATGACTTGAACCTCTCCTGTGAGTCCAGTTTTAGATTCCGATGCTTCACTTCAGGTTTACAGTATACGTTGGACCTTCTTATTGACGATGAAACACAGAAATTGCATCCGAATTTAATACAAAAGGCACAATGCCGACTTAAGTACAAGATGACTGACACTCTAACTTTCTATGATTTGAACCACTCCTGTGAGTGCCGTTTTAGATTCGGATGCTTCACTTCAGGTTTACTGTATCCCTTGGACCTTCTTATTGACGATGAGACACAGAAATTGCATCCGAAATTAATACAAAGGCACAATGCCGGCATAAGTACAAGAGGACTGACACTCTAACTTTCTATGATTAGAACTTCTCCTGTGAGTCCAGTGTTAGATTCCGAGGCTTCACTTCAGGTTTACTGTATCCCTTGGACCTTCTTATTGACGATGAAACACAGAAAATGCATCCGAATTTAATACAAAAGGCACAATGCCGACTTAAGTACAAGAGGACTGACACTCTAACTTTCTATGATGTGAACCTCTCATGTGAGTCCAGTGTTAGATTACGAGGCTTCACTTCAGGTTTACTGTATCTGTTGGACCTTCTTATTGACGATGAAACACAGAAATTGCATCCGAATTTAATACAAAAGGCACAATGCCGACTTAAGTACAAGAGGACTGACACTCTATATTTCTATGACTTGAACCACTCCCGTGAGTCCCGTTTTAGATTCCATTGCTTCAATTCAGGTCTACTGTATCCCTTGGACCTTCTTATAAACGATGAAACACAGAAATTACATCCGAATTTAATACAAAAGGCACAATGACGACATCAGTACAAGAGGAATGACACTCTAACTTTCTATGATTTGAACCTCTCCTGTGGATCGAGTTGTAGATTCCGATGCTTCACTTCAGTTTTACTGTATCCCTTGGACCTTCTTATTGACAATGAAACACAGAAATTGCATACGAATTTACTACAAAAGGCACAATGCCGACTTAAGTACAAGAGGACTGACACTCTAACTTACTGTGATGTGAACCTCTCCTGTGAGTCCAGTGTTAGATTCCGAGGCTTCACATCAGGTTTACTGTATTCCTTGGACCTTCTTATTGACGATGAAACAAAGAAATTGCATCCGAATTTAATACAAAAGGCACAATGCCGACTTAAGTACAAGAGGACTGACACTCTAACTGTCTATGATTTGAACCACTCCTGTGAGTCCCGTTTTAGATTCCGATGCTTCACTTCAGGTTTACTGTATCCCTTTGACCTTCTTATAAACGATGAAACACAGAAATTACATCCGAATGTAATACAAAAGGCACAATGCCAATATCAGTACAAGAGGCCTGACACTCTAACTTTCTATGACTTGAACCTCTCCTGTGAGTCCAGTTTTAGATTCCGATGCTTCACTTCAGGTTTACAGTATCCGTTGGACCTTCTTATTGACGATGAAACACAGAAATTGCATCCGAATTTAATACAAAAGGCACAATGCCGAATTAAGTACAAGATGACTGACACTCTAACTATCTAAGATTTGAACCACTCCTGTGAGTGCCGTTTTAGATTCGGATGCTTCACTTCAGGTTTACTGTATCCCTTGGACCTTCTTATTGACGATGAAACACAGAAATTGCATCCGAATTTAATACAAAGGCACAATGCCGGCGTAAGTACAAGAGGACTGACACTCTAACTTTCTATGATTTGAACTTCTCCTGTGAGTCCAGTGTTAGATTCCGATGCTTCACTTCAGGTTTACTGTATCCCTTGGACCTTATTATTGACGATGAAACACAGAAAATGCATCCGAATTTAATACAAAAGGCACAATGCCGACTTAAGTACAAGAGGACTGACACTCTAACTCTCTATGATGTGAACCTCTCATGTGAGTCCAGTGTTAGATTACGAGGCTTCACTTTGGGTTTACTGTATCTGTTGGACCTTCTTATTGACGATGAAACACAGAAATTGCATCCGAATTTAAGACAAAAGGCACAATGCCGACTTAAGTACAAGAGGACTGACACTCTATATTTCTATGACTTGAACCACTCCCGTGAGTCCCGTTTTAGATTCCATTGCTTCAATTCAGGTTTACTGTATCCCTTGGACCTTCTTATTGACGATGAAGAACAGAAATTGCATCCGATTTTAATACAAAAGGCACAATGCTGACTTAAGTACAAGAGGACTGACACTCTAACTTTCTATGATTTGAACCACTCCTGTGAGTCCCGTTTTAGATTCCGATGCTTCACTTCAGGTTTACTGTATCCCTTGGACCTTCTTATTGACGATGAGACACAGAAATTGCATCCGATTTTAATACAAAAGGCACAATGCTGACTTAAGTACAAGAGGACTGACACTCTAACTTTCTATGATTTGAACCTCTCCTGTGAGTCCAGTGTTAGATTCTGAGGCTTCACTTCAGGTTTACTGTATCCCGTTGACCTTCATATTGACGATGAAACACAGAAATTGCATGCGAATTTAATACAAAAGGCACAATGCCGACTTAAGTACAAGAGGACTGACACTCTAACTTACTATGATGTGAACCTCTCCTGTGAGTCCAGTGTTAGATTCCGTGGCTTCACATCAGGTTTACTGTATTCCTTGGACCTTCTTATTGACGATGAAACACAGAAATTGCATCCGAATTTAATACAAAGGGCACAATGCCGACTTAAGTACAAGAGGACTGACACTCTAACTTTCTATGATTTGAACCACTCCTGTGAGTCCCGTTTTAGATTCCAATGCTTCACTTCAGGTTTACTGTATCCCTTGGACCTATTTATTGACGATGAAACACAGAAATTGCATCCGAATTTAATACAAAAGGCACAATGCCGACTTAAGTACAAGAGGACTGACACTCTAACTTTCTATGATTTGAACCACTCCTGTGAGTCCCGTTTTAGATTCCAATGCTTCACTTCAGGTTTACTGTATCCCTTGGACCTTCTTATTACCGATGAAACTCAGAAATTACATCCGAATGTAATACAAAAGGCACAATGCCAACATCAGTACAATAGGACTGAGACTCTAACTTTCTATGACTTGAACCTCTCCTGTGAGTCCAGTTTTAGATTCCGATGCTTCACTTCAGGTTTACAGTATACGTTGGACCTTCTTATTGACGATGAAACACAGAAATTGCATCCGAATTTAATACAAAAGGCACAATGCCGACTTAAGTACAAGATGACTGACACTCTAACTTTCTATGATTTGAACCACTCCTGTGAGTGCCGTTTTAGATTCGGATGCTTCACTTCAGGTTTACTGTATCCCTTGGACCTTCTTATTGACGATGAGACACAGAAATTGCATCCGAATTTAATACAAAGGCACAATGCCGGCGTAAGTACAAGAGGACTGACACTCTAACTTTCTATGATTAGAACTTCTCCTGTGAGTCCAGTGTTAGATTCCGAGGCTTCACTTCAGGTTTACTGTATCCCTTGGACCTTCTTATTGACGATGAAACACAGAAAATGCATCCGAATTTAATACAAAAGGCACAATGCCGACTTAAGTACAAGAGGACTGACACTCTAACTTTCTATGATGTGAACCTCTCATGTGAGTCCAGTGTTAGATTACGAGGCTTCACTTCAGGTTTACTGTATCTGTTGGACCTTCTTATTGACGATGAAACACAGAAATTGCATCCGAATTTAATACAAAAGGCACAATGCCGACTTAAGTACAAGAGGACTGACACTCTATATTTCTATGACTTGAACCACTCCCGTGAGTCCCGTTTTAGATTCCATTGCTTCAATTCAGGTCTACTGTATCCCTTGGACCTTCTTATAAACGATGAAACACAGAAATTACATCCGAATGTAATACAAAAGGCACAATGACGACATCAGTACAAGAGGAATGACACTCTAACTTTCTATGATTTGAACCTCTCCTGTGGATCGAGTTGTAGATTCCGATGCTTCACTTCAGTTTTACTGTATCCCTTGGACCTTCTTATTGACAATGAAACACAGAAATTGTATACGAATTTACTACAAAAGGCACAATGCCGACTTAAGTACAAGAGGACTGACACTCTAACTTACTATGATGTGAACCTCTCCTGTGAGTCCAGTGTTAGATTCCGAGGCTTCACATCAGGTTTACTGTATTCCTTGGACCTTCTTATTGACGATGAAACACAGAAATTGCATCCGAATTTAATACAAAAGGCACAATGCCGACTTAAGTACAAGAGGACTGACACTCTAACTGTCTATGATTTGAACCACTCCTGTGAGTCCCGTTTTAGATTCCGATGCTTCACTTCAGGTTTACTGTATCCCTTTGACCTTCTTATAAACGATGAAACACAGAAATTACATCCGAATGTAATACAAAAGGCACAATGCCAATATCAGTACAAGAGGCCTGACACTCTAACTTTCTATGACTTGAACCTCTCCTGTGAGTCCAGTTTTAGATTCCGATGCTTCACTTCAGGTTTACAGTATCCGTTGGACCTTCTTATTGACGATGAAACACAGAAATTGCATCCGAATTTAATACAAAAGGCACAATGGCGAATTAAGTACAAGATGACTGACACTCTAACTATCTAAGATTTGAACCACTCCTGTGAGTGCCGTTTTAGATTCGGATGCTTCACTTCAGGTTTACTGTATCCCTTGGACCTTCTTATTGACGATGAAACACAGAAATTGCATCCGAATTTAATACAAAGGCACAATGCCGGCGTAAGTACAAGAGGACTGACACTCTAACTTTCTATGATTTGAACTTCTCCTGTGAGTCCAGTGTTAGATTCCGAGGCTTCACTTCAGGTTTACTGTATCCCTTGGACCTTATTATTGACGATGAAACACAGAAAATGCATCCGAATTTAATACAAAAGGCACAATGCCGACTTAAGTACAAGAGGACTGACACTCTAACTCTCTATGATGTGAACCTCTCATGTGAGTCCAGTGTTAGATTACGAGGCTTCACTTCGGGTTTACTGTATCTGTTGGACCTTCTTATTGACGATGAAACACAGAAATTGCATCCGAATTTAAGACAAAAGGCACAATGCCGACTTAAGTACAAGAGGACTGACACTCTATATTTCTATGACTTGAACCACTCCCGTGAGTCCCGTTTTAGATTCCATTGCTTCAATTCTGGTTTACTGTATCCCTTGGACCTTCTTATAAACGATGAAACACAGAAATTACATCCGAATTTAATACAAAAGGCACAATGACGACATCAGTGCAAGAGGAATGACACTCTAACTTTCTATGATTTGAACCTCTCCTGTGGATCGAGTTGTAGATTCCGATGCTTCACTTCAGTTTAACTGTATCCCTTGGACCTTCTTATTGACAATGAAACACAGAAATTGCATACGAATTTACTACAAAAGGCACAATGCCGACTTAAGTACAAGAGGACTGATAATCTAACTTTCTATGATTTGAACCACTCCTGTGAGTCCCGTTTTAGATTCCAATGCTTCACTTCAGGTTTACTGTATCCCTTGGACCTTCTTATAAACGATGAAACACAGAAATTACATCCGAATGTAATACAAAAGGCACAATGCCAACATCAGTACAAGAGGACTGACACTCTAACTTTCTATGACTTGAACCTCTCCTGTGAGTCCAGTTTTAGATTCCGATGCTTCACTTCAGGTTTACAGTATACGTTGGACCTTCTTATTGACGATGAAACACAGAAATTGCATCCGAATTTAATACAAAAGGCACAATGCCGACTTAAGTACAAGATGACTGACACTCTAACTTTCTATGATTTGAACCACTCCTGTGAGTGCCGTTTTAGATTCGGATGCTTCACTTCAGGGTTACTGTATCCCTTGGACCTTCTTATTGACGATGAGACACAGAAATTGCATCCGATTTTAATACAAAAGGCACAATGCTGAATTAAGTACAAGAGGACTGACACTCTAACTTTCTATGATTTGAACCTCTCCTGTGAGTCCAGTGTTAGATTCTGAGGCTTCACTTCAGGTTTACTGTATCCCGTTGACCTTCTTATTGACGATGAAACACAGAAATTGCATCCGAATTTAATACAAAAGGCACAATGCCGACTTAAGTACAAGAGGACTGACACTCTAACTTACTATGATGTGAACCTCTCCTGTGAGTCCAGTGTTAGATTCCGAGGCTTCACATCAGGTTTACTGTATTCCTGTGACCTTCTTATTGACGATGAAACACAGAAATTGGATCCGAATTTAATACAAAGGGCACAATGCCGACTTAAGTACAAGAGGACTGACACTCTAACTTTCTATGATTTGAACCACTCCTGTGAGTCCCGTTTTAGATTCCAATGCTTCAGTTCAGGTTTACTGTATCCCTTGGACCTATTTATTGACGATGAAACACAGAAATTGCATCCGAATTTAGTACAAAAGGCACAATGCCGACTTAAGTACAAGAGGACTGACACTCTAACTTTCTATGATTTGAACCACTCCTGTGAGTCCCGTTTTAGATTCCGATGCTTCACTTCAGGTTTACTGTATCCCTTTGACCTTCTTATTAACGATGAAACACAGAAATTACATCCGAATGTAATACAAAAGGCACAATGCCAACATCAGTACAAGAGGCCTGACACTCTAACTTTCTATGACTTGAACCTCTCCTGTGAGTCCAGTTTTAGATTCCGATGCTTCACTTCAGGTTTACAGTATCCGTTGGACCTTCTTATTGACGATGAAACACAGAAATTGCATCCGAATTTAATACAAAAGGCACAATGCCGAATTAAGTACAAGATGACTGACACTCTAACTTTCTATGATTTGAACCACTCCTGTGAGTGCCGTTTTAGATTCGGATGCTTCACTTCAGGTTTACTGTATCCCTTGGACCTTCTTATTGACGATGAAACACAGAAATTGCATCCGAATTTAATACAAAGGCACAATGCCGGCGTAAGTACAAGAGGACTGACACTCTAACTTTCTATGATTTGAACCTCTCCTGTGGATCGAGTTGTAGATTCCGATGCTTCACTTCAGTTTTACTGTATCCCTTGGACCTTCTTATTGACAATGAAACACAGAAATTGCATACGAATTTACTACAAAAGGCACAATGCCGACTTAAGTACAAGAGGACTGACACTCTAACTTTCTATGATTTGAACCACTCCTGTGAGTCCAGTTTTAGATTCCGATGCTTCACTGCAGGTTTACTGTATCCCTTGGACCTTCTTATTGACGATGAATCACAGAAATTGCATCCGATTTTAATACAATAGGCACAATGCCGACTTAAGTACAAGAGGACTGACACTCTAACAATCTATGATTTGAACCTCTCCTGTGAGTCCAGTTTTTATTGCCGAGGCTTCACTTCAGGTTTACTGTATCCCTTGGACCTTCTTATTAACGATGCAACACAGAAATTGCAACCGAAATTAATACAAAAGACACATTGCCGACTTAAGTACAAGAGGACTGACACTCTTAATTTCTATGATTAGAACCTCTCCTGTGAGTCAAGTTTTAGTTTCCGATGCTTCACTTCAGGTTTACTGAATCCCTTGGACCTTCTTATTGACAATGGAACACAGAAATTGCATACGAATTTAATACAAAAGGTACAATGCCGACTTAAGTACAAGAGGACTGACACTCTAACTTTCTATGATTTGAACCACTCCTGTGAGTCCAGTTTTAGATTCCGATGCTTCACTTCAGTTTTACTTTATCCCTTGGACCTTCTTATTGACGATGAAACACAGAAATTGCATCCGAATTTAATACGAAAGCACAATGCCGACTTAAGTACAAGAGGACTGACACTCTAACTTTCTTAGATTTGGCCCTCTCCAGTGATTCCAGTTTTAGATTCCGATGCTTCACTTCAGCTTTTCTGTATCACTTGGAGCTTCTTATTGACGGTGAAATACAGAAATTGCATCCGAATTTAATGCAAAAGGCACAATACCGACTTAAGTACAAGAGGACTGACACTCTAACTTTCTATGATTTGAACCTCTGCCTTGAGTCCAGTTTTAGATTCCGATGCTTCACTTCAGGTTTACTGTATCCCTAGGACCTTCTTATTGACGATGAAACAAAGAAATTGCATCCGAAATTAATACAAAAGGCACAATGCCGACTTAAGTACAAGAGGACAGACACTCTAACATTCTACGATGTGAACCACTCCTGTGAGGCCAGTTTTAAATTCCGATGCTTTACTTCAGGTTTACTGTATCCCTTGGACCTTCATATTGACAATGAAACACAGAAATTGCATCCGAATATAATACAAAAGGCACAATGCCGACTTAAGTACAAGAGGACTGACACTCTAACTTTCTCTGTTTTGAACCTCTCCTGCGAGTCCAGTTTTAGATTCCGATGCTTCACTTCAGGTTTACTGTATCCCTTGGACTTTCTTATTGGCGATGAAACACAGAAATTGCATCCGATTTTAATACAAAAGGCACAATGCTGACTTAAGTAGAAAAGGGACTAACACTCTAACTTTCTATGATGTGAACCTCTCCTGTTAGTCCAGTGTTAGATTCCGAGGCTTCACTTCAGGTTAACTGTATCCCTTGGACCTTCTTATTGACGATGAAACACAGAAATTGCATTCGAGTTTAATACAAAAGGCACAATGCAGACTTAAGTACAAGAGGACTGACACTCTAACTTTCTATGATTTGAACCTCTCCTGTGAGTCCAGTTTTAGATTCCGATGCTTCACTTCAGGTTTACTGTTTCCCTTGGACCTTCTTATTGACGATGAAGAACAGAAATTGCATCCGATTTTAATACAAAAGGCACAATGCTGACTTAAGTACAAGAGGACTGACACTCTAACTTTCTATGATTTGAACCACTCCTGTGAGTCCCGTTTTAGATTCCGATGCTTCACTTCAGTTTTACTGTATCCCTTGGACTTTCTTATTGACGATGAGACACAGAAATTGCATCCGATTTTAATACAAAAGGCACTATGCTGACTTAAGTACAAGAGGACTGACACTCTAACTTTCTATGATTTGAACCTCTCCTGTGAGTCCAGTGTTAGATTCTGAGGCTTCACTTCAGGTTTACTGTATCCCGTTGACCTTCTTATTGACGATAAAACACAGAAATTGCATGCGAATTTAATACAAAAGGCACAATGCCGACTTAAGTACAAGAGTACTGACACTCTAACTTACTATGATGTGAACCTCTCCTGTGAGTCCAGTGTAAAATTCCGAGGCTTCACATCAGGTTTACTGTATTCCTTGGACCTTCTTATTGACGATGAAACACAGAAATTGCATCCGATTTTAATACAAAGGGCACAATGCCGACTTAAGTACAAGAGGACTGCCACTCTAACTTTCTATGATTTGAACCACTCCTGTGAGTCCCGTTTTAGATTCCAATGCTTCACTTCAGGTTTACTGTATCCCTTGGACCTATTTATTGACGATGAAACACAGAAATTGCATCCGAATTTAATACAAAAGGCACAATGCCGACTTAAGTACAAGAGGACTGACACTCTAACTTTCTATGATTTGAACCACTCCTGTGAGTTCCGTTTTAGATTCCGATGCTTCACTTCAGGTTTACTGTATCCCTTGGACCATCTTATAAACGATGAAACACAGAAATTACATCCGAATGTAATACAAAAGGCACAATGCCAACATTAGTACAAGAGGACTGACACTCTAACTTTCTATGACTTGAACCTCTCCTCTGAGTCCAGTTTTAGATTCCGATGCTTCACTTCAGGTTTACAGTATCCATTGGACCTTCTTATTGACGATGAAACACAGAAATTGCATCCGAATTTAATACAAAAGGCACAATGCCGACTTAAGTACAAGATGACTGACACTCTAACTTTCTATGATTTGAACCACTCCTGTGAGTGCCGTTTTAGATTCGGATGCTTCACTTCAGGATTACTGTATCCCTTGGACCTTCTTATTGACGATGAAACACAGAAATAGCATCCGAATTTAATACAAAGGCACAATGCCGGCGTAAGTACAAGAGGACTGACACTCTAACTTTCTATGATTTGAACTTCTCCTGTGAGTCCAGTGTTAGATTCCAAGGCTTCACTTCAGGTTTACTGTATCCCTTGGACCTTCTTATCGACGATGAAACACAGAAATTGCATCCGAATTTAATACAAAAGGCACAATGCCGACTTAAGTACAAGAGGACCGACACTCTAACTTTGTATGATGTGAACCTCTCATGTGAGTCCAGTGTTAGATTACGAGGCTTCACTTCAGGTTTACTGTATCCGTTGGACCTTCTTATTGACGATGAAACACAAAAATTGCATCCGAATTTAATACAAAAGGCACAATGCCGACTTAAGTACAAGAAGACTGACACTATAACAATCTATGATTTGAACCTCTCCTGTGAGTCCAGTTTTTGTTGCCGATGCTTCACTTCAGGTTTACTGTATCCCTTGGACCTTCTTATTGACGATGAAACACAGAAATTGCATCCGATTTTAATACAAAAGGCACAATGCCGACTTAAGTACAAGAGGACTGACACTCTAACAATCTATGATTTGAACCTCTCCTGTGAGTCCAGTTTTTGTTGCCGAGGCTTCACTTCAGGTTTACTGTGTCCCTTGGACCTTCTTATTGACGATGAAACACAGAAATTGCAACCGAAATTAATACAAAAGGCACATTGCCGACTTAAGTACAAGAGGACTGACACTCTAATTTTCTATGATTTGAACCTCTCCTGTGAGTCAAGTTTTAGTTTCCGATGCTTCACTTCAGGTTTACTGAATCCCTTGGACCTTCTTATTGACAATGAAACACAGAAATTAAATACGAATTTAATACAAAAGGCACAAAGCCGACTTAAGTACAAGAGGACTGACACTCTAACTTTCTATGATTTGGCCCTCTCCTATGATTCCAGTTTTAGATTCCGATGCTTCACTTCAGGTTTTCTGTATCACTTGGACCTTCTTATTGACGATGAAACACAGAAATTGCATCCGAATTTAATACAAAAGGCACAATGCCGACTTAAGTACAAGAGGACTGACACTCTAACATTCTACGATGTGAACCACTCCTGTGAGGCCAATTTTAAATTCCGATGCTTTACTTCAGGTTTACTGTATCCCTTGGACCTTCTTATTGACAATGAAACACAGAAATTGCATCCGAATATAATACAAAAGGCACAATGCCGACATAAGTACAAGAGGAGTGACACTCTAACTTTCTCTGTTTTGAACCTCTCCTGTGAGTCCAGTTTTGATTCCGATGCTTCACTTCAGGTTTACTGTATCCCTTGGACTTTCTTATTGGCGATGAAACACAGAAATTGCATCCGATTTTAATACAAAAGGCACAATGCAGACTTAAGTACAAAAGGGACTAACACTCTAACTCTCTATGATGTGAACCTCTCCTGTTAGTCCAGTGTTAGATTCCGAGGCTTCACTTCAGGTTTACTGTATCCCTTGGATCTTCTTATTGACGATGAAACACAGAAATTGCATTCGAATTTAATACAAAAGGCACAATGCAGGCTTAAGTACAAGAGGACTGACACTCTAACTTTCTATGATTTGAACCTCTCCTGTGAGTCCAGTTTTAGATTCCGATGCTTCACTTGAGGTTTACTGTATCCCTTGGACCTTCTTATTGACGATGAAGGACAGAAATTGCATCCGATTTTAATACAAAATGCACAATGCCGACCTAAGTACAAGAGGACTGACTCTCTTACTTTCTATGATTTGAACCTCTCCTGTGAGTCCAGTTTTTGTTGCTGAGGCTTCACTTCAGGTTTACTGTATCCCTTGGACCTTCTTATTAACGACGAAACACAGAAATTGCATCCGAAATTAATACAAAAGGCAAAATGCCGACTTAAGTACAACAGGACTGACACTCTAACTTTCTATGATTTGAACCTCTCCTGTGATTCCAGTTTTAGATTCCGATGCTTCACTTCAGGTTTACTGTATCCCTTGGACCATCTTAATGACGATGAAACACAGAAATTGCATCCGAATTTAATACAAAGGCACAATGCCGACTTAACTACAAGAGGACTGACACTCTAACTTTCTCTGATTTGAACCTCTCCTGTGAGTCCAGTTTTAGATTCCGATGCTTCACTTCAGGTTTACTGTATCCCTTGGACTTTCTTATTGACGATGAAACACAGAAATTGCATCCGATTTTAATACAAAAGGCACAATGCTGACGTAAGTACAAGAGGACTGACACTCTAACTTTCTATGATTTGAACCTCTCCTGTGAGTCTAGTGTCAGATTCTGAGGCTTCACTTCAGGTTTACTGTATCACTGGGACCTTCTTATTGACGATGAAACACAGAAATTGCATCCGAATTTAATGCAAAAGGCACATTGCCGACTTAAGTACAAGAGGACTGACACTCTAACTTTCTATGATTTAAATCTCTCCTGTGAGTTCAGTTTTAGATTCCGATGCTTCACTTCAGTTTTAATGTTTCCCTTGGACCTTCTTATTGGCGATGAAACACAGAAATTGCATCCGAATTTAATACAAAAGGCACAATGCCGGATTAAGTACAAGAGGACTGACACTCTAACTTTCTATGATTTGAACCTCTCCTGTGATTCCAGTTTTAGATTCCGATGCTTCACTTCAGGTTTACTGTATCCCTTGGACCTTCTTATTGTCGATGAAACACAGAAATTGCATCCGAATTTAATACAAAGGCACAATGCCGACTTAACTACGAGAGGACTGACACTCTAACTTTCTCTGATTTGAACCTCTCCTGTGAGTCCAGTTTTAGATTCCGATGCTTCACTTCAGGTTTACTGTATCCCTTGGACTTTCTTATTGACGATGAGACACAGAAATTGCATCCGATTTTAATACAAAAGGCACAATGCTGACTTAAGTACAAGAGGACTGACTCTCTTACTTTCTATGATTTGAACCTCTCCTGTGAGTCCAGTGTTAGATTCTGAGGCTTCACTTCAGGTTTACTGTATCCCTTGGACCTTCTTATTGACGATGAAACACAGAAATTGCATCCGAATTAAATACAAAAGGCACAATGCCGACTTAAGTACAAGAGGACTGACACTCTAACTTACTATGATGTGAACCTCTCCTGTGAGTCCAGTGTTAGATTCCGAGGCTTCACATCAGGTTTACTGTATCCCTTGGACCTTCTTATTGACGATGAAACACAGAAATTGCATCCGAATTTAATACAAAAGGTACAATGCCGGCTTAAGTACAAGAGGACTGACACTCTAACATTCTATGATGTGAACCACTCCTGTGAGGCCAGTTTTTAATTCCGATGCTTTACTTCAGGTTTACTGTATCCCTTGGACCTTCTTATTGACAATGAAACACAGAAATTGCAACCGAATATAATACAAAAGGCACAATGCCGACTTAAGTACAAGAGGACTGACACTCTAACTTTCTCTGTTTTGAACCTCTCCTGTGAGTCCAGTTTTAGATTCCGATGCTTCACTTCAGGTTGACTGTATCCCTTGGACTTTCTTATTGGCGATGAAACACAGAAATTGCATCCGATTTTACTACAAAAGGCACAATGCAGACTTAAGTACAAAAGGGACTAACACTCTAACTTTCTATGATGTGAACCTCTCCTGTTAGTCCAGTGTTAGATTACGATGCTTCACTTCAGGTTTACTGTATCCCTTGGACCTTCTTATTGACGATGAAACACAGAAATTGCATTCGAATTTAATACAAAATTCACAATGCAGACTTAAGTACAAGAGGACTGACACTCTAACTTTCTCTGTTTTGAACCTCTCCTGTGAGTCCAGTTTTAGATTCTGATGCTTCACTTCAGGTTTACTGTATCCCTTGGACTTTCTTATTGACGATGAAACACAGAAATTGCATCCGATTTTAATACAAAAGGCACAATGCTGACTTAAGTACAAGAGGACTGACACTCTAACTTTCTATGATTTGAACCTCTCCTGTGAGTCCAGTGCTAGATTCTGAGGATTCACTTCAGGTTTACTGTATCCCTTGGACCTTCTTATTGTCGATGAAACACAGAAATTGCATCCGAATTTAATACAAAGGCACAATGCCGACTTAACTACAAGAGGACTGACACTCTAACTTTCTCTGATTTGAACCTCTCCTGTGAGTCCAGTTTTAGATTCCGATGCTTCACTTCAGGTTTACTGTATCCCTTGGACTTTCTTATTGACGATGAGACACAGAAATTGCATCCGATTTTAATACAAAAGGCACAATGCTGACTTAAGTACAAGAGGACTGACTCTCTTACTTTCTATGATTTGAACCTCTCCTGTGAGTCCAGTGTTAGATTCTGAGGCTTCACTTCAGGTTTACTGTATCCCTTGGACCTTCTTATTGACGATGAAACACAGAAATTGCATCCGAATTAAATACAAAAGGCACAATGCCGACTTAAGTACAAGAGGACTGACACTCTAACTTACTATGATGTGAACCTCTCCTGTGAGTCCAGTGTTAGATTCCGAGGCTTCACATCAGGTTTACTGTATCCCTTGGACCTTCTTATTGACGATGAAACACAGAAATTGCATCCGAATTTAATACAAAAGGTACAATGCCGGCTTAAGTACAAGAGGACTGACACTCTAACATTCTATGATGTGAACCACTCCTGTGAGGCCAGTTTTTAATTCCGATGCTTTACTTCAGGTTTACTGTATCCCTTGGACCTTCTTATTGACAATGAAACACAGAAATTGCAACCGAATATAATACAAAAGGCACAATGCCGACTTAAGTACAAGAGGACTGACACTCTAACTTTCTCTGTTTTGAACCTCTCCTGTGAGTCCAGTTTTAGATTCCGATGCTTCACTTCAGGTTGACTGTATCCCTTGGACTTTCTTATTGGCGATGAAACACAGAAATTGCATCCGATTTTACTACAAAAGGCACAATGCAGACTTAAGTACAAAAGGGACTAACACTCTAACTTTCTATGATGTGAACCTCTCCTGTTAGTCCAGTGTTAGATTACGATGCTTCACTTCAGGTTTACTGTATCCCTTGGACCTTCTTATTGACGATGAAACACAGAAATTGCATTCGAATTTAATACAAAATTCACAATGCAGACTTAAGTACAAGAGGACTGACACTCTAACTTTCTCTGTTTTGAACCTCTCCTGTGAGTCCAGTTTTAGATTCTGATGCTTCACTTCAGGTTTACTGTATCCCTTGGACTTTCTTATTGACGATGAAACACAGAAATTGCATCCGATTTTAATACAAAAGGCACAATGCCGACTTAAGTACAAGATGACTGACACTCTAACTTTCTATGATTTGAACCACTCCTGTGAGTGCCGTTTTAGATTCGGATGCTTCACTTGAGGTTTACTGTATCCCTTGGACCTTCTTATTGACGATGAAACACAGAAATTGCATCCGAATTTAATACAAAGGCACAATGCCGGCGTAAGTACAAGAGGACTGACACTCTAACTTTCTATGATTTGAACTTCTCATGTGAGTCCTGTGTTAGATTCCGAGGCATCACTTCAGGTTTACTGTATCCCTTGGACCTTCTTATTGACGATGAAACACAGAAATTGCATCCGAATTTAATACAAAAGGCACAATGCCGACTTAAGTAGAAGAGGACTGACACTCTGACTTTCAATGATGTGAACCTCTCATGTGAGTCCAGTGTTAGATTACGAGTCTTCACTTCAGGTTTACTGTATCCGTTGGACCTTCTTATTGACGATGAAACACAGAAATTGCATCCGAATTTAATACAAAAGGCACAATGCCGACTTAAGTACAAGAGGACTGACACTCTAACAATCTATGAATTGAACCTCTCCTGTGAGTCCAGTTTTTGTTGCCGATGCTTCACTTCAGGTTTACTGTATCCCTTGGACCTTTTTATTGACGATGAAACACAGAAATTGCATCCGATTTTAATACAAAAGGCACAATGCCGACTTAAGTACAAGAGGACTGACACTCTAACAATCTATGATTTGAACCTCTCCTGTGAGTCCAGTTTTTGTTGCCGAGGCTTCACTTCAGGTTTACTGTATCCCTTGGACCTACTTATTGACGATGAAACACAGAAATTGCAACCGAAATTAATACAAAAGACACATTGCCGACTTAAGTACAAGAGGACTGACACTCTAAGTTTCTATGATTTGAACCTCTCCTGTGAGTCAAGTTTTAGTTTCCGATGCTGCACTTCAGGTTTACTGAATCCCATGGACCATCTTATTGACAATGAAACACAGAAATTGCATACGAATTTAATACAAAAGGCACAATGCCGACATAAGTACAAGAGGACTGACGCTCTAACTTTCTTTGATTTGGCCCTCTCCTGTGATTCCAGTTTTAGATTCCGATGCTTCACTTCAGGTTGACTGTATCCCTTGGACTTTCTTATTGGCGATGAAACACAGAAATTGCATCCGATTTTACTACAAAAGGCACAATGCAGACTTAAGTACAAAAGGGACTAACACTCTAACTTTCTATGATGTGAACCTCTCCTGTTAGTCCAGTGTTAGATTACGATGCTTCACTTCAGGTTTACTGTATCCCTTGGACCTTCTTATTGACGATGAAACACAGAAATTGCATTCGAATTTAATACAAAATTCACAATGCAGACTTAAGTACAAGAGGACTGACACTCTAACTTTCTCTGTTTTGAACCTCTCCTGTGAGTCCAGTTTTAGATTCTGATGCTTCACTTCAGGTTTACTGTATCCCTTGGACTTTCTTATTGACGATGAAACACAGAAATTGCATCCGATTTTAATACAAAAGGCACAATGCCGACTTAAGTACAAGATGACTGACACTCTAACTTTCTATGATTTGAACCACTCCTGTGAGTGCCGTTTTAGATTCGGATGCTTCACTTGAGGTTTACTGTATCCCTTGGACCTTCTTATTGACGATGAAACACAGAAATTGCATCCGAATTTAATACAAAGGCACAATGCCGGCGTAAGTACAAGAGGACTGACACTCTAACTTTCTATGATTTGAACTTCTCATGTGAGTCCTGTGTTAGATTCCGAGGCATCACTTCAGGTTTACTGTATCCCTTGGACCTTCTTATTGACGATGAAACACAGAAATTGCATCCGAATTTAATACAAAAGGCACAATGCCGACTTAAGTAGAAGAGGACTGACACTCTGACTTTCAATGATGTGAACCTCTCATGTGAGTCCAGTGTTAGATTACGAGTCTTCACTTCAGGTTTACTGTATCCGTTGGACCTTCTTATTGACGATGAAACACAGAAATTGCATCCGAATTTAATACAAAAGGCACAATGCCGACTTAAGTACAAGAGGACTGACACTCTAACAATCTATGAATTGAACCTCTCCTGTGAGTCCAGTTTTTGTTGCCGATGCTTCACTTCAGGTTTACTGTATCCCTTGGACCTTTTTATTGACGATGAAACACAGAAATTGCATCCGATTTTAATACAAAAGGCACAATGCCGACTTAAGTACAAGAGGACTGACACTCTAACAATCTATGATTTGAACCTCTCCTGTGAGTCCAGTTTTTGTTGCCGAGGCTTCACTTCAGGTTTACTGTATCCCTTGGACCTACTTATTGACGATGAAACACAGAAATTGCAACCGAAATTAATACAAAAGACACATTGCCGACTTAAGTACAAGAGGACTGACACTCTAAGTTTCTATGATTTGAACCTCTCCTGTGAGTCAAGTTTTAGTTTCCGATGCTGCACTTCAGGTTTACTGAATCCCATGGACCATCTTATTGACAATGAAACACAGAAATTGCATACGAATTTAATACAAAAGGCACAATGCCGACATAAGTACAAGAGGACTGACGCTCTAACTTTCTTTGATTTGGCCCTCTCCTGTGATTCCAGTTTTAGATTCCGATGCTTCACTTCAGGTTTTCTGTATCACTTGGACCTTCTTATTGACGATGAAACACAGAAATTGCATCCGAATTTAATACAAAAGGCACAATGCCGACTTAAGTATAAGAGGACTGACACTCTAACATTCTATGATGTGAACCACTCCTGTGAGGCCAGTTTTAAATTCCGAAGCTTTACTTCAGGTTTACTGTATCCCTTGGACCTCCTTATTGACAATGAAACACAGAAATTGCATCCGAATATAATACAAAAGGCCCAATGCCGACTTAAGTACAAGAGGACTGACACTCTAACTTTCTCTGTTTTGAACCTCTCCTGTGAGTCCAGTTTTAGATTCCGATGCTTCTCTTCAGGTTTACTGTATCCCTTGGACTTTCTTATTGGCGATGAAACACAGAAATTGCATCCGATTTTAATACAAAAGGCACAATGCAGACTTAAGTACAAAAGGGACTAACACTCTAATTTTCTATGATGGGAACCCCTCCTGTTAGTCCAGTGTTAGATTCCGAGGCTTCACTTCAGGTTTACTGTATCCCTTGGACCTTCTTATTAACGACGAAACACAGAAATTGCATCCGAAATTAATACAAAAGGCACAATGCCGACTTAAGTACAAGAGGACTGACACTCTAACTTTCTATGATTTGACCCTCTCCTGTGATTCCAGTTTTAGATTCCGATGCTTCACTTCAGGTTTACTGTATCCCTTGGACCATCTTATTGACGATGAAACATAGAAATTGGATCCGAATTTAATACAAAATCACAATGCCGACTTAACTACAAGAGGACTGACACTCTAACTTTCTCTGTTTTGAACCTCTCCTGTGAGTCCAGTTTTAGATTCCGATGCTTCACTTCAGGTTGACTGTATCCCTTGGACTTTCTTATTGGCGATGAAACACAGAAATTGCATCCGATTTTACTACAAAAGGCACAATGCAGACTTAAGTACAAAAGGGACTAACACTCTAACTTTCTATGATGTGAACCTCTCCTGTTAGTCCAGTGTTAGATTACGATGCTTCACTTCAGGTTTACTGTATCCCTTGGACCTTCTTATTGACGATGAAACACAGAAATTGCATTCGAATTTAATACAAAATTCACAATGCAGACTTAAGTACAAGAGGACTGACACTCTAACTTTCTCTGTTTTGAACCTCTCCTGTGAGTCCAGTTTTAGATTCTGATGCTTCACTTCAGGTTTACTGTATCCCTTGGACTTTCTTATTGACGATGAAACACAGAAATTGCATCCGATTTTAATACAAAAGGCACAATGCTGACTTAAGTACAAGAGGACTGACACTCTAACTTTCTATGATTTGAACCTCTCCTGTGAGTCCAGTGCTAGATTCTGAGGATTCACTTCAGGTTTACTGTATCCCTTGGACCTTCTTATTGTCGATGAAACACAGAAATTGCATCCGAATTTAATACAAAGGCACAATGCCGACTTAACTACAAGAGGACTGACACTCTAACTTTCTCTGATTTGAACCTCTCCTGTGAGTCCAGTTTTAGATTCCGATGCTTCACTTCAGGTTTACTGTATCCCTTGGACTTTCTTATTGACGATGAGACACAGAAATTGCATCCGATTTTAATACAAAAGGCACAATGCTGACTTAAGTACAAGAGGACTGACTCTCTTACTTTCTATGATTTGAACCTCTCCTGTGAGTCCAGTGTTAGATTCTGAGGCTTCACTTCAGGTTTACTGTATCCCTTGGACCTTCTTATTGACGATGAAACACAGAAATTGCATCCGAATTAAATACAAAAGGCACAATGCCGACTTAAGTACAAGAGGACTGACACTCTAACTTACTATGATGTGAACCTCTCCTGTGAGTCCAGTGTTAGATTCCGAGGCTTCACATCAGGTTTACTGTATCCCTTGGACCTTCTTATTGACGATGAAACACAGAAATTGCATCCGAATTTAATACAAAAGGTACAATGCCGGCTTAAGTACAAGAGGACTGACACTCTAACATTCTATGATGTGAACCACTCCTGTGAGGCCAGTTTTTAATTCCGATGCTTTACTTCAGGTTTACTGTATCCCTTGGACCTTCTTATTGACAATGAAACACAGAAATTGCAACCGAATATAATACAAAAGGCACAATGCCGACTTAAGTACAAGAGGACTGACACTCTAACTTTCTCTGTTTTGAACCTCTCCTGTGAGTCCAGTTTTAGATTCCGATGCTTCACTTCAGGTTGACTGTATCCCTTGGACTTTCTTATTGGCGATGAAACACAGAAATTGCATCCGATTTTACTACAAAAGGCACAATGCAGACTTAAGTACAAAAGGGACTAACACTCTAACTTTCTATGATGTGAACCTCTCCTGTTAGTCCAGTGTTAGATTACGATGCTTCACTTCAGGTTTACTGTATCCCTTGGACCTTCTTATTGACGATGAAACACAGAAATTGCATTCGAATTTAATACAAAATTCACAATGCAGACTTAAGTACAAGAGGACTGACACTCTAACTTTCTCTGTTTTGAACCTCTCCTGTGAGTCCAGTTTTAGATTCTGATGCTTCACTTCAGGTTTACTGTATCCCTTGGACTTTCTTATTGACGATGAAACACAGAAATTGCATCCGATTTTAATACAAAAGGCACAATGCCGACTTAAGTACAAGATGACTGACACTCTAACTTTCTATGATTTGAACCACTCCTGTGAGTGCCGTTTTAGATTCGGATGCTTCACTTGAGGTTTACTGTATCCCTTGGACCTTCTTATTGACGATGAAACACAGAAATTGCATCCGAATTTAATACAAAGGCACAATGCCGGCGTAAGTACAAGAGGACTGACACTCTAACTTTCTATGATTTGAACTTCTCATGTGAGTCCTGTGTTAGATTCCGAGGCATCACTTCAGGTTTACTGTATCCCTTGGACCTTCTTATTGACGATGAAACACAGAAATTGCATCCGAATTTAATACAAAAGGCACAATGCCGACTTAAGTAGAAGAGGACTGACACTCTGACTTTCAATGATGTGAACCTCTCATGTGAGTCCAGTGTTAGATTACGAGTCTTCACTTCAGGTTTACTGTATCCGTTGGACCTTCTTATTGACGATGAAACACAGAAATTGCATCCGAATTTAATACAAAAGGCACAATGCCGACTTAAGTACAAGAGGACTGACACTCTAACAATCTATGAATTGAACCTCTCCTGTGAGTCCAGTTTTTGTTGCCGATGCTTCACTTCAGGTTTACTGTATCCCTTGGACCTTTTTATTGACGATGAAACACAGAAATTGCATCCGATTTTAATACAAAAGGCACAATGCCGACTTAAGTACAAGAGGACTGACACTCTAACAATCTATGATTTGAACCTCTCCTGTGAGTCCAGTTTTTGTTGCCGAGGCTTCACTTCAGGTTTACTGTATCCCTTGGACCTACTTATTGACGATGAAACACAGAAATTGCAACCGAAATTAATACAAAAGACACATTGCCGACTTAAGTACAAGAGGACTGACACTCTAAGTTTCTATGATTTGAACCTCTCCTGTGAGTCAAGTTTTAGTTTCCGATGCTGCACTTCAGGTTTACTGAATCCCATGGACCATCTTATTGACAATGAAACACAGAAATTGCATACGAATTTAATACAAAAGGCACAATGCCGACATAAGTACAAGAGGACTGACGCTCTAACTTTCTTTGATTTGGCCCTCTCCTGTGATTCCAGTTTTAGATTCCGATGCTTCACTTCAGGTTTTCTGTATCACTTGGACCTTCTTATTGACGATGAAACACAGAAATTGCATCCGAATTTAATACAAAAGGCACAATGCCGACTTAAGTATAAGAGGACTGACACTCTAACATTCTATGATGTGAACCACTCCTGTGAGGCCAGTTTTAAATTCCGAAGCTTTACTTCAGGTTTACTGTATCCCTTGGACCTCCTTATTGACAATGAAACACAGAAATTGCATCCGAATATAATACAAAAGGCCCAATGCCGACTTAAGTACAAGAGGACTGACACTCTAACTTTCTCTGTTTTGAACCTCTCCTGTGAGTCCAGTTTTAGATTCCGATGCTTCTCTTCAGGTTTACTGTATCCCTTGGACTTTCTTATTGGCGATGAAACACAGAAATTGCATCCGATTTTAATACAAAAGGCACAATGCAGACTTAAGTACAAAAGGGACTAACACTCTAATTTTCTATGATGGGAACCCCTCCTGTTAGTCCAGTGTTAGATTCCGAGGCTTCACTTCAGGTTTACTGTATCCCTTGGACCTTCTTATTAACGACGAAACACAGAAATTGCATCCGAAATTAATACAAAAGGCACAATGCCGACTTAAGTACAAGAGGACTGACACTCTAACTTTCTATGATTTGACCCTCTCCTGTGATTCCAGTTTTAGATTCCGATGCTTCACTTCAGGTTTACTGTATCCCTTGGACCATCTTATTGACGATGAAACATAGAAATTGGATCCGAATTTAATACAAAATCACAATGCCGACTTAACTACAAGAGGACTGACACTCTAACTTTCTCTGATTTGAACTTCTCCTGTGAGTCCAGTTTTAGATTCCGATGCTTCACTTCAGGTTTACTGTATCCCTTGGACCTTCTTATTGACGATGAAACACAGAAATTGCATCCGAATTTAATACAAAGGCACAATGCCGGCGTAAGTACAAGAGGACTGACACTCTAACTTTCTATGATTTGAACCTCTCCTGTTAGTCCAGTGTTAGATTCTGAGGCTTCACTTCAGGTTTACTGTATCCCTTGGATCTTCTTATTGACGATGAAACACAGAAATTGCATCCGAATTTAATACAAAAGGCACAATGCCGACTTAAGTACAAGAGGACTGACACTCTAACTTACTATGATGTGAACCTCTCCTGTGAGTCTAGTGTTAGATTCCGAGGCTTCACATCAGGTTTACTGTATCCCTTGGACCTTCTTATTGACGATGAAACACAGAAATTGCATCCGAATTTAATACAAAGGGCACAACGCCGACTTAAGTACAAGAGGACTGACACTCTAACATTCTATGATGTGAACCACTCCTGTGAGGCCAGTTTTAAATTCCGATGCTTTACTTCAGGTTTACTGTATCCCTTGGACCTTCTTATTGACAATGAAACACAGAAATTGCATCCGAATATAATACAAAACGCCCAATGCCGACTTAAGTACAAGAGGACTGACACTCTAACTTTCTCTGTTTTGAACCTCTGCTGTGAGTCCAGTTTTAGATTCCAATGCTTCACTTCAGGTTTACTGTATCCCTTGGACTTTCTTATTGACGATGAAACACAGAAATTGCATCCGAATTTAATACAAAGGGCACAATGCCGACTTAAGTACAAGAGGACTGACACTCTAACTTTCTATGATTTGAACCACTCCTGTGAGTCCCGTTTTAGATTCCGATGCATTACTTCAGGTTTACTGTATCCCTTGTACCTTCTTATAAACGATGAAGCACAGAAATTACATCCGAATTTAATACAAAAGGCACAATGCCAACATCAATTCAAGAGTACTGACACTCTAACTTTCTATGATTTGAACCTCTCCTGTGAGTCCAGTTTTAGATTCCGATGCTTCACTTCAGGTTTACAGTATCCGTTGGATCTTCTTATTGACGATGAAACACAGAAATTGCATCCGAATTTAATACAAAAGGCACAATGCCGACTTAAGGACAAGAGGACTGACACTCTAACTTTCTATGATTTGAACCACTCCTGTGAGTCCCGTTTTAGATTCCGATGCATCACTTCAGGTTTACTGTATCCCTTGGACCTTCTTATTTACGATGAAACACAGAAATTGCATCCGAATATAATACAAAGGCACAATGCCGGCGTAAGTACAAGAGGACTGACACTCTAACTTTCTATGATTTGAACCTCTCCTGTGAGGCCAGTTTTAGATTCCGATGCTTCACTTCAGGTTCACTGTATCCCGTGGACCTTCTTATTGACAATGAAACACAGAAATTGCATCCGAATATAATACAAAAGGCACAATGCCGACTTAAATACAAGAGGACTGACACTCTAACTTTCTCTGTTTTGAACCTCTCCTGTGAGTCCGGTTTTAGATTCCGATGCTTCACTTCAGGTTTACTGTATCCCTTGGACTTTCTTATTGGCGATGAAACACAGAAATTGCATCCGATTTTAATACAAAAGGCACAATGCAGACTTAAGTACAAAAGGGACTAACACTCTAACTTTCTATGATGTGAACCTCTCCTGTTAGTGCAGTGTTAGATTCCGAGGCTTCACTTCAGGTTTACTGTATCCCTTGGACCTTCTTATTGACGATGAAACACAGAAATTGCATTCGAATTTAATACAAAAGGCACAATGCAGACTTAAGTACAAGAGGACAGACACTCTAACTTTCTCTGTTTTGAACTTCTCCTGTGAGTCCAGTTTTAGATTCTGATGCTTCACTTCAGGTTTACTGTATCCCTTGGACTTTCTTATTGACGATGAAACACAGAAATTGCATCCGATTTTAATACAAAAGGCACAATGCTGACTTAAGTACAAGAGGACTGACACTCTAACTTTCTATGATTTGAACCTCTCCTGTGAGTCCAGTGTTAGATTCTGAGGATTCACATCAGGTTTACTGTATCACTCGGACCTTCTTATTGACGATGAAACACAGAAATTGCATCCGAATTTAATGCAAAAGGCACATTGCCGACTGAAGTAAAAGAGGACTGACACTCTAACTTTCTATGATTTGAATCTCTCCTGTGAGTTCAGTTTTAGATTCCGATGCTTCACTTCAGGTTTACTGTATCCCTTGGACCTTCTTATTGGCGATGAAACACAGAAATTGCATCCGAATTTAATACAAAAGGCACAATGCCGGATTAAGTACAAGAGGACTGACACTCTAACTTTCTATGATTTGAACCTCTCCTGTGATTCCAGTTTTAGATTCCGATGCTTCACTTCAGGTTTACTGTACCCCCTTGGACCTTCTTATTGACGATGAAACACAGAAATTGCATCCGAATTTAATACAAAGGCACAATGCCGACTTAACTACAAGTGGACTGACACTCTAACTTTCTCTGATTTGAACCTCTCCTGTGAGTCCAGTTTTAGATTCCGATGCTTCACTTCAGGTTTACTGTATCCCTTGGACTTTCTTATTGACGATGAGACACAGAAATTGCATCCGATTTTAATACAAAAGGCACAATGCTGACTTAAGTAGAAGAGGACTGACACTCTAACTTTCTATGATTTGAACCTCTCCTGTGAGTCCAGTGTTAGATTCTGAGGCTTTACTTCAGGTTTACTGTATCCCTTGGACCTTCTTATTGACGATGAAACAGAGAAATTGCATCCGAATTTAATACAAAAGGCACAATGCCGACTTAAGTACAAGAGGACTGACACTCTAACTTACTATGATGTGAACCTCTCCTGTGAGTCCATTGTTAGATTCCGAGGCTTCACATCAGGTTTACTGTATCCCTTGGACCTTCTTATTGACGATGAAACACAGAAATTGCATCCGAATTTAATACAAAGGGCACAATGCCGACTGAAGTACAAGAGGACTGACACTCTAACTTTCTATGATTTGAACCACTCCTGTGAGTCCCGTTTTAGATTCGAATGCTTCACTTCAGGTTTACTGTATCTCTTGGACCTATTTATTGACGATGAAACACAGAAATTGCATCCGAATTTAATACAAAAGGCATAATGCCGACTTAAGTACAAGAGGACTGACACTCTAACTTTCTCTGATTTGAACCACTCCTGTGAGTCACGTTTTAGATTCCGATGCATCACTTCAGGTTTACTGTATCCCATGGACCTTCTTATAAACGATGAAACACAGAAATTACATCCGAATTTAATACAAAAGGCACAATGCCAACATCAATACAAGAGGACTGACACTCTAACTTTCTATGATTTTAACCTCTCCTGTGAGTCCAGTTTTAGATTCCGATGCTTCACTTCAGGTTTACAGTATCCGTTGGACCTTCTTATTGACGATGAAACAAAGAAATTGCATCCGAATTTAATACAAAAGGCACAATGACGACTTAAGTACAAGATGACTGACACTCTAACTCTCTAAGATTTGAACCACTCCTGTGAGTCCCGTTTTAGATTCCGATGCTTCACTTCAGGTTTACTGTATCCCGTGGACCTTCTTATTGACGATGAAACACAGAAATTGCATCCGAATTTAATACAAAAGGCACAATGCCGACTTAAGTACAAATGGAATGACACTCTAACTTTCTATGATTTGAACCACTCCTGTGAGTCCCGTTTTAGATTCCGATGCTTCACTTCAGGTTTACTGTATCCCTTGGACCTTCTTATTGACGATGAAACACAGTAATTGCATCCGAATTTAATACAAAGGCACAATGCCGGCGTAAGTACAAGAGGACTGGTACTCTAACTTTCTATGATTTGAACCTCTCCTGTGAGTCCAGTGTTAGATTCCGAGACTTCACTTCAGGTTTACTGTATCCCTTGGACCTTCTTATTGACGATGAAACACAGAAATTGCATCCGAATTGAATACAAAAGGCACAATGCCGACTTAAGTACAAGAGGACTGACACTCTAACTTTCAATGATGTGAACCTCTCATGTGAGCCCAGTGTTAGATTACGAGGCTTCACTTGAGGTTTACTGTATCCGTTGGACCTTCTTATTGACGATGAAACACAGAAATTGCATCCGAATTTAATACAAAAGGCACAATGCCGACTTAAGTACAAGAGGACTGACACTCTATATTTCTATGACTTGAACCACTCCTGTGAGTCCCGTTTTAGATTCCGATGCTTCACTTCAGGTTTTCTGTATCACTTGGACCTTCTTATTGACGATGAAACACAGAAATTGCATCCGAATTTAATACAAAAGGCACAATGCCGGCTTAAGTACAAGAGGACTGACACGCTAACATTCTATGATGTGAACCACTCCTGTGAGGCCAGTTTTAAATTCCGATGCTTTACTTCTGGTTTACTGTATCCCTTGGACCTTCTTATTGACAATGAAACACAGAAATTGCATCCGAATGTAATACAAAAGGCACAATGCCGACTTAAGTACAAGAGGACTGACACTCTAACTTTCTCTGTTTTGAACCTCTCCTGTGAGTCCAGTTTTAGATTCCGATGCTTCATTTCAGGTTTACTGTATCCCTTGGACTTTCTTATTGGCGATGAAACACAGAAATTGCATCCGATTTTAATACAAAAGCTACAATGCAGACATAAGTACAAAAGAGACTAACACTCTAACTTTCTATGATGTGAACCTCTCCTGTTAGTCCAGTGTTAGATTCCGAGGCTTCACTTCACGTTTACTGTATCCCTTGGATCTTCTTATTGACGATGAAACACAGAAATTGCATTCGAATTTAATACAAAATTCACAATGCAGACTTAAGTACACGAGGACAGACACTCTAACTTTCTCTGTTTTGAACTTCTCCTGTGAGTCCAGTTTTAGATTCTGATGCTTCACTTCAGGTTTACTGTATCCCTTGGACTTTCTTATTGACGATGAAACACAGAAATTGCATCCGATTTTAATACAAAAGGCACAATGCTGTCTTAAGTACAAGAGGACTGACACTCTAACTTTCTATGATTTGAACCTCTCCTGTGAGTCCAGTGTTAGATTCTGAGGATTCACATCAGGTTTACTGTATCACTTGGACCTTCTTATTGACGATGGAACACAGAAATTGCATCCGAATTTAATGCAAAAGGCACATTGCCGACTGAAGTAAACGAGGACTGACACTCTAACTTTCTATGATTTGAATCTCTCCTGTGAGTTCAGTTTTAGATTCCGATGCTTCACTTGAGGTTTACTGTATCCCTTGGACCTTCTTATTGGCGATGAAACACAGAAATTGCATCCGAATTTAATACAAAAGGCACAATGCCGGATTAAGTACAAGAGGACTGACACTCTAACTTTCTATGATTTGAACCTCTCCTGTGATTCCAGTTTTAGATTCCGATGCTTCACTTCAGGTTTACTGTACCCCCTTGGACCTTCTTATTGACGATGAAACACAGAAATTGCATCCGAATTTAATACAAAGGCACAATGCCGACTTAACTACAAGAGGACTGACACTCTAACTTTCTCTGATTTGAACCTCTCCTGTGAGTCCAGTTTTAGATTCCGATGCTTCACTTCAGGTTTACTGTATCCCTTGGACTTTCTTATTGACGATGAGACACAGAAATTGCATCCGATTTTAATACAAAAGGCACAATGCTGACTTAAGTACAAGAGGACTGACACTCTAACTTTCTATGATTTGAACCTCTCCTGTGAGTCCAGTGTTATATTCTGAGGCTTTACTTCAGGTTTACTGTATCCCTTGGACCTTCTTATTGACGATGAAACACAGAAATTGCATCCGAATTTAATACAAAAGGCACAATGCCGACTTAAGTACAAGAGGACTGACACTCTAACTTACTATGATGTGAACCTCTCCTGTGAGTCCATTGTTAGATTCCGAGGCTTCACATCAGGTTTACTGTATCCCTTGGACCTTCTTATTGACGATGAAACACAGAAATTGCATCCGAATTTAATACAAAGGGCACAATGCCGACTGAAGTACAAGAGGACTGACACTCTAACTTTCTATGATTTGAACCACTCCTGTGAGTCCCGTTTTAGATTCGAATGCTTCACTTCAGGTTTACTGTATCTCTTGGACCTATTTATTGACGATGAAACACAGAAATTGCATCCGAATTTAATACAAAAGGCATAATGTCGACTTAAGTACAAGAGGACTGACACTCTAACTTTCTCTGATTTGAACCACTCCTGTGAGTCACGTTTTAGATACCGATGCATCACTTCAGGTTTACTGTATCCCATGGACCTTCTTATAAACGATGAAACACAGAAATTACATCCGAATTTAATACAAAAGGCACAATGCCAACATCAATACAAGAGGACTGACACTCTAACTTTCTATGATTTTAACCTCTCCTGTGAGTCCAGTTTTAGATTCCGATGCTTCACTTCAGGTTTACAGTATCCGTTGGACCTTCTTATTGACGATGAAACAAAGAAATTGCATCCGAATTTAATACAAAAGGCACAATGACGACTTAAGTACAAGATGACTGACACTCTAACTTTCTAAGATTTGAACCACTCCTGTGAGTCCCGTTTTAGATTCCGATGCTTCACTTCAGGTTTACTGTATCCCGTGGACCTTCTTATTGACGATGAAACACAGAAATTGCATCCGAATTTAATACAAAAGGCACAATGCCGACTTAAGTACAAAAGGAATGACACTCTAACTTTCTATGATTTGAACCACTCCTGTGAGTCCCGTTTTAGATTCCGATGCTTCACTTCAGGTTTACTGTATCCCTTGGACCTTCTTATTGACGATGAAACACAGTAATTGCATCCGAATTTAATACAAAGGCACAATGCCGGCGTAAGTACAAGTGGACTGGTACTCTAACTTTCTATGATTTGAACCTCTCCTGTGAGTCCAGTGTTAGATTCCGAGACTTCACTTCAGGTATACTGTATCCCTTGGACCTTCTTATTGACGATGAAACACAGAAATTGCATCCGAATTTAATACAAAAGGCACAATGCCGACTTAAGTACAAGAGGACTGACACTCTAACTTTCAATGATGTGAACCTCTCATGTGAGTCCAGTGTTAGATTACGAGGCTTCACTTCAGGTTTACTGTATCCGTTGGACCTTCTTATTGACGATGAAACACAGAAATTGCATCCGAATTTAATACAAAAGGCACAATGCCGACTTAAGTACAAGAGGACTGACACTCTATATTTCTATGACTTGAACCACTCCTGTGAGTCCCGTTTTAGATTCCAATGCTTCACTTCAGGTTTACTGTATCCCTTGGACCTTCTTATAAACGATGAAACACAGAAATTACATCCGAATTTAATACTAAAGGCACAATGCCGACTTCAGTACAAGAGGAATGACACTCTAACTTTCTATGATTTGAACCTCTCCTGTGGGTCGAGTTGTAGGTTCCGATGCTTCACTTCAGGCTTACTGTATCCCTTGGACCTTCTTATTGACAATGAAACACAGAAATTGCATACGAATTTACTACAAAAGGCACAATGCCGACTTAAGTACAAGAGGACTGACACTCTGACTTTCTATGATTTGAACCACTCCTGTGAGTCCAGTTTTAGATTCCGATGCCTCACTTCAGGTTTACTGTATCCCTTGGACCTTCTTATTGACGATGAAACACAGAAATTGCATCCGATTTTAATACAAAAGGCACAATGCCGACTTAAGTACAAGAGGACTGACACTCTAACAATCTATGATTTGAACCTCTCCTGTGAGTCCAGTTTTTGTTGCCGAGGCTTCACTTCAGGTTTACTGTATCCCTTGGACCTTCTTATTGACGATGAAACACAGAAATTGCATCCGAATTTAATACAAAAGGCACAATGCCGACTTAAGTACAAGATGACTGACACTCTAACTTTCTAAGATTTGAACCACTCCTGTGAGTCTCGTTTTAGATTTCAATGCTTCACTTCAGGATTACTGTATCCCTTGGACCTATTTATTGACGATGAAACACAGATATTGCATCCGAATTTAATACAAAAGGCACAATGCCGACTTAAGTACAAGAGGACTGACACTCTAACTTTCTATGATTTGAACCACTCCTGTGAGTCCCGTTTTAGATTCTGATGCTTCACTTCAGGTTTACTGTATCCCTTGGACCTTCTTATAAACGATGAAACACAGAAAATACATCCGAATTTAATACAAAAGGCACAATGCCAACATCAGTACAAGAGGACTGACACTATAACTTTCTATGATTTGAACCTCTCCTGTGAGTCCAGTTTTAGACTCCGATGCTTCAGTTCAGGTTTACAGTATCCGTTGGACCTTCTTATTGACGATGAAACACAGAAATAGCATCCGAATTTAATACAAAAGGCACAATGCCGACTTAGGTACAACATGACTGACACTCTAACATTCTAAGATTTGAACCACTCCTGTGAGTCCCGTTTTAGATTCCGATGCTTCACTTCAAGTTTACTGTATCCCGTGGACCGTCTTATTGACGATGAAACACAGAAATTGCATCCGAATTTAATACAAAAGGCACAATGCCGAGTTAAGTACAAGAGGACTGACACTCTAACTTTCTATGATTTAAACCACTCCTGTGAGTCCCGTTTTAGTTTCCGATGCTTCACTTCAGGTTTACTGTATCCCTTGGACCTTCTTATTGACGATGAAACACAGAAATTGCATCCGAATTTAATACAAAGGCACAATGCCGGCGTAAGTACAAGAGGACTGTCACTCTAACTTTCTATGATTTGAACCTCTCCTGTGAGCCCAGTGTTAGATTCCGAGGCTTCACTTCAGGTTTACTGTATCCCTTGGACCTTCTTATTGACGATGAAACACAGAAATTGCATCCGAATTTAATACAAAAGGCACAATGCCGACTTAAGTACAAGAGGACTGACACTCTAACTTTCAATGATGTGAACCTCTCATGTGAGTCCAGTGTTAGATTACGAGGCTTCACTTCAGGTTTACTGTATCCGTTGGACCTTCTTATTGACGATGAAACACAGAAATTGCATCCGAATTTAATACAAAAGGCACAATGCCGACTTAAGTACAAGAGGACTGACACTCTATATTTCTATGACTTGAACCACTCCTGTGAGTCCCGTTTTAGATTCCAATGCTTCACTTCAGGTTTACTGTATCCCTTGGACCTTCTTATAAACGATGAAACACAGAAATTACATCCGAATTTAATACTAAAGGCACAATGCCGACTTCAGTACAAGAGGAATGACACTCTAACTTTCTATGATTGGAACCTCTCCTGTGGGTCGAGTTGTAGGTTCCGATGCTTCACTTCAGGTTTACTGTATCCCTTGGACCTTCTTATTGACAATGAAACACAGAAATTGCATACGAATTTACTACAAAAGGCACAATGCCGACTTAAGTACAAGAGGACTGACACTCTAACCTTCTATGATTTGAACCACTCCTGTGAGTCCAGTTTTAGATTCCGATGCCTCACTTCAGGTTTACTGTATCCCTTGGACCTTCTTATTGACGATGAAACACAGAAATTGCATCCGATTTTAATACAAAAGGCACAATGCCGACTTAAGTACAAGAGGACTGACACTCTAACAATCTATGATTTGAACCTCTCCTGTGAGTCCAGTTTTTGTTGCCGAGGCTTCACTTCAGGTTTACTGTATCCCTTGGACCTTCTTATTGACGATGAAACACAGAAATTGCATCCGAATTTAATACAAAAGGCACAATGCCGACTTAAGTACAAGATGACTGACACTCTAACTTTCTAAGATTTGAACCACTCCTGTGAGTCCCGTTTTAGATTTCAATGCTTCACTTCAGGATTACTGTATCCCTTGGACCTATTTATTGACGATGAAACACAGATATTGCATCCGAATTTAATACAAAAGGCACAATGCCGACTTAAGTACAAGAGGACTGACACTCTAACTTTCTATGATTTGAACCACTCCTGTGAGTCCCGTTTTAGATTCCGATGCTTCACTTCAGGTTTACTGTATCCCTTGGACCTTCTTATAAACGATGAAACACAGAAAATACATCCGAATTTAATACAAAAGGCACAATGCCAACATCAGTACAAGAGGACTGACACTCTAACTTTCTATGATTTGAACCTCTCCTGTGAGTCCAGTTTTAGACTCCGATGCTTCAGTTCAGGTTTACAGTATCCGTTGGACCTTCTTATTGACGATGAAACACAGAAATAGCATCCGAATTTAATACAAAAGGCACAATGCCGACTTAGGTACAACATGACTGACACTCTAACATTCTAAGATTTGAACCACTCCTGTGAGTCCCGTTTTAGATTCCGATGCTTCACTTCAAGTTTACTGTATCCCGTGGACCTTCTTATTGACGATGAAACACAGAAATTGCATCCGAATTTAATACAAAAGGCACAATGCCGACTTAAGTACAAGAGGACTGACACTCTAACTTTCAATGATGTGAACCTCTCATGTGAGTCCAGTGTTAGATTACGAGGCTTCACTTCAGGTTTACTGTATCCGTTGGACCTTCTTATTGACGATGAAACACAGAAATTGCATCCGAATTTAATACAAAAGGCACAATGCCGACTTAAGTACAAGAGGACTGACACTCTATATTTCTATGACTTGAACCACTCCTGTGAGTCCCGTTTTAGATTCCAATGCTTCACTTCAGGTTTACTGTATCCCTTGGACCTTCTTATAAACGATGAAACACAGAAATTACATCCGAATTTAATACTAAAGGCACAATGCCGACTTCAGTACAAGAGGAATGACACTCTAACTTTCTATGATTGGAACCTCTCCTGTGGGTCGAGTTGTAGGTTCCGATGCTTCACTTCAGGTTTACTGTATCCCTTGGACCTTCTTATTGACAATGAAACACAGAAATTGCATACGAATTTACTACAAAAGGCACAATGCCGACTTAAGTACAAGAGGACTGACACTCTAACTTTCTATGATTTGAACCACTCCTGTGAGTCCAGTTTTAGATTCCGATGCCTCACTTCAGGTTTACTGTATCCCTTGGACCTTCTTATTGACGATGAAACACAGAAATTGCATCCGATTTTAATACAAAAAGCACAATGCCGACTTAAGTACAAGAGGACTGACACTCTAACAATCTATGATTTGAACCTCTCCTGTGAGTCCAGTTTTTGTTGCCGAGGCTTCACTTCAGGTTTACTGTATCCCTTGGACCTTCTTATTGACGATGAAACACAGAAATTGCATCCGAATTTAATACAAAAGGCACAATGCCGACTTAAGTACAAGATGACTGACACTCTAACTTTCTAAGATTTGAACCACTCCTGTGAGTCCCGTTTTAGATTTCAATGCTTCACTTCAGGATTACTGTATCCCTTGGACCTATTTATTGACGATGAAACACAGATATTGCATCCGAATTTAATACAAAAGGCACAATGCCGACTTAAGTACAAGAGGACTGACACTCTAACTTTCTATGATTTGAACCACTCCTGTGAGTCCCGTTTTAGATTCCGATGCTTCACTTCAGGTTTACTGTATCCCTTGGACCTTCTTATAAACGATGAAACACAGAAAATACATCCGAATTTAATACAAAAGGCACAATGCCAACATCAGTACAAGAGGACTGACACTCTAACTTTCTATGATTTGAACCTCTCCTGTGAGTCCAGTTTTAGACTCCGATGCTTCAGTTCAGGTTTACAGTATCCGTTGGACCTTCTTATTGACGATGAAACACAGAAATAGCATCCGAATTTAATACAAAAGGCACAATGCCGACTTAGGTACAACATGACTGACACTCTAACATTCTAAGATTTGAACCACTCCTGTGAGTCCCGTTTTAGATTCCGATGCTTCACTTCAAGTTTACTGTATCCCGTGGACCTTCTTATTGACGATGAAACACAGAAATTGCATCCGAATTTAATACAAAAGGCACAATGCCGACTTAAGTACAAGAGGACTGACACTCTAACTTTCTATGATTTAAACCACTCCTGTGAGTCCCGTTTTAGTTTCCGATGCTTCACTTTAGGTTTACTGTATCCCTTGGACCTTCTTATTGACGATGAAACACAGAAATTGCATCCGAATTTAATACAAAGGCACAATGCCGGCGTAAGTACAAGAGGACTGTCACTCTAACTTTCTATGATTTGAACCTCTCCTGTGAGCCCAGTGTTAGATTCCGAGGCTTCACTTCAGGTTTACTGTATCCCTTGGACCTTCTTATTGACGATGAAACACAGAAATTGCATCCGAATTTAATACAAAAGGCACAATGCCGACTTAAGTACAAGAGGACTGACACTCTAACTTTCTATGATGTGAACCTCTCATGTGAGTCCAGTGTTAGATTACGAGGCTTCACTTCAGTTTTACTGTATCCGTTTGACCTTCTTTTTTATTTATTTATTTATTTATTTATTGTTCCGTGGGACCACATTTACGAGAAGTCTCCATGGTCATGGAACGAGTCAATACATGAAATTATAACACGATTGTAGAAACAGATAAAATGAAACAAGTCGTTAGTTTAAATAAAGAAAATCAAGAATGTAACACTGGAATTTGCTTAATTTTTTATCTCTTCCAGGAGCTCCTCGACAGAATAGAAGGAGTGAGCCATGAGGAAACTCTTCAGTTTGGACTTAAAAGTGTTTGGGCTACTGCTAAGATTTTTGAGTTCTTGTGGTAGCTTATTGAAAATGGATGCAGCAGAATCCTGCACTCCTTTCTGCACAAGAGTCAAGGAAGTGCATTCCACATGCTGATTTGATTTCTGCCTAGTATTAACTGAGTGAAAGCTGCTAACTCTTGGGAATAAGCTAATATTGCTAACAACAAACGACATTCTTATTGACGATGAAACACAGAAATTGCATCCGAATTTAATACAAAAGGCACAATGCCGACTTAAGTACAAGAGGACTGACACTCTATATTTCTATGACTTGAACCACTCCTGTGAGTCCCGTTTTAGATTCCAATGCTTCACTTCAGGTTTACTGTATCCCTTGGACCTTCTTATAAACGATGAAGCACAGAAATTACATCCGAATTTAATACAAAAGGCGTAATGCTGACTTCAGTACAAGAGGAATGACACTCTAACTTTCTATGATTTGAACCTCTCCTGTGGGTCGAGTTGTAGATTCCGATGCTTCACTTCAGGTTTACTGTATCCCTTGGACCTTCTTATTGACAATGAAACACAGAATATGCATACGAATTTACTACAAAAGGCACAATGCCGACTTAAGTACAAGAGGACTGACACTCTAACTTCTATGATTTGAACCACTCCTGTGAGTCCAGTTTTAGATTCCGATGCTTCACTTCAGGATTACTGTATGCCTTGGACCTTCTTATTGACGATGAAACACAGAAATTGCATCCGATTTTAATACAATAGGCACAATGCCGACTTAAGTACAAGAGGACTGACACTCTAACAATATATGATTTGAACCTCTCCTGTGAGTCCAGTTTTTGTTGCCGAGGCTTCACTTCAGGTTTACTGTATCCCTTGGATCTTCTTATTGACGATGAAACACAGAAATTGTATCCGAAATTAATACAAAAGACACATTGGCGACTTAAGTACAAGAGGACTGACACACTAAGTTTCTATGATTTGAACCTCTCCTGTGAGACAAGTTTTAGTTTCCGATGCTTCACTTCAGGTTTACTGAATCCCTTGGACCTTCTTATTGACAATGAAACACAGAAATTGCATACGAATTTAATACAAAAGGCACAATGCCGACTTAAGTACAAGAGGACTGACACTCTAACTTTCTAAGATTTGAACCTCTGCCTTGAGTCCAGTTTTAGATTCCGATGCTTCAATTCCGGTTTACTGTATCCCTAGGACCTTCTTATTGACGATAAAACAAAAAAATTGCATCCGAAATTAATACAAAAGGCACAATGCCGACTTAAGTACAAGAGGACAGACACTCTAACATTCTATGATGTGAATCACTCCTGTGAGGCCAGTTTTAAATTCCGATGCTTCACTTCAGGTTTACTGTATCCCTTGGATCCTTTTATTGACGATGAGACACAGAAATTGCATCCGAATTTAATACAAAAGGCACAATGCCGACTTAAGTACAAGAGGACTGACACTCTAACTTTCTATGATTTGAACCTCTCCTGTGAGTCCAGTGTTAGTTTCCGAGGCTTCACTTCAGGCTTACTGTATCCCTTGGACCTTCTTATTAACGATGAAACACAGAAATTGCATCCGAATTTAATACAAAATACACAATGCCGACTTAAGTACAAGAGGACTGACACTTTAACTTTTTATGATGTGAACCTCTCCTGTTAGTCCAGTGTTAGATTCCGAGGCTTCACTTCAGGTTTACTGTATCCCTTGGACATTCTTATTGACGATGAAACACAGAAATTGCATTCGAATTTAATACAAAAGGCACAATGCAGACTTAAGTACAAGAGGACTGACACTCTAACTTTCTATGATTTGAACCACTCCTGTGAGTCCCGTTTTAGATTCCGATGCTTCACTTCAGGTTTACTGTATCCCTTGGACCTTCTTATAAACGATGAAACACAGAAATTACGTCCGAATTTAATACAAAAGGCACAATGCCGACTTAAGTACAAGGGGACTGACACTCTAACTTTCTATGATTTGAACCTCCCCTGGGGGTCCAGTAGTAGTTTCCGATGCGTCACTTCAGTTTTCCTGCATCCCTTGGACCTTCTTTTTGACAATGAAACACAGAAATTGCATACGAATTTAATACAAATAGCACAATGCCGACTTAAGTACAAGAGGACTGACACTCTAACTTTCTATGATTTGAACCACTCCTGTGTGTCCAGTTTTAGATTCCGATGCTTCACTTCAGGTTTACTGTATCCCTAGGACCTTCTTATATACAATGAAACACAGAAATTGCACCCGAATTTAATACAAATGGCACTATGCCGACTTACGTTTAAGAGGACTAACACTATAACTTTCTAAGATTTCATCCTCTCCTGTGATTCCAGTTTTAGATTCCGATGCTTCACTTCAGGTTTACTGTATTCCTTGGGCCTTCTTATTGACGATGAAACACAGATATTGCATCCGAATTTAATACAAAAGGCGCACTGCTGACTTAAGTACAAGAGGACTGACACTCTAACTTTCTATGATTTCAACCTCTCCTGTGAGTCCAGTTTTAGATTCCGATGCTTCACTTCAGGTTTACTGTATCCCTTGGACCTTCTTATTGACGATGAAACACAGAAATTGCATCCGATTTTAATACAAAAGGCACAATGCCGATGTAAGTACAAGAGGAGTGACACTCTAACTTCCTATGATTAGAACATCTCCTGTGAGTCCAGTGTTAGATTCCGAGGCTTCACTTCAGGTTTACTGTATCCTTTGGACCTTCTTATTGTCGATGGAACACAGATATTGCATCTGAATTTAATATAAAAGGCACAATGCCGACTTAAGTAAAGAGGACTGACATTCTAACTTTCTATGATTTGAACCTCTCCTGTGAGTCCAGTGTTAGATTCCGATGCTTCACTTTAGGTGTACTGTATCCCTTGGACCTTCTTATTGACGATGAAACACAGAAATTGCATCCGAATTTAATACAAAAGGCACAATGCCGACTTAAGTACAAGAGGACTGACACTCTAACTTTCTATGATTTGAACCACTCCTGTGAGTCCCGTTTTAGATTCCGATGCTTCACTTCAGGTTTACAGTATCACTTCGACCTTCTTATAAACGATGAAACACAGAAATTACATCCGATTTTAATACAAAAGCCACAATGCCGACCTAAGTACAAGAGGACTGACACTCTAACTTTCTTTGATTTGAACCACTCCTGTGAGTCCAGTGTTAGATTCCGAGGCTTCACTTCAGGTTTATTGTATCGCTTTGACCTTCTTATCGACGATGAAACACAGAAATTGCATCAGAATTTAATACAAAAGACACAATGCCGACTTAAGTACAAGAGGACTGACACTCTAACTTTCTATGATTTGAACCTCTCCTGTGAGTCCAGTGTTAGATTCCGAGGCTTCACTTCAGGTTTACTGCATCCCTTGGACCTTCTTATTGACGATGAAACAGAGAAATTGCATCCGAATTTAATACAAAAGGCACAATGCCGACTTAAGTACAAGAGGACAGACACTCTAACTTTCTATGATTTGAACCACTCCTGTGAGTTCCGTTTTAGATTCCGATGCTTCACTTCAGGTTTACTGTATCCCTTGGGTCTTCTTAATGACGATGAAACACAGAAATTGCATCCGAATTTAATACTAAAGGCGCAATGCTGACTTAAGTAAAAGAGGACTGACACTCTAACTTTCTATGATTTCAACCTGTCCTGTGAGTCCAGTTTTAGATTCCGATGCTTCCCTTCAGGTTTACTGTATTCCTTGGACCTTCTTATTGACGATGAAACTCAGAAATTGCATCCGATTGTAATACAAAAGGCACAATGCCGACTTAAGTACAAGTGGACTGATACACTAACTTTCTCTGATTTGAAGCTCTCCTGTGAGTCCAGTTTTAGATTCCGATGCTTCACTTCAGTTTTACTGTATCTCTTGGACCTGCCTCTTCACGATGAAGCACAGAAATTGCATCCGATTTTAATATAAAAGGCACAATGCCGACGTAAGTACAAGAGGAGTGACACTAACTTTCTATGATTTGAACATATCCTGTGAGTCCAGTGTTCGATCCGAGGCTTCACTTCAGGTTTACTGTATCGCTTTGACCTTCTTATTGACGATGAAACACAGAAATTGCATCTGAATTTAATACAAAAGGCACAATGCCGACTTAAGTAAAAGAGGACTGACACTCTAACTTTCTATGATTTGAACCTCTCCTGTGAGTCCAGTGTTAGATTCCGATGCTTCACTTCAGGCTTACTGGATCCCTTGGAATTTCTTATTGACGATGACACACAGAAATTACATACGAATTTAATACAAAAGGCACAATGCCGACTTAAGTACAAGAGGACTGACACTCTGGCTTTCTATGATTTGAACCACTCCTGTGAGTCCCCTTTTAGATTCCGATGCTTCACTTCAGGTTTACTGTATCACTTGGACCTTCTTATAAACCATGAAACACAGAAATTACATCCGAATGTAATACAAAAGGCACAATGCCGACTTAAGTACAAGAGGACTGACACACTAACTTTCTATGATTTAAACCTCTCCTGTGCGTCCAGTGTTAGATTCCAAGGCTTCACTTCAGGTTTACTGTACCCCTTGGACCTTCATATTGACGATGAAACACAAAATTGCATCCGAATTTAATACAAAAGGCACAATGCCGACTTAAGTACAAGAGGACTGACACTCTAACTTTCTATGATTTGAACCACTCCTGTGAGTCCCGTTTTAGGTTCCGATGCTTCACTTCAGGTTTACAGTATCACTTCGACCTTCTTATAAACGATGAAACACAGAAATTACATCCGAACTTAATACAAAAGGACAATGCCGACTTAAGTACAAGAGCACTGACTGTCTAACATTCTATGATTTGAACCACTCCTGTGAGGCCAGTTTTAGATTCCGATGCTTCACTTCAGGTTTACTGTATCCCTTGGACCTTCTTATTCACGATGAAGCACAGAAATTACATCCGATTTTAATACAAAAGGCACAATGCCGACTTAAGTACAAGAGGACTGACACTCTAACATTCCATGATTTGAACTTCTCATGTGAGTTCAGTTTTAGATTCCGATGCTTCACTTCAGGTTTACTGTATCCCTTGGGCCTTCTTATTGACGATGAAACACAGAAATTGCATCCGAATTTAATACAAAAGGCGCAATGCCTACTTAAGAACAAGAGGACTGACACTCTAACTTTCTATGATTTGAACCTCACCTGTGAGTCCAGTTTTAGATTCCGATGCTTCACTTCAGGTTTACTGTATCCCTTGGACCTTCTTATTGAGGATGAAACACAGAAATTGCATCCGAATTTAATACAAAAGGCACAATCTCGACTTAAATACAAGAGGACTGACACACTAACTTTCTCTGATTTGAACCTCTCCTGTGAGTCCAGTGTTAGATTCCGAGGCTTCACTTCAGGTTTACTGTATCGCTTTGACCTTCTTATTGACGATGAAACACAGAAATTGCATCTGAATTTAATACAAAAGGCACAATGCCGACTTAAGTATAAGAGGACTGACACTCTAAGTTTCTATGATTTGAACCTCTCCTGTGAGTCCAGTGTTAGATTCCGAGGCTTCACTTCACGTTTACTGTACCCCTTGGACCTTCTTATTGACGATGAAACACAGAAATTGCATCCGAATTTAATACAAAAGGCACAATGCCGACTTAAGTCCAAGAGGACAGACACTCTAACTTTCTATGATTTGAACCACTCCTGTGAGTTTCGTTTTAGATTCCGATGCTTCACTTCAGGTTTACTGTATCACTTAGACCTTCTTATTGACGATGAAACACAGAAATTACATCCGAATTTAATACAAAAGGCGCAATGCTAACTTAAGTACAAGAGGACTGACACTCTAACTTTCTATGATTTCAACCTCTCCTGTGAGTCCAGATTTAGATTCCGATGCTTCTCTTCAGGTTTACTGTTTGCCTTGGACCTTCTTATTGACGATGGAACACAGAAATTGCATCCGAATGTAATACAAAAGGCACAATGCCGACTTAAGTACAAGTGGACTGATACACTAACTTTGTCTGATTTGAACCTCTCCTGTGAGACCAGTTTTAGATTCCGATGCTTCACTTCAGGTTTACTGTATCCCTTGGACCTGCCTATTCACGATGAAGCACAGAAATTGCATCCGATTTTAATACAAAAGGCACAATGCCGACGTAAGTACAAGAGGAGTGACACTAACTTTCTATGATTTGAACATCTCCTGTGAGTCCAGTGTTAGATTCCGAGGCTTCACTTCAGGTTTACTGTATCGCTTTGACCTTCTTATTGACGATGAAACACAGAAATTGCATCTGAATTTAATACAAAAGGCACAATGCCGACTTAAGTAAAAGAGGACTGACACTCTAACTTTCTATGTTTTGAACCTCTTCTGTGAGTCCAGTGTTAGATTCCGATGCTTCACTTCAGGCTTACTGTATCCCTTGGACTTTCTTATTGACGATGACACACAGAAATTACATACGAATTTAATACAAAAGGCACAATGCCGACTTAAGTACAAGAGGACTGACACTCTAACTTTCTATGATTTAAACCTCTCCTGTGAGTCCAGTGTTAGATTCCAAGGCTTCACTTCAGGTTTACTATATCCTTGGGCCTTCTTATTGTCGATGAAACACAAAATTGCATCCGAAATTATTACAAAAGGCACAATGCCGACTTAAGTACAAGAGGACTGACACTCTAACTTTCTATGATTTGAACCACTCCTGTGAGTCCCGTTTTTGATTCCGATGCTTCACTTCAGGTTTACAGTATCACTCCGACCTTCTTATAAACGATGAAACACAGAAATTACATCCGAACTTAATACAAAAGGCACAATGCCGACTTAAGTACAAGAGAACTGACACTCTAACATTCCATGATTTGAACCTCTCATGTGAGTTCAGTTTTAGATTCCGATGCTTCACTTCAGGTTTGCTGTATCCCTTGGGCCTTCTTATTGACGATGAAACACAGAAATTGCATCCGAATTTAATACAAAAGGCGCAATGCCTACTTAAGTACAAGAGGACTGTCACTCTAACTTTCTATGATTTGAACCTCTCCTATGAGTCCAGAGTTAGATTCCGAGGCTTCACTTCAGGTTTACTGTATCCCTTGGATCTTTTTATTGACGATGAGACACAGAAATTGCATCCGAATTTAATACAAAAGGCACAATGCCGACTTAAGTACAAGAGGAGTGACACTATAACTTCCTATGATTTGAACATCTCCTGTGAGTCCAGTGTTAGATTCCGAGGCTTCACTTCAGGTTTACTGTATCCTTTGGACCTTCTTATTGTCGATGGAACACAGATATTGCATCTGAATTTAATATAAAAGGCACAATGCCGACTTAAGTAAAGAGGACTGACACTCTAACTTTCTATGATTTGAACCTCTCCTGTGAGTCCAGTGTTAGATTCCGATGCTTCACTTTAGGTGTACTGTATCCCTTGGACCTTCTTATTGACGATGAAACACAGAAATTGCATCCGAATTTAATACAAAAGGCACAAAGCCGACTTAAGTACAAGAGGACTGACACTCTAACTTTCTATGATTTGAACCACTCCTGTGAGTCCCGCTTTAGATTCCGATGCTTCACTTCAGGTTTACAGTATCACTTCGACCTTCTTATAAACGATGAAACACAGAAATTACATCCGATTTTAATACAAAAGCCACAATGCCGACCTAAGTACAAGAGAACTGACACTCTAACTTTCTTTGATTTGAACCACTCCTGTGAGTCCAGTGTTAGATTCCGAGGCTTCACTTCAGGTTTATTGTATCGCTTTGACCTTCTTATCGACGATGAAACACAGAAATTGCATCAGAATTTAATACAAAAGACACAATGCCGACTTAAGTACAAGAGGACTGACACTCTAACTTTCTATGATTTGAACCTCTCCTGTGAGTCCAGTGTTAGATTCCGCGGCTTCACTTCAGGTTTACTGCATCCCTTGGACCTTCTTATTGACGATGAAACACAGAAATTGCATCCGAATTTAATACAAAAGGCACAATGCCGACTTAAGTACAAGAGGACAGACACTCTAACTTTCTATGATTTGAACCACTCCTGTGAGTTCCGTTTTAGATTCCGATGCTTCACTTCAGGTTTACTGTATCCCTTGGGCCTTCTTATTGACGATGAAACACAGAAATTGCATCCGAATTTAATACTAAAGGCGCAATGCTGACTTAAGTACAAGAGGACTGACACTCTAACTGTCTATGATTTCAACCTGTCCTGTGAGTCCAGTTTTAGATTCCGATGCTTCCCTTCAGGTTTACTGTATTCCTTGGACCTTCTTATTGACGATGAAACTCAGAAATTGCATCCGAATGTAATACAAAAGGCACAATGCCGACTTAAGTACAAGTGGACTGATACACTAACTTTCTCTGATTTGAACCTCTCCTGTGAGTCCAGTTTTAGATTCCGATGCTTCACTTCAGGTTTACTGTATCTCTTGGACCTGCCTCTTCACGATGAAGCACAGAAATTGCATCCGATTTTAATACAAAAGGCACAATGCCGACGTAAGTACAAGAGGAGTGACACTAACTTTCTATGATTTGAACATATCCTGTGAGTCCAGTGTTAGATTCCGAGGCTTCACTTCAGGTTTACTGTATCGCTGTGACCTTCTTATTGACGATGAAACACAGAAATTGCATCTGAATTTAATACAAAAGGCACAATGCCGACTTAAGTAAAAGAGGACTGACACTCTAACTTTCTATGATTTGAACCTCTCCTGTGAGTCCAGTGTTAGATTCCGATGCTTCACTTCAGGCTTACTGGATCCCTTGGAATTTCTTATTGACGATGACACACAGAAATTACATACGAATTTAATACAAAAGGCACAATGCCGACTTAAGTACAAGAGGACTGACACTCTGGCTTTCTATGATTTGAACCACTCCTGTGAGTCCCCTTTTAGATTCCGATGCTTCACTTCAGGTTTACTGTATCACTTGGACCTTCTTATAAACCATGAAACACAGAAATTACATCCGAATGTAATACAAAAGGCACAATGCCGACTTAAGTACAAGAGGACTGACACACTAACTTTCTATGATTTAAACCTCTCCTGTGCGTCCAGTGTTAGATTCCAAGGCTTCACTTCAGGTTTACTGTAACCCTTGGACCTTCATATTGACGATGAAACACAAAATTGCATCCGAATTTAATACAAATGGCACAATGCCGACTTAAGTACAAGAGGACTGACACTCTAACTTTCTATGATTTGAACCACTCCTGTGAGTCCCGTTTTAGGTTCCCATGCTTCACTTCAGGTTTACAGTATCACTTCGACCTTCTTATAAACGATGAAACACAGAAATTACATCCGAACTTAATACAAAAGGCACAATGCCGACTTAAGTACAAGAGCACTGACTGTCTAACTTTCTATGATTTGAACCACTCCTGTGAGGCCAGTTTTAGATTCCGATGCTTCACTTCAGGTTTACTGTATCCCTTGGACCTTCTTATTCACGATGAAGCACAGAAATTGCATCCGATTTTAATACAAAAGCACAATGCCGACTTAAGTACAAGAGGACTGACACTCTAACATTCCATGATTTGAACTTCTCATGTGAGTTCAGTTTTAGATTCCGATGCTTCACTTCAGGTTTACTGTATCCCTTGGGCCTTCTTATTGACGATCAAACACAGAAATTGCATCCGAATTTAATACAAAAGGCGCAATGCCTACTTAAGAACAAGAGGACTGACACTCTAACTTTCTATGATTTGAACCTCACCTGTGAGTCCAGTTTTAGATTCCGATGCTTCACTTCAGGTTTACTGTATCCCTTGGACCTTCTTATTGAGGATGAAACACAGAAATTGCATCCGAATTTAATACAAAAGGCACAAACTCGACTTAAATACAAGAGGACTGACACACTAACTTTCTCTGATTTGAACCTCTCCTGTGAGTCCAGTGTTAGATTCCGAGGCTTCACTTCAGGTTTACTGTATCGCTTTGACCTTCTTATTGACGATGAAACACAGAAATTGCATCTGAATTTAATACAAAAGGCACAATGCCGACTTAAGTATAAGAGGACTGACACTCTAAGTTTCTTTGATTTGAACCTCTCCTGTGAGTCCAGTGTTAGAATCCGCGGCTTCACTTCACGTTTACTGTACCCCTTGGACCTTCTTATTGACGATGAAACACAGAAATTGCATCCGAATTTAATACAAAAGGCACAATGCCGACTTAAGTCCAAGAGGACAGACACTCTAACTTTCTATGATTTGAACCACTCCTGTGAGTTTCGTTTTAGATTCCGATGCTTCACTTCAGGTTTACTGTATCACTTAGACCTTCTTATTGACGATGAAACACAGAAATTACATCCGAATTTAATACAAAAGGCGCAATGCTAACTTAAGTACAAGAGGACTGACACTCTAACTTTCTATGATTTCAACCTCTCCTGTGAGTCCAGATTTAGATTCCGATGCTTCTCTTCAGGTTTACTGTTTGCCTTGGACCTTCTTATTGACGATGGAACACAGAAATTGCATCCGAATGTAATACAAAAGGCACAATGCCGACTTAAGTACAAGTGGACTGATCCACTAACTTTCTCTGATTTGAACCTCTTCTGTGAGTCCAGTGTTAGATTCCGATGCTTCACTTCAGGCTTACTGTATCCGTTGGACTTTCTTATTGACGATGACACACAGAAATTACATACGAATTTAATACAAAAGGCACAATGCCGACTTAAGTACAAGAGGACTGACACTCTAACTTTCTATGATTTAAACCTCTCCTGTGAGTCCAGTGTTAGATTCCAAGGCTTCACTTCAGGTTTACTATACCCCTTGGGCCTTCTTATTGACGATGAAACACAAAATTTCATCCGAAATTAATACAAAAGGCACAATGCCGACTTAAGTATAAGAGGACTGACACTCTAACTTTCTATGATTTGAACCACTCCTGTGAGTCCCGTTTTTGATTCCGATGCTTCACTTCAGGTTTACAGTATCACTTCGACCTTCTTATAAACGATGAAACACAGAAATTACATCCGAACTTAATACAAAAGGCACAATGCCGACTTAAGTACAAGAGAACTGACACTCTAACATTCCATGATTTGAACCTCTCATGTGAGTTCAGTTTTAGATTCCGATGCTTCACTTCAGGTTTACTGTATCCCTTGTGCCTTCTTATTGACGATGAAACACAGAAATTGCATCCGAATTTAATACAAAAGGCGCAATGCCCACTTAAGTACAAGCGGACTGACACTCTAACTTTCTATGATTTGAACCTCTCCTGTGAGTCCAGTTTTAGATTCCGATGCTTCACTTCAGGTTTACTGTATCATTTGGACCTTCTTATTGAAGATGAAACACAGAAATTGCATCCGAATTTATTACAAAAGGCACAATCTCGACTAAAATACAAGAGGACTGACACACTAACTTTCTCTGATTTGAACCTCTCCTGTGAGTCCAGTGTTAGATTCCGAGGCTTCACTTCAGGTTTACTGTATCGCTTTGACCTTCTTATTGACGATGAAACACAGAAATTGCATCTGAATTTAATACAAAAGGCACAATGCCGACTTAAGTACAAGAGGACTGACACTCTAACTTTCTATGATTTGAACCTCTCCTATGAGTCCAGAGTTAGATTCCGAGGCTTCACATCACGTTTACTGTACCCCTTGGACCTTCTTATTGACGATGAAACACAGAAATTGCATCCGAATTTAATACAAAAGGCACAATGCCGACTTAAGTACAAGAGGACAGACACTCTTACTTTCTATGATTTGAACCACTCCTGTGAGTTCCGTTTTAGATTCCGATGCTTCACTTCAGGTTTACTGTATCACTTGGACCTTCTTATTGACGATGAAACACAGAAATTACATCCGAACTTAATACAAAAGGCACAATGGCGACTTACGTACAAGAGGACTGACACTCTAACTTTCTATGATTGGAACCACTCCTGTGAGGCCAGTTTTGGATTCCGATGCATCACTTCAGGTTTACTGTATCCCTTGGACCTTCTTATTGGCGATGAAACACAGAAATTACATCCGAATTTAATACAAAAGGCACAATGCCGGCTTAAGTACAAGAGGACTGACACTCTAACTTTCTATGATATGAACCTCTCCTGTGATTCCAGTTTTAGATTTCGATGCTTCACTTCAGGTTTACTGTATCCCTTGGACCTGCTTATTCACGATGAAGCACAGAAGTTGCATCCGACTTTAATACAAAAGGCACAATGCCGACTTAAGTACAAGAGGACTGACACTGTAACTATCTTTGATTTGAAACTCTCCTGTTATTCCAGTTAAAGATTCCGATGCTTCAATTCAGGTTTTCTGTATCTTTTGGACCTTCTTATTGACGATGAAACACAGAAATTGCATCGGAATTTAATACAAAAGGCACAATGCCGACTTAAGTACAAGAGGACTGACACTCTAACTTTCTATGATTTCAACCTCTCCTGTGAGTCCAGATTTAGATTCCGATGCTTCCCTTCAGGTTTACTGTTTGCCTTGGACCTTCTTATTGACGATGAAACACAGAAATTGCATCCGAATGTAATACAAAAGGCACAATGCCGACTTAAGTACAAGTGGACTGATACACTAACTTTCTGTGATTTGCACCTCTCCTGTGAGTCCAGTTTTAGATTCCGATGCTTCACTTCAGGTTTACTGTATCCCTTGGACTTGCCTATTCACGATGAAGCACAGAAATTGCATCCGATTTTAATACAAAAGGCATAATGCCGACGTAAGTACAAGTGGAGTGACACTAACTTTCTATGATTTGAACATCTCCTGTGAGTCCAGTGTTAGATTCCGAGGCTTCACTTCAGGTTTACTGTATCGCTTTGACCTTCTTATTGACGATGAAACACAGAAATTGCATCTGAATTTAATACAAAAGGCACAATGCCGACTTAAGTAAAAGAGGACTGACACTTTAACATTCTATGTTTTGAACCTCTTCTGTGAGTCCAGTGTTAGATTCCGATGCTTCACTTCAGGCTTACTGTATCCCTTGGACTTTCTTATTGACGATGACACACAGAAATTACATACGAATTTAATACAAAAGGCACAATGCCGACTTAAGTACAAGAGGACTGACACTCTGACTTTCTATGATTTGAACCACTCCTGTGAGTCCCGTTTTAGATTCCGATGCCTCACTTCAGGATTACTGTATCACTTGGACCTTCTTATAAACGATGAATAACAGAAATTACATCCGAATGTAATACAAAAGGCACAATGCCGACTTAAGTACAAGAGGACTGACACTCTAACTTTCTATGATTTAAACCTCTCCTGTGAGTCCAGTGTTAGATTCCAAGGCTTCACTTCAGGTTTACTATACCCTTTGGGCCTTCTTGTTGACGATGAAACACAAAATTGCATCCGAAATTAATACAAAAGGCACAATGCCGACTTAAGTACAAGAGGACTGACACTCTAACTTTCTATGATTTGAACCACTCCTGTGAGTCCCGTTTTTGATTCCGATGCTTCACTTCAGGTTTACAGTATCACTTCCACCTTCTTATAAACGATGAAACACAGAAATTACATCCGAACTTAATACAAAAGGCACAATGCCGACTTAAGTACAAGAGCACTGACTGTCTAACTTTCTATGATTTGAACCACTCCTGTGAGGCCAGTTTTAGATTCCGATGCTTCACATCAGGTTTACTGTATCCCTTGGACCTTCTTATTCACGATGAAGCACAGAAATTGCATCCGATTTTAATACAAAAGGCACAATGCCGACTTAAGTACAAGAGGACTGACACTCTAACATTCCATGATTTGAACCTCTCATGTGAGTTCAGTTTCAGATTCCGATGCTTCACTTCAGGTTTACTGTATCCCTTGGGCCTTCTTATTGACGATGAAACACAGAAATTGCATCCGAATTTAATACAAAAGGCGCAATGCCTACTTAAGTACAAGAGAACTGACACTCTAACTTTCTATGATTTGAACCTCTCCTGTGAGTCCAGTTTTAGATTCCGATGCTTCACTTCAGGTTTACTGTATCATTTGGACCTTCTTATTGAAGATGAAACACAGAAATTGCATCCGAATTTATTACAAAAGGCACAATCTCGACTTAAATACAAGAGGACTGACACACTAACTTTCTCTGATTTGAACCTCTCCTGTGAGTCCAGTGTTAGATTCCGAGGCTTCACTTCAGGTTTACTGTATCGCTTTGACCTTCTTATTGACGATGAAACACAGAAATTGCATCTGAATTTAATACTAAAGGCACAATGCCGACCTAAGTACAAGAGGACTGACACTCTATCTTTCTATGATTTGAACCTCTCCTGTGAGTCCAGTGTTAGATTCCGAGGCTTCACTTCACGTTTACTGTACCCCTTGGACCTTCTTATTGACGATGAAACACAGAAATTGCATCCGAATTTAATACAAAAGGCACAATGCCGACTTAAGTACAAGAGGACAGACACTCTAACTTTCTATGATTTGAACCACTTCTGTGAGTTCCGTTTTAGATTCCGATGCTTCACTTCAGGTTTACCGTATCACTTGGACCTTCTTATTGACGATGAAACACAGAAATTACATCCGAACTTAATACAAAAGGCACAATGCCGACTTACGTACAAGAGGACTGACACTCTAACTTTCTATGATTGGAACCACTCCTGTGAGGCCAGTTTTGGATTCCGATGCATCACTTCAGGTTTACTGTATCCCTTGGACCTTCTTATTGACGATGAAACACAGAAATTACATCCGAATTTAATACAAAAGGCACAATCCCAGCTTAAGTACAAGAGGACTGACACTCTAACTTTCTATGATATGAACCTCTCCTGTGATTCCAGTTTTAGATTTCGATGCTTCACTTCAGGTTTACTGTATCCCTTGGACCTGCTTATTCACGATGAAGCACAGAAGTTGCATCCGACTTTAATACAAAGGGCACAATGCCGACTTAAGTACAAGAGGACTGACACTCTAACTTTCTTTGATTTGAAACTCTCCTGTTATTCCAGTTAAAGATTCCGATGCTTCAATTCAGGTTTTCTGTATCTTTTGGACCTTCTTATTGACGATGAAACACAGAAATTGCATAGGAATTTAATACAAAAGGCACAATGCCGACTTAAGTACAAGAGGACTGACACTCTAACTTTCTATGATTTGAACCTCTCCTGTGAGTCCTGTTTAAGATTCAGATGCTTCACTTCAGGTTTACTGTATCCCTTGGACAGTCGTATTGACGATGACACACAGAAATTGCATACGAATTTAATACAAAAGGCACAATGCCGACTTAAGTACAAGAGGACTGACACTCAAACTATCTATGATTTGAACCACTCCTGTGAGGCCAGTTTTAGATTCGGATGCTTCACTTCAGGTTTACTGTATCCCCTGGACCTTCTTATTGACGATAAAACACAGAAATTACATCCGAATGTAATACAAAAGGCACAATGCCGACTTAAATACAAGAGGACTGACACTCTAACTTTCTATGATTTGAACCTCTCCTGTGAGTCCAGTTTTAGATTCCGATGCTTCACTTCAGGTTTACTGTATCCCTTGGACCTTCTTATTGGCGATGAAACACAGAAATTGCATCCGAATTTAATACAAAAGGCACAATGCCGACTTAATTACAAGAGGACTGACACTCTAACTTTCTATGATTTGAACCTCTCCTGTGAGTCTAGTGTTAGATTCCGAGGCTTCACTTCAAGTTTACTGTATGCCTCGGACCTTCTTATTGACGATGAAACACAGATATTGCATCTGAATTTAATACAAAAGGCACAATGCTGACTTAAGTACAAGAGGACTGACACTCTAACTTTCTATGATTTGAACCTCTCCTGTGATTCCAGTGTTAGATTCCGAGGCTTCACTTCAGGTTTACTGTATCCCTTGGACCTTCTTATTGACGATGAAACACAGAAATTGCATCCGAATTTAATACAAAAGGCACAATGCCGACTTAAGTACAAGAGGACTGACACTCTAACTTTCTATGACTGGAACCACTCCTGTGAGGCCACTTTTGGATTCCGATGCTTCACTTCACGTTTACTGTATCCCTTGGACCTTCTTATTGACGATGAAACACAGAAATTGCATCCGAATTTAATACAAAATGCACAATGCCGACTTAAGTTTAAGATTAAATGACACTCTAACTTTCTAAGATTTGAACCTCTCCTGTGAGCCGAGTTTTAGATTCCCATGCTTCACTTCAGGTTTACTGTATCATTTGGACCTTCTTATTGAAGATGAAACACAGAAATTGCATCCGAATTTATTACAAAAGGCACAATCTCGACTTAAATACAAGAGGACTGACACACTAACTTTCTCTGATTTGAACCTCTCCTGTGAGTCCAGTGTTAGATTCCGAGGCTTCACTTCAGGTTTACTGTATCGCTTTGACCTTCTTATTGTCGATGAAACACAGAAATTGCATCTGAATTTAATACAAAAGGCACAATGCCGACTTAAGTACAAGAGGAATGACACTCTAACTTTCTATGATTTGAACCTCTCCTGTGAGTCCAGTTTTACATTCAGATGCTTCACTTCAGGTTTACTGTATCCCTTGGACAGTCGTATTGACGATGACACACAGAAATTGCATACGAATTTAATACAAAAGGCACAATGCCGACTTAAGTACAAGAGGACTGACACTCAAACTATCTATGATTTGAACCACTCCTGTGAGTTTCGTTTTGGATTCCGATGCTTCACTTCAGGTTTACTGTATCACTTAGACCTTCTTATTGACGATGAAACACAGAAATTACATCCGAATTTAATACAAGAGGCGCAATGCTGACTTAAGTACAAGAGGACTGACACTCTAACTTTCTATGATTTCACCCTCTCCTGTGAGTCCAGATTTAGATTCCGATGCTTCCCTTCAGGTTTACTGTTTGCCTTGGACCTTCTTATTGACGATGAAACACAGAAATTGCATCCGAATGTAATACAAAAGGCACAATGCCGACTTAAGTACAAGTGGACTGATACACTAACTTTCTCTAATTTGAACCTCTCCTGTGAGTCCAGTTTTAGATTCCGATGCTTCACTTCAGGTTTACTGTATCCCTTGGACCTGCCTATTCACGATGAAGCACAGAAATTGCATCCGATTTTAATACAAAAGGCACAATGCCGACGTACGTACAAGAGGAGTGACACTAACTTCCTATGATTTGAACCACTCCTGTGAGTCCCGTTTTAGATTCCGGTGCCTCACTTCAGGATTACTGTATCACTTGGACCTTCTTATAAACGATGAAACACAGAAATTACATCCGAATGTAATACAAATGGCACAATGCCGACTTCAGTACAAGAGGACTGACACTCTAACTTTCTATGATTTAAACCTCTCCTGTGAGTCCAGTGTTAGATTCCAAGGCTTCACTTCAGGTTTACTATACCCTTTGGGCCTTCTTATTGACGATGAAACACAAAATTGCATCCGAAATTAATACAAAAGGCACAATGCCGACTTAAGTACAAGAGGACTGACACTCTAACTTTCTATGATTTGAACCACTCCTGTGAGTCCCGTTTTTGATTCCGATGCTTCACTTCAGGTTTACAGTATCACTTCGACCTTCTTATAAACGATGAAACACAGAAATTACATCCGAACTTAATACAAAAGGCACAATGCCGACTTAAGTACAAGAGCACTGACTGTCTAACTTTCTATGATTTGAACCACTCCTGTGAGGCCAGTTTTACATTCCGATGCTTCACTTCAGGTTTACTGTTTCCCTTGGACCTTCTTATTCACGATGAAGCACAGAAATTGCATCCGATTTTAATACAAAAGGCACAATGCCGACTTAAGTACAAGAGGACTGACACTCTAACATTCCATGATTTGAACCTCTCATGTGAGTTCAGTTTCCGATTCCGATGCTTCACTTCAGGTTTACTGTATCCCTTGGGCCTTCTTATTGACGATGAAACACAGAAATTGCATCCGAATTTAATACAAAAGGCGCAATGCCTACTTCAGTACATGAGGACTGACACTCTAACTTTCTATGATTTGAACCTCTCCTGTGAGTCCAGTTTTAGATTCCGATGCTTCACTTCAGGTTTACTGTATCATTTGGATCTTCTTATTGAAGATGAAACACAGAAATTGCATCCGAATTTATTACAAAAGGCACAATCTCGACTTAAATACAAGAGGACTGACACACTAACTTTCTCTGATTTGAACCTCTCCTGTGAGTCCAGTGTTAGATTCCGAGGCTTCACTTCAGGTTTACTGTATCGCTTTCACCTTCTTATTGACGATGAAACACAGAAATTGCATCTGAATTTAATACAAAAGGCACAATGCCGACTTAAGTACAAGAGGACTGACACTCTAACTTTCTATGATTTGAACCTCTCCTGTGAGTCCAGTGTTAGATTCCGAGGCTTCACTTCACGTTTACTGTACCCCTTGGACCTTCTTATTGACGAAGAAACACAGAAATTGCATCCGAATTTAATACAAAAGGCACAATGCCTACTTAAGTACAAGAGGACAGACACTCTAACTTTCTATGATTTGAACCACTCCTGTGAGTTCCGTTTTAGATTCCGATGCTTCACTTCAGGTTTACTGTATCTTTTGGACCTTCTTATTGACGATGAAACACAGAAATTACATCCGAACTTAATACAAAAGGCACAATGCCGACTTACGTACAAGAGGACTGACACTCTAACTTTCTATGATTGGAACCACTACTGTGAGGCCAGTTTTGGATTCCGATGCATCACTTCAGGTTTAATGTATCCCTTGGACCTTCTTATTGACGATGAAACACAGAAATTACATCCGAATTTAATACAAAAGGCACAATGCCATGTTAAGTACAAGAGGACTGACACTCTAACTTTCTATGATATGAACCTCTCCTGTGATTCCAGTTTTAGATTTCGATGCTTCACTTCAGGTTTACTGTATCCCTTGGACCTGCTTATTCACGATGAAGCACAGAAGTTGCATCCGACTTTAATACAAAAGGCACAATGCCGACTTAAGTACAAGAGGACTGACACTCTAACTTTCTTTGATTTGAAACTCTCCTGTTATTCCAGTTAAAGATTCCGATGCTTCAATTCAGGTTTTCTGTATCTTTTGGACCTTCTTATTGACGATGAAACACAGAAATTGCATAGTAATTTAATACAAAAGGCACAATGCCGACTTAAGTACAAGAGGACTGACACTCTAACTTTCTATGATTTGAACCTCTCCTGTGAGTCCAGTTTTAGATTCAGATGCTTCACTTCAGGTTTACTGTATCCCTTGGACAGTCGTATTGACGATGACACACAGAAATTGCATACGAATTTAATACAAAAGGCACAATGCCGACTTAAGTACAAGAGGACTGACACTCAAACTATCTATGATTTGAACCACTCCTGTGTGGCCAGTTTTAGATTCCGATGCTTCACTTCAGGTTTACTGTATCCCCTGGACCTTCTTATTGACGATAAAACACAGAAATTACATCCGAATGTAATACAAAAGGCACAATGCCGACTTAAATACAAGAGGACTGACACTCTAACTTTCTATGATTTGAACCTCTCCTGTGAGTCCAGTTTTAGATTCCGATGCTTCACTTAAGGTTTACTGTATCCCTTGGACCTTCTTATTGGCGATGAAACACAGAAATTGCATCCGAATTTAATACAAAAGGCACAATGCCGACTTAATTACAAGAGGACTGACACTCTAACTTTCTTTGATTTGAACCTCTCCTGTGAGTCCAGTGTTAGATTCCGAGGCTTCACTTCAGGTTTACTGTATCCCTTGGACCTTCTTATTGACGATGAAACACAGATATTGCATCTGAATTTAATACAAAAGGCACAATGCTGACTTAAGTACAAGAGGACTGACACTCTAATTTTCTATGATTTGAACCTCTTCTGTGAGTCCAGTGTTAGATTCCGAGGCTTCACTTCAGGTTTACTGTATCCCTTGGACCTTCTTATTGACGATGAAACACAGAAATTGCATCCGAATTTAATACAAAGGCACAATGCCGACTGAAGTACAAGAGGACTGACACTCTAACTTTCTATGACTGGAACCACTCCTGTGAGGCCACTTTTGGATTCCGATGCTTCACTTCAGGTTTACTGTATCCCTTGGACCTTCTTATTGACGATGAAACACAGAAATTGCATCCGAATTTAATACAAAATGCACAATGCCGACTTAAGTTTAAGATTACTGACACTCTAACTTTCTAAGATTTGAACCTCTCCTGTGAGCCGAGTTTTAGATTCCGATGCTTCACTTCAGGTTTACAGTATCACTTGGACCTTCTTATTGACGATGAAACACAGAAATTACATCCGAATTTAATACCAAAGGCACAATGCCGGCTTAAGTACAAGAGGACTGACACTCTAACTTTCTATGATATGAACCTCTCCTGTGATTCCAGTTTTAGATTTTGATGCTTCACTTCAGGTTTACTGTATCCCTTGGACCTGCTTATTCACGATGAAGCACAGACGTTGCATCCGATTTTAATACAAAAGGCACAATGCCGACTTAAGTACAAGAGGACTGACACTCTAACTTTCTTTGATTTGAACCTCTCTTGTTATTCCAGTTATAGATTCCGATGCTTCACTTCAGGTTTTCTGTATCTTTTGGACCTTCTTATTGACGATGAAACACAGAAATTGCATCGGAATTTAATACAAAAGGCACAATGCCGACTTAAGTACAAGAGGACTGACACTCTAACTTTCTATGATTTGAACCTTTCCTGTGAGTCCAGTTTTAGATTCAGATGCTTCACTTCAGGTTTACTGTATCCCTAGGACCTTCTTATTGACGATGAGACACAGAAATTGCATCCGAATTTAATACAAAATGCACAATGCCGACTTAAGTTTAAGATTACTGACACTCTAACTTTCTAAGATTTGAACCTCTCCTGTGAGCCGAGTTTTAGATTCCGATGCTTCACTTCAGGTTTACTGTATCCCTTGGACAGTCGTATTGACGATGACACACAGAAATTGCATACGAATTTAATACAAAAGCACAATGCCGACTTAAGTACAAGAGGACTGACACTCAAACTATCTATGATTTGAACCACTCCTGTGAGGCCAGTTTTAGATTCTGATGCTTCACTTCAGGTTTACTGTAACCCTTGGACCTTCTTATTGACGATGAAACACAGAAATTACATCCGAATGTAATACAAAAGGCACAATGCCGACTTAAATACAAGAGGACTGACACTCTAACTTTCTATGATTTGAACCTCTCCTGTGAGTCCAGTTTTAGATTCCGATGCTTCACTTCAGGTTTACTGTATCCCTTGGACCTTCTTATTGACGATGAAACACAGAAATTGCATCCGAATTTATTACAAAATTCACAATCTCGACTTAAATACAAGAGGACTGACACACAAACTTTCTCTGATTTGAACCTCTCCTGTGAGTCCAGTTTTAGATTCTGATTCTTCACTTCAGGTTTACTGTATCCCTTGGACCTTCCTATTCACGATGAAGCATAGAAATTGTATCCGATTTTATTACAAAAGGCACAATGCCGACTTAAGTACAAGAGGACTTACACTCTAACTTTCGATGATTTGAATCTCTCCTGTGAGTCCAGGGTTAGATTTCGAGGCTTCACTTCAGGTTTACTGTATCCCTTGGAGCTTCTTATTGACGATGAAACACAGAAATTGCATCCGAATTTAATACAAAAGGCACAATGCCGACTTAAGTACAAGAGGGCTGACACTCTAATTTTCTATGATTTGAACCACTCCTGTGAGTCCCGTTTTAGATTCCGATGCTTCACTTCAGGTTTACTGCATCACTTGGACCTTCTTATAAACGATGAAACACAGAAATTACATCCGAACTTAATACAAAAGGCACAATGCCGACTTAAGTACAAGAGGACTGACACTGTAACTTTCTATCATTTGAACCTCTCCTGTGAGTCCAGTGTTAGATTCCGAGGCTTCACTTCAAGTTTACTGTATCCCTTGAACCTTCTTATTGACGATGAAACACAGATATTGGATCGGAATTTAATACAAAAGGCACAATGCCGACTTAAGTACAAGAGGACTGACACTCTAACTTTCTATGCTTTGAACCTCTCCTGTGAGTCCAGTTTTAGATTCCGATGCTTCACTTCAGGTTCACTGTATCCCTTGGACCTTCTTATTGACGATGAAACACATAAATTACATCCGAATTTAATTCAAAATGCACAATGCCGACTTAAGTTTAAGAGGACTGACACTCTAATTTTCTAAGATTTGAACCTCTCCTGTGAGCCCAGTTTTAGATTCCGATGCTTCACTTCAGGTTTACTGTATCCCTTGGACAGTCGTATTGACGATGACACACAGAAATTGCATACGAATTTAATAAAAAAGGCACAATGCCGACTTAAGTACAAGAGGACTGACACTCAAACTATCTATGATTTGAACCACTCCTGTGAGGCCAGTTTTAGATTCCGATGCTTCACTTCAGCTTTACTGTATCCCTTGGAGCTTCTTATTGACGATGAAACACTGAAATTGCATCCGAATGTAATACAAAAGGCACAATGCCGACTTAAGAACAAGAGGACTGACACTCTAACTTTCTATGATTTGAACCTCTCCTGTGAGTCCAGTTTTAGATTCCGATGCTTCACTTCAGGTTTTCTGTATCTTTTGGACCTTCTTATTGACGATGAAACACAGAAATTGCATCCGAATTTAATACTAAAGGCGCAAGGCCAACTTAAGTACAAGAGGACTGAGACTCTAACTTTCTATGATTTGAACCTCTCCTGTGATTCCAGTTTTAGATTCCGATGCTTCACTTCAGGTTTACTGTATCCCTTGGGCCCTCTTATTGACGATGAAACACAGAAATTGCATCCGAATTCAATACAAAAGGCGCAATGCCGACTTAAGTACAAGAGGACTGACACTCTAACTTTCTATGATTTGAACCTCTCCTGTGGGTCCAGTTTTAGATTCCGATGCTGCACTTCAGGTTTACTGTATCCCTTGGACCTTCTTATTGACGATGAAACACAGAAATTGCATCCAAATGTAATACAAAAGCCACAATGCCGACTTAAGTACAAGTGGACTGAGACACTAACTTTCTCTGATTTGAACCTCTCCTGTGAGTCCAGTTTTAGATTTCGATGCTTCACTTCAGGTTTACTGTATCCCTTGGACCTTCCTATTCACGATGAAGCACAGAAATTGCAACCGATTTTAGTACAAAAGGCAAAATGCCGACGTTAGTACAAGAGGAGTGACACTCTAACTTTCTATGATTTGAACCTCTCCTGTGAGTCCAGTGTTATATTCCGAGGTTTCACTTCAGGTTTACTGTATCCCTTGGACCTTCTTATTGACGATGAAACACAGATATTGCCTCTGAATTTAATACAAAAGGCACAATGCCGACTTACGTACAAGAGGACTGACACTCTAACTTTCTATGATTTGAACCTCTCCTGTGAGTCCAGTGTTAGATTCCGAGGCTTCACTTCAGGTTTACTGTATCCCTTGGAGCTTCTTATTGACGATGAAACACAGAAATTGCATCCGAATTTAATACAAAGGGCACAATGCCGACTTAAGTACAAGAGGACTGACACTCTAACTTTCTATGATTTGAACCACTCCTGTGAGTCCCGTTTTAGATTCCGATGCTTCACTTCAGGTTTACAGTATCACTTGGACCTTCTTATAAACGATGAAACACAGAAATTACATCCGAACTTAATACAAAAAGCATAATGCCGACTTAAGTACAAGAGGACTGACACTCTAACTTTCTATGATTTGAATCACTCCTGTGTGGCCAGTTTTAGATTCCGATGCTTCACTTCAGGTTTACTGGATCCCTTGGACCTTCTTATTCACGATGAAGCACAGAAATTGCATCCGATTTTAATACAAAAGGCACAATGCCGACTTAAGTACAAGAGGACTGACACTCTAACTTTCCATGATTTGAACCTCTCCTGTGGGTCCAGTGTTAGATTCCGAGGCTTCACTTCAGGTTTACTGTAACCCTTGGACCTTCTTATTGACGATGAAACACAGAAATTGCATCCGAATTTAATACAATTCGCACAATGCCGACTTAAGTACAACAGGTCTGACACTCTAACTTTCTCTGATTTGAACCTCTCCTGTGAGTCCAGTCTTAGATTCCGATGCTTCACTTCAGGTTTACTGTATCCCTTGGGCCTTCTTATTGACGATGAAACACAGAAATTGCATCCGAATTTAATATAAAAGGAGCAATGCCGACTTAAGTACAAGAGGACTGACACTCTAACTTTCTATGATTTGAACCTCTCCTGTGAGTCCAGTTTTAGATTCCGATGCTTCACTTCAGGTTTACTGTATCCCTTGGACCTTCTTATTGACGATGAAACACAGAAATTGCATCCGAATTTAATACAAAAGGCACAATCTCGACTTAAATACAAGAGGACTGACACACTAACTTTCTCTGATTTGAACCTCTCCTGTGAGTCCAGTTTTAGATTCCGATTCTTCACTTCAGGTTTACTGTATCCCTTGGACCTTCTTATTAACGATGAAACACAGTAATTGCATCCAAATTTAATACAAAAGGCACAATGCCGACTTAAGTACAAGAGGACCGACACTCTAACTTTCTATGTTTTGAACCTCTCCTGTGAGTCCAGTTTTAGATTCCGATGCTTCACTTCAGGTTTACTGTATCCCTTGGACCTTCTTATTGACGATGAAACACAGAAATTACACCCGAATTTAATACAAAAGGCACAATGCCGGCTTAAGTACAAGAGCACTGACACTCTAACTTTCTATGATATGAACCTCTCAGGTGATTCCAGTTTCAGATTTCGATGCTTCACTTCAGGTTTACTGTATCACTTGGACCTGCTGATTCACGATGAAGCACAGAATTTGCATCCGATTTTAATACAAAAGGCACAATGCCGACTTAAGTACAAGAGGACTGACACGCTAACTTTATATGATTTGAACCGCTCCTGTGAGTCCAGAGTTAGTTTCCGAGGCTTCACTTCAGGTTTACTGTATCCCTCGGACCTTGTTATTGACGATGAAACACAGAAATTTCATCCGAATTTAATACAATAGGCACAATGCCGACTTAAGTACAAGAGGACTGACACTCTAACTTTCTATGATTTGAACCTCTCCTGTGAGTCCAGTGTTAGATTCCGAGGCTTCATTTCAAGTTTACTGTATCCCTTGAACCTTCTTATTGACGATGAAACACAGAAATTGCATCCAAATTTAATACAAAAAGCACAATGCCGACTTAAGTACAAGTGGACTGACACTCTAACTTTCTATGATTTGAACCTCTCCTGTGAGTCCAGTGTTAGATTCCGAGGCTTCACTTCAGGTTTACTGTATCCCTAGGACCTTCTTATTGACGATGTAACACAGAAATTACAACCGAATTTAATACAAAAGGCACAATGCCGACTTAAGTACAAAAGGACTGACACTCTAACATTCTATGATTTGAACCACTCCTGTGAAGCCAGTTTTAGATTCCGATGCTTCACTTCAGGTTTACTGTATCCCTTGGACCTTCATATTGACGATGAAACACAAAAATTGCATCCGAATTTAATACAAAAGGCACAATGCCGACTGATGTACAAGAGGACTGACACTCTAATTTTCTATGATTTGAACCTCTCCTGTGAGTCCAGTTCTAGATTCCGATGCTTCACTTCAGGTTTACTGTATCCCTTGGACCTTCTTATTGACGATGAAACACAGAAATTACATCCGAATTTTATACAAAAGGCACAATGCCAGCTTAAGTACAAGAGGACTGACACTCTAACTTTCTTTGATATGAACCTCTCCTGTGATTCCAGTTTTAGATTCCGATGCTTCACTTCAGGTTTACTGTATCCCTTGGGCCTATTCTTTACGATGAAACACAGAAATTGCATCCGAATTTAATACAAAAATCACAATGCCGACTTAAGCACAAGAGGACTGACACTCTAACTTTCTATGATTTGAACCTCTCCTGTGAGTCCAGTTTTAGATTCCGATGCTTCACTTCAGGTTTACTGTATCCCTTGGACCTTCTTATTGACGATGAAACACAGAAATTGCATCCGATTTTAATACAAAAGGAACAATGCCGACTTAAGTACAAGAGAACTGACACTCTAACTTTCTCTGATTTGAACCTCTCCTGTGAGTCCAGTTTTAGATTCCGATGCTTCACTTCAGGTTTACTGTATCCCTTGGACCATCTTATTGACGATGAAACACAGAAATTGCATCCGAATTTAATACAACATGCACAATGCCGACTTAAGCACAAGAGGACTGACACTCTAACGTTCTATGATTTGAACCTCTCCTGTGAGTCCAGTGTTAGATTCCGAGGTTTCACTTCAGGTTTACTGAATCCCTTGGACCTTCTTATTGACGATCAAACACAGAAATGGCATCCGAATTTAATACAAAAGGCACAATGCCGACTTAAGTACAAGAGCAGTGACACTCTAACTTTCTATGTTTTGAACCACTCCTGTGAGTCCCGTTTTAGATTCCGATGTTTCACTTCAGGTTTACTTTATTCCTTGGACCTTCTCATAAACGATGAAACACAGAAGTTACATCCGAACTTAATACAAAAGGCATAATGCCGACTAAGAACAAGAGGACTGACACTCTAACTTTCTATGACATGAACCTCTCCTGTGATCCCAGTTTTAGATTCCGATGCTTCACTTCAGGTTTACTGTATCCCTTGGGCCTTCTTAATGACGATGAAATACAGAAATTGCATCCGAATTTAATACAAAAGGCGCAATGCCGACTTAAGTACAAGAGGACAGACACTCTAACTTTCTATGATTTGGACCTCTCCTGTGAGTCCAGTTTCAGATTCCGATGCTTCACTTTAGGTTTACTGTATCCCTTGGACCTTCCTATTGACGATGAAACACAGAAATTGCATCCGAATTTAATACTAAAGGCAAAATGCCGGCTTAAGTACAAGAGGACTGACACTCTAACATTCTATGATTTGAACCTCTCCTGTGAGTCCAGTGTTAGATTCCGAGGCTTCACTTGAAGTTTACTGTATCCCTTGAACCTTCTTATTGACGATGAAACACAGAAATTGCATCCGAATTTAATACAAAAGGCACAATGCTGACTTAAGTACAAGAGGACTGACACTCTAACTTTCTATGATTTGAACCTCTCCTGTGAGTCCAGTGATAGATTCCGATGCTTCACTTCAGGTTTACTGTATCCCTTGGACCTTCTTATTGACGATGAAACACAGAAATTACATTTGAATTTTATACAAAAGGCACAATGCCGGCTTAAGTACAAGAGGACCGACACTCTAACATCCTTTGATATGAACCTCTCCTGTGATTCCAGTTTTAGATTCCGATGCTTCACTTCAGGTTTAGTGTATTCCTTGGGCCTACTTATTTACGATGAAACACAGAAATTGCATCCGAATATAATACAAAAAGCGAAATGCCGACTTAAGTACAAGTGGACTGAGACACTAACTTTCTCTGATTTGAACCTCTCCTGTGAGTCCAGTTTTAGATTTCGATGCTTCACTTCAGGTTTACTGTATCCCTTGGACCTTCCTATTCACGATGAAGCACAGAAATTGCAACCGATTTTAGTACAAAAGGCAAAATGCCGACGTAAGTACAAGAGGAGTGACACTCTAACTTTCTATGATTTGAACCTCTCCTGTGAGTCCAGTGTTATATTCCGAGGTTTCACTTCAGGTTTACTGTATCCCTTGGACCTTCTTATTGACGATGAAACACAGATATTGCCTCTGAATTTAATACAAAAGGCACAATGCCGACTTACGTACAAGAGGACTGACACTCTAACTTTCTATGATTTGAACCTCTCCTGTGAGTCCAGTGTTAGATTCCGAGGCTTCACTTCAGGTTTACTGTATCCCTTGGAGCTTCTTATTGACGATGAAACACAGAAATTGCATCCGAATTTAATACAAAGGGCACAATGCCGACTTAAGTACAAGAGGACTGACACTCTAACTTTCTATGATTTGAACCACTCCTGTGAGTCCCGTTTTAGATTCCGATGCTTCACTTCAGGTTTACAGTATCACTTGGACCTTCTTATAAACGATGAAACACAGAAATTACATCCGAACTTAATACAAAAAGCATAATGCCGACTTAAGTACAAGAGGACTGACACTCTAACTTTCTATGATTTGAATCACTCCTGTGTGGCCAGTTTTAGATTCCGATGCTTCACTTCAGGTTTACTGGATCCCTTGGACCTTCTTATTCACGATGAAGCACAGAAATTGCATCCGATTTTAATACAAAAGGCACAATGCCGACTTAAGTACAAGAGGACTGACACTCTAACTTTCCATGATTTGAACCTCTCCTGTGGGTCCAGTGTTAGATTCCGAGGCTTCACTTCAGGTTTACTGTAACCCTTGGACCTTCTTATTGACGATGAAACACAGAAATTGCATCCGAATTTAATACAATTCGCACAATGCCGACTTAAGTACAACAGGTCTGACACTCTAACTTTCTCTGATTTGAACCTCTCCTGTGAGTCCAGTCTTAGATTCCGATGCTTCACTTCAGGTTTACTGTATCCCTTGGGCCTTCTTATTGACGATGAAACACAGAAATTGCATCCGAATTTAATATAAAAGGAGCAATGCCGACTTAAGTACAAGAGGACTGACACTCTAACTTTCTATGATTTGAACCTCTCCTGTGAGTCCAGTTTTAGATTCCGATGCTTCACTTCAGGTTTACTGTATCCCTTGGACCTTCTTATTGACGATGAAACACAGAAATTGCATCCGAATTTAATACAAAAGGCACAATCTCGACTTAAATACAAGAGGACTGACACACTAACTTTCTCTGATTTGAACCTCTCCTGTGAGTCCAGTTTTAGATTCCGATTCTTCACTTCAGGTTTACTGTATCCCTTGGACCTTCTTATTAACGATGAAACACAGTAATTGCATCCAAATTTAATACAAAAGGCACAATGCCGACTTAAGTACAAGAGGACCGACACTCTAACTTTCTATGTTTTGAACCTCTCCTGTGAGTCCAGTTTTAGATTCCGATGCTTCACTTCAGGTTTACTGTATCCCTTGGACCTTCTTATTGACGATGAAACACAGAAATTACACCCGAATTTAATACAAAAGGCACAATGCCGGCTTAAGTACAAGAGCACTGACACTCTAACTTTCTATGATATGAACCTCTCAGGTGATTCCAGTTTCAGATTTCGATGCTTCACTTCAGGTTTACTGTATCACTTGGACCTGCTGATTCACGATGAAGCACAGAATTTGCATCCGATTTTAATACAAAAGGCACAATGCCGACTTAAGTACAAGAGGACTGACACGCTAACTTTATATGATTTGAACCGCTCCTGTGAGTCCAGAGTTAGTTTCCGAGGCTTCACTTCAGGTTTACTGTATCCCTCGGACCTTGTTATTGACGATGAAACACAGAAATTTCATCCGAATTTAATACAATAGGCACAATGCCGACTTAAGTACAAGAGGACTGACACTCTAACTTTCTATGATTTGAACCTCTCCTGTGAGTCCAGTGTTAGATTCCGAGGCTTCATTTCAAGTTTACTGTATCCCTTGAACCTTCTTATTGACGATGAAACACAGAAATTGCATCCAAATTTAATACAAAAAGCACAATGCCGACTTAAGTACAAAAGGACTGACACTCTAACATTCTATGATTTGAACCACTCCTGTGAAGCCAGTTTTCGATTCCGATGCTTCACTTCAGGTTTACTGTATCCCTTGGACCTTCATATTGACGATGAAACACAAAAATTGCATCCGAATTTAATACAAAAGGCACAATGCCGACTGATGTACAAGAGGACTGACACTCTAATTTTCTATGATTTGAACCTCTCCTGTGAGTCCAGTTCTAGATTCCGATGCTTCACTTCAGGTTTACTGTATCCCTTGGACCTTCTTATTGACGATGAAACACAGAAATTACATCCGAATTTTATACAAAAGGCACAATGCCAGCTTAAGTACAAGAGGACTGACACTCTAACTTTCTTTGATATGAACCTCTCCTGTGATTCCAGTTTTAGATTCCGATGCTTCACTTCAGGTTTACTGTATCCCTTGGGCCTATTCTTTACGATGAAACACAGAAATTGCATCCGAATTTAATACAAAAATCACAATGCCGACTTAAGCACAAGAGGACTGACACTCTAACTTTCTATGATTTGAACCTCTCCTGTGAGTCCAGTTTTAGATTCCGATGCTTCACTTCAGGTTTACTGTATCCCTTGGACCTTCTTATTGACGATGAAACACAGAAATTGCATCCGATTTTAATACAAAAGGAACAATGCCGACTTAAGTACAAGAGAACTGACACTCTAACTTTCTCTGATTTGAACCTCTCCTGTGAGTCCAGTTTTAGATTCCGATGCTTCACTTCAGGTTTACTGTATCCCTTGGACCATCTTATTGACGATGAAACACAGAAATTGCATCCGAATTTAATTCAACATGCACAATGCCGACTTAAGCACAAGAGGACTGACACTCTAACGTTCTATGATTTGAACCTCTCCTGTGAGTCCAGTGTTAGATTCCGAGGTTTCACTTCAGGTTTACTGAATCCCTTGGACCTTCTTATTGACGATCAAACACAGAAATGGCATCCGAATTTAATACAAAAGGCACAATGCCGACTTAAGTACAAGAGCAGTGACACTCTAACTTTCTATGTTTTGAACCACTCCTGTGAGTCCCGTTTTAGATTCCGATGTTTCACTTCAGGTTTACTTTATTCCTTGGACCTTCTCATAAACGATGAAACACAGAAGTTACATCCGAACTTAATACAAAAGGCATAATGCCGACTAAGAACAAGAGGACTGACACTCTAACTTTCTATGACATGAACCTCTCCTGTGATCCCAGTTTTAGATTCCGATGCTTCACTTCAGGTTTACTGTATCCCTTGGGCCTTCTTAATGACGATGAAATACAGAAATTGCATCCGAATTTAATACAAAAGGCGCAATGCCGACTTAAGTACAAGAGGACAGACACTCTAACTTTCTATGATTTGGACCTCTCCTGTGAGTCCAGTTTCAGATTCCGATGCTTCACTTTAGGTTTACTGTATCCCTTGGACCTTCCTATTGACGATGAAACACAGAAATTGCATCCGAATTTAATACTAAAGGCAAAATGCCGGCTTAAGTACAAGAGGACTGACACTCTAACATTCTATGATTTGAACCTCTCCTGTGAGTCCAGTGTTAGATTCCGAGGCTTCACTTGAAGTTTACTGTATCCCTTGAACCTTCTTATTGACGATGAAACACAGAAATTGCATCCGAATTTAATACAAAAGGCACAATGCCGACTTAAGTACAAGAGGACTGACACTCTAACTTTCTATGATTTGAACCTCTCCTGTGAGTCCAGTGATAGATTCCGATGCTTCACTTCAGGTTTACTGTATCCCTTGGACCTTCTTATTGACGATGAAACACAGAAATTACATTTGAATTTTATACAAAAGGCACAATGCCGGCTTAAGTACAAGAGGACCGACACTCTAACATCCTTTGATATGAACCTCTCCTGTGATTCCAGTTTTAGATTCCGATGCTTCACTTCAGGTTTAGTGTATTCCTTGGGCCTACTTATTTACGATGAAACACAGAAATTGCATCCGAATATAATACAAAAAGCGAAATGCCGACTTAAGTACAAGAGGACTGACACTCTAACTTTCTATGATTTGAACCTCTCCTGTGAGTCCAGTTTTAGATTCCGATGCTTCACTTCAGGTTTACTGTATCCCTTGGACCTTCTCATTGACGATGAAACACAGAAAATGCATCCGATTTTAATACAAAAGGAACAATGCCGACTTAAGTACAAGAGGACTGACACTATAACTTTCTCTGATTTGAACCTCTCCTGTGAGTCCAGTTTTAGATTCCGATGCTTCACTTCAGGTTTACTGTATCCCTTGGACCTTCTTATTGACGATGAAACACAGAAATTGCATCCGAATTTAATACAAAAGGCACAATGCCGGCTTAAGTACAAGAGGACTGACACTCTAACTTTCCATGATATGAACGTCCCCTGTGATTCCAGTTTTAGATTCCGATGCTCCACTTCAGGTTTACTGTATCCCTTGGACCTTCTTATTCACGATGAAGCACAGAAATTGCATCCGATTTTAATACAAAAGGCACAATGCCTACTTTAGTACAAGAGGACTGACACTCTAACTTTCTGTGATTTGAACCTCTCCTGTGAGTCCAGTGTTACATTCCGAGGCTTCACTTCAGGTTTACTGTATCCCTTGGACCTTCTTATTGTCGATGAAACACAGAAATTGCAATCGAATTTAATACAACATGCACAATGCCGACTTAAGCACAAGAGGACTGACACTCTAACGTTCTATGATTTGAACCTCTCCTGTGAGTCCAGTGTTAGATTCCGAGGCTTCACTTCAGGTTTACTGAATCCCTTGGACCTTCTTATTGACAGATCAAACACAGAAATTGCATCCGAATTTAATACAAAAGGCACAATGCCGACTTAAGTACAAGAGGAGTGACACTCTAACTTTGTATGGTTTGAACCACTCCTGTGAGTCCCGTTTTAGATTCCCATGTTTCACTTCAGGTTTACTGTATTCCTTGGACCTTCTCATAAACGATGAAACACAGAAGTTACATCCGAACTTAATACAAAAGGCACAATGCCGACTAAGAACAAGAGGACTGACACTCTAACTTTCTATGATTTGAACCACTCCTGTGAGGCCAGTTTTAGATTCCGATGCTTCACTTCAGGTTTACTGTATCCCTTGTACCTTCTTATTGACGATGAAACACAGAAATTGCATCCGAATTTAATACAAAAGGCACAATGCCGACTTAAGTACAAGAGGACTGACACTCTAACTTTCTATGATTTCAACCTCTCCTGTGAGTCCAGTTTTAGATTCCGATGTTTCACTTCAGGTTTACTGTATCCCTTGGACCTTCTTGTTGACGATGAAACACAGAAATTACATCCGAATTTAATACAAAATGCACAATGCCGGCTTAAGTAGAAGAGGACTGACACTCTAACTTTCTATGATATGAACCTCTCCTGTGATCCCAGTTTTAGATTCCGATGCTTCACTTCAGGTTTACTGTATCCCTTGGGCCATCTTAATGACGATGAAACACAGAAATTGCATCCGAATTTAATACAAAAGGCGCAATGCCGACTTAAGTACAAGAGGACAGACACTCTAACTTTCTATGATTTGAACCTCTCCTGTGAGTCTGGTTTTAGATTCCGATGCTTCACTTCAGGTTTACTGTATCCCTTGGACCTTCTTATTCACGATGAAGCACAGAAATTGCATCCGATTTTAATACAAAAGGCACAATGCATACGTAAGTACAAGAGTACTGACACTCTAACTTTCTGTTATTTGAACCTCTCCTGTGAGTCCAGTGTTACATTCCGAGGCTTCACTTCAGGTTTACTGTATCCCTTGGACCTTCTTATTGTCGATGAAACACAGAAATTGCATCCGAATTTAATACAACATGCACAATGCCGACTTAAGCACAAGAGGACTGACACCCTAACGTTCTTTGATTTGAACTTCTCCTGTGAGTCCAGTGTTAGAGTCCGAGGCTTCACTTCAAGTTTACTGTATCCCTTGAACCTTCTTATTGACGATGAAACACAGATATTGCTTCCGAATTTAATACAAAAGGCACAATGCCGACTGAAGTACAAGAGGACTGACACTCTAACTTATTATGATTTGAACCTCTCCTGTGAGTCCAGTTTTAGATTCCGATGCTTCACTTCAGGTTTACTGTATCCCTTGGACCTTCTTATTGACGATGAAACACAGAAATTGCATCCGATTTTAATACAAAAGGAACAATGCCGACTTAAGTACTAGAGGACTGACACTCTAACTTTCTCTGATTTGAACCTCTCCTGTGAGTCCAGTTTTAGATTCCGATGCTTCACTTCAGGTTTACTGTATCCCTTGGACCGTCTTATTGACGATGAAACGCAGAAATTGCATCCGAATTTAATACAAAAGGCACAATGCCGACTTAAATACAAGAGGACTGACACTCTAACTTTCCTGATTTGAACCTCTCCTGTGAGTCCAGTTTCAGATTCCGATGCTTCACTTTAGGTTTACTGTATCCCTTGGACCTTCCTATTGACGATGAAACACAGAAATTGCATACGAATTTAATACAAAAGGCACAATGCCGGCTTAAGTACAAGAGGACTGACACTCTAACTTTCTATGATTTGAACCTCTCCTGTGAGTCCAGTGTTAGATTCCGAGGCTTCACTTCAAGTATACTGTATCCCTTGTACCTTCTTATTGACGACGAAACACAGAAATTGCATCCGAATTTAATACAAAAGGCACAATGCCGACTTAAATACAAGAGGACTGACACTCTAACTTTCTATGATTTGAACCTCTCCTGTGAGTCCAGTGTTAGATTCCGAGGCTTCACTTCAGGTTTACTGTATCCCTTGGACCTTCATATTGACGATGAAACACAGAAATTGCATCCGAATTTAATACAAAAGGCACAATGCCGACTGAGGTACAAGAGGACTGACACTCTAACTTATTATGATTTGAACCTCTCCTGTGAGTCCAGTTTTAGATTCCGATGCTTCACTTCAGGTTTACTGTATCCCTTGGACTTTCATATTGACGATGAAACACAGAAATTGAATCCGATTTTAATACAAAAGGAACAATGCCGACTTAAGTACAAGAGGACAGACACCCTAACTTTCTATGATTTGAACCTCTCCTGTGAGTCCAGTGTTAGATTCCGAGGCTTCACTTCAAGTTTACTGTATCCCTTGAACCTTCTTATTGACGATGAAACACAGAAATTGCATCCGAATTTAATACAAAAGGCACAATGCCGACATAAGTACAAGAGGACTGACACTCTAACTTTCTATGATTTGAACCTCTCCTGTGAGTCCAGTGTTAGATTCCGAGGCTTCACTTCAGGTCTACTGTATTCCTTGGACCTTCTTATTGACGATGAAACACAGAAATTACAACCGAACTTAATACAAAAGGCACAATGCCGACTTAAGTACAAAAGGACTGACACTCTAACATTCTATGATTTGAACCACTCCTGTGAAGCTTGTTTTAGATTCCGATGCTTCACTTCAGGTTTACTGTATCCCTTGGACCTTCATATTGACGATGAAACACAGAAATTGCATCCGATTCTAATACAAAAGCCACAATGCCTGCTTAAGTACAAGAGGACTGACAATCTAACTTTCTATGATTTGAACCTCTCCTGTGAGTCCAGTGTTAGATTCCGAGGCTTCACTTCAAGTTTACTGTATCCCTTGAACCTTCTTATTGACGATGAAACACAGAAATTGCATCCGAATTTAATACAAAAGGCACAATGCCGACTTAAGTACAAGAGGACTGACACTCTAACTTTCTATGATTTGAACCTCTCCTGTGAGTCCGGTGTTAGATTCCGAGGCTTCACTTCAGGTCTACTGTATTCCTTGGACCTTCTTATTGACGATGAAACACAGAAATTACAACCGAACTTAACACAAAAGGCACAATGCCGACTTAAGTACAAAAGGACTGACACTCTAACATTCTATGATTTGAACCACTCCTGTGAAGCTTGTTTTAGATTCCGATGCTTCACTTCAGGTTTACTGTATCCCTTGGACCTACATATTGACGATGAAACACAGAAATTACATCCGAATTTAATACAAAAGGCACAATGCTGACTGAAGTACAAGAGGACTGACACTCTAACTTATTATGATTTGAACCTCTCCTGTGAGTCCAGTTTTAGATTCCGATGCTTCACTTCAGGTTTACTGTATCCCTTGGACCTTCTTATTGAAGAGAAACACAGAAATTACATCCGAATTTAATAAAAAATCCACAATGCCGGCTTATGTTCAAGAGGACTGACACTCTAACTTTCTATGATATGAACCTCTCCTGTGATCCCAGTTTTAGATTCCTGTGCTTCACTTCATGTTTACTGTATCCCTTGGGCCTTCTTAATGACGATGAAGCACAGAAATTGCATCCGAATTTAATACAAAAGGCGCAATGCCGACTTAAGTACAAGAGGACTGACACTCTAACTTTCTATGATTTGAACCTCTCCTGTGAGTCTGGTTTTAGATTCCGATGCTTCACTTCAGGTTTATTGTATCCCTTGGACCTTCTTATTCACGATGAAGCACAGAAATTGCATCCGATTTTAATACAAAAGGCACAATGCCTACTTAAGTACAAGAGTACTGACACTCTAACTTTCTGTGATTTGAACCTCTCCTGTGAGTCCAGTGTTACATTCCGAGGCTTCACTTCAGGTTTACTGTATCCCTTGGACCTTCTTATTGACGATGAAACACAGAAATTGCATCCGAATTTAATACAAAAGGCACAATACCGGCTTAAGTACAAGAGGACTGACACTCTAACTTTCTATGATATGAACGTCCCCTGTGATTCCAGTTTTAGATTCCGATGCTTCACTTCGGGTTTACTGTATCCCTTGGACCTTCTTATTCACGATGAAGCACAGAAATTGCATCCGATTTTAATACAAAAGGCACAATGCCAACTTAAGTACAAGAGGACTGACACTCTAACTTTCTGTGATTTGAACCTCTCCTGTGAGTCCAGTGTTACATTCCGAGGCTTCACTTCAGGTTTACTGTATCCCTTGGACCTTCTTATTGTCGATGAAACACAGAAATTGCATCCGAATTTAATACAACATGCACAATGCCGACTTAAGCAAAAGAGGACTGACACTCTAACGTTCTTTGATTTGTACCCTCCTGTGAGTCCAGTGTTAGATTCCGAGGCTTCACTTCAGGTTTACTGAATCCCTTGGACCTTCTTATTGACGATCAAACACAGAAATTGCATCCGAATTTAATACAAAAGGCACAATGCCGACTTAAGTACCATATGAGTGACACTCTAACTTTCTATGTTTTTAACCACTCCTGTGAGTCCCGTTTTAGATTCCGATGTTTCACTTCAGGTTTACTGTATTCCTTGGACCTTCTCATAAACGATGAAACACAGAAATTACATCCGAACTTAATACAAAAGGCACAATGCCGACTAAGTACAAGAGGACTGACACTCTAACTTTCTATGATTTGAACCACTCGTGTGAGTCCAGTTTTACATTCCGATGCTTCACTTCAGATTTACTGTATCCCTTGGACCTTCTTATTAATGATGAAACACAGAAATTACATCCGAATTTAATACAAAATGCACAATGCCGGCTTAAGTACAAGAGGACTGACACTCTAACTTTCTATGACATGAACCTCTCCTGTGATCCCAGTTTTAGAGTCCGATGCTTCACTTCAGGTTTACTGTATCCCTTGGGCCTTCTTAATGACGATGAAACACAGAAATTGCATCCGAATTTAATAAGAAAGGCGCAATGCCGACTTAAGTACAAGAGGACTGACACTCTAACTTTCTATGATTTCAACCTCTCCTGTGAGTCAGGTTTTAGATTCCGATGCTTCACTTCAGGTTTACTGTATCCCTTGGACCTTCTTATTGACGATGAAACACAGAAATTGTATCCGAATTTAATACAAAAGGCACAATGCCGACTTAAGTACAAGAGGACTGACACTCTAACTTTCTATGATTTGAACCACTCCTGTGAGTCCAGTTTTAAATTCCGATGCTTCACTTCAGGTTTACTGTATCCCTTGGACCTTCTTATTGACGATGAAACACAGAAATTGTATCGGAATTTAATACAAAAGGCACAATGCCGACTTAAGTACAAGAGGACTGACACTCTAACTTTCTATGATTTGAACCACTCCTGTGAGTCCAGTTTTAGATTCCGATGCTTCACTTCAGGTTTACTGTATCCCTTGGACCTTCTTATTGACGATGAAACACAGAAATTGCATCCGAATTTAATACAAAAGGCACAATGCCGACTTAAGTACAAAAGGACTGACACTCTAACATTCTATGATTTGAACCACTCCTGTGAAGCTTGTTTTAGATTCCGATGCTTCACTTCAGGTTTACTGTATCCCTTGGACCTTCATATTGACGATGAAACACAGAAATTGCATCCGAATTTAATACAAAAGGCACAATGCTGACTGAAGTACAAGAGGACTGACACTCTAACTTATTATGATTTGAACCTCTCCTGTGAGTCCAGTTTTAGATTCCGATGCTTCACTTCAGGTTTACTGTATCCCTTGGACCTTCTTATTGAAGAGAAACACAGAAATTACATCCGAATTTAATACAAAATGCACAATGCCGGCTTATGTACAAGAGGACTGACCCTCTAACTTTCTATGATATGAACCTCTCCTGTGATCCCAGTTTTAGATTCCTGTGCTTCACTTCAGGTTTACTGTATCCCTTGGGCCTTCTTAATGACGATGAAACACAGAAATTGCATCCGAATTTAATACAAAAGGCGCAATGCCGACTTAAGTACAAGAGGACTGACACTCTAACTTTCTATGATTTGAACCTCTCCTGTGAGTCCAGTGTTAGATTCCGAGGCTTCACTTCAGGTTTACTGTATCCCTTGGACCTTCATATTGACGATGAAACACAGAAATTGCATCCGAATTTAATACAAAAGGCACAATGCCGACTGAGGTACAAGAGGACTGACACTCTAACTTATTATGATTTGAACCTCTCCTGTGAGTCCAGTTTTAGATTCCGATGCTTCACTTCAGGTTTAATGTATCCCTTGGACCTTCATATTGACGATGAAACACAGAAATTGAATCCGATTTTAATACAAAAGGAACAATGCCGACTTAAGTACAAGAGGACAGACACTCTAACTTTCTATGATTTGAACCTCTCCTGTGAGTCCAGTGTTAGATTCCGAGGCTTCACTTCAAGTTTACTGTATCCCTTGAACCTTCTTATTGACGATGAAACACAGAAATTGCATCCGAATTTAATACAAAAGGCACAATGCCGACATAAGTACAAGAGGACTGACACTCTAACTTTCTATGATTTGAACCACTCCTGTGAAGCTTGTTTTAGATTCCGATGCTTCACTTCAGGTTTACTGTATCCCTTGGACCTTCATATTGACGATGAAACACAGAAATTGCATCCGAATTTAATACAAAAGGCACAATGCTGACTGAAGTACAAGAGGACTGACACTCTAACTTATTATGATTTGAACCTCTCCTGTGAGTCCAGTTTTAGATTCCGATGCTTCACTTCAGGTTTACTGTATCCCTTGGACCTTCTTATTGAAGAGAAACACAGAAATTACATCCGAATTTAATACAAAATGCACAATGCCGGCTTATGTTCAAGAGGACTGACACTCTAACTTTCTATGATATGAACCTCTCCTGTGATCCCAGTTTTAGATTCCTGTGCTTCACTTCAGGTTTACTGTATCCCTTGGGCCTTCTTAATGACGATGAAACACAGAAATTGCATCCGAATTTAATACAAAAGGCGCAATGCCGACTTAAGTACAAGAGGACTGACACTCTAACTTTCTATGATTTGAACCTCTCCTGTGAGTCTGGTTTTAGATTCCGATGCTTCACTTCAGGTTTATTGTATCCCTTGGACCTTCTTATTCACGATGAAGCACAGAAATTGCATCCGATTTTAATACAAAAGGCACAATGCCTACTTAAGTACAAGAGTACTGACACTCTAACTTTCTGTGATTTGAACCTCTCCTGTGAGTCCAGTGTTACATTCCGAGGCTTCACTTCAGGTTTACTGTATCCCTTGGACCTTCTTATTGACGATGAAACACAGAAATTGCATCCGAATTTAATACAAAAGGCACAATACTGGCTTAAGTACAAGAGGACTGACACTCTAACTTTCTATGATATGAACGTCCCCTGTGATTCCAGTTTTAGAGTCCGATGCTTCACTTCGGGTTTACTGTATCCCTTGGACCTTCTTATTCACGATGAAGCACAGAAATTGCATCCGATTTTAATACAAAAGGCACAATGCCTACTTAAGTACAAGAGGACTGACACTCTAACTTTCTGTGATTTGAACCTCTCCTGTGAGTCCAGTGTTACATTCCGAGGCTTCACTTCAGTTTTACTGTATCCCTTGGACCTTCTTATTGTCGATGAAACACAGAAATTGCATCCGAATTTAATACAACATGCACAATGCCGACTTAAGCAAAAGAGGACTGACACTCTAACGTTCTTTGATTTGAACCTCTCCTGTGAGTCCAGTGTTAGATTCCGAGGCTTCACTTCAGGTTTACTGAATCCCTTGGACCTTCTTATTGACGATCAAACACAGAAATTGCATCCGAATTTAATACAAAAGGCACAATGCCGACTTAAGTACAAGAGGAGTGACACTCTAACTTTCTATGTTTTTAACCACTCCTGTGAGTCCCGTTTTAGATTCCGATGTTTCACTTCAGGTTTACTGTATTCCTTGGACCTTCTCATAAACGATGAAACACAGAAATTACATCCGAACTTAATACAAAAGGCACAATGCCGACTAAGTACAAGAGGACTGACACTCTAACTTTCTATGATTTGAACCACTCGTGTGAGTCCAGTTTTAGATTCCGATGCTTCACTTCAGATTTACTGTATCCCTTGGACCTTCTTATTAATGATGAAACACAGAAATTACATCCGAATTTAATACAAAATGCAAAATGCCGGCTTAAGTACAAGAGGACTGACACTCTAACTTTCCATGATATGAACCTCTCCTGTGATCCCAGTTTTAGAGTCCGATGCTTCACTTCAGGTTTACTGTATCTCTTGGGCCTTCTTAATGACGATGAAACACAGAAATTGCATCCGAATTTAATAAGAAAGGCGCAATGCCGACTTAAGTACAAGAGGACTGACACTCTAACTTTCTATGATTTCAACCTCTCCTGTGAGTCAGGTTTTAGATTCCGATGCTTCACTTCAGGTTTACTGTATCCCTTGGACCTTCTTATTGACGATGAAACACAGAAATTGTATCCGAATTTAATACAAAAGGCACAATGCCGACTTAAGTACAAGAGGACTGACACTCTAACTTTCTATGATTTGAACCACTCCTGTGAGTCCAGTTTTAGATTCCGATGCTTCACTTCAGGTTTACTGTATCCCTTGGACCTTCTTATTGACGATGAAACACAGAAATTGTATCCGAATTTAATACAAAAGGCACAATGCCGACTTAAGTACAAGAGGACTGACACTCTAACTTTCTATGATTTGAACCACTCCTGTGAGTCCAGTTTTAGATTCCGATGCTTCACTTCAGGTTTACTGTATCCCTTGGACCTTCTTATTGACGATGAAACACAGAAATTGCATCCGAATTTAATACAAAAGGCACAATGCCGACTTAAGTACAAATGGACTGACACTCTAACATTCTATGATTTGAACCACTCCTGTGAAGCTTGATTTAGATTCCGATGCTTCACTTCAGGTTTACTGTATCCCTTGGACCTTCATATTGACGATGAAACACAGAAATTGCATCCAAATTAAATACAAAAGGCACAATGCTGACTGAAGTACAAGAGGACTGACACTCTAACTTATTATGATTTGAACCTCTCCTGTGAGTCCAGTTTTAGATTCCGATGCTTCACTTCAGGTTTACTGTATCCCTTGGACCTTCTTATTCAAGAGAAACACAGAAATTACATCTGAATTTAATACAAAATGCACAATGCCGGCTTATGTACAAGAGGACTGACACTCTAACTTTCTATGATATGAACCTCTCCTGTGATCCCAGTTTTAGATTCCTGTGCTTCACTTCAGGTTTACTGTATCCCTTGGGCCTTCTTAATGACGATGAAACACAGAAATTGCATCCGAATTTAATACAAAAGGCGCAATGCCGACTTAAGTACAAGAGGACTGACACTCTAAATTTCTATGATTTGAACCTCTCCTGTGAGTCTGGTTTTAGATTCCGATGCTTCACTTCAGGTTTACTGTATCCCTTGGACCTTCTTATTCACGATGAAGCACAGAAATTGCATCCGATTTTAATACAAAAGGCACAATGCCTACTTAAGTACAAGAGTACTGACACTCTAACTTTCTGTGATTTGAACCTCTCCTTTGAGTCCAGTGTTACATTCCGAGGCTTCACTTCAGGTTTACTGTATCCCTTGGACCTTCTTATTGACGATGAAACACAGAAATTGCATCCGAATTTAATACAAAAGGCACAATACCGGCTTAAGTACAAGAGGACTGACACTCTAACTTTCTATGATATGAACGTCCCCTGTGATTCCAGTTTTAGATTCCGATGCTTCACTTCGGGTTTACTGTATCCCTTGGACCTTCTTATTCACGATGAAGCACAGAAATTGCATCCGATTTTAATACAAAAGGCACAATGCCTACTTAAGTACAAGAGGACTGACACTCTAACGTTCTTTGATTTGAACCTCTCCTGTGAGTCCAGTGTTAGATTCCGAGGCTTCACTTCAGGTTTACTGAATCCCTTGGACCTTCTTATTGACGATCAAACACAGAAATTGCATCCGAATTTAATACAAAAGGCACAATGCCGACTTAAGTACAAGAGGAGTGACACTCTAACTTTCTATGTTTTTAACCACTCCTGTGAGTCCCGTATTAGATTCCGATGTTTCACTTCAGGTTTACTGTATTCCTTGGACCTTCTCATAAACGATGAAACACAGAAATTACATCCGAACTTAATACAAAAGGCACAATGCCGACTAAGTACAAGAGGACTGACACTCTAACTTTCTATGATTTGAACCACTCGTGTGAGTCCAGTTTTAGATTCCGATGCTTCACTTCAGATTTACTGTATCCCTTGGACCTTCTTATTAATGATGAAACACAGAAATTACATCCGAATTTAATACAAAATGCACAATGCCGGCTTAAGTACAAGAGGACTGACACTCTAACTTTCAATGATATGAACCTCTCCTGTGATCCCAGTTTTAGAGTCCGATGCTTCACTTCAGGTTTACTGTATCCCTTGGGCCTTCTTAATGACGATGAAACACAGAAATTGCATCCGAATTTAATAAGAAAGGCGCAATGCCGACTTAAGTACAAGAGGACTGACACTCTAACTTTCTATGATTTCAACCTCTCCTGTGAGTCAGGTTTTAGATTCCGATGCTTCACTTCAGGTTTACTGTATCCCTTGGACCTTCTTATTGACGATGAAACACAGAAATTGTATCCGAATTTAATACAAAAGGCACAATGCCGACTTAAGTACAAGAGGACTGACACTCTAACTTTCTATGATTTGAACCACTCCTGTGAGTCCAGTTTTAGATTCCGATGCTTCACTTCAGGTTTACTGTATCCCTTGGACCTTCTTATTGACGATGAAACACAGAAATTGCATCCGAATTTAATACAAAAGGCACAATGCCGACTTAAGTACAAGAGGACTGACACTCTAACTTTCTATGATTTGAACCACTCCTGTGAGTCCAGTTTTAGATTCCGATGCTTCACTTCAGGTTTACTGTATCCCTTGGACCTTCATATTGACGTTGAAACACAGAAATTGCATCCGAATTTAATATAAAAGGCACAATGCCGACTTAAGTACAAGAGGACTGACACTCTAACTTTCTACGATTTGAACCTCTCCTGTGAGTCCAGATTTGGATTCCGATGCTTCACTTCAGGATTACTGTATCCCTTGGACCTTCTTAATGACAATGAAACACAGATATTGCATCCGAATTTAATACAAAAGGCACAATGCCGGCTTAAGTACAAGAGGACTGACACTCTAAATTTCTATGATTTGAACCTCTCCTGTGAGTCCGGTTTTAGATTCCGATGCTTCACTTCAGGTTTACTGTATCCCTTGGACTTTCTTATTGACGATGAAACACAGAAATTGCATCCGAATTTAATACAAAATGCACAATGCCGACATAAGTACAAGAGGACTGACACTCTAACTTTCTATGATTTGAACCACTCCTCTGAGGCCAGATTTAGATTCCGATGCTTTACTTCTGGTTTACTGTATCGCTTGGACCTTCTTATTGACGATGAAACACAGAAACTTCATCCGAATTTAGTGCAAAAGGCACAATGCCGACTTAAGTACACGAGGACTGACACTCTAATATTCTATGATTTGAACCACTCCTGTGAAGACAGTTTTAGATTCCGATGCTTCACTTCAGGTTTACTGTATCCCTTGGACCTTCATATTGACGATAAAACACAGAAATTGCATCCGAATTTAATACAAAGGCACAATGCCGACTGAAGTACAAGAGGACTGACACTCTAACTTTCTATGATATGAACGTCCCCTGTGATTCCAGTTTTAGATTTCGATGCTTCACTTCGGGTTTACTGTATCCCTTGACCTTCTTATTCACGATGAAGCACAGAAATTGCATCCGATTTTAATACAAAAGGCACAATGCCTACTTAAGTACAAGAGGACTGACACTCTAACTTTCTGTGATTTGAACCTCTCCTGTGAGTCTAGTGTTACATTCCGAGGCTTCACTTCAGGCTTACTGTATCCCTTGGACCTTCTTATTGTCGATGAAACACAGAAATTGCATCCGAATTTAATACAACATGCACAATGCCGACTTAAGCAAAAGAGGACTGACACTCTAACGTTCTTTGATTTGAACCTCTCCTGTGAGTCCAGTGTTAGATTCCGAGGCTTCACTTCAGGTTTACTGAATCCCTTGGACCTTCTTATTGACGATCAAACACAGAAATTGCATCCGAATTTAATACAAAAGGCACAATGCCGACTTAAGTACAAGAGGAGTGACACTCTAACTTTCTATGTTTTTAACCACTCCTGTGAGTCCCGTTTTAGATTCCGATGTTTCACTTCAGGTTTACTGTATTCCTTGGACCTTCTCATAAACGATGAAACACAGAAATTACATCCGAACTTAATACTAAAGGCACAATGCCGACTAAGTACAAGAGGACTGACACTCTAACTTTCTATGATTTGAACCACTCGTGTGAGTCCAGTTTTAGATTCCGATGCTTCACTTCAGATTTACTGTATCCCTTGGACCTTCTTATTAATGATGAAACACAGAAATTACATCCGAATTTAATACAAAATGCACAATGCCGGCTTAAGTACAAGAGGACTGACACTCTAACTTTCTATGATATGAACCTCTCCTGTGATCCCAGTTTTAGAGTCCGATGCTTCACTTCAGGTTTACTGTATCCCTTGGGCCTTCTTAATGACGATGAAACACAGAAATTGCATCCGAATTTAATAAGAAAGGCGCAATGCCGACTTAAGTACAAGAGGACTGACACTCTAACTTTCTATGATTTCAACCTCTCCTGTGAGTCAGGTTTTAGATTCCGATGCTTCACTTCAGGTTTACTGTATCCCTTGGACCTTCTTATTGACGATGAAACACAGAAATTGTATCCGAATTTAATACAAAAGGCACAATGCCGACTTAAGTACAAGAGGACTGACACTCTAACTTTCTATGATATGAACCTCTCCTGTGATCCCAGTTTTAGATTCCTGTGCTTCACTTCAGGTTTACTGTATCCCTTGGGCCTTCTTAATGACGATGAAACACAGAAATTGCATCCGAATTTAATACAAAAGGCGCAATGCCGACTTAAGTACAAGAGGACTGACACTCTAAATTTCTATGATTTGAACCTCTCCTGTGAGTCTGGTTTTAGATTCCGATGCTTCACTTCAGGTTTACTGTATCCCTTGGACCTTCTTATTCACGATGAAGCACAGAAATTGCATCCGATTTTAATACAAAAGGCACAATGCCTACTTAAGTACAAGAGTACTGACACTCTAACTTTCTGTGATTTGAACCTCTCCTTTGAGTCCAGTGTTACATTCCGAGGCTTCACTTCAGGTTTACTGTATCCCTTGGACCTTCTTATTGACGATGAAACACAGAAATTGCATCCGAATTTAATACAAAAGGCACAATACCGGCTTAAGTACAAGAGGACTGACACTCTAACTTTCTATGATATGAACGTCCCCTGTGATTCCAGTTTTAGATTCCGATGCTTCACTTCGGGTTTACTGTATCCCTTGGACCTTCTTATTCACGATGAAGCACAGAAATTGCATCCGATTTTAATACAAAAGGCACAATGCCTACTTAAGTACAAGAGGACTGACACTCTAACTTTCTGTGATTTGAACCTCTCCTGTGAGTCCAGTGTTACATTCCGAGGCTTCACTTCAGGCTTACTGTATCCCTTGGACCTTCTTATTGTCGATGAAACACAGAAATTGCATCCGAATTTAATACAACATGCACAATGCCGACTTAAGCAAAAGAGGACTGACACTCTAACGTTCTTTGATTTGAACCTCTCCTGTGAGTCCAGTGTTAGATTCCGAGGCTTCACTTCAGGTTTACTGAATCCCTTGGACCTTCTTATTGACGATCAAACACAGAAATTGCATCCGAATTTAATACAAAAGGCACAATGCCGACTTAAGTACAAGAGGAGTGACACTCTAACTTTCTATGTTTTTAACCACTCCTGTGAGTCCCGTATTAGATTCCGATGTTTCACTTCAGGTTTACTGTATTCCTTGGACCTTCTCATAAACGATGAAACACAGAAATTACATCCGAACTTAATACAAAAGGCACAATGCCGACTAAGTACAAGAGGACTGACACTCTAACTTTCTATGATTTGAACCACTCGTGTGAGTCCAGTTTTAGATTCCGATGCTTCACTTCAGATTTACTGTATCCCTTGGACCTTCTTATTAATGATGAAACACAGAAATTACATCCGAATTTAATACAAAATGCACAATGCCGGCTTAAGTACAAGAGGACTGACACTCTAACTTTCAATGATATGAACCTCTCCTGTGATCCCAGTTTTAGAGTCCGATGCTTCACTTCAGGTTTACTGTATCCCTTGGGCCTTCTTAATGACGATGAAACACAGAAATTGCATCCGAATTTAATAAGAAAGGCGCAATGCCGACTTAAGTACAAGAGGACTGACACTCTAACTTTCTATGATTTCAACCTCTCCTGTGAGTCAGGTTTTAGATTCCGATGCTTCACTTCAGGTTTACTGTATCCCTTGGACCTTCTTATTGACGATGAAACACAGAAATTGTATCCGAATTCAATACAAAAGGCACAATGCCGACTTAAGTACAAGAGGACTGACACTCTAACTTTCTATGATTTGAACCACTCCTGTGAGTCCAGTTTTAGATTCCGATGCTTCACTTCAGGTTTACTGTATCCCTTGGACCTTCTTATTGACGATGAAACACAGAAATTGCATCCGAATTTAATACAAAAGGCACAATGCCGACTTAAGTACAAGAGGACTGACACTCTAACTTTCTATGATTTGAACCACTCCTGTGAGTCCAGTTTTAGATTCCGATGCTTCACTTCAGGTTTACTGTATCCCTTGGACCTTCATATTGACGATGAAACACAGAAATTGCATCCGAATTTAATATAAAAGGCACAATGCCGACTTAAGTACAAGAGGACTGACACTCTAACTTTCTACGATTTGAACCTCTCCTGTGAGTCCAGATTTGGATTCCGATGCTTCACTTCAGGATTACTGTATCCCTTGGACCTTCTTAATGACAATGAAACACAGATATTGCATCCGAATTTAATACAAAAGGCACAATGCCGGCTTAAGTACAAGAGGACTGACACTCTAAATTTCTATGATTTGAACCTCTCCTGTGAGTCCGGTTTTAGATTCCGATGCTTCACTTCAGGTTTACTGTATCCCTTGGACTTTCTTATTGACGATGAAACACAGAAATTGCATCCGAATTTAATACAAAATGCACAATGCCGACATAAGTACAAGAGGACTGACACTCTAACTTTCTATGATTTGAACCACTCCTCTGAGGCCAGATTTAGATTCCGATGCTTTACTTCTGGTTTACTGTATCGCTTGGACCTTCTTATTGACGATGAAACACAGAAACTTCATCCGAATTTAGTGCAAAAGGCACAATGCCGACTTAAGTACACGAGGACTGACACTCTAATATTCTATGATTTGAACCACTCCTGTGAAGACAGTTTTAGATTCCGATGCTTCACTTCAGGTTTACTGTATCCCTTGGACCTTCATACTGACGATAAAACACAGAAATTGCATCCGAATTTAATACAAAGGCACAATGCCGACTGAAGTACAAGAGGACTGACACTCTAACTTTCTATGATATGAACGTCCCCTGTGATTCCAGTTTTAGATTTCGATGCTTCACTTCGGGTTTACTGTATCCCTTGACCTTCTTATTCACGATGAAGCACAGAAATTGCATCCGATTTTAATACAAAAGGCACAATGCCTACTTAAGTACAAGAGGACTGACACTCTAACTTTCTGTGATTTGAACCTCTCCTGTGAGTCTAGTGTTACATTCCGAGGCTTCACTTCAGGCTTACTGTATCCCTTGGACCTTCTTATTGTCGATGAAACACAGAAATTGCATCCGAATTTAATACAACATGCACAATGCCGACTTAAGCAAAAGAGGACTGACACTCTAACGTTCTTTGATTTGAACCTCTCCTGTGAGTCCAGTGTTAGATTCCGAGGCTTCACTTCAGGTTTACTGAATCCCTTGGACCTTCTTATTGACGATCAAACACAGAAATTGCATCCGAATTTAATACAAAAGGCACAATGCCGACTTAAGTACAAGAGGAGTGACACTCTAACTTTCTATGTTTTTAACCACTCCTGTGAGTCCCGTTTTAGATTCCGATGTTTCACTTCAGGTTTACTGTATTCCTTGGACCTTCTAATAAACGATGAAACACAGAAATTACATCCGAACTTAATACTAAAGGCACAATGCCGACTAAGTACAAGAGGACTGACACTCTAACTTTCTATGATTTGAACCACTCGTGTGAGTCCAGTTTTAGATTCCGATGCTTCACTTCAGATTTACTGTATCCCTTGGACCTTCTTATTAATGATGAAACACAGAAATTACATCCGAATTTAATACAAAATGCACAATGCCGGCTTAAGTACAAGAGGACTGACACTCTAACTTTCTATGATATGAACCTCTCCTGTGATCCCAGTTTTAGAGTCCGATGCTTCACTTCAGGTTTACTGTATCCCTTGGGCCTTCTTAATGACGATGAAACACAGAAATTGCATCCGAATTTAATAAGAAAGGCGCAATGCCGACTTAAGTACAAGAGGACTGACACTCTAACTTTCTATGATTTCAACCTCTCCTGTGAGTCAGGTTTTAGATTCCGATGCTTCACTTCAGGTTTACTGTATCCCTTGGACCTTCTTATTGACGATGAAACACAGAAATTGTATCCGAATTTAATACAAAAGGCACAATGCCGACTTAAGTACAAGAGGACTGACACTCTAACTTTCTATGATTTGAACCACTCCTGTGAGTCCAGTTTTAGATTCCGATGCTTCACTTCAGGTTTACTGTATCCCTTGGACCTTCTTATTGACGATGAAACACAGAAATTGCATCCGAATTTAATACAAAAGGCACAATGCCGACTTAAGTACAAGAGGACTGACACTCTAACTTTCTATGATTTGAACCACTCCTGTGAGTCCAGTTTTAGATTCCGATGCTTCACTTCAGGTTTACTGTATCCCTTGGACCTTCTTATTGACGATGAAACACAGAAATTGCATCCGAATTTAATATAAAAGGCACAATGCCGACTTAAGTACAAGAGGACTGACACTCTAACTTTCTACGATTTGAACCTCTCCTGTGAGTCCAGATTTGGATTCCGATGCTTCACTTCAGGATTACTGTATCCCTTGGACCTTCTTAATGACAATGAAACACAGATATTGCATCCGAATTTAATAGAAAAGGCACAATGCCGGCTTAAGTACAAGAGGACTGACACTCTAAATTTCTATGATTTGAACCTCTCCTGTGAGTCCGGTTTTAGATTCCGATGCTTCACTTCAGGTTTACTGTATCCCTTGGACTTTCTTATTGACGATGAAACACAGAAATTGCATCCGAATTTAATACAAAATGCACAATGCCGACATAAGTACAAGAGGACTGACACTCTAACTTTCTATGATTTGAACCACTCCTCTGAGGCCAGATTTAGATTCCGATGCTTTACTTCTGGTTTACTGTATCGCTTGGACCTTCTTATTGACGATGAAACACAGAAACTTCATCCGAATTTAGTGCGAAAGGCACAATGCCGACTTAAGTACACGAGGACTGACACTCTAATATTCTATGATTTGAACCACTCCTGTGAAGCCAGTTTTAGATTCCGATGCTTCACTTCAGGTTTACTGTATCCCTTGGACCTTCATATTGACGATAAAACACAGAAATTGCATCCGAATTTAATACAAAGGCACAATGCCGACTGAAGTACAAGAGGACTGAGACTCTAACTTTCTATGATTTGAACCTCTCCTGTGAGTCCAGTTTTAGATTCCGATGCTTCACTTCAGGTTTACTGTATCCCTTGGACCTTCTTATTGACGATGAAACACAGAAATTACATCCGAATTTTATACAAAAGGCACAATGCTGGCTTAAGTACAAGAGGACTGACACTCTAACTTCCTTTGATATGAACCTCTCCTGTGATTCCAGTTTTAGATCCCGATGTTGCACTTCAGTTTTACTGTATCCCTTGGGCCTTCTTATTTACGATGAAACACAGAAATTGCATCCGAATTTAATACAAAAAGCGCAATGCCGACTTAAGTACAAGAGGACTGACACTCTAACTTTCCTGATTTGAACCTCTCCTGTGAGTCCAGTTTCAGATTCCGATGCTTCACTTTAGGTTTACTGTATCCCTTGGACCTTCCTATTGACGATGAAACACAGAAATTGCATACGAATTTAATACAAAAGGCACAATGCCGGCTTAAGTACAAGAGGTCTGACACTGTAACTTTCTATGATTTGAACCTCTCCTGTGAGTCCAGTGTTAGATTCCGAGGCTTCACTTCAAGTATACTGTATCCCTTGAACCTTCTTATTGACGATGAAACACAGAAATTGCATCCGAATTTAATACAAAAGGCCCAATGCCGACTAAAGTACAAGAGGACTGACACTCTAACTTTCTATGATTTGAACCTCTCCTTGAGTCCAGTGTTAGATTCCGAGGCTTCACTTCAGGTTTACTGTATCCCTTGGACCTTCATATTGAAGATGAAACACAGAAATTGCATCCGAATGTAATACAAAAGGCACAATGCCGACTGAAGTACAAGAGGACTGACACTCTAACTTATTATGATTTGATCCTCTCCTGTGAGTCCAGTTTTAGATTCCGATGCTTCAATTCAGGTTTACTGTATCCCTTGTACCTTCTTATTGACGATGAAACACAGAAATTACATCCGAATTTAATACAAAATGCACAATGCCGGCCTAAGTACAAGAGGACTGACACTCTAAGATTCTATGATATGAACCTCTCCTGTGATCCCAGTTTTAGATTCCTATGCTTCACTTCAGGTTTACTGTATCCCCTGGGCCTTCTTAATGACGATGAAACACAGAAATTGCATCCGAATTTAATACAAAAGGCGCAATGCCGACTTAAGTACAAGAGGACTGACTTTCTAACTTTCTATGATTTGAACCTCTCCTGTGAGTCTGGTTTTAGATTCCGATGCTTCACTTCAGGTTTACTGTATCCCTCGGACCTTCATATTGACGATGAAACACAGAAATTGAATCCGATTTTAATACAAAAGGAACAATGCCGACTTAAGTACAAGAGGACAGACACTCTAACTTTCTCAGATTTGAACCTGTCCTGTGAGTCCAGTTTTAGATTCCGATGCTTCATTTCAGGTTTACTGTATCCCTTGGACCGTCTTATTGACGATGAAACACAGAAATTGCATCCGAATTTAATACAAAAGGCACAATGCCGACTTAAGTACAAGAGGACTGACACTCTAACTTTCTCTGATTTGAACCTCTCCTGTGAGTCCAGTTCAGATTCCGATGCTTCACTTTAGGTTTACTGTATCCCTTGGACCTTCCTATTGACGATGAAACACAGAAATTGCATACGAATTTAATACAAAAGGCACAATGCCGGCTTAAGTACAAGAGGACTGACACTCTAAATTTCTATGATTTGAACCTCTCCTGTGAGTCCAGTGTTAGATTCCGAGGCTTCACTTCAAGTTTACTGTATCCCTTGAACCTTGTTATTGACGATTAAACTCAGAAATTGCATCCGAATTTAATACAAAAGGCACAATGCCGACTTAAGTACAAGAGGACTGACACTCTAACTTTCTATGATTTGAACCTCTCCTGTGAGTCCAGTGTTAGATTCCGAGGCTTCACTTCAGGTCTACTGTATTCCTTGGACCTTCTTATTGACGATGAAACACAGAAATTACAACCGAACTTAATACAAAAGGCACAATGCTGACTTAAGTACAAAAGGACTGACACACTAACATTCTATGATTTGAACCACTCCTGTGAAGCTTGTTTTAGATTCCGATGCTTCACTTCAGGTTTACTGTATCCCTTGGACCTTCATATTGACGATGAAACACAGAAATTGCATCCGAATTTAATACAAAAGGCACAATGCCGGCTTAAGTACAAGAGGACTGACACTCTAACTTTCTATGTTTTTAACCACTCCTGTGAGTCCCGTTTTAGATTCCGATGTTTCACTTCAGGTTTACTGTATTCCTAGGACCTTCTCATAAACGATGAAACACAGAAATTACATCCGAACTTAATACAAAAGGCACAATGCCGACTAAGTACAAGAGGACTGACACTCTAACTTTCTATGATTTGAACCACTCGTGTGAGTCCAGTTTTAGATTCCGATGCTTCACTTCAGATTTACTGTATCCCTTGGACCTTCTTATTGAGGACGAAACACAGAAATTACATCCGAATTTAATACAAAATGCACAATGCCGGCTTAAGTACAAGAGGACTGACACTCTAACTTTCTATGATATGAACCTCTCCTGTGATCCCAGTTTTAGATTCCGATGCTTCACTTCAGGTTTACTGTATCCCTTGGGCCTTCTTAATGACGATGAAACACAGAAATTGCATCCGAATTTAATACAAAAGGCGCAATGCCGACTTAAGTACAAGAAGACGGACACTCTAACTTTCTATGATTTCAACCTCTCCTGTGAGTCCGGTTGTAGATTCCGATGCTTCACTTCAAGTTTACTGTATCCCTTGGACCTTCTTATTGACGATGAAACACAGAAATTGCATCCGAATTTAATACAAAAGGCACAATGCCGACTTAAGTACAAGAGGACTGACACTCTAACTTTCTATGATTTGAACCACTCCTGTGAGTCCAGTTTTAGATTCCGATGCTTCACTTCAGGTTTACTGTATCCCTTGGACCTTCTTATTGACGATGAAACACAGAAATTGCATCCGAATTTAATACAAAAGGCACAATGCCGACTTAAGTACAAGAGGACTGACACTCTAACTTTCTATGATTTGAACCACTCCTGTGAGTCCAGTTTTAGATTCCGATGCTTCACTTCAGGTTTACTGTATCCCTTGGACCTTCTTATTGACGATGAAACACAGAAATTGCATCCGAATTTAATATAAAAGGCACAATGCCGACTTAAGTACAAGAGGACTGACACTCTAACTTTCTACGATTTGAACCTCTCCTGTGAGTCCAGATTTGGATTCCGATGCTTCACTTCAGGATTACTGTATCCCTTGGACCTTCTTAATGACAATGAAACACAGAAATTGCATCCGAATTTAATACAAAAGGCACAATGCCGGCTTAATTACAAGAGGACTGACACTCTAAATTTCTATGATTTGAACCTCTCCTGTGAGTCCGGTTTTAGATTCCGATGCTTCACTTCAGGTTTACTGTATCCCTTGGACTTTCTTATTGACGATAAAACACAGAAATTGCATCCGAATTTAATACAAAAGGCACAATGCCGACATAAGTACAAGAGGACTGACACTCTAATTTTCTATAATTTGAACCACTCCTCTGAGGCAAGATTTAGATTTCGATGCTTCACTTCAGGTTTACTGTGTCCCTTGGACCTTGTTATTGACGATGAAACACAGAAATTTCATCCGAATTTAATACAAAAGGCACAATGCCGACTTAAGTACAAGAGGACTGACACTCTATGTTGCTATGATTTGAACCTCTCCTGTGAGTCCAGTTTTAGGTTCCGATGCTTCACTTCAGGTTTACTGTATCCTTGGACCTTCTTATTGACGATGAAACTTAGAAATTGCATACGAATTTAATACAAAATGCACAATGCCGACATAAGTACAATCGGACTGACACTCTAACTTTCTATGATTTGAACCACTCCTCTGAGGCCAGATTTAGATTCCGATGCTTTACTTCAGGTTTACTGTATCGCTTGGACCTTCTTATTGACGATGAAACACAGAAACTTCATCCGAATTTAGTGCAAAAGGCACAATGCCGACTTAAGTACACGAGGACTGACACTCTAATATTCTATGATTTGAACCACTCCTGTGAAGCCAGTTTTAGATTCCGATGCTTCACTTCAGGTTTACTGTATCCCTTGGACCTTCATATTGACGATGAAACACAGAAATTGCATCCGAATTTAATACAAAAGGCACAATGCCGACTGAAGTACAAGAGGACTGAGACTCTAACTTTCTATGATTTGAACCTCTCCTGTGAGTCCAGTTTTAGATTCCGATGCTTCACTTCAGGTTTACTGTATCCCTTGGACCTTCTTATTGACGATGAAACACAGAAATTACATCCGAATTTTATACAAAAGGCTCAATGCCGGCTTAAGTACAAGAGGAATGACACTCTAACTTCCTTTGATATGAACCTCTCCTGTGATTCCAGTTTTAGATCCCGATGCTGCACTTCAGTTTTACTGTATCCCTTGGGCCTTCTTATTTACGATGAAACACAGAAATTGCATCCGAATTTAATACAAAAGGCGCAATGCCGACTTAAGTACAAGAGGACTGACTTTTTAACTTTCTATGATTTGAACCTCTCCTGTGAGTCTGGTTTTAGATTCCGATGCTTCACATCAGGTTTACTGTATCCCTTGGACCTTCATACTGACGATAAAACACAGAAATTGAATCCGATTTTAATACAAAAGGAACAATGCCGACTTAAGTACAAGAGGAGAGACACTCTTACTTTCTCTGATTTGAACCTCTCCTGTGAGTCCAGTTTTAGATTCCGATGATTCATTTCAGGTTTACTGTATCCCTTGGACCGTCTTATTGACGATGAAACACAGAAATTGCATCCGAATTTAATACAAAAGGCACAATGCCGACTTAAGTACAAGAGGACTGACACTCTAACTTTCTCTGATTTGAACCTCTCCTGTGAGTCCAGTTTCAGATTCCGATGCTTCACTTTAGGATTACTGTATCCCTTGGACCTTCCTATTGACGATGAAACACAGAAATTGCATACGAATTTAATACAAAAGGCACAATGCCGGCTTAAGTACAAGAGTACTGACACTCTAACTTTCTATGATTTGAACCTCTCCTGTGAGTCCAGTGTTAGATTCCGAGGCTTCACTTCAAGTTTACTGTATCCCTTGAACCTTGTTATTGACGATTAAACACAGAAATTGCATCCGAATTTAATACAAAAGGCACAATGCCCACTTAAGTACAAGAGGACTGACACTCTAACTTTCTATGATTTGAACCTCTCCTGTGAGTCCAGTGTTAGATTCCGAGGCTTCACTTCAGGTCTACTGTATTCCTTGGACCTTCTTATTGACGATGAAACACAGAAATTACAACCGAACTTAATACAAAAGGCACAATGCCGACTTAAGTACAAAAGGACTGACACTCTAACATTCTATGATTTGAACCACTCCTGTGAAGCTTGTTTTAGATTCCGATGCTTCACTTCAGGTTTACTGTATCCCTTGGACCTTCATATTGACGATGAAACACAGAAATTGCATCCGAATTTAATACAAAAGGCACAATGCCAGCTTAAGTACAAGAGGACTGACACTCTAACTTTCTATGATTTGAACCTCTCCTGTGAGTCCAGTGTTAGATTCCGAGGCTTCACTTCAAGTTTACTGTATCCCTTGAACCTTCTTATTGACGATGAAACACAGAAATTGCATCCGAATTTAATACAAAAGGCACAATGCTGACTGAAGTACAAGAGGACTGACACTCTAACTTATTATGATTTGAACCTCTCCTGTGGGTCCAGTTTTAGATTCCGATGCTTCACTTCAGGTTTACTGTATCCCATGGACCTTCTTATTGAAGAGAAACACAGAAATTACATCCGAATTTAATACAAAATGCACAATGCCGGCTTATGTACAAGAGGACTGACACTCTAACTTTCTATGATATGAACCTCCCTGTGATCCCAGTTTTAGATTCCTGTGCTTCACTTCAGGTTTACTGAATCCCTTGGGCCTTCTTAATGACGATGAAACACAGAAATTGCATCCGAATTTAATACAAAAAGCGCAATGCCGACTAAGTACAAGAGGACTGACACTCTAACTTTCTATGATTTGAACCTCTCCTGTGAGTCTGGTTTTAGATTCCGATGCTTCACTTCAGGTTTACTGTATCCCTTGGACCTTCTTATTCACGATGAAGCACAGAAATTGCCTCCGATTTTAATACAAAAGGCACAATGCCTACTTAAGTACAAGAGTACTGACACTCTAACTTTCTGTGATTTGAACCTCTCCTGTGAGTCCAGTGTTACATTCCGAGGCTTCACTTCAGGTTTACTGTATCCCTTGGACCTTCTTATTGACGATGAAACACAGAAATTGCATCCGAATTTAATACAAAAGGCACAATGCCGGCTTAAGTACAAGAGGACTGACACTCTAACTTTCTATGATATGAACGTCCCCTGTGATTCCAGTTTTAGATTCTGATGCTTCACTTCGGGTTTACTGTATCCCTTGGACCTTCTTATTCACGATGAAGCACAGAAATTGCATCCGATTTTAATACAAAAGGCACAATGCCTACTTAAGTAAAAGAGGACTGACACTCTAACTTTCTGTGATTTGAACCTCTCCTGTGAGTCCAGTGTTACATTCCGAGGCTTCACTTCAGGTTTACTGTATCCCTTGGACCTTCTTATTGTCGATGAAACACAGAAATTGCATCCGAATTTAATACAACATGCACAATGCCGACTTAAGCAAAAGAGGACTGACACTCTAAAGTTCTTTGATTTGAACCTCTCCTGTGAGTCCAGTGTTTGATTCCGAGGCTTCACTTCAGGTTTACTGAATCCCTTGGACCTTCTTATTGACGATCAAACACAGAAATTGCATCCGAATTTAATACAAAAGGCACAATGCCGACTTAAGTACAAGAGGAGTGACACTCTAACTTTCTATGTTTTTAACCACTCCTGTGAGTCCCGTTTTAGATTCCGATGTTTCACTTCAGGTTTACTGTATTCGTTGGACCTTCTCATAAACGATGAAACACAGAAATTACATCCGAACTTAATACAAAAGGCACAATGCCGACTAAGTACAAGAGGACTGACACTCAAACTATCTATGATTTGAACCACTCGTGTGAGTCCAGTTTAAGATTCCGATGCTTCATTTCAGATTTACTGTATCCCTTGGACCTTCTTATTGATGATGAAACACAGAAATTACATCCGAATTTAATACAAAATGCACAATGCCGGCTTAAGTACAAGAGGACTGACACTCTAACTTTCTATGATATGAACCTCTCCTGTGATCCCAGATATAGATTCCGATGCTTCACTTCAGGTTTACTGTATCCCTTGGGCCTTCTTAATGACGATGAAACACAGAAATTGCATCCGAATTTAATACAAAAGGCGCAATGCCGACTTAAGTACAAGAGGACTGACACTCTAACTTTCTATGATTTCAACCTCTCCTGTGAGTCCGGTTTTAGATTCTGATGCTTCACTTCAGGTTTACTGTATCCCTTGGACCTTCTTATTGACGATGAAACACAGAAATTGCATCCGAATTTAATACAAAAGGCACAATGCCGACTTAAGTACAAGAGTACTGACACTCTAACTTTCTATGATTTGAACCACTCCTGTGAGTCCAGTTTTAGATTCCGATGCTTCACTTCAGGTTTACTGTATCCCTTGGACCTTCTTATTGACGATGAAACACAGAAATTGCACCCGAATTTAATACAAAAGGCACAATGCCGACTTAAGTACAAGAGGACTGACACTCTAACTTTCTATGATTTGAACCACTCCTGTGAGTCCAGTTTTAGATTCCGATGCTTCACTTCAGGTTTACTGTATCCCTTGGACCTTCTTAATGACGATGAAACACAGAAATTGCATCCGAATTTAATATAAAAGGCACAATGCCGACTTGAGTACAAGAGGACTGACACTCTAACTTTCTACGATTTGAACCTCTCCTGTGAGTCCAGATTTGGATTCCGATGCTTCACTTCAGGATTACTGTATCCCTTGGACCTTCTTAATGACAATGAAACACAGAAATTGCATCCGAATTTAATACAAAAGGCACAATGCCGGCTTAATTACAAGAGGACTGACACTCTAAATTTCTATGATTTGAACCTCTCCTGTGAGTCCGGTTTTAGCTTCCGATGCTTCACTTCAGGTTTACTGTATCCCTTGGACTTTCTTATTGACGATGAAACACAGAAATTGCATCCGAATTTAATACAAAAGGCACAATGCCGACATAAGTACAAGAGGACTGACACTCTAACTTTCTATGATTTGAACCTCTCCTCTGAGGCCAGATTTAGATTCCGATGCTTTACTTCAGGTTTACTGTATCGCTTGGACCTTCTTATTGACGATGAAACACAGAAACTTCATCCGAATTTAGTGCAAAAGGCACAATGCCGACTTAAGTACACGAGGACTGACACTCTAATATTCTATGATTTGAACCACTCCTGTGAAGCCAGTTTTAGATTCCGATGCTTCACTTCAGGTTTACTGTATCCCTTGGACCTTCTTATTGACGATGAAACACAGAAATTACATCCGAATTTTATACAAAAGGCACAATGCCGGCTTAAGTACAAAAGGACTGACACTCTAACTTCCTTTGATATGAACCTCTCCTGTGATTCCAGTTTTAGATCCCGATGCTACACTTCAGTTTTACTGTATCCCTTGGGCCTTCTTATTTACGATGAAACACAGAAATTGCATCCGAATTTAATACAAAAGGCAAAATGCCGACTTAAGTACAAGAGGACTGACACTCTAACTTTCTATGATTTGAACCTCTCCTGTGAGTCCAGTTTTAGATTCCGATGCTTCACTTCAGGTTTACTGTATCCCTTGGACCTTCTTATTGACGATGAAACACAGAAATTGCATCCGATTTTAATACAAAAGGAACAATGCCGACTTAAGTACAAGAGGACTGACACTATAACTTTCTCTGATTTGAACGTCTCCTGTAAGTCCAGTTTTAGATTCCGATGCTTCACTTCAGGTTTACTGTATCCCTTGGACCTTCTTATTGACGATGAAACACAGAAATTGCATCCGACTTTAATACAAAAGGTACAATGCCGGCTTAAGTACAAGGGGACTGACACTCTAACTTCCTTTGATATGAACCTCTCCTGTGATTCCATTTTTAGATTCCGATGCTTCACTTCAGGTTTACTGTATTCCTTGGGCCTTCTTATTTACGATGAAACACAGAAATTGCATCCGAATTCAATACAAAAAGCGCAATGCCGACTTAAGTACAAGAGGACTGACACTCTAACTTTCTATGATTTGAACCTCTCCTGTGAGTCCAGTTTTAGATTCCGATGCTTCATTTCAGGTTTACTGTATCCCTTGGACCTTCTTATTGACGATGAAACACAGAAATTGCATCCGATTTTAATACAAAAGGAACAATGCCGACTTAAGTACAAGAGGACTGACACTATAACTTTCTCTGATTTGAACGTCTCCTGTGAGTCCAGTTTTAGATTCCGATGCTTCACTTCAGGTTTACTGTATCCCTTGGACCTTCTTATTGACGATGAAACACAGAAATTGCATCCGAATTTAATACAAAAGGCACAATGGCGGCTTAAGTACAAGGGGACTGACACTCTAACTTTCTATGATATAAACGTCCCCTGTGATTCCAGTTTTAGATTCCGATGCTTCACTTCGGGTTTACTGTATCCCTTGGACCTTCTTATTCACGATGAAGCACAGAAATTGCATCCGATTTTAATACAAAAGGCACAATGCCTACTTAAGTACAAGAGGACTGACACTCTAACTTTCTGTGATTTGAACCTCTCCTGTGAGTCCAGTGTTACATTCCGAGGCTTCACTTCAGGTTTACTGTATACCTTGGACCTTCTTATTGTCGATGAAACACAGAAATTGCATTCGAATTTTATACAACATGCCCAATGCCGACATAAGCACAAGAGGACTGTCACTCTAACGTTCTATGATTTGCACCTCTCCTGTGAGTCCAGTGTTAGATTCCGAGGCTTCACTTCAGGTTTACTGAATCCCTTGGACCTTCTTATTGACGATCAAACACAGAAATTGCATCCGAATTTAATACAAAAGGCACAATGCCGACTTAAGTACAAGATGAGTGACACTCTAACTTTCTATGTTTTGAACCTCTCCTATGAGTCCCGTTTTAGATTCCGATGTTTCACTTCAGGTTTACTGTATTCCTTGGACCTTCTCATAAACGATGAAATACAGAAATTACATCCGAACTTAATACAAAAGGCACAATGCCGACTAAGTACAAGAGGACTGACACTCTAACTTTCTATGATTTGAACCACTCCTGTGAGACCAGTTTTAGATTCCGATGCTTCACTTCAGGTTTACTGTATCCCTTGGGCCTTCTTATTTACGATGAAACACAGAAATTGCATCCGAATTTAATACAAAAAGCGCAATGCCGACTTAAGTACAAGAGGACTGACACTCTAACTTTCTATGATTTGAACCTCTCCTGTGAGTCCAGTTTTAGATTCCGATGCTTCACTTCAGGTTTACTGTATCCCTTGGACCTTCTTATTGACGATGAAACACAGAAACTTCATCCGAATTTAGTGCAAAAGGCACAATGCCGACTTAAGTACACGAGGACTGACTCTAATATTCTATGATTTGAACCACTCCTGTGAAGCCAGTTTTAGATTCCGATGCTTCACTTCACGTTTACTGTATCCCTTGGACCTTCATATTGACGATGAAACACAGAAATTGCATCCGAATTTAATACAAAAGGCACAATGCCGACTGAAGTACAAGAGGACTGAGACTCTAACTTTCTATGATTTGAACCTCTCCTGTGAGTCCAGTTTTAGATTCCGATGCTTCACTTCTGGTTTACTGTATCCCTTGGACCTTCTTATTGACGATGAAACACAGAAATTGCATCCGATTTTAATACAAAAGGAACAATGCCGACTTAAGTACATGAGGACTGACACTCTAACTTTCTCTGATTTGAACCTCTCCTGTGAGTCCAGTTTTAGATTCCGATGCTTCACTTCAGGTTTACTGTATCCCTTGGACCTTCTTATTGACGATGAAACACAGAAATTGCATCCCAATTTAATACAAAAGGCACAATGCCGGCTTAAGTACAAGGGGACTGACACTCTAACTTCCTTTATTATGAACCTCTCCTGTGATTCCAGTTTTAGAGTCCGATGCTTCACTTCAGGTTTACTGTATCCCTTGGGCCTTCTTATTTACGATGAAACACAGAAATTGCATCCGAATTTAATACAAAAAGCGCAATGCCGTCTTAAGTACAAGAGGACTGACACTCTAACTTTCTATGATTTGAACCTCTCCTGTGAGTCCAGTTTTAGATTCCGATGCTTCACTTCAGGTTTACTGTATCCCTTGGACCTTGTTATTGACGATGAAACACAGAAATTGCATCCGATTTTAATACAAAAGGAACAATGCCGACTTAAGTACAAGAGGACTGACACTATAACTTTCTATGATATGAACGTCCCCTGTGATTCCAGTTTTAGATTCCGATGCTTCACTTCGGGTTTACTGTATCCCTTGGACCTTCTTATTCACGATGAAGCACAGAAATTGCATCCGATTTTAATACAAAAGGCACAATGCCTACTTAAGTACAAGAGGACTGACACTCTAACTTTCTGTGATTTGAACCTCTCCTGTGAGTCCAGTGTTACATTCCGAGGCTTCACTTCAGGTTTACTGTATCCCTTGGACCTTCTTATTGTCGATGAAACACAGAAATTGCATTCGAATTTAATACAACATGCCCAATGCCGACATAAGCACAAGAGGACTGACACTCTAACGTTCTATGATTTGAACCTCTCCTGTGAGTCCAGTGTTAGATTCCGAGGCTTCACTTCAGGTTTACTGAATCCCTTGGACCTTCTTATTGACGATCAAACACAGAAATTGCATCCGAATTTAATACAAAAGGCACAATGCCGACTTAAGTAAAAGAGGAGTGACACTCTAACTTTCTATGTTTTGAACCTCTCCTGTGAGTCCCGTTTTAGATTCCGATGTTTCACTTCAGGTTTACTGTATTCCTTGGACCTTCTCACAAACGATGAAACACAGAAATTACATCCGAACTTAATACAAAAGGCACAATGCCGATTAAGTACAAGAGGACTGACACTCTAACTTTCTATGATTTGAACCACTCCTGTGAGGCCAGTTTTAGATTCCGATGCTTCACTTCAGGTTTACTGTATCCCTTGTACCTTCTTATTGACGATGAAACACAGAAATTGGATCCGAATTTAATACAAAAGGCACAATGCCGACTTAAGTACAAGAGCACTGACACTCTAACTTTCTATGATTTCAACCTCTCCTGTGAGTCCAGTTTTAGATTCCGATGCTTCACTTCAGGTTTACTGTATCCCTTGGACCTTCTTATTGACGATGAAACACAGAAATTACATCCGAATTTAATGCAAAATGCACAATGCCGGCTTAAGTACAAGAGGACCGACCCTCTAACTTTCTATGATATGAACCTCTCCTGTGATCCCAGTTTTAGATTCCGATGCTTCACTTCAAGTTTACTGTATCCTTGCGCCTTCTTAATGACGATGAATCACAGAAATTGCATCCGAATTTAATACAAAAGGCGCAATGCCGACTTAAGTACAAGAGGACTGACACTCTAACTTTCTATGATTTGATCCTCTCCTGTGAGTCCGGTTTTAGATTCCGATGCTTCACTTCAGGTTTACTGTATCCCTTGGACCTTCTTATTGACGATGAAACACAGAAATTGCATCCGAATTTAATACAAAAGGCACAATGCCGACTTAAGTACAAGAGGACTGACACTCTAACTTTCTACGATTTGGACCTCTCCTGTGAGTCCAGTTTTGGATTCCAATGCTTCACTTCAGGATTACTGTATCCCTTGGACCTTCTTAATGACGATGAAACACAGAAATTGCATCCGAATTTAATACAAAATGCACAATGCCGACATAAGTACAAGAGGACTGACACTCTAACTTTCTATGATTTGAATCACTCCTCTGAGGCCAGATTTAGATTCCGATGCTTTACTTCAGGTTTACTGTATCGCTTGGACCTTCTTATTGACGATGAAACACAGAAATTTCATCCGAATTTAGTGCAAAAGGCACAATGCCGACTTAAGTACACGAGGACTGACACTCTAACTTTCTATGATTTGAACCTCTCCTGTGAGTCCAGTTTTAGATTCCGATGCTTCACTTCAGGTTTACCGTATCCCTTGGACCTTCTTATTGACGATGAAACACAGAAATTACATCCGAACTTAATACAAAAGGCACAATGCCGACTTAAGTACAAGAGGACTGACACTCTAACTTTCTGTGATTTGAACCTCTCCTGTGAGTCCAGTGTTACATTCCGAGGCTTCACTTGAGGTTTACTGTATCCCTTGGACCTTCTTATTGTCGATGAAACACAGAAATTGCATTCGAATTTAATACAACATGCCCAATGCCGACATAAGCACAAGAGGACTGACACTCTAACGTTCTATGATTTGAACCTCTCCTGTGAGTCCAGTGTTAGATTCCGAGGCTTCACTTCAGGTTTACTGAATCCCTTGGACCTTCTTATTGACGATCAAACACAGAAATTGCATCCGAATTTAATACAAAAGGCACAATGCCGACTTAAGTACAAGAGGAGTGACACTCTAACTTTCTATGATTTGAACCTCTCCTGTGAGTCCCGTTTTAGATTCCAATGTTTCCCTTCAGGTTTACTGTATTCCTTGGACCTTCTCATAAACGATGAAACACAGAAATTACATCCGAACTTAATACAAAAGGCACAATGCCGATTAAGTACAAGAGGACTGACACTCTAACTTTCTATGATTTGAACCACTCCTGTGAGGCCAGTTTTAGATTCCGATGCTTCACTTCAGGTTTACTGTATCCCTTGTACCTTCTTATTGACGATGAAACACAGAAATTGGATCCGAATTTAATACAAAAGGCACAATGCCGACTTAAGTACAAGAGCACTGACACTCTAACTTTCTATGATTTCAACCTCTCCTGTGAGTCCAGTTTTAGATTCCGATGCTTCACTTCAGGTTTACTGTATCCCTTGGACCTTCTTATTGACGATGAAACACAGAAATTACATCCGAATTTAATACAAAATGCACAATGCCGGCTTAAGTACAAGAGGACCGACACTCTAACTTTCTATGATATGAACCTCTCCTGTGATCCCAGTTTTAGATTCCGATGCTTCACTTCAGGTTTACTGTATCCTTGCGCCTTCTTAATGACGATGAATCACAGAAATTGCATCCGAATTTAATACAAAAGGCGCAATGCCGACTTAAGTACAAGAGGACTGACACTCTAACTTTCTATGATTTGAACCTCTCCTGTGAGTCCGGTTTTAGATTCCGATGCTTCACTTCAGGTTTACTGTATCCCTTGGACCTTCTTATTGACGATGAAACACAGAAATTGCATCCGAATTTAATACAAAAGGCACAATGCCGACTAAAGTACAAGAGGACTGACACTCTACATTTCTCTGATTTGAACCACTCCTGTGAGTCCAGTTTCAGATTCCGATGCTTCACTTTAGGTTTACTGTATCCCTTGGACCTACCTATTGACGATGGAACACAGAAATTGCATCCGAATTTAATACAAAAGGCACAATGCCGGCTTAAGTACAAGAGGACTGACACTCTAACTTTCTATGATTTGAACCTCTCCTGTGAGTCCAGTGTTAGATTCCGAGGATTCACTTCAGGTTTACTGTATCCCTTGGACCTTCTTATTGACGATGAAACACAGAAATTGCATCCGAATTTAATACAAAAGGCACAATGCCGACCTAAGTACAAGAGGACTGACACTCTAATTTTCTATAATTTGAACCACTCCTGTGAGTCCCGTTTTAGGTTCCGATGCTTCACTTCAGGTTTACTGTATCCCTTGGACCTTCGTATAAACGATGAAACACAGAAAATACATTCAAACGTAACACAAAAGGCACAATGCCGACTTAAGTACAAGAGGGCTAACACTCTAACCTTCTATGATTTGAACCACTCCTGTGAGTCCAGTTTTAGATTCCGATGCTTCACGTCAGGTTTACTGTATCCCCTGGACCTTCTTATTGACGATGAAACACAGAAATTGCATCCGAATTTAATACAAAAGGCACAATGCCGACTTAAGTACAAGAGGACTGACACTCTATCTTTCTATGATTTGAACTACTCCTGTGAGTCCAGTTTTAGATTCCGATGCTTCACTTCAGGTTTACTGTATTCCTTGGACCTTCTTATTGACGATGAAACACAGAAATTGCATCCGAATTTAATAAAAAAGGCACAATGCCGACTTAAGTACAAGAGGACTGACACTCTAACTTTCTACGATTTCGACCTCTCCTGTGAGTCCAGTTTTGGATTCCAATGCTTCACTTCAGGATTACTGTATCCCTTGGACCTTCTTAATGACGATGAAACACAGAAATTGCATCCGAATTTAATACAAAAGGCACAATGCCGGATTAAGTACAAGAGGACTGACACTCTAAATTTCTATGATTTGAACCTCTCCTGTGATTCCAGTTCTAGATTCCGATGCTTCACTTCAGGTTTACTGTATCCCTTGGACCCTCTTATTGACGATTAAACACAGAAATTGAATCCGAATTTAATACAAAAGGCACAATCCCGACATAAGTACCAGAGGACTGACACTCCAACTTTCTATGAATTGAACCTCTCCAGTGAGTCCATTCTTAGATGCCGATGCTTCACTACAGGTTTACTGCATCCCTTGGACCTTCTTATTGACGATGAAACACAGAAATTGCATACGAATTTAATACAAAATGCACAATGCCGACTTAAGTACAAGAGGACTGACACTCTAACTTTCTATGATTTGAACCACTCCTCTGAGGCCAGATTTAGATTTCGATGCTTCACCTCAGGTTTACTGTATCCCTTGGACCTTGTTATTGACGATGAAACACAGAAATTTCATCCGAATTTAATACAAAAGGCACAATGCCGACTTAAGGACAAGATGACTGACACACTATGTTGCTATGATTTGAACCTCTCCTGTGAGTCCAGTTTTAGATTCCGATGCTTCACTTCAGGTTTACTGTATCCTTGGACCTTCTTATTGACGATGAAACTTAGAAATCGCATACGAATTTAATACAAAATGCACAATGCCGACATAAGTACAAGAGGACTGACACTCTAACTTTCTATGATTTGAACCACTCCTCTGAGGCCAGATTTAGGTTCCGATGCTTTACTTCAGGTTTACTGTATCGCTTGGACCTTCTTATTGACGATGAAACACAGAAATTTCATCCGAATTTAGTGCAAAAGGCACAATGCCGACTTAAGTACACGAGGACTGACACTCTAACTTTCTATGATTTGAACCTCTCCTGTGAGTCCAGTTTTAGATTCCGATGCTTCACTTCAGGTTTACCGTATCCCTTGGACCTTCTTATTGACGATGAAACACAGAAATTGCATCCGAAGTTAATACAAAAGGCACAATGCCGGCTTAAGTACAAGAGGACTGACACTCTAATTTACTATGATTTGAACCACTCCTGTGAGTCCCGTCTTAGATTCCGATGCTTCACTTCAGGTTTACTGTATCCCTTGGACCTACTTATAAACGATGAAACACAGAAATTACATCCGAACTTAATACAAAAGGCACAATGCCGACTTAAGTACAAGAGGACTGACACTCTAACTTTCTATGATTTGAACCTCTCCTGTGGGTCCAGTTGTAGATTCCGATGCTTCACTTTAGGTTTACTGTATCCCTTGGACCTCCTCATTGACAATGAAACACAGAAATTGCATACGAATTTAATACAAAAGGCACAATGCCGACTTAAGTACAAGAGGACTGACAGTCCAACTTTCTATGATTTGAACCTCTCCTGTGAGTCCAGTTTTAAATTCCGATGCTTCACTTCAGGTTTACTGTATCCCTTGGACCTTCTTATTGACGATGAAACACTGAAATTGCATCTGAATTTAATACATAAGGCACAATGCCGACTTAAGTACAAGAGGACTGACACTCTAACTCTCTCTGATTTGAACCTCTCCTGTGAGTCCAGTTTTAGATTCCGATGCTTCACTTTAGGTTTGTAAGTAGCCTGTTTATGTTTTCTTATTGGCAACGTTACGTAGCGCTCAATATGAAAATCACTGGCTGTGCTGTGTGCAGTCTGTGGCTAGTTTGCATTGTTGTCTGCCATTGTAGTGTTAGGCAGCTGGCTGTGAACAGCGCGTAGCGTTGCGCAGTTGGAGGTGAGCCGCCAGCAGTGGTGGATGTGGGGAGAGAGATTGCGGAGATTTGTTATTTGTCATGAACTGCTATATTTATATATGATGATATAAAGGTAAATACATTGTTTGTTCTCTATTAATATCTTTCATTTGCTAACTATCCCTATCAGTAGTTAGTGCCTTCAGTAGTTTGAATCTTTTATTTAGCTGGCAGTAGTGGCACTCGTTGTATTGCAGTAGTTTGAGCAGCGAAGATTTTTGTGAGGTAAGTGATTTGTGAAAGGTATAGTTTAATGTTAGTCAGGGCCATTCTTTTGTAGGGAATTTTTAAAGTCAGATTGCGTTGCGCTAAGAAATAATGTGTGTCAGGTTAAGCACAGTCATGTATAATTGTTCAAAGGGGACGTTTCATATGTCGACCCTTAGCCGAGGATACCTCACTGGAATCTTCTGATTTTTTCTTGTAGTTTGTGTAATTAGTGTAGATTTGGTTTATTGCTAGCGCGTAATTGTAGAGAAAATCTCCTTTGTAGTTGCAGTCTTTCATTGTTGTACAGTAAAACAGTTGTGGCATGCATGTAGATTTGCACCAAGTATTTCGCAGCTGCGCTGGTATTTAACTAGATATTATTTTCAGTGCTATGTTAATGTGTTCTCTTATTTTTGATCTTCAAATTGTGTTTTTCTGTGTTGTCGTGTGAAATACTGTGACAATAATGGCGTGTGAAAAACTTAATACTAGGCTCCAAAGTAAACTGAGAAATGACAGTGAAAATGAAAGCAGTGTGTCAGCGCCGCAGAGTAATGAATTTACAAATGTTCAAAGTAGTAATTTGGTAACTGTGCACAGGGAAATGGAGCGGGCGTCAAACAATGGCGTGGACAGTGAAACAATTAGTGAAGAGGGAAGCATTATCGATCGATCGGTCGGCAATAGCTCGCCTCAGGAAGCCGAAATGACACGACACGATCTCGCAAATACTGTAGATTCAGGTTTTGGATTCTCACCGTTTTCTCAAATGAGTCAAGACACATTTTCCGCTTGTCAAAATGTGAATGTTGCCGGTGCAAATTCACTCCCGAAAAGCACTGAGGAACATGTTTCAGACACCAGTGCATTGTTATTACAATTAATGCAACAAATGGGACAAAAGCTTGAAAAGTTAGACACAATGGAACAACACCAGAGACAAACACAGCAACAGTTAGACACAGTGGAACAAAATCTCAAAAAGTTAGACACAGTGGAACAAAATCTCAAAAAGTTAGACACAGTGGAACAAAATCTTAAAAAGTTAGACTCATTGGAACAAACTCTTGAACAAACACGTGAAGACTTAACTACTAAGTTACATAACATTGAATCGAAATGTCAAAAAGTCTGTAATGACGTAAAAACACAAATTTGTGAGCATTTTCTACCTATTTTTTCGCGGCATGAAAATGCATTACGGAATCACGAAGCAGGCATAAAAGAACTGCAAACTATTGTTCATGAAAATCATGAGACCTTGCAAGCTAAATTTGACTCAATTGCATCTACCGATTCGGTTACGCAACTTGCAAAAACTCAGGAAAACTTAAAGGACACAGTAGATACTCTGAAACTTGGTTCAGAAAAACACACTGAGGAAATAAGTACACTATCGGATAAAGTAGCCGAACTTTCAGATCAGTTCACTAACTTATCTACAAAGGTAGATGATGATCTGAATGCCACAACACCTGTAGCCTTCACTGACACAGAAGTGTATGAACAAATTAGGTAACTGAAACAAAATCTGAATCAAATTGATACGCAACACCAAAGAGAAATCCGGGAAGTACAAGATCAGCTAACACAGGTAATACAAGAATTACGTATTTCAGAGGACAATCGCGCCCCAATAAGGGAAGAGGGACATAGAAATACGGAACAGCCACAAAATAATAACATAGCGCATTTCGGAAGTTATGAAAGAAATCGGCAATGTGCACCGAATTTTGAGTTGGAACCGCCGAAGCGACGTAACAATGACCGACATGCGACTCGCCGACATGATGATTTTGACTATAAGCTGTTCATTACTACACGTAAATTCAAAACATTTAAGAATTCTGGCAACGACATTCATCCACAAGCATGGCTCCATCAATTCTCTCATTGTTTTCCTCCCAACTGGTCGTTAGAACACAGATTAGAACTCATGTGTGGCTATTTAGAGAATGAACCAGCTGTAAGAATGCGATCGGTAATTCACGATTGCCACAGTGAAGGAGAGTTTTACCATGCCTTCCTCTCAGCATATTGGTCTCAAGCTACACAAGACCGTGTAAAACATAGCATCATGATGATGAAACACTTTGAACAATCTGCATTTTCCAGTCTTGTCAAATATTTTGAAGACATGTTGCATAAGAATCAATATCTTTCAAACCCATACAGCCCCTCAGAACTCATCCGCATTTGCTTACTCAAATTGCCTGAACATTTACGACATATTATTTTAGCAGGACGTTCCAAAGACGACATTGAAGCATTTCAGGGACTGTTACAAGAATTGGAAATTAACACATACCGTCGCGGGATGCGAAAACAGGAAAACAATCACTACAGGTCACATCCGTCACAATTCCGTGACGACAGAAATGATAACTGGACGCGACAAGGCTATTATCACAACACAAGTCGTGACCAAAACAGACACCACCCGTATGACAACCGTTGGCAGAGCAGTAATAACTACAGGGAAAGATCACCTCTCCGTGGTAATGACTATCACAGAGACAATCAGAGACACAGACAATATGGGAACCAAAACAAGTATTATCAAGGGAGGCAAAATAACTTCAGACGCAACAGTTCGGCGCTGAGTTACGATTCAGGGAGAAATTCTCCACCACATGACCGACAAACAAGAAACTATGTAAAGTACCGACAAAACGACAGACGTGAATTTCATCAGAACTGGCGGGATTCTAACAGAGCTGGGCCCTCTCGGCAAGGTGAATTTGTAGAAGTTAGGTCTCCTAATCTCAATAACGACGCGCGCCAACAAAGGAACAAACAATGACTCGCACCGCAGGCATCCGCGTGCGCCGGCTGGCTCAGAGAAAAATAACATAGACGCTAACCTTGAGCAAGATTCCAGTATTCTGTACGGACGAATACCGCATGACAATTGCATTCAAGTTGAAATTCTGCATACTAGGAAGAGTAAAGGTTTACACCATATTTCACATGTAAAACCGTTTATTGAAAGATAATCTGCTTTTTAACTTTGTCATTGCCATAAAACTTTTCACTTTACATTACTAGTATGCTTGTCAGACTTAAGAAACTGTTAACATGCAACAATGTTTGAAGTTAAATATCCAGTCTAGAACCCAGGGAACATTTTTAAACAGAAATTACGAATGCATTGTTATAGTGAACAGACGACACAGTGTTGTATTTGTACATTCTTGCTTGTTAGTTGCACGATTACGTAACGACTATCAGGCTTACATACTTAGGACACATACTGGTACTGCTAATGAGATTTCAATGCAACATTTTGGTTCACTTGAAAATATATTCTGCATTTAAAGTACTTTCAGTGAGATACCAGATGGCACAGTGGTTAGTTTATGTGACAGCTACACGGTTTTATCACGACGCTACTAATGAGTGACAATTTACAATGTTGCTTTTGCAGTGTATCTGTTTTATATCTGCACAGTTTTCTGAATTCTTCTGGAAAGAAAAACATGTTTTAATAGTAACTTTTGTGATATAGCTACCATGAGACAGCCTTTTCCATAGCACAACAATACGTTACAGCACAGTAATTTCTTCATCACAACAATAAGCGTAATAACTAAGATATCTATACGCAAAGCATTTCACTTTTGTTTATCATGAGGTAAGTACATTGGCTTCTGCTGAACTTAGCTTTTGGAGGACGATAACTACGACACTTCCACACAGATTATGTTGCAACAAGACGCACATTTAGCGCTACAGTACACGTATTTGAGTGATTAATTTTGTACTTAAAACATTTATTTTTAAAGATTTTTGAATTACAAAGAAAGTTTTCTGTGATATATTTCATTCCATTGGTGTAATCTGTAACACCTGAGGGTATAATTACATTAATCCTCAGGGGGGTACACGCTTACTTTGTGTACCATGTGTGTGGCAACCACAAGGAACCCTAGCTAATATGGTATTTGCTTATACAACTTTACACATCGGTACCATATTTCTCTAAAACATAGATTACACAGCGATCTGATCATTTAACTGAGAGATAAACATGTTTTTTACTACGTCAGTGACACATGTTTACGTAATTACACCGTTGGATAACTTCACACTTACGAAATTGTATTTTGTCTGTACAGTGTGAACTCTTCATATTTTTTTCGGAATCATTGTGATACTATGAGAGCTTTGAATGATGTATTTTGTATGGATTCATGATTTTTAAAGTACATTTGTGGCAGATGACACTTTCGACATGAGCAGAGAATTTTTTTAAATTATTGGAGGAAGCTACGACGATTTTGAGATTTGTTTGAGGTGTTATGATGTTATTATTACGACGACGATGTGTATTATGTTTTTTAGGAATGTTTATTATGCTACGTATTTCTTATGATGAAATACTGAAGAAGTGTCGACGAATAAGGTAAGGAATAATGAGTAGTGTTTAGGGACTCTGATTTGTGGAAAAGGTTGTTGGAAACCAAGAATCGTACTTTAAGAGTTATGAAATGTGTGTGTATATGCGTGAATGTATTACAATGCAGACGAAAATTTTTTGGACACTGTTATATCAATAGCATTTTGTTTCTACAGATTTGTAACGGAAATTCTTGACCTGTGAAATGTTTTTATGTGAGACTGTCACTGTAGCGGAAACTGCTGTCGTAAATATTTCCGTAAGAAAGTTAAGTGACCACCAGCACGTAATGCGTCGCGGGCACCCACCTGGGCGACAGCCGCCCGAAAAAAAGCCATTAGCCTTCAGCGGCACAGGTAGAGAAAAAAAAAGGGGAGGCCATTATAATGACAAGTGTCTTTCTACAAGAGTTGAGAGCTACTAACTTATGAAATGTCACATGACTACTGAATGATATTTTTATGCTTTGCTTTTCATAGTTGCTTATTTCATTTGATATCTGTTTTCCAGCTGTGTTACAGCATTAGTTTTATAAAATAAACTTAGATGCATTTGCTAATGTGAACACTTTCTGTCAACAGATCTATTAAATAATTATTTTATGATCCACATTCTTTAAAAAAGGAGCACTTGGAAAGGAAAGAACAATAAGAAGGAACTAGTAACAGTAACACATAATTTTCTTTTCAAGTACATGGTAATATTTCTTTTTACAATCAGTTGTTGTGGTGCACCACTTTAATTACATAGATATTAAGATGTGAATATACATTTCCCTTATCTGCATTGTTGTTTTTACTGTAATATCTTTTCTGCTTGAGCTTTGTCATGTATAGATATAAGTTTTATATTTTTTTTATATTTGCTGCTGCTGTTTGCCAGGCATAGTGCTACTGAACTTTAATTTGTGTTACTCTGCTAAGCCAATTTTACTACTCATTGATTTTTCATGTTGCTGCACATTGGCTCATATTAGTTGTAATTTAGCATTTTATCTGTTAATTTAGATTTACTGTAGCTTGCTTTGCAATTTTCCAATTTTTTGGTAATTGCTGTTTATATTAATTGTTTTATGTGCTGCTGCATTGCCTCGTCCCTTAGTTTAGCATCTGAGCTCAGTAGATTTAAGTTAGCTTAAGAGGGGGTAGACTATATAAGAAACTGACTATGGACAATATGAAAAAGATTTGGGCCAAAATGAGTATTGTACACTGAGAAATAATTATATTGAAAGAAATATGAATAGAATACAGAAAGCATGCTTGGATAGGATTTCTTTGGTGGAAACAAAGGATGAAATAAGAGGAAAGATACATGAAGTTTTGGGTTGGACTGCAGTACCAAATGTTACACTGAAAACGAACCCTGTCCTTTCCTATTGGTGTTATCCCACTATGTGTTTGTGTACCCTTGTGTATTTGTTTTCTTCCTGTCTCTGTGTAGTTTCATAGAATTTTTTCTTCTTTAAATATTAAGCTACATTCACTATGATGAGGAATACTGTTATCCTCGAATATAATTGGCATTAATAATATGTTATTTACTTTGTAAAGAAGTTAGACATTATTCATTCTTTTCTGTCTAATGCTCATGTGTGAAGTTGATGTTTCAAAAGTTATTCTGATCTTTTATGTATGTACTCATGTCATAATTCCTGTAACACTGATGTATATGTTTATTTCTATTCTTTTGTAAGGCCCCTATTACTACAAATGTTACCTGTATTGTTATGTTCTTTAATGATGTATTTTGTACCTTTGTTATTGTATTCTTCTGTTATAAAATTGTAATTGTCACCAGTTCATGATATTATTAACTTGTAAGTTACATTTCACTGCACACGTTTCTGTTGGTCATAGTATATGGACAATATGTGAGAAGTAGGGACTGTTAGTGTTTGCACGTGTGTTACTAATTCAGCAAGGGACTGGATAACAGCGTTGCTGGTTCTAAGGACAATTCCAAAAACTTTGTGAGTGCACAAGTGGTGGTTTATGGACTTGCTATATTGTCCGCAAGACTCTTCAGTGGTGATTGTGCACCAGCACAGTCACAACAGATGGCTGCTGGCCATCTCTACAAGGACTACAGCGGGTCTGCATCTTTGATGGCCCACCAATACCATTATCTCTACAAGGACTACAGTGGGTCTACATCTTTGATGATCCATCAGTACCATTATTTCTACAAGGACTGCAGTGGGTCTGCACCTCTGGTGGCCCACCAATACCACAATCTCTACCAGGACTACAGTGGGTCTGCTCTGTGATGACCTACCTACCAATATTCTTCCAAACTTCGAATGACTCTGCTGTGGAAAGGACTACAGTGGGTCTACATCTTTGATGATCCATCAGTACCATTATTTCTACAAGGACTGCAGTGGGTCTGCACCTCTGGTGGCCCACCAATACCACAATCTCTACCAGGACTACAGTGGGTCTGCTCTGTGATGACCTACCTACCAATATTCTTCCAAACTTCGAATGACTCTGCTGTGGGTTTGCTCTGTTGTGGCCCATTACCTGTATGCATGTCAAGAATCAGCACTGTCTTTCCGTTGGAAGGACAACACTACTTCTTCAAGACTGCATGGAAATCCACTACTTCTGTGTGCACTTTCTTTTACTAATGAGACTTTGTGAAAAAAAAACCTGTAATTACTGTTATGATGAATGATCAGGACTATCTTTATGGACTGTGAGAAAATTTTAGCTTTCGACCAACATTGTATCAATAAGTGTGTGCATTTGATTTCTTTGTTATTGTAATTATGAAAAATTTTATCAAATCATTATTGGCCACTGCCCAAAAAAAAAATTTGTAAAATTTTTTGTGGGGAGCATGGGGGCTATGTAAGTAGGCTGTTTATGTTTTCTTATTGGCAACGTTACGTAGCGCTCAATATGAAAATCACTGGCTGTGCTGTGTGCAGTCTGTGGCTAGTTTGCATTGTTGTCTGCCATTGTAGTGTTAGGCAGCTGGCTGTGAACAGCGCGTAGCGTTGCGCAGTTGGAGGTGAGCCGCCAGCAGTGGTGGATGTGGGGAGAGAGATGGCGGAGATTTGTAATTTGTCATGAACTGCTATATTTATATGTGATGATATCAAGGTAAATACATTGTTTGTTCTCTATTAATATCTTTCATTTGCTAACTATCCCTATCAGTAGTTAGTGCCTTCAGTAGTTTGAATCTTTTATTTAGCTGGCAGTAGTGGCGCTCGCTGTATTGCAGTAGTTTGAGCAGCGAAGATTTTTGTGAGGTAAGTGATTTGTGAAAGGTATAGTTTAATGTTAGTAAGGGCCATTCTTTTGTAGGGAATTTTGAAAGTCAGATTGCGTTGCGCTAAAAAATATTGTGTGTCAGGTTAAGCACAGTCATGTATAATTGTTCAAAGGGGACGTTTCAGGTTTACTGTATCCCTTGGACCTTCTTATTGACGATGAAACACAGAAATTGCATCCGAATTTAATACAAAAGCACAATGCCGGCTTAAGTACAAGAGGACTGACACTCTAACATTCTATGATTTGAACCTCTCCTGTGAGACCAGTGTTAGATTCCGAGGCTCCACTTCAGGTTTACTGTATCCCTTCGACCTTTTTATAAACGATCAAACACAGAAATTACATCCGAACTTAATTCAAAAGGCACAATGCCGACTTAAGTGCAAGAGGACTGACACTCTAACTTTCTATGATTTGAACCTCTCCTGTGGGTCCAGTTGTAGATTCCGATGCTTCACTTTAGGTTTACTGTATCCCTTGGACCTTCTCATTGACAATGAAACACAGAAATTGCATACGAATATAATACAAAAGGCACAATGCCGACTTAAGTACAAGAGGACTGACACTCTAACTTTCTATGATTTGAACCACTCCTGTGAGTCCAGTTTTAGATTCCGATGCTTCACTTAAGGTTTACTGTATCCCTTGGACCTTCTTATTGACGATGAAACACAGAAATTGCATCCGAATTTAATACAAAAGGCACAATGCCGATTTAAGTACAAGAGGACTGACACTCTAACTTTCTATGATTTGAACCTCTCCTGTGAGTCCAGTTTTAATTTCCGATGCTTTACTTCAGGTTTACTGTATCCCTTGGACCTTCTTATTGACGATGAAACACAGAAATTGCATCCGAATTTAATACAAAAGGCTAAGTGCCGACTTAAGTACAAGAGGATTGACACCCTAACTTTCTATGATTTGAACCTCTCCTGTGATTCCAGTTTTAGATTCCAATGCTTTACTTCAGGTTTTCTGTATCCCTTGGACCTTCTTATTGACGATGAAACACAGAAATTGCATCGGAATTTAATACAAAAGGCACAATGCCGACTTAAGTACAAGAGGACTGACACTCTAACTTTCTATGATTTGAACCACTCCTGTGAGTCCAGTTTTAGATTCCGATGCTTCACTTCAGGTTTACTGTATCTCTTGGACCTTCTTATTGACGATGAAACACAGAAATTGCATCCGAATTTATTACAAAGGGCACAATGCCGACTTAAGTACCAGAGGACTGACACTCTAACTTTCTACGATTTGAACCTCTCCTGTGAGGCCAGTTTTGGATTCCGATGCTTCACTTCAGGATTACTGTATCCCTTGGACCTTCATATTAACAATGAAACACAGAAATTGCATCCGAATTTAATACAAAAGGCACAATGCCGACTTAAGTACAAGAGGACTGACACTCCAACTTGCTATGATTTGAACCTCTCCAGTGAGTCCATTCTTAGATGCCGATGCTTCACTACAGGTTTACTGTATCCCTTGGACCTTCTTATTGACGATGAAACACAGATATTGCATCCGAATTTAATACAAAAGGCACAATGCCGACTTAAGTACAAGAGGACTGACACTGTAAGTTGCTATGATTTGAACCTCTCCTGTGAGTCCAGTTTCAGTTTCCGACGCTTCACTTCAGGCTTAATGTATCCCTTGGACCTTCTTATTGACGATGAAACACAGAAATTGTATACGAATTTAATACAAAATGCACAATGCCGACTTAAGTACCAGAGGACAGACACTCTAACTTTCTATGATTTGAACCACTCCTCTGAGACCAGATTTAGATTCCGATGCTTCACTTCAGGTTTACTGTATCCCTTGGACCTTCTTATTGACGATGAAACACAGAAATTTCATCCGAATTTAGTGCAAATGGCACAATGCCGACTTAAGTACAGGAGGACTGACACTCTAACTTTCTATGATTTGAACCTCTCCTCTGAGTCCAGTTTTAGATTGCGATGCTTCACTTCAGGTTTACTGTATCCCTTGGACCTTCTTATTGACGATGAAACACAGAAATTGCATCCGAATTGAATACAAAAGGCACAATGCCGACATTAGTACAAGAGGACTGACACTCTAACTTTCTATGATTTGAACCACTCCTCTGAGGCCAGATTTAGGTTTCGATGCTTCACTTCAGGTTTACTGTATCCCTTGGACCTTGTTATTGACGATGAAACACAGAAATTTCATCCGAATTTAATACAAAAGGCACAATGCCGACTTAAGTACAAGGGGACTGACACTCTAAGTTGCTATGATTTGAACCTCTCCGGTGAGTCCAGTTTTAGATTCCGATGCTTCACTTCAGGTTTACTGTATCCCTTGGACCTTCTTATTGACGATGAAACACAGAAATTGCATCCGAATTGAATACAAAAGGCACAATGCCGACTTAAGTACAAGAGGACTGACACTCTAAGTTGCTATGATTTGAACCTCTCCAGTGAGGCCATTCTCAGATGCCGATGCTTCACTATAGGTTTACTGTATCCCTTGGACCTTCTTATTGACGATGAAACACAGATATTGCATTCGAATTTAATACAAAAGGCACAATGCCGACTTAAGTACAAGAGGACTATCACTCTAAGTTGCTATGATTTGAACCTCTCCTGTGAGTCCAGTTTTAGATTCCGATGCTTCACTTCAGGTTTACTGTATCCCTGGGAACTTCTTATTCACGATGAAACACAGAAATTGCATACGAATTTAATACAAAAGGCACAATGCCGACTTAAGTACAAGAGGACTGACACTCAAACTTTCTATGATTTGAGTCCAGTTTTAGATTCCGATGCTTCACTTCAGGTTTACTGTATCCCTGGGAACTTCTTATTCACGATGAAACACAGAAATTGCATACGAATTTAATACAAAAGGCACAATGCCGACTTAAGTACAAGAGGACTGACACTCAAACTTTCTATGATTTGAACCACTCCTGTGAGGCCAGTTTTAGATTCCGATTCTTCACTTCAGGTTTACTGTATACCTTGGACCTTCTTATTGACGATGAAACACAGAAATTGCATCCGAATTTAATACAAAAGGCACAATGCCGACTTCAGCACAAGAGGACTGACACTCCAACTTTCTATGATTTGAACCTCTCCTGTGAGTCCAGTGTTAGATTCCGAGGCTTCACTTCAGATTTACTGCATCCCGTGGGCCTTCTTATTGACGATGAAACACAGAAATTGCATCCGACTTTAATACAATAGGCACAATGCCGACTTAAGTACAAGAGGACTGACACCCTAACTTTCTCTGATTTGAACCTCTCCTGTGAGTCCAGTTTTTGATTCCGATGCTGCACTCCAGGTTTACTGTATCACTTGGGCCCTCTTATTGACGATGAAACACAGAAATTGCAACCGAATTTAATAAAAAAGGCGCAATGCCGACTTAAGTACCTGAGGACTGACACTCTAACTTTCTATGATTTGAACCTCTCCTGTGAGTCCAGTTTTAGATTCCGATGCTTCACTTCAGGTTTACTGTATCCCTTGGACCTTCTTATTGACGATGAAACGCAGAAATTGCATCCGAATTTAATACAAAAGGCACAATCACGACTTAAATACAAGAGGACTGACACACTAACTTTCTCTGATTTGAACCTCTCCTGTGAGTCCAGTTTTAGATTCCGATTCTTCACTTCAGGTTCACTGTATCCCTTGGACCTTCCTATTCCCGATGAAGCATAGAAATGGTATCCGATTTTAATACAAAAGGCACAATGCCGACTTAAGTACAAGAGGACTGACACTCTAATATTCTATGATTTGAACCTCTCCTGTGAGTCCAGTGTTAGATTCCGAGGCTTCACTTCAGGTTTACTGTATCCCTTGGACCTTTTTATAAACGATGAAACACAGAAATTACATCCGAACTTAATACAAAAGGCACAATGCCGACTTAAGTACAAGAGGACTGACACTCTAACTTTCTATCATTTGAACCTCTCCTGTGGGTCCAGTTGTAGATTCCGATGCTTCACTTTAGGTTTACTGTATCACTTGGACCTTCTCATTGACAATGAAACACAGAAATTGCATCCGACTTTAATACAAAAGGCACAATGCCGATTTAAGTACAAGAGGACTGACACACTAAATTTCTATGATTTGAACCTCTCCTGTTAGTCCACTTTTAAATTCCGATGCTTCACTTCAGGTTTACTGTATCCCTTGGACCTTCTTATTGACGATGAAACACAGAAATTGCATCGGAATTTAATACAAAAGGCACAATGCCGACTTAAGTACAAGAGGACTGACACTCTAACTTTCTATGATTTGAACCACTCCTGTGAGTCCAGTTTTAGATTCCGATCTTCACTTCAGGTTTACTGTATCCCTTGGACCTTCTTATTGACGATGAAACACAGAAATTGCATCCGAATTTAATACAAAAGGCACAACGCCGACTTAAGTACCAGAGGACTGACACTCTAACTTTCTACGATTTGAATCTCTCCTGTGAGTCCAGTTTTGGATTCCGATACTTCACTTCAGGATTACTGTATCCCTTGGACCTTCTTATTTACAATGAAACACAGAAATTGCATCCGATTTTAATACAAAAGCACAATGACGGCTTAAGTACAAGAGGATTTACACTTTAACTTTCTATGATTTGAACCTCTCCTGTGATTCCAGTTTTAGATTCCGATGCTTCACTTCAGGTTTACTGTATCCCTGGGAACTTCTTATTCACGATGAAACACAGAAATTGCATATGAATTTAATACAAAAGGCACAATGCCGACTTAAGTACAAGAGGACTGACACTCAAACTTTCTATGATTTGAACCACTCCTGTGAGGCCAGTTTTAGATTCCGATTCTTCACTTCAGGTTTACTGTATACCTTGGACCTTCTTATTGACGATGAAACACAGAAATTGCATCCGAATTTAATACAAAAGGCACAATGCCGACTTAAGCACAAGAGGACTGACACTCCAACTTTCTATGATTTGAACCTCTCCTGTGAGTCCAGTGTTAGATTCCGAGGCTTCACTTCAGATTTACTGCATCCCGTGGACCTTCTTATTGACGATGAAACACAGAAATTGCATCCGACTTTAGTACAATAGGCACAATGCCGACTTAAGTACAAGAGGACTGACACTCTAACTTTCTCTGATTTGAACCTCTCCTGTGAGTCCAGTTTTAGATTCCGATGCTGCACTCCAGGTTTCCTGTATCGCTGGGGCCCTCTTATTGACGATGAAACACAGAAATTGCATCCGAATTTAATAAAAAAGGCGCAATGCCGACTAAAGTACCAGAGGACTGACACTCTAACTTTCTATGATTTGAACCTCTCCTGTGAGTCCAGTTTTAGATTCCGATGCTTCACTTCAGGTTTACTGTATCCCTTGGACCTTCTTATTGACGATGAAACGCAGAAATTGCTTCCGAATTTAATACAAAAGGCACAATCTCGACTTAAATACAAGAGGACTGACACACTAACTTTCTCTGATTTGAACCTCTCCTGTGAGTCCAGTTTTAGATTCCGATTCTTCACTTCATGTTCACTGTATCCCTTGGACCTTCCTATTCCCGATGAAGCATAGAAATTGTATCCGATTTTAATACAAAAGGCACAATGCCGACTTAAGTACAAGAGGACTGACACTCTAATTTTCTATAATTTGAACCTCTCCTGTGAGTCTAGTGTTAGATTCCGAGGCTTAACTTCAGGTTTACTGTATCGCTTTGACCTTCTTATTGACGATGAAACACAGAAATTGCATCTGAATTTCATACAAAAGGCACAATGCCGACTTAAGTACAAGAGGACTGACACTCTAACTTTCTATGTTTTGAACCTCTCCTGTGAGTCCAGTGTTAGTTTTCTAGGCTTCACTTCAGGTTTACTGTATCCCTTGGACCTTCTTATTGACGATGAAACACAGAAATTGCATCCGAATTTAATACAAAAGGCACAATGCCGGCTTAAGTACAAGAGGACTGACACTCTAATATTCTATGATTTGAACCTCTCCTGTGAGTCCAGTGTTAGATTCCGAGGCTTCACTTCAGGTTTACTGTATCCCTTGGACCTTCTCATTGACAATGAAACACAGAAATTGCATCCGAATTTAATACAAAAGGCACAATGCCAATTTAAGTACAAGAGGACTGACACTCTAACTTTCTATGATTTGAACCTCTCCTGTGAGTCCAGTTTTAAATTCCGATGCTTCACTTCAAGTTTACTGTATCCCTTGGACCTTCTTATTGACGATGAAACACAGAAATTGCATCGGAATTTAATACAAAAGGCACAATGCCGACTTAAGTACAAGAGGACTGACACTCTAACTTTCTATGATTTGGACCACTCCTGTGAGTCCAGTTTTAGATTCCGATGCTTCACTTCAGGTTTACTGTATCCCTTGGACCTTCTTATTGACGATGAAACACAGAAATTGCATCCGAATTTAATACAAAAGGCACAACGCCGACTTAAGTACCAGAGGACTGACACTCTAACTTTCTACGATTTGAACCTCTCCTGTGAGTCCAGTTTTGGATTCCGATACTTCACTTCAGGATTACTGTATCCCTTGGACCTTCTTATTAACGATGAAACACAGAAATTGCATCCGATTTTAATACAAAAGCACAATGACGGCTTAAGTACAAGAGGATTTACACTTTAACTTTCTACGATTTGAACCTCTCCTGTGATTCCAGTTTTAGATTCCGATGCTTCACTTCAGGTTTACTGTATCCCTTGGACCTTCTTATTGACGATGAAACACAGAAATTGCATCCGAATTTAATACAAAATGCACAATGGCGACTTAAGTACAAGAGGACTGACACTCTAACTTTCTATGATTTGAACCTCTCCTGTGAGTCCAGTTTTAGATTCCGATGCTTCACTTCAGGCTTACTGTATCCCTTGGAACTTCTTATTCACGATGAAACACAGAAATTGAATACGAATTTAATACAAAAGGCACAATGCCCACTTAAATACAAGAGGACTGACACTCTAACTTTCTATGATTTGAACCACTCCTGTGAGGCCAGTTTTAGATTCCGATTCTTCACATCAGGTTTACTGTATCCCTTGGACCTTCTTATTGACGAAGAAACACAGAAATTGCATCCGAATTTAATACAAAAGGCACAATGCCGACTTAAGTACAAGAGGACTGACACTCCAACTTTCTATGATTTGAACCTCTCCTGTGTGTCCATTCTTAGATGCCGATGCTTCACTACAGGTTTACTGTATCCCTTGGACCTTCTTATTGACGATGAAACACAGATATTGCATCCGAATTTAATACAAAAGGCACAATGCCGACTTAAGTACAAGAGGACTGACACTCTAAGTTGCTATGATTTGAACCTCTCCTGTGAGTCCAGTTTCAGTTTCCGATGCTTCACTTCAGGCTTACTGTATCCCTTGGACCTTCTTATTGACGATGAAACACAGAAATTGCATACGAATTTAATACAAAATGCACAATGCCGACTTAAGTACAAGAGGACGGACACTCAAACTTTCTATGATTTGAACCATTCCTCTGAGACCAGATTTAGATTCCGACGCTTCACTTCAGGTTTACTGTATCCCTTGGACCTTCTTATTGACGATGAAACACAGAAATTTCATCCGAATTTAGTGCAAAAGGCACAATGCCGACTTAAGTACAGGAGGACTGACACTCTACCTTTCTACGATTTGAACCTCTACTGTGAGTCCAGTTTTAGATTCCGATGCTTCACATCAGGTTTACTGTATCCCTTGGGCCCTCTTATTGACGATGAAACACAGAAATTGCATCCGAATTTAATAAAAAAGGCGCAATGCCAACTTAAAAACAAGAGGACTGACACTCTAACTTTCTATGATTTGAACCTCTCCTGTGAGTCTAGTTTTAGATTCCGATGCTTCACTTCAGGTTTACTGTATCCCTTGGACCTTCTTATTGACGATGAAACGCAGAAATTGCATCCGAATTTAATACAAAAGGCACAATCTCGACTTAAATACAAGAGGACTGACACACTAACTTTCTCTGATTTGAACCTCTCCTGTTAGTCCAGTTTTAGATTCCGATTGTTCACTTCAGGTTTACTGTATCCCTTGGACCTTCCGATTCACGATGAAGCATAGATATTGTATCCGAATTTAATACAAAAGGCACAATGCCGACTTAAGTACAAGAGGACTGACACTCGAACTTTCTATGATTTGAACCTCTCCTGTGAGTCCAGTGTTAGATTCCGAGGCTTCACTTCAGGTTTACTGTATCGCTTTGACCTTCTTATTGACGAGGAAACACAGAAATTGCATCTGAATTTAATACAAAAGGCACAATGCCGACTTAAGTACAAGAGGACTGACACTCTAACTTTCTATGATTTGAACCTCTCCTGTGAGTCCAGTGTTAGATTTCGAGGCTACACTTCAGGTTTACTGTATCCCTTGGACCTTCTTATTGACGATGAAACACAGAAAATGCATCCGAATTTAATACAAAAGGCACAATGCCGACTTGAGTACAAGAGGACTGACACTCTAACTTTCTATGATTTGAACCACTCCTGTGAGGCCAGTGTTAGATTCCGAGGCTTCACTTCAGGTTTACTGTATCCCTTGGACCTTCTTATTGACGATGAAACACAGAAATTGCATCCGAATTTAATACAAAAGGCACAATCTCGACTTAAATACAAGAGGACTGACACACTAACTTTCTCTGATTTGAACCTCTCCTGTGAGTCCAGTTTTAGATTCAGATTCTTCACTTCAGGTTTACTGTATCCCTTGGACCTTCCTATTCACGATGAAGCATAGAAATTGTATCCGATTTTAATACAAAAGGCACAATGCCGACATAAGTACATGAGGACTGACACTCTAACTTTCTATGATTTGAACCTCTCCTGTGAGTCCAGTGTTAGATTCCGAGGCTTCACTTCAGGTTTACTGTATCGCATTGACCTTCTTATTGACAATGAAACACAGAAATTGCATCTGAATTTAATACAAAAGGCACATTGCCGACTTAAGTACAAGAGGACTGACACTCTAACTTTCTATGATTTCAACCGCTGCTGTGAGTCCAGTGTTAGATTTCGAGGCTTCACTTCAGGTTTACTGTATCCCTTGGACCTTGTTATTGAAGATGAAACACAGAAATTGCATCCGAATTGAATACAAAAGGCACAATGCCGACTTAAGTACAAGAGGACAGACACTCTAAGTTGCTATGATTTGAACCTCTCCAGTGAGTCCATTCTTAGATGCCGATGCTTCACTATAGGTTTACTGTATCCCTTGGACCTTCTTATTGACGATGAAACACAGATATTGCATTCGAATTTAATACAAAAGGCACAATGCCGACTTAAGTACAAGAGGACTGACACTCTAAGTTGCTATGATTTGAACCTCTCCTGTGAGTCCAGTTTTAGATTCCGATGCTTCACTTCAGGTTTACTGTATCCCTGGGAACTTCTTATTCACGATGAAACACAGAAATTGCATACGAATTTAATACAAAAGGCACAATGCCGACTTAAGTACAAGAGGACTGACACTCAAACTTTCTATGATTTGAGTCCAGTTTTAGATTCCGATGCTTCACTTCAGGTTTACTGTATCCCTGGGAACTTCTTATTCACGATGAAACACAGAAATTGCATACGAATTTAATACAAAAGGCACAATGCCGACTTAAGTACAAGAGGACTGACACTCAAACTTTCTATGATTTGAACCACTCCTGTGAGGCCAGTTTTAGATTCCGATTCTTCAATTCAGGTTTACTGTATACCTTGGACCTTCTTATTGACGATGAAACACAGAAATTGCATCCGAATTTAATACAAAAGGCACAATGCCGACTTCAGCACAAGAGGACTGACACTCCAACTTTCTATAATTTGAACCTCTCCTGTGAGTCCAGTGTTAGATTCCGATGCTTCACTTCAGATTTACTGCATCCCGTGGGCCTTCTTATTGACGATGAAACACAGAAATTGCATCCGACTTTAATACAATAGGCACAATGCCGACTTAAGTACAAGAGGACTGACACTCTAACTTTCTCTGATTTGAACCTCCCCTGTGAGTCCAGTTTTAGATTCCGATGCTGCACTCCAGGTTTACTGTATCACTTGGGCCCTCTTATTGACGATGAAACACAGAAATTGCAACCGAATTTAATAAAAAAGGCGCAATGCCGACTTAAGTACCTGAGGACTGACACTCTAACTTTCTATGATTTGAACCTCTCCTGTGAGTCCAGTTTTAGATTCCGATGCTTCACTTCAGGTTTACTGTATCCCTTGGACCTTCTTATTGACGATGAAACGCAGAAATTGCATCCGAATTTAATACAATAGGCACAATCTCGACTTAAATACAAGAGGACTGACACACTAACTTTCTCTGATTTGAACCTCTCCTGTGAGTCCAGTTTTAGATTCCGATTCTTCACTTCAGGTTCACTGTATCCCTTGGACCTTCCTATTCCCAATGAAGCATAGAAATTGTATCCGATTTTAATACAAAAGGCACAATGCCGACTTAAGTACAAGAGGACTGACACTCTAACTTTCTATGATTTGAACCTCTCCTGTGAGTCCAGTGTTAGATTCCGAGGCTTCACTTCAGGTTTACTGTATCGCTTTGACCTTCTTATTGACGATGAAACACAGAAATTGCATCTGAATTTCATACAAAAGGCACAATGCCGACTTAAGTACAAGAGGACTGACACTCTAACTTTCTATGTTTTGAACCTCTCCTGTAAGTCCAGTGTTAGATTTCGAGGCTTCACTTCAGGTTTACTGTATCCCTTGGACCTTCTTATTGACGATGAAACACAGAAATTGCATCCGAATTTAATACAAAAGGCACAATGCCGGCTTAAGTACAAGAGGACTCACACTCTAATATTCTATGATTTGAAACTCTCCTGTGAGTCCAGTGTTAGATTCCGAGGCTTCACTTCAGGTTTACTGTATCCCTTGGACCTTTTTATAAACGATGAAACACAGAAATTACATCCGAACTTAATACAAAAGGCACAATGCCGACTTAAGTACAAGAGGACTGACACTCTAACTTTCTATCATTTGAACCTCTCCGGTGGGTCCAGTTGTAGATTCCGATGCTTCACTTTAGGTTTACTGTATCCCTTGGACCTTCTCATTGACAATGAAACACAGAAATTGCATCCGACTTTAATACAAAAGGCACAATGCCGATTTAAGTACAAGAGGACTGACACACTAACTTTCTATGATTTGAACCGCTCCTGTCAGTCCAGTTTTAAATTCCGATGCTTCACTTCAGGTTTACTGTATCCCTTGGACCTTCTTATTGACGATGAAACACAGAAATTGCATCGGAATTTAATACAAAAGGCACAATGCCGACTTAAGTACAAGAGGACTGACACTCTAACTTTCTATGATTTGAACCACTCCTGTGAGTCCAGCTTTAGATTCCGATCTTCACTTCAGGTTTACTGTATCCCTTGGACCTTCTTATTGACGATGAAACACAGAATTTGCATCCGAATTTAATACAAAAGGCACAACGCCGACTTAAGTACCAGAGGACTGACACTCTAACTTTCTACGATTTGAACCTCACCTGTGAGTCCAGTTTTGGATTCCGATACTTCACTTCAGGATTACTGTATCCCTTGGACCTTCTTATTGACGATGAAACACAGAAATTGCATCCGAATTTAATACAAAATGCACAATGCCGACTTAAGTACAAGAGGACTGACACTCTAACTTTCTATGATTTGAACCTCTCCTGTGAGTCCAGTTTTAGATTCCGATGCTTCACTTCAGGTTTACTGTATCCCTTGGACCTTCTTATTGACGATGAAACACAGAAATTGCATCCGAATTGAATACAAAAGGCACAATGCCGACTTAAGTACAAGAGGTCTGACACTCTAAGTTGCTATGATTTGAACCTCTCCAGTGAGTCCATTCTTAGATGCCGATGCTTCACTATAGGTTTACTGTATCCCTTGGACCTTCTTATTGACGATGAAACACAGATATTGCATTCGAATTTAATACAAAAGGCACAATGCCGACTTAAGTACAAGAGGACTGACACTCTAAGTTGCTATGATTTGAACCTCTCCTGTGAGTCCAGTTTTAGATTCCGATGCTTCACTTCAGGTTTACTGTATCCCTGGGAACTTCTTATTCACGATGAAACACAGAAATTGCATACGAATTTAATACATAAGGCACAATGCCGACTTAAGTACAAGAGGACTGACACTCAAACTTTCTATGATTTGAACCACTCCTGTGAGGCCAGTTTTAGATTCCGATTCTTCACTTCAGGTTTACTGTATACCTTGGACCTTCTTATTGACGATGAAACACAGAAATTGCATCCGAATTTAATACAAAAGGCACAATGCCGACTTAAGCACAAGAGGACTGACACTCCAACTTTCTATGATTTGAACCTCTCCTGTGAGTCCAGTGTTAGATTCCGAGGCTTCACTTCAGATTTACTGCATCCCGTGGACCTTCTTATTGACGATGAAACACAGAAATTGCATCCGACTTTAATACAATAGGCACAATGCCGACTTAAGAACAAGAGGACTGACACTCTAACTTTCTCTGATTTGAACCTCTCCTGTGAGTCCAGTTTTAGATTCCGATGCTGCACTCCAGGTTTCCTGTATCCCTTGGGCCCTCTTATTGACGATGAAACACAGAAATTGCATCCGAATTTAATAAAAAAGGCGCAATGCCGACTAAAGTACCAGAGGACTGACACTCTAACTTTCTATGATTTGAACCTCTCCTGTGAGTCCACTTTTAGATTCCGATGCTTCACTTCAGGTTTACTGTATCCCTTGGACCTTCTTATTGACGATGAAACGCAGAAATTGCATCCGAATTTTATACAAAAGGCACAATCTCGACTTAAATACAAGAGGACTGACACACTAACTTTCTCTGATTTGAACCTCTCCTGTGAGTCCAGTTTTAGATTCCGATTCTTCACTTCAGGTTCACTGTATCTTTTGGACCTTCCTATTCCCGATGAAGCATAGAAATTGTATCCGATTTTAATACAAAAGGCACAATGCCGACTTAAGTACAAGAGGACTGACACTCTAATTTTCTATGATTTGAACCTCTCCTGTGAGTCCAGTGTTAGATTCCGAGGCTTAACTTCAGGTTTACTGTATCGCTTTGACCTTCTTATTGACGATGAAACACAGAAATTGCATCTGAATTTCATACAAAAGGCACAATGCCGACTTAAGTACAAGAGGACTGACACTCTAACTTTCTATGTTTTGAACCTCTCCTGTGAGTCCAGTGTTAGTTTTCGAGGCTTCACTTCAGGTTTACTGTATCCCTTGGACCTTCTTATTGACGATGAAACACAGAAATTGCATCCGAATTTAATACAAAAGGCACAATGCCGGCTTAAGTACAAGAGGACTGACACTCTAATATTCTATGATTTGAACCTCTCCTGTGAGTCCAGTGTTAGATTCCGAGGCTTCACTTCAGGTTTACTGTATCCCTTGGACCTTCTCATTGACAATGAAACACAGAAATTGCATCCGAATTTAATACAAAAGGCACAATGCCGATTTAAGTACAAGAGGACTGACACTCTAACTTTCTATGATTTGAACCTCTCCTGTGAGTCCAGTTTTAAATTCCGATGCTTCACTTCAGGTTTACTGTATCCCTTGGACCTTCTTATTGACGATGAAACACAGAAATTGCATCGGAATTTAATACAAAAGGCACAATGCCGACTTAAGTACAAGAGGACTAACACTCTAACTTTCTATGATTTGAACCTCTCCTGTGAGTCCAGTTTTAGATTCCGATGCTTCACTTCAGGTTTACTGGATCCCTTGGAACTTCTTATTCACGATGAAACACAGAAATTGCATACGAATTTAATACAAAAGGCACAATGCCAACTTAAATACAAGAGGACTGACACTCTAACTTTCTATGATTTGAACCACTCCTGTGAGGCCAGTTTTAGATTCCGATTCTTCACATCAGGTTTACTGTATCCCTTGGATCTTCTTGTTGACGATGAAACACAGAAATTGCATCCGAATTTAATACAAAAGGCACAATGCCGACTTAAGTACAAGAGGACTGACACTCCAACTTGCTATGATTTGAACCTCTCCAGTGAGTCCATTCTTAGATGCCGATGCTTCACTACAGGTTTACTGTATCCCTTGGACCTTCTTATTGACGATGAAACACAGATATTGCAACCGAATTTAATACAAATGGCACAATGCCGACTTAAGTACAAGATGACTGACACTGTAAGTTGCTATGATTTGAAAATATCCTGTGAGTCCAGTTTCAGTTTCCGATGCTTCACTTCAGGCTTACTGTATCCCTTGGACCTTCTTATTGACGATGAAACACAGAAATTGTATACGAATTTAATACAAAATGCACAATGCCGACTTAAGTACAAGAGGACAGACACTCTAACTTTCTATGATTTGAACCACTCCTCTGAGACCAGATTTAGTTTCCGATGCTTCACTTCAGGTTTACTGTATCCCTTGGACCTTCTTATTGACGATGAAACACAGAAATTTCATCCGAATTTAGTGCAAAAGGCACAATGCCGACTTAAGTACAGGAGGACTGACACTCTAACTTTCTATGATTTGAACCTCTCCTGTGAGTCCAGTTTTAGATTCCGATGCTTCACTTCAGGTTTACTGTATCCCCTGGACCTTTTTATTGACGATGAAAGACAGAAATTGCATCCGAATTGAATACAAAAGGCACAATGCCGACATAAGTTCAAGAGGACTGACACTCTAACTTTCTATGATTTGAACCACTCCTCTGAGGCCAGATTTAGGTTTCGATGCTTCACTTCAGGTTTACTGTATCCCTTGGACCTTGTTATTGACGATGAAACACAGAAATTTCATCCGAATTTAATACAAAAGGCACAATGCCCACTTAAGTACAAGGGGACTGACACTCTAAGTTGCTATGATTTGAACCTCTCCGGTGAGTCCAGTTTTAGATTCCGATGCTTCACTTCAGGTTTATTGTATCCCTTGGACCTTGTTATTGACGATGAAACACAGAAATTGCATCCGAATTGAATACAAAAGGCCCAATGCCGGCTTAAGTACAAGAGGACTGACACTCTAATATTCTATGATTTGAACCTCTCCTGTGAGTCCAGTGTTAGATTCCGAGGCTTCACTTCAGGTTTACTGTATCCCTTGGACCTTTTTATAAACGATGAAACACTGAAATTACATCCGAACTTAATACAAAAGGCATAATGCCGACTTAAGTACAAGAGGACTGACACTCTAACTTTCTATCATTTGAACCTCTCCTGTGGGTCCAGTTGTAGATTCCGATGCTTCACTTTAGGTTTACTGTATCCCTTGGACCTTCTCATTGACAATGAAAGACAGAAATTGTATCCGAATTTAATACAAAATGCACAATGCCGATTTAAGTACAAGAGGACTGACACTCTAACTTTCTATGATTTGAACCTCTCCTGTGAGTCCAGTTTTAAATTCCGATGCTTCACTTCTGGTTTACTGTATCCCTTGGTCCTTCTTATTGACGATGAAACACAGAAATTGCATCGGAATTTAATGCAAAAGGCACAATGCCGACTTAAGTACAAGAGGACTGACACTCTAACTTTCTATGATTTGAACCACTCCTGTGAGTCCAGTTTTAGATTCCGATGCTTCACTTCAGGTTTACTGTATCCCTTGGACCTTCTTATTGACGATGAAACACAGAAATTGCATCCAAATTTAATACAAAAGGCACAATGCCGACTTAAGTACCAGAGGACTGACACTCTAACTTTCTACGATTTGAACCTCTCCTGTGAGACCAGTTTTGGATTCCGATGCTTCACTTCAGGATTACTGTATCCCTTGGACCTTCTTATTAACGATGAAACACAGAAATTGCATCGGAATTTAATACAAAAGGCACAATGCCGACTTAAGTACAAGAGGACTGACACTCTAACTTTCTATGATTTGAACCACTCCTGTGAGTCCAGATTTAGATTCCGATGCTTCACTTCAGGTTTACTGTATCCCTTGGACCTTCTTATTGACGATGAAACACAGAAATTGCATCCAAATTTAATACAAAAGGCACAATGCCGACTTAAGTACCAGAGGACTGACACTCTAACTTTCTACGATTTGAACCTCGCCTGTGAGACCAGTTTTGGATTCCGATGCTTCACTTCAGGATTACTGTATCCCTTGGACCTTCTTATTAACGATGAAACACAGAAATTGCATCCGAATTTAATACAAAAGCACAATGACGGCTAAAGTACAAGAGGATTTACACTCTAACTTTCTATAATTTGAACCTCTCCTGTGTTTCCAGTTTTAGATTCCGATGCTTCACTTCAGGTTTACTGTATCCCTTGGACTTTCATATTGACGATGAAACACAGAAATTGCATCCGAATTTAATACAAAATGCACAATGCCGACTTAAGTACAAGAGGACTGACACTCTAACTTTCTATGATTTGAACCTCTCCTGTGAGTCCAGTTTTAGATTCCGATGCTTCACTTCAGGTTTACTGTATCCCTTGGAACTTCTTATTCACGATGAAACACAGAAATTGAATACGAATTTAATACAAAAGGCACAATGCCCACTTAAATACAAGAGGACTGACACTCTAACTTTCTATGATTTGAACCACTCCTGTGAGGCCAGTTTTAGTTTCCGATTCTTCACATCAGGTTTACTGTATCCCTTGGACCTTCTTATTGACGAAGAAACACAGAAATTGCATCCGAATTTAATACAAAAGGCACAATGCCGACTTAAGTACAAGAGGAATGACACTCCAACTTTCTATGATTTGAACCTCTCCTGTGAGTCCATTCTTAGATGCCGATGCTTCACTACAGGTTTACTGTATCCCTTGGACCTTCTTATTGACGATGAAACACAGATATTGCATCCGAATTTAATACAAAAGGCGCAATGCCGACTTAAGTACAAGAGGACTGACACTCTAAGTTGCTATGATTTGAACCTCTCCTGTGAGTCCAGTTTCAGTTTCCGATGCTTCACTTCAGGCTTACTGTATCCCTTGGACCTTCTTATTGACGATGAAACACAGAAATTGCATACGAATTTAATACAAAATGCACAATGCCGACTTAAGTACAACAGGACAGACACTCTAACTTTCTATGATTTGAACCATTCCTCTGAGACCAGGTTTAGATTCCGACGCTTCACTTCAGGTTTACTGTATCCCTTATACCTTCATATTGACGATGAAACACAGAAATTTCATCCGAATTTAGTGCAAAAGGCACAATGCCGACTTAAGTACAGGAGGACTGACACTCTACCTTTCTACGATTTGAACCTCTCCTGTGAGTCCAGTTTTAGATTCCGATGCTTCACATCAGGTCTACTGTATCCCTTGGGCCCTTTTATTGACGATGAAACACAGAAATTGCATCCGAATTTAATACAAAAGGCACAATGCCGACTTAAGTACAAGAGGACTGACACTCGAACTTTCTATGATTTGAACCTTTCCTGTGAGTCCAGTGTTAGATTCCGAGGCTTCACTTCAGGTTTACTGTATCGCTTTGACCTTCTTATTTACGATGAAACACAGAAATTGCATCTGAATTTAATACAAAAGGCACAATGCCGACTTAAGTACAAGAGGACTGACACTCTAACTTTCTATGATTTGAACCTCTCCTGTGAGTCCAGTGTTAGATTTCGAGGCTACATTTCAGGTTTACTGTATCCCTTGGACCTTCTTATTGACGATGAAACACAGAAATTGCATCCGAATATAATACAAAAGGCACAATGCCGACTTAAGTACAAGAGGACTGACACTCTAACTTTCTATGATTTGAACCACTCCTGTGAGGCCAGTGTTAGATTCCGAGGCTTCACTTCAGGTTTACTGTATCCCTTGGACCTTCTTATTGACGATGAAACACAGAAATTGCATCCGAATTTAATACAAAAGGCACACTCTCGACTTAAATACAAGAGGACTGACACACTAACTTTCTCTGATTTGAACCTCTCCTGTGAGTCCAGTTTTAGATTCAGATTCTTCACTTCAGGTTTACTGTATCCCTTGGACCTTCCTATTCACGATGAAGCATAGAAATTGTATCCGATTTTAATACAAAAGGCACAATGCCGACTTAAGTACAGGAGGACTGACACTCTAACTTTGTATGATTTGAACCTCTCCTGTGAGTCCAGTGTTAGATTTCGAGGCTTCACTTCAGGTTTACTGTATCCCTTGGACCTTCTTATTGACGATGAAACACAGAAATTGCATCCGAATTTAATACAAAAGGCACAATGCCGTCTTGAGTACAAGAGGACTGACACTCTAACTTTCTATGATTTGAACCACTCCTTTGAGGCCAGTTTTAGATTCCGATGCTTCACTTCAGGTTTACTGTATCCCTTGGACCTTCTTATTGACGATGAAACACAGAAATTGCATCCGAATTTAATACAAAAGGCACAATGCCGACTTAAGTACAAGAGGACTGACACTCTAACTTTCTATGTTTTGAACCTCTCCTGTGAGTCCAGTTTTAGATTCCGATGCTTCACATCAGGTTTACTGTATCCCTTGCAAATTCTTATTCACGATGAAACAAAGAAATTGCATACGAATTTAATACAAAAGGCACAATGCCGACTTAAGTACAAGAGGACTGACACTCTAACTTTCTATGATTTCAACCACTCTTGTGAGGCCAGTTTCAGATTCCGATTCTTCACTTCAGGTTTACCGTATCCCTTGGACCTTCTTATTGACGATGAAACACCGTAATAGCATCCGAATTTAATACAAAAGGCACAATGCTGACTTAAGTACAAGAGGACTGACACTCCAACTTTCTATGATTTGTACCTCTCCTGTGAGTCCAGTGTTAGATTCCGAGGCTTCACTTCAGGTTTACTGTATCCCTTGGACCTTCTTATTGACGATGAAACACAGAAATTGCATCCGAATTTAATACAAAAGGCACAATCTCGACTTAAATACAAGAGGACTGACACACTAACTTTCTCTGATTTGAACCTCTCCTGTGAGTCCAGATTTAGATTCCGATTTTTCACTTCAGGTTTACTGTATCCCTTGGACCTTCCTATTCACGATGAAGAATAGAAATTGTATCCGATTTTAATACAAAAGGCACAATGCCTACTTAAGTACAAGTGGACTGACACTCTAACTTTCTATGATTTGAACATCTCCTGTGAGTCCAGTGTTAGATTCCGAGGCTTCACTTCAGGTTTACTGTATCGCTTTGACCTTCTTATTGACGATGAAACACAGAAATTGCATCTGAATTTAATACAAAAGGCACAATGCCGACTAAAGTACAAGAGGACTGACACTCTAACTCTCTATGATTTGAACCTCTCCTGTGAGTCCAATGTTAGATTTCGAGGATTCACTTCAGGTTTACTGTATCCCTTGGACCTTCATATTGACGATGAAACACAGAAATTGCATCCGAATTTAATATAAAAGGCACAATGCCGACTTAAGTACAAGAGGACTGACACTCTAACTTTCTATGATTTGAACCACTCCTGTTAGTCCCGTTTTAGATTCCGATGCTCCACTTCAGGTTTACTGTATCACTTGGACCTTATTATATACGATGAAACACAGAAATTACATCCGAACTTAATACAAAAGTCACAATGCCGACTTACGTACAAGAGGACTGACACTCTAACTTTCTATGTTTTGAACCTCTCCTGTGAGTCCAGTTTTAGATTCCGATGCTTCACTTCAGGTTTACTGTATTGCTTGGACCTTCTTATTGACGATGAAACACAGAAATTGCATCCGAATTTAATACAATAGGCACAATGCCGACTTAAGTGCAAGAGGACTGACACTCTAACTTTCTATGATTTGAACCTCTCCTGTGAGTCCAGTGTTAGATTCCGAGGCTTCACTTCAAGTTTACTGTATCCCTTGAACCTCCTTATTGACGATGAAACACAGAAATTGCATCCGAATTTAATACAAAAGGCACAATGCCGACTTAAGTACAGGAGAACTGACACTCTAACTTTCTATGATTTGAACCTCTCCTGTGAGTCCAGTGTTAGATTCCGAGGCTTCACATCAGGTTTACTGTATCCCTTGGACCTTCTTATTGACGATGAAACACAGAAATCACAACCGAACTTAATACAAAAGGCACAATGCCGACTTATTCACAAAAGGACTGACACTCTAACATTCTATGATTTGAACCACTCCTGTGAGGCCAGTTTTAGATTCCGATGCTTCACTTCAGGTTTACTGTATCCCTTGGACCTTCTTATTGACGATGAAACACAGAAATTGCATCCGAATGTAATACAAAAGGCACAATGCCGACTTAAGTAAAAGAGGACTGATACTCTAACTTTCTATGATTTGAACCTCTCCTGTGAGTCCAGTTTAAGATTCCGATGCTTCTCTTCAGGTTTACTGTATCCCTTGGACCTTCTTATTGACGATGAAACACAGAAATTACATCCGACTTTAATACAAAGGGCAATATGCCGGCTTAAGTACAAGAGGACTGACACTCTAACTTTCTATGATATGAACCTCTCGTGTGATTCCAGTTTTAGATTCCGATGCTTCACTTCAGGTTTACTGTATCCCTTGGGCCTTCTTATTTACGATAAAACACAGAAATTGCATCCGAATTTAATACAAAAGGCGCAATGCCGACTTAAGTGCAAGAGGACTACCACTCTAACTTTCTACGATTTGAACCTCTCCTGTGAGTCCAGTTTTAGATTCCGATGCATCACTTCAGGTTTACTGTATCCCTTGGACCTTCTTATTGACGATGAAACACAGAAATTGCATCCGAATTTAATACAAAAGGAACAATGCCGACTTAAGTACAAGAGGACTGACACTCTAACTTTCTCTGATTTGAACCTCTCCTGTGAGTCCAGTTTTAGATTCCGATGCTTCACTTCAGGTTTACTGTATCCCTTGACCTTCTTATTGACTATGAAACACAGAAATTGCATCCGAATTTAATACAAAAGGCACAATGCCGACTAAAGTACAAGAGGACTGACACTCTAACTTTCTATGATTTGAACCTCTCCTGTGTTTCCAGTTTTAGATTCCGATGCTTCACTTCAGGTTTACTGTATCCCTTGGACCTTCATATTGACGATGAAACACAGAAATTGCAACCGAATTTAATACAAAGTGCACAATGCCGACTTAAGTACAAGTGGACTGACACTCTAACTTTCTATGATTTGAACCTCTCCTGTGAGTCCAGTTTTAGATTCCGATGCTTCACTTCAGGTTTACTGTATCCCTTGGAACTTCTTATTCACAATGAAACACAGAAATTGCATACGAATTTAATACAAAAGGCACAATGCCAACTTAAATACAAGAGGACTGACACTCTAACTTTCTATGATTTGAACCACTCCTGTGAGGCCAGTTTTAGATTCCGATTCTTCACATCAGGTTTACTGTATCCCTTGGACCTTCTTATTGACGAAGAAACACAGAAATTGCATCCGAATTTAATACAAAAGGCACAATGCCGACTTAAGTACAAGAGGACTGACACTCCAACTTTCTATGATTTGAACCTCTCCTGTGAGTCCATTCTTAGATGCCGATGCTTCACTACAGGTTTACTGTATCCCTTGGACCTTCTTATTGACGATGAAACACAGATATTGCATCCGAATTTAATACAAAAGGCACAATGCCGACTTAAGTACAAGAGGACTGACACTCTAAGTTGCTATGATTTGAACCTCTCCTGTGAGTCCAGTTTCAGTTTCCGATGCTTCACTTCAGGCTTACTGTATCCCATGGACCTTCTTATTGACGATGAAACACAGAAATTGCATACGAAATTAATACAAAATGCACAATACCGACTTAAGTACAAGAGGACAGACACACTAACTTTCTATGATTTGAACCATTCCTCTGAGACCAGATTTAGATTCCGACGCTTCACTTCAGGTTTACTGTATCCCTTGGACCTTCTTATTGACGATGAAACACAGAAATTTCATCCGAATTTAGCGCAAAAGGCACAATGCCGACTTAAGTTCAGGAGGACTGACACTCTATCTTTCTACGATTTGAACCTCTCCTGTGAGTCCAGTTTTAGATTCCGATGCTTCACTTCTGGTTTACTGTATCCCTTGGGCCCTCTTATTGACGATGAAACACAGAAATTGCATCCGAATTTAATAAAAAAGGCGCAATGCCGGCTTAGGTACAAGACGACTGACACTCTAACTTTCTAAGATTTGAACCTCTCCTGTGAGTCCAGTTTTAGATTCCGATGCTTCACTTCAGGTTTACTGTAACCCTTGGACCTTCTTATTGACGATGAAACGCAGAAATTGCATCCGAATTTAATACAAAAGGCACAATCTCGACTTAAATACAAGAGGACTGACACTCTAAGTTGCTATGATTTGAACCTCTCCTGTGAGTCCAGTTTTAGATTCAGATTCTTCACTTCAGGTTTACTGTATCCCTTGGACCTTCCTATTCACGATGAAGCATAGAAATTGCATCCGAATTTAATACAAAAGGCACAATGCCGTCTTGAGAACAAGAGGACTGACACTCTAACTTTCTATGATTTGAACCACCCCTGTGAGGCCAGTTTTAGATTCCGATGCTTCACTTCAGGTTTACTGTATCCCTTGGACCTTCTTATTGACGATGAAACACAGAAATTGCATCCGAATTTAATACAAAAGGCCCAATGCCGACTTAAGTACAAGAGGACTGACACTCTAAGTTTCTATGTTTTGAACCTCTCCTGTGAGTCCAGTTTTAGATTCCGATGCTTCACATCAGGTATACTGTATCCCTTGGAACTTCTTATTCACGATGAAACACAGAAATTGCATACGAATTTAATACAAAAGGCACAATGCCGACTTAAGTACAAGAGGACTGACACTCTAACTTTCTATGATTTGAACCACTCTTCTGAGGCCAGTTTTACATTCCGATTCTTCACTTCAGGTTTACTGTATCCCTTGGACCTTCTTATTGACGATGAAACACAGTAATTGCATCCGAATTTAATACAAAAGGCACAATGCCGACTTAAGTACAAGAGGACTGACACTCCAACTTTCTATGATTTGTACCTCTCCTGTGAGTCCAGTGTTAGATTCCGAGGCTTCACTTCAGGTTTACTGTATCCCTTGGACCTTCTTAATGACGATGAAACACAGAAATTGCATCCGAATTTAATACGAAAGGCACAATCTCGACTTAAATACAAGAGGACTGACACACTAACTTTCTCTGAATTGAACCTCTCCTGTGAGTCCAGATTTAGATTCCGATTCTTCACTTCAGGTTTACTGTATCCCTTGGACCTTCCTATTCACGATGAAGAATAGAAATTGTATCCGATTGTAATACAAAAGGCATAATGCCGACTTAAGTACAAGAGGACTGACACTCTAACTTTCTATGATTTGAACATCTCCTGTGAGTCCAGTGTTAGATTCCGAGGCTTCACTTCAGGTTTACTGTATCGCTTTGACCTTCTTATTGACGATGAAACACAGAAATTGTATCTGAATTTAATACAAATGGCACAATGCCGACTAAAGTACAAGAGGACTGACACTCTAACTTTCTATGATTTGAACCTCTCCTGTGAGTCCAGTGTTACATTTCGAGGCTTCCCTTCAGGTTTACTGTATCCCTTGGACCTTCTTATTGACGATGAAACACAGAACTTGCATCCGAATTTAATACAAAAGGCACAATGCCGACTTAAGTACAAGAGGACTGACACTCTAACTTTCTATGATTTGAACCACTCCTGTGAGTCCCGTTTTTGATTCCGATGCTTCACTTCAGGTTTACTGTATCACTTGGACCTTATTATATACGATGAAACACAGAAATTACATCCGAACTTAATACAAAAGTCACAATGCCGACTTAAGTACAAGAGGAATGACACTCTAACTTTCTATGATTTGAACCACTCCTGTGAGGCCAGTTTTAGATTTCGATGCTTCACTTCAGGTTTACTGTATCCCTGGGACCTTCTTATTGACGATGATACACAGAAATTGCATCCGAATGTAATACAAAAGACACAATGCCGACTTAAGTACAAGAGGACTGACACTCTAAGTATCTATGTTTTGAACCTCTCCTGTGAGTCCAGTTTTAGATTCCGATGCTTCACTTCAGGTTTACTGTATCCCTTGGACCTTCTTATTGACGATGAAACACAGGAATTACATCCGAATTTAATACAAAAGGCACAATGCCGGCTTAAGTACAAGAGGACTGACACTCTAACTTTCTATGATATGAACCTCTCCTGTGATTCCAGTTTTAGATTTCGATGCTTCCCTTCAGGTTTACTGTATCCCTTGGACCTGCTTATTCACGATGAAGCACAGAAATTGCATCCGAATTTAATACAAAAGGCACAATGCCGACATAAGTAAAAGAGGATCAGTTCAGGTTTACTGTAACGCTTGGACCTTCTTATTGACGATGAAACACAGAAATTGCAACCGAATTTAATACAATAGGCACAATGCCGACTTAAGTACAAGAGGACTGACACTCTAACTTTCTATGATTTGAACCTCTCCTGTGAGTCCAGTGTTAGATTCCGAGGCTTCACTTCAAGTTTACTGTATCCCTTGAACCTTCTTATTGACGATGAAACACAGAAATTGCATCCGAATTTAATACAAAAGGCACAATGCCGACTTAAGTACAGGAGTACTGACACTCTAACTTTCTATGATTTGAACCTCTCCTGTGAGTCCAGTGTTAGATTCCGAGGCTTCACTTCAGGTTTACTGTATCCCTTGGACCTTCATATTGACGATGAAACACAGAAATCACAACCGAACTTAATACAAAAGGCACAATGCCGACTTATGTACAAAAGGACTGACACTCTAACATTCTATGATTTGAACCACTCCTGTGAGGCCAGTTTTAGATTCCGATGCTTCACTTCAGTTTTACTGTATCCCTTGGACCTTCTTATTGACGATGAAACACAGAATTTGCATCCGAATGTAATACAAAAGGCACAATGCCGACTTAAGTACAAGAGGACTGACACTCTAACTTTCTATGATTTTAACCTCTCCTGTGAGTCCAGTTTAAGATTCCGATGCTTCTCTTCAGGTTTACTGTATCCCTTGGACCTTCTTATTGACGATGAAACACAGAAATTACATCCGAATTTAATACAAAAGGCAATATGCCGGCTTAAGTACAAGAGGACTGACACTCTAACTTTCTATGATATGAACCTCTCGTGTGATTCCAGTTTTAGATTCCGATGCTTCATTTCAGGTTTACTGTATCCCTTGGACCTTCTTATTGACGATGAAACACAGAAATTGCATCCGAATTTAATACAAAAAGAACAATGCCCACTTAAGTACAAGAGGACTGACACTCTAAATTTCTCTGATTTGAACCACTCCTGTGAGTCCAGTTTTAGATTCCGATGCTTCACTTCAGGTTTACTGTATCCCTTGGACCTTCTTATTGACGATGAAACACAGAAATTACATCAGAATTTAATACAAAAGGCACAATGCCGGCTTAAGTACAAGAGGACTGACACTCTAACTTTCTATGATATGAACGTCCCCTGTGATTCCAGTTTTAGATTCCGATGCTTCTCTTCGGGTTTACTGTATCCCTTGGACCTTCTTCTTCACGATGAAACACAGAAACTGCATACGAATTTAATACAAAAGGCACAATGCCGACTTAAGTACAAGAGGACTGAAACTCTAACTTTCTATGATTTGAACCACTCCTGTGAGTCAAGTTTTAGATTCCGATGCTTCACTTCAGGTTTACTGTAACCCTTGGAGCTTCTTATTGACGATGAAACACAGAAATTGCATCCGAATTTAATACAAAAGGCACAATGATGACTTAAGTACAAGAGGACTGACACTCTAACTTTCTATGATTTGAACCTCTCCTGTGAGTCCAGTTTTAAATTCCGATGCTTCACTTCAGATTTACTGTCTCCCTTGGACCTTCCTATTGACGATGAAACACAGAAATTGCATCAGAATTTAATACAAAAGGCATAATGCCGACTTAAATACAAGAGGACTGACACTCTAAGTTCCTATGATTTGAACCACTCCTGTGAGTCCAGTTTTAGATTCCGATGCTTAACTTCAGGTTTACTGTATCCCTTGGATCTTCTTATTGACGATGAAACACAGAAATTGCATCGGAATTTAATACAAAAGGCACAATGCCGACTTAAGTACTAGAGGACTGACACTCTAACTTTCTACGATTTGAACCTCTCCTGTGAGTCCAGTTTTGGATTCCGATGCTTCACTTCAGGATTACTGTATCCCTTGGACCTTCTTATTGACGATGAAACACAGAAATTGAATCCGAATTTAATACAAAAGGCACAATGCTGGCTTAAGTACAAGAGGACTGACACTCTAAATTTCTATGATTTGAACCTCTCCTGTGATTCCAGTTTTAGAATCCGACGCTCCACTTCAGGTTTACTGTATCCCTTGGACCCTCTTATTGACGATGAAACACAGAAATTGCATCCGAATGTAATACAAAAGGCACAATGCTGACATAAGTACAAGAGGACTGACACTACAACTTTCTATGAATTGAACCTCTCCAGTGAGTCCATTCTTAGATGCCGATGCTTTACTACAGGTTTACTGCATCCCTTGGACCTTTTTATTGACGATAAAACACAGATATTGCATCCGAATTTAATACAAGAGGCACAATGCCGACTTAAGTACAAGAGGACTGACACTCTAAGTTGCTATGATTTGAACCTCTCCTGTGAGTCCAGTTTCAGTTTCCTATGCTTCACTTCAGGTTTACTGTATCCCTTGAACCTTCTTGTTGACGATGAAACACAGAAATTGCATACGAATTTAATACAAAATGCACAATGCTGACTTAAGTACAAGAGGACTGACACTCTAACATTCTATGATTTGAACCTCTCCTGTGAGTCCAGTGTTAGATTTCGAGGCTTCACTTCAGGTTTACTGTATCCCTTGGACCTTGTTATTGACGAAGAAACATAGAAATTGAATCCGAATTTAATACAAAACGCACATTGCCGTCTTGAGTACAAGAGGACTGACACTCTAACTTTCTATGATTTGAACCACTCCTGTGAGGCCAGTTTTAGATTCCGATGCTTCACTTCAGGTTTACTGTATCCCTTGGACCTTCTTATTGACGATGAAACACAGAAATTGCATCCGAATTTAATACAAAAGGCCCAATGCCGACTTAAGTACAAGAGGACTGACACTCTAAGTTTCTATGTTTTGAACCTCTCCTGTGAGTCGAGTTTTAGATTCCGATGCTTCACATCAGGTATACTGTATCCCTTGGAACTTCTTATTCACGATGAAACACAGAAATTGCATACGAATTTAATACAAAAGGCACAATGCCGACTTAAGTACAAGAGGACTGACACTCTAACTTTCTCTGATTTGAACCTCTCCTGTGAGTCCAGTTTTAGATTCCGATGCTTCACTTAAGGTTTACTGTATTCCTTGGGCCTTTTTATTGACGATGAAACACAGAAATTACATCAGAATTTAATACAAAAGGCACAATGCCGGCTTAAGTACAAGAGGACTGACACTCTAACTTTCTATGATATGAACGTCCCCTGTGATTCCAGTTTTAGATTCCGATGCTTCTCTTCGGGTTTACTGTATCCCTTGGACCTTCTTCTTCACGATGAAGCACAGATATTGAATCCGATTTTAATACAAAAGGCACAATGCCGACTTAAGTACAAGAGGACTCACACTCTAACTTTCTGTGATTTGAACCTCTCCTGTGTGTCCAGTGTTACATTTCCAGGCTTCACTTGAGGTTTACTGTATCCCTTGGACCTTCTTATTGACGACGAAACACAGAATTTGCATCCGAATTTAATACAACATGCACAATGCCGACTTAAGCACAAGAGGACTGACACTCTAACGTTCTATGATTTGAACCTGTCCTGTGAGTCCAGTGTTAGATTCCGAGGCTTCACTTCAGGTTTACTGTATCCCTTGGACCTTCTTATTGACGATGAACCACAGAAATTGCATCCGAATTTAATACAAAAGGCACAATGCCGACTTAAGTACAAGAGGACTGACACTCTAACTTTCTATGATTTGAACCACTCCTGTGAGGCCCGTTTTAGATTCCGATGTTTCACTTCAGGTTTACTGTATTCCTTGGACCTTCTCATAAACGATGAAACACAGAAATTACATCCGAACTTAATACCAATTGCACAATGCCGGCTTAAGTACAAGAGGACTGACACTCTAACTTTCTATGATATGAACCACTCCTGTGATCCCAGCTTTAGATTCCGATGCTTCACTTCAGGTTTACTGTATCCCTTGGGCCTTCTTAATGGCGATGAAACACATAATTGCATCCGAATTTAAAACAAAAGGCGCAATGCCGACTTAAGTACAAGAGGACTGACACTCTAACTTTCTATGATTTGAACCTCTCCTGTGAGTCCGGTTTTAGATTCCGATGCTTCACTTCAGGTTTACTGTCTCCCTTGGACCTTCTTATTGACGACGAAACACAGAAATTGCATCCGAATTTAATACAAAAGGCACAATGCCGACTTAAGTACAAGAGGACTGACACTCTAACTTTCTATGATTTGTACCTCTCCTGTGGGTCCAGTTGTAGATTCCGATGCTTCACTTTAGGTTTACTGTATCCCTTGCACCTTCTCATTGACAATGAAACACAGAAACTGCATACGAATTTAATACAAAAGGCACAATGCCGACTTAAGTACAAGAGGACTGACACTCTAACTTTCTATGATTTGAACCACTCCTGTGAGTCAAGTTTTAGATTCCGATGCTTCACTTCAGGTTTACTGTAACCCTTGGAGCCTCTTATTGACGATGAAACACAGAAATTGCATCCGAATGTAATACAAAAGGCACAATGATGACTTAAGTACAAGAGGACTGACACTCTAACTTTCTATGATTTGAACCTCTCCTGTGAGTCCAGTTTTAAATTCCGATGCTTCACTTCAGATTTACTGTCTCCCTTGGACCTTCCTATTGACGATGAAACACAGAAATTGCATCAGAATTTAATACAAAAGGCACAATGCCGACTTAAATACAAGAGGACTGACACTCTAAGTTCCTATGATTTGAACCACTCCTGTGAGTCCAGTTTTAGATTCCGATGCTTAACTTCAGGTTTACTGTATCCCTTGGACCTTCTTATTGACGATGAAACACAGAAATTGAATCCGGATTTAATACAAAAGGCACAATGCTGGCTTAAGTACAAGAGGACTGACACTCTAAATTTCTATGATTTGAACCTCTCCTGTGATTCCAGTTTTAGAATCCGACGCTCCACTTCAGGTTTACTGTATCCCTTGGACCCTCTTATTGACGATGAAACACAGAAATTGCATCCGAATTTAATACAAAAGGCACAATGCTGACATAAGTACAAGAGGACTGACACTACAACTTTCTATGAATTGAACCTCTCCAGTGAGTCCATTCTTAGATGCCGATGCTTTACTACAGGTTTACTGCATCCCTTGGTCCTTTTTATTGACGATAAAACACAGATATTGCATCCGAATTTAATACAAGAGGCACAATGCCGACTTAAGTACAAGAGGACTGACACTCTAAGTTGCTATGATTTGAACCTCTCCTGTGAGTCCAGTTTCAGTTTCCTATGCTTCACTTCAGGTTTACTGTATCCCTTGAACCTTCTTGTTGACGATGAAACACAGAAATTGCATACGAATTTAATACAAAATGCACAATGCTGACTTAAGTACAAGAGGACTGACACTCTAACTTTCTATGATTTGAACCTCTCCTGTGATTCCAGTTTTAGAATCCGACGCTCCACTTCAGGTTTACTGTATCCCTTGGACCCTCTTAATGACGATGAAACACAGAAAATGCATCCGAATTTAATACAAAAGGCACAATGCTGACATAAGTACAAGAGGACTGACACTCTAAGTTGCTATGATTTGAACCTCTCCTGTGAGTCCAGTTTCAGTTTCCTATGCTTCACTTCAGGTTTACTGTATCCCTTGGACCTTCTTGTTGACGATGAAACACAGAAATTGCATACGAGTTTAATACAAAATGCACAATGCCGACTTAAGTACAAGAGGACTGACACTCTAAATTTCTATGATTTGAACCTCTCCTGTGAGTCCAGTGTTAGATTTCGAGGCTTCACTTCAGGTTTACTGTCTCCCTTGGACCTTCTTATTGACGATGAAACACAGAAATTGAATCCGAATTTAATACAAAAGGCACAATGCCGTCTTGAGTAGATGAGGACTGACACTCTAACTTTCTATGATTTGAACCACTCCTGTGAGGCCAGTTTTAGATTCCGATGCTTCACTTTAGGTTTACTGTATCCCTTGGACCTTCTTATTGACGATGAAACACAGAAATTGCATCCGAATTTAATACAAAAGGCCCAATGCCGACTTAAGTACAAGAGGACTGACACTCTAAGTTTCTATGTTTTGAACCTCTCCTGTGAGTCCAGTTTTAGATTCCGATGCTTCACATCAGGTATACTGTATCCCTTGGAACTTCTTATTCACGATGAAACACAGAAATTGCATACGAATTTAATACAAAAGGCACAATGCCGACTTAAGTACAAGAGGACTGACACTCTAACTTTCTATGAATTGAACCACTCTTGTGAGGCCAGTTTTAGATTCCGATTCTTCACTTCAGGTTTACTGTATCCCTTGGACCTTCTTATTGACGATGAAACACAGTAATTGCATCCGAATTTAATACAAAAGGCACAATGCCGACTTAAGTACAAGAGGACTGACTCTCCAACTTTCTATGATTTGTACCTCTCCTGTGAGTCCAGTGTTAGATTCCGAGGCTTCACTTCAGGTTTACTGTATCCCTTGCACCTTCATATTGACGATGAAACACAGAAATTGCATCCGAATTTAATACGAAAGACCAATCTCGACTTAAATACAAGAGGACTGACACACTAACTTTCTCTGATTTGAACCTCTCCTGTGAGTCCCGATTTAGATTCCGATTCTTCACTTCAGGTTTTTTGTATCCCTTGGACCTTCCTATTCACGATGAAGAATAGAAATTGTATCCGATTTTAACACAAAAGGCATAATGCCGACTTAAGTACAAGATTACTGACACTCTAACTTTCTATGATTTGAACATCTCCTGTGAGTCCAGTGTTAGATTCCGAGGCTTCACTTCAGGTTTACTGTATCGCTTTGACCTTCTTATTGACGATGAAACAAAGAAATTGCATCTGAATTTAATACAAATGGCACAATGCCGACTAAAGTACAAGAGGACTGACACTCTAACTTTTTTTGATTTGAACCTCTCCTGTGTGTCCAGTGTTAGATTTCGAGGCTTCACTTCAGGTTTACTGTATCCCTTGGAGCTTCTTATTGACGATGAAACACAGAAATTGCATCCGAATTTAATACAAAAGGCACAATGCCGACTTAAGTACAAGAGGACTGACACTCTAACTTTCTATGATTTGAACCACTCCTGTGAGTCCCGTTTTAGATTCCGATGCTTCACTTCAGGTTTACTGTATCACTTGGACCTTATTATATACGATGAAACACAGAAATTACATCCGAACTTAATACAAAAGTCACAATGCCGACTTAAGTACAAGAGGACTGACACTCTAACTTTCTATGATTTGAACCACTCCTGTGAGGCCAGTTTTAGATTCCGATGCTTCACTTCAGGTTTACTGTATCCCTGGGACCTTCCTATTGACGATGAAACACAGAAATTGCATCCGAATTTAATACAAAAGGCACAATGCCGACTTAAGTACAAGAGGACTGACACTCTAAGTATCTATGTTTTGAACCTCTCCTGTGAGTCCAGTTTTAGATTCCGATGCTTCACTTCAGGTTTACTGTATCCCTTGGACCTTCTTATTGACGATGAAACACAGAAATTACATCCGAATTTAATACAAAAGGCACAATGCCGGCTTACGTACAAGAGGACTGACACTCTAACTTTCTATGATATGAACCTCTCCTGTGATTCCAGTTTTAGATTTCGATGCTTCACTTCAGGTTTACTGTATCCCTGGGACCTGCTTATTCACGATGAAGCACAGAAATTGCATCCGAATTTAATACAAAAGGCACAATGCCGACATAAGTAAAAGAGGAATTACACTCTAACAATCTATGATTTGAACCTCTCCTGTGAGTCCAGTGTTAGATTCCGAGGCTTCACTTCAGGTTTACTGTATCCCTTGGACCTTCATATTGACGATGAAACACAGAAATCACAACCGAACTTAATACAAAAGGCACAATGCCGACTTATGTACAAAAGGACTGACACTCTAACATTCTATGATTAGAACCACTCCTGTGAGGCCAGTTTTAGATTCCGATGCTTCACTTCAGGTTTACTGTATCCCTTGGACCTTCTTATTGACGATGAAACACAGAGATTGCATCCGAATGTAATACAAAAGGCACAATGCCGACTTAAGTACAAGAGGACTGACACTCTAACTTTCTATGATTTTAACCTCTCCTGTGAGTCCAGTTTACGATTCCGATGCTTCTCTTCAGGTTTACTGTATCCCTTGGACCTTCTTATTGACGATGAGACACAGAAATTACATCCGAATTTAATACAAAAGGCAATATGCCGGCTTAAGTACAAGAGGACTGACACTCTAACTTTCTATGATATGAACCTCTCGTGTGATTCCAGTTTTAGATTCCGATGCTTCACTTCAGGTTTACTGTATCCCTTGGACCTTCTTCTTCACGATGAAGCACAGATATTGAATCCGATTTTAATACAAAAGGCACAATGCCGACTTAAGCACAAGAGGACTCACACTCTAACTTTCTGTGATTTGAACCTCTCCTGTGTGTCCAGTGTTAGATTCCGAGGCTTCACTTCAGGTTTACTGTATCCCTTGGACCTTCTTATTGACGACGAAACACAGAATTTGCATCCGAATTTAATACAACATGCACAATGCCGACTTAAGCACAAGAGGACTGACACTCTAACGTTCTATGATTTGAACCTCTCCTGTGAGTCCAGTGTTAGATTCCGAGGCTTCACTTCAGGTTTACTGTATCCCTTGGACCTTCTTATTGACGATGAAACACAGAAATTGCATCCGAATTTAATACAAAAGGCACAATGCCGACTTAAGTACAAGAGGACTGACACTCTAACTTTCTATGATTTGAACCACTCCTGTGAGTCCCGTTTTAGATTCCGATGTTTCACTTCAGGTTTACTGTATTCCTTGGACCTTCTCATAAACGATGAAACACAGAAATTACATCCGAACTTAATACAAAAGGCACAATGCCGACTAAGTACAAGAGGACTGACACTCTAACTTTCTATGATTTGAATTACTCCTGTGAGGCCAGTTTTAAATTCCGATGCTTCACTTCAGGTTTACTGTATCCCTTGGACCTTCTTATTGACGATGAAACACAGAAATTGCATCCGAATTTAATACAAAAGGCACATTGCCGAATAAGTACAAGAGGACTGACACTCTAACTTTCTATGATTTCAACCTCTCCTGTGAGTCCAGTTTTTGATTCCGATGCTTCACTTCAGGTTTACTGTATCCCTTGGACCTTCTGATTGACGATGAAACACAGAAATTACATCCGAATTTAATACAAAATGCACAATGCCGGCTTAAGTACAAGAGGACTGACACTCTAACTTTCTATGATATGAACCTCTCCTGTGATCCCAGTTTTAGATTCCGATGCTTCACTTCAGGTTTACTGTATCCCTTGGGCCTTCTTAATGACGATGAAACACATAATTGCATCCGAATTTAAAACAAAAGGCGCAATGCCGACTTAAGTACAAGAGGACTGACACTCTAACTTTCTATGATTTGAACCTCTCCTGTGAGTCCGGTTTTAGATTCCGATGCTTCACTTCAGGTTTACTGTATCCCTTGGACCTTCTTATTGACGATGAAACACAGAAATTGCATCCGAATTTAATACAAAAGGCACAATGCCGACTTAAGTACAAGAGGACTGACACTCTAACTTTCTCTGATTTAAACCTCTCCTGTGAGTCCAGTTTTAGATTCGATGCTTCACTTTAGGTTTACTGTATCCCTTGGACCGTCTTATTGACGATGAAACACAGAAATTGCATCCGAATTTAATACAAAAGGCACAATGCCGGCTTAAGTACAAGAGGACTGACACTCTAACTTTCTATGATTTGAACCTCTCCTGTGAGTCCAGTGTTAGATTCCGAGGCTTCACTTCAGGTTTACTGTATCCCTTGGACCTTCTTATTGACGATGAAACACAGAAATTGCATCCGAATTTAATACAAAAGGCACAATGCCGACTTAAGTACAAGAGGACTGACACTCTAATTTTCTATGATTTGAACCACTCCTGTGAGTCCCGTTTAAAATTCCGATGCTTCACTTCAGATTTACTGTCTCCCTTGGCCCTTCCTATTGACGATGAAACACAGAAATTGCATCCGAATTTAATACAAAAGGCATAATGCCGACTTAAGTACAAGAGGACTGACACTCTAATTTTCTATGATTTGAACCACTCCTGTGAGTCCAGTTTTAGATTCCGATACTTAACTTCAGGTTTACTGTATCCCTTGGACCTTCTTATTGACGATGAAACACAGAAATTGCATCCGAATTTAATACAAAAGGCACAATGCCGACTTAAGTACTAGAGGACTGACACTCTAACTTTCTACGATTTGAACCTCTCCTGTGAGTCCAGTTTTGGATTCCGATGCTTCACTTCAGGATTACTGTATCCCTTGGACCTTCTTATTGACGATGAAACACAGAAATTGAATCCGAATTTAATACAAAAGGCACAATGCTGGCTTAAGTACAAGAGGACTGACACTCTAAATTTCTATGATTTGAACCTCTCCTGTGATTCCAGTTTTAGAATCCGACGCTCCACTTCAGGTTTACTGTATCCCTTGGACCCTCTTATTGACGATGAAACACAGAAATTGCAATCGAATTTAATACAAAAGGCACAATGCTGACATAAGTACAAGAGGACTGACACTACAACTTTCTATGAATTGAACCTCTCCAGTGAGTCCATTCTTAGATGCCGATGCTTTACTACAGGTTTACTACATCCCTTGGACCTTTTTATTGACGATAAAACACAGATATTGCATCCGAATTTAATACAAGAGGCACAATGCCGACTTAAGTACAAGACGACTGACACTCTAAGTTGCTATGATTTGAACCTCTCCTGTGAGTCCAGTTTCAGTTTCCTATGCTTCACTTCAGGTTAACTGTATCCCTTGGACCTTCTTGTTGACGATGAAACACAGAAATTGCATACGAATTTAATACAAAATGCACAATGCCGACTTAAGTACAAGAGGACTGACACTCTAACTTTCTATGATTTGAACCACACCTCTGAGGCCAGATTTAGATTCCGATGCTTCACTTCAGGTTTACTGTATCCTTTGGACCTTCTTATTGACGATGAAACACAGAAATTTCATCCGAATTTAGTGCAAAAGGAACAATGCCGACTTAAGTACAAGAGGACTGACACTCGAACATTCTATGATTTCAACCTCTCCTGTGAGTCCAGTTTTAGATTCCGATGCTTCACTTCAGGTTTACTGTATCCCTTGGACTTTCTTATTGACGATGAAACACAGAAATTGCATCCGAATTTAATACAAAAGGCACTATGCCGACATAAGTACAAGAGGACTGACACTCTAACTTTCTATGATTTGAACCTCTCCTGTGAGTCCAGTTTTAAATTCCGATGCTTCACTTCAGGTTTACTGTATCCCTTGGACCTTCTTATTGACGATGAAACACAGAAATTGCATCCGAATTTAATACAAAAGGCACAATGCCGACTTAAGTACAAGAGGACTGACACTCTAACTTTCTATGATTTGAACCTCTCCTGTGAGTCCGGTTTTAGATTCCGATGCTTCACTTCAGGTTTACTGTATCCCTTGGACGTTCTTATTGACGATGAAACACAGAAATTGCATCCGAATTTAATACAAAAGGCACAATGCCGACTTAAGTACAAGAGGACTGACACTCTAACTCCACCTGATTTGAACCTCTCCTGTGAGTCCAGTTTTAGATTCCGATGCTTCTCTTTAGGTTTACCGTATCCCTTGGACCTTCTTATTGACGATGAAACACAGAAATTGCATCCGAATTTAGTACAAAAGGCACAATGCCGGCTTAAGTACAAGAGGACTGACACTCTAACATTCTATGATTTGAACCTCTCCTGTGAGTCCAGTGTTAGATTTCGAGGCTTCACTTCAGGTTTACTGTATACCTTGGACCTTCTTATTGACGATGAAACACAGAAATTGCATCCGAATTTAATACAAAAGGCACAATGCCGACTTAAGTACAAGAGGACTGACACTGTAATTTTCTATGATTTGAACCACTCCTGTGAGTCCCGTTTTAGATTCCGATGCTTCACTTCAGGTTTACTGTATCCCTTGGACCTTCTTATAAACGATGAAACACAGAAATTACATCCGAACTTAATACAAAAGCCACAATGCCGACTTAAGTACAAGAGGACTGACACTCTAACTTTCTATGATTTGAACCTCTCCTGTGGGTCCAGTTGTAGATTCCGATGCTTCACTTTAGGTTTACTGTGTCCCTTGGACCTTCTCATTGGCAATGAAACACAGAAATTGCATACGAATATAATACAAAAGGCACAATGCCGACTTAAGTACAAGAGGACTGACACCCTAACTTTCTATGATTTGAACCACTGCTGTGAATCCAGTTTTAGATTCCGATGCTTCACTTAAGGTTTACTGTATCCCTTGGACCTTCTTATTGACGATGAAACACAGAAATTACATCCGAATTTAATACAAAAGGGACAATGCCGACTTAAGTACAAGAGGACTGACACTCTAACTTTCTATGATTTGAATCTCTTCTGTGAGTCCAGTTTTAAATTCCGATGCTTCACTTCAGGTTTACTGTATCCCTTGGACCTTCTTATTGACGATGAAACACAGAAATTACATCCGAATTTAATACAAAAGCACAGTGCCGACTTAAGTACAAGAGGACTGACACTCTAACTTTGTACGATTTGAACCTCTCCTGTGAGTCCAGTTTTGGATTCCGAAGCTTCACTTCAGGATTACTGTATCCCTTGGACCTTCTTATTGACGATAAAACACAGAAATTGCATCCGAATTTGATACAGAAGGCACAATGCCGGCTTAAGTACAAGAGGACTGACACTCTAACTTTCTATGATTTGAACCTCTCCTGTGATTCCAGTTTTAGATTCCGATGCTTCACTTCAGGTTTACTGTATCCCTTGGACCTTCTCATTGACGATGAAACACAGAAATTGCATCGGAATTTAATACGAAATGCACAATGCCGACTTAAATACAAGAGGACTGACACTCTAACTTTCTATGATTTGAACCACTCCTGTGAGGCCAGTTTTAGATTCCGATTGTTCACTTCAGGTTTACTGTATCCCTTGGACCTTCTTATTGACGTTGAAACACAGAAATTGCATCCGAATTTAATACAAAAGGCACAATGCCGTGTTAAGTACAAGAGGACTGACACTCCAACTTTCTATGATTTGAACCTCTCCAGTGAGTCCATTCTTAGATGCCGATGCTTCACTACAGGTTTATCGTATCCCTTGGACCTTCTTATTGACGATGAAACACAGATATTGCATCCGAATTTAATACAAAAGGCACAATGCCGACTTAAGTACAAGAGGACTGACACTCTAAGTTGCTATGATTTGAACCTCTCCTGTGAGTCCAGTTTCAGTATACGATGCTTCACTTTATATTTACTGTATCCCTTGGACCTTCTTATTGACGATGAAACACAGAAATTGCATACGAATTTAATACAAAATGCAAAATGCCGACTTAAGTACAAGAGGACTGACACTCTAACTTTCTATGATTTGAACCACTCCTCTGAGACCAGATTTAGATTCCGATGCTTCACTTCAGGTTTACTGTATCTCTTGGACCTTCTTATTAACTATGAAACACAGAAAATTCATCCGAATTTAGTGCAAAAGCCACAATGCCGACTTCAGTACAAGAGGACTGACACTCTAACTTTCTATGATTTGCACCTCTCCTGTGAGTCCAGTTTTAGATTCCGACGCTTCAATTCAGGTTTACTGTATCCCTTGGACCTTCTTATTGACGATGAAACACAGAAATTGCATCCGAATTGAATACAAAAGGCACAATGCCGACATAAGTACAAGAGGACTGACACTCTAACTTTCTATGATTTGAACCACTCCTCTGAGGCCAGATTTAGATTTCGATGGTTCACTTCAGGTTTACTGTATCCCATGGACCTTGTTATTGACGATGAAACACAGAATTTTCATCCGAATTTAATACAAAAGGCACAATGCCGACTTAAGTACAAGAGGACTGACACTCTAAGCTGCTATGATTTGAAACTCTCCGGTGAGTCCAGTTTTAGATTCCGATGCTTCACTTCAGGTTTACTGTATCCCTTGGAACTTCTTATTCACGATGAAACACAGAAATTGCATACGAATTTAATACAAAAGGCACAATGCCGACTTAAGAACAAGAGGACTGACACTCTAACTTTCTATGATTTGAACCACTCCTGTGAGGCCAGTTTTAGATTCCGATTCTTCACTTCAGGTTTACTGTATCCCTTGGACCTTCTCATTGACGATGAAACACAGAAATTGCATCCGAATTTAATACAAAAGGCACAATGCCGACTTAAGTACAAGAGGACTGACACCCCAACTTTCTATGATTTGAACCTCTCCAGTGAGTCCATTCTTAGATGCCGATGCTTCACTACAGGTTTACTGTATCCCTTGGACCTTCTCTTTGACGATGAAACACAGATATTGCATTCGAATTTAATACAAAAGGCACAATGCCGACTTAAGTACAAGAGTACTGACACTCTAAGTTGCTATCATTTGAACCTCTCCTGTGGGTCCAGTTTTAGATTCCGATGCTTCACTTCAGGTTTACTGTATCCCTTGGAACTTCTTATTCACGATGAAACACAGAAATTGCTTACGAATTTAATACAAAAGGCACAATGCCGACTTAAGTACAAGAGGACTGACACTATAACTTTCTATGATTTGAACCACTCCTGTGAGGCCAGTTTTAGATTCCGATTCTTCACTTCAGGTTTACTGTATCCCTTGGACCTTCTTATTGACGATGAAACACAGAAATTGCATCGGAATTTAATACAAAAGGCACAATGCCGACTTAAGTACAAGAGGACTGACACTCCAACTTTCTATGATTTGAACCTCTCCAGTGAGTCCATTCTTAGATGCCGATGCTTCACTACAGGTTTACTGTATCCCTTGGACTTTCTTATTGACGATGAATCACAGATATTGCATCCGAATTTAAAACAAAAGGCACAATGCCGACTTAAGTACAAGAGGACTGACACTCTAAGTTGCTATGATTTGAACCTCTCCTATGAGTCCAGTTTCAGTTTCCGATGCTTCACTTCAGGTTTACTGTATCCCTTGGACCTTCTTATTGACGATGAAACACAGAAATTGCATACGAATTTAATACAAAATGCACAATGCCGACTTAAGTACAAGAGTACTGACACTCTAACATTCTATGATTTGAACCACTTCTCTCAGACCAGATTTAGATTCCGATGCTTCACTTCAGGTTTACTGTATCCCTTGGACCTTCTTATTGACGATGACACACAGAAATTTCATCCGAATTTAGTGCAAAAGGCACAATGCCGACTTAAGTACAAGAGGACTGACACTCTAACTTTCTATGATTTGAACCTCTCCTGTGAGTCCAGTTTTAGATTCCGATGCTTCACTTCAGTTTTACTGTATCCCTTGGACCTTCTTATTGCCGATGAAACACCGAAATTGCATTCGAATTGAATACAAAAGGCAAAATGCCGACATAAGTACAAGAGGACTGACACTCTAACTTTCTATGATTTGAACCATTCCTCTGAGACCAGATTTAGATTTCGATGCTTCACTTCAGGTTTACTGTATCCCTTGGACCTTGTCATTGATGATGAAACACAGAAATTTCATCCGAATTTAATACAAATGGAACAATGCCGACTTAAGTACAAGAGGACTGACACTCTAAGTTGCTATGATTTGAACCTCTCCGGTGAGTCCAGTTTTTGATTCCGATGCTTCACTTCAGGTTTACTGTATCCCTTAGAAATTCCTATTCACGATGAAACACAGAAATTGCATACGAATTTAATACAAAAGGCACAATGCCGACTTAAGTACAAGAGGACTGACACTCTAACTTTCTATGATTTGAACCACTCCTGTGAGGCCAGTTTTAGATTCCGATTCCGCACTTCAGGTTTACTGTATCCCTTGGACCTTCTTATTGACGATGAAACACAGAAATTGCATCCAAATTTAATACAAAAGGCACAATGCCGACTTAAGTACAAGAGGACTGACACTCCAACTTTCTATGATTTGAACCTCTCCAGTGAGTCCATTCTTAGATGCCGATGCTTCACTACAGGTTCACTGTATCCCTTGGACCTTCCTATTGACGTTGAAACACAGATATTGCATCCGAATTTAATACAAAAGGCACAATGCCGACTTAAGTACTAGAGGACTGACACTCTAAGTTGCTATGATTTGAACCTCTCCTGTGAGTCCAGTTTCAGTTTCCGATGCTTCACTTCAGGTTTACTGTATCCCTTGGACCTTCTTATTGACGATGAAACACAGAAATTGCATACGAATTTAATACAAAATGCACAATGCCGACTTAAGTACAAGAGGACTGACACACTAAATTTCTATGATTTGAACCTCTCCTGTGGGTCCAGTTGTGGATTCCGATGCTTCACTTTAGGTTTACTGTATCGCTTGGACCTTCTCATTGACAATGAAACACAGAAATTGCATACGAATTTAATACAAAAGGCAAAATGCCGACTTCAGTACAAGAGGACTGACACTCTAACTTTCTATGATTTGAACCACGCCTGTGAGTCCAGTTTTAGATTCCGATGCTTCACTTCAGGTTTACTGTATCCCTTGGACCTTCTTATTGACGATGAAACACAGAAATTGCATCCGAATTTAATACAAAAGGCACAATTCCATTATAAGTACAAGAGGACTGACACTCTAATTTTCTATGATTTTAACCTCTCCTGTGAGTCCAGTTTTAAATTCCGATGCTTCACTTCAGGTTTACTGTCTCCCTTGGACCTTCATATTGACGATGAAACACAGAAATTGCATCCGAATTTAATACAAAAGGCACATGCCGACTTAAGTACAAGAGGACTGACACTCTAACTTTCTATGATTTAAACCTCTCATGTGATTCCAGTTTTAGATTCCGATGCTTCACTTCAGGTTTTCTGTATCCCTTGGACCTTCTTATTGACGATGAAACACAGAAATTGCATCGGAATTTAATACAAAAGGCACAATGCCGACTTAAGTACAAGAGGACTGACACTCTAATTTTCTATGATTTGAACCACTCCTGTGAGTCCAGTTTTAGATTCCGATGCTTCACTTCAGGTTTACTGTATCCCTTGGACCTTCTTATTGACGATGAAACACAGATATTGCATCCAAATATTATACAAAAGGCACAATGCCGACTTAAGTACAAGAGGACTAACACTCTAAGTTGCTATGATTTGAACCTCTCCTGTGAGTCCAGTTTCAGTTTCCGATGCTTCACTTCAGGTTTACTGTATCCCTGGGACCTTCTTATTAACGATGAAACACAGAAATTGCATACGAATTTAATAAAAAATGCACAATGCCGACTTAAGTACAAGAGGACAGACACTCTAACTTTCTATGATTTGAACCACTCCTCTGAGGCCTGATTTAGATTCCGATGCTTCACTTCAGGTTTACTGTATCCCTTGGACCTTACTATTGACGATAAAACACAGAAATTTCATCCGAATTTAGTGCAAAAGGCACAATGCCGACTTAAGTACAAGAGGACTGACACTCTAACTTTCTATGATTTGAACCTCTCCTGTGAGTCCAGTTTTAGATTCCGATGCATCACTTCAGGTTTACTGTATCCCTTGGACTTTCTTATTGACGATGAAACACAGAAATTGCATCCGAATTTAATACAAAATGCACAATGCCGACATAAGTACAAGAGGACTGACCATCTAACTTTCTATGATTTGAACCACTCCTGTGAGTCCAGTTTTACATTCCGATGCTTCACTTCAGGTTTACTGTATCCCTTGGACCTTCTTATTGACGATGAAACACAGAAATTGCATCTGAATTTAATACAAAAGGCACAATGCCGACTTAAGTACAAGAGGACTGACACTCTAACATTCTATGATTTGAACCTCTCCTGTGGGTCCAGTTGTAGATTCCGATGCTTCACTTTAGGTTTACTGTATCCCTTGGAACTTCTCATTGACAATGAAACACAGAAATTGCATACGAATTTAATACAAAAGAAACAATGAAGACTTAAGTACAAGAGGACTGACACTCTTACTCTCTATGATTTGAACCACTCCTGTGAGTCCAGTTTTCGTTTCCGATGCTTCACTTCAGGTTTAATGTATCCCTTGGACCTTCTTATTGACGATGAAACACAGAAATTGCATCCGAATTTAATACAAAAGGCACAATGCCGACTTAAGTACAAGAGGACTGACACTCTAACTTTCTATGATTTGAACCTCTCCTGTGAGTCCAGTTTTAAATTCCGATGCATCACTTCAGGTTTACTGTATCCCTTGGACCTTCTTATTGAAGATGAAACACAGATATTGCATCCGAAATTAATACAAAAGGCACAGTGCCGACTTAAGTACAAGAGGACTGACACTCTAACTTTCTATGATTTGAATTACTCCTGTGAGGCCAGTTTTAGATTCCGATTCCTCACTTCAGGTTTACTGTATCCCTTGGACCTTCTTATTGACGATGAAACACAGAAATTGCATCCGAATTTAATACAAAAGGCACAATGCCGACTTAAGTACAAGAGGACTGACACTCCAACTTTCTATGATTTGAACCTCTCCAGTGAGTCCATTCTTAGATGCCGATGCTTCACTACAGGTTCACTGTATCCCTTGGACCTTCCTATTGACGTTGAAACACAGATATTGCATCCGAATTTAATACAAAAGGCACAATGCCGACTTAAGTACTAGAGGACTGACACTCTAAGTTGCTATGATTTGAACCTCTCCTGTGAGTCCAGTTTCAGTTTCCGATGCTTCACTTCAGGTTTACGGTATCCCTTGGACCTTCTTATTGACGATGAAACACAGAAATTGCATACGAATTTAATACAAAATGCACAATGCCGACTTAAGTACAAGAGGACTGACACACTAACTTTCTATGATTTGAACCTCTCCTGTGGGTCCAGTTGTGGATTCCGATGCTTCACTTTAGGTTTACTGTATCGCTTGGACCTTCTCTTTGACAATGAAACACAGAAATTGCATCCGAATTTAATACAAAAGGCACATGCCGACTTAAGTACAAGAGGACTGACACTCTAACTTTCTATGATTTGAACCTCTCCTGTGATTCCAGTTTTAGATTCCGATGCTTCACTTCAGGTTTTCTGTATCCCTTGGACCTTCTTATTGACGATGAAACACAGAAATTGCATCGGATTTTAATACAAAAGGCACAATGCCGACTTAAGTACAAGAGGACTGACACTCTAATTTTCTATGATTTGAACCACTCCTGTGAGTCCAGTTTTAAATTCCGATGCTTCACTTCAGGTTTACTGTATCCCTTGGACCTTCATATCGACGATGAAACACAGAGTTGCATCCGAATTTAATACAAAAGGCACATGCCGACTTAAGTACAAGAGGACTGACACTCTAACTTTCTAAGATTTGAACCTCTCCTGTGATTCCAGTTTTAGATTCCGATGCTTCACTTCAGGTTTTCTGTATCCCTTGGACCTTCTTATTGACGATGAAACGCAGAAATTGCATCGGAATTTAATACAAAAGGCACAATGCCGACTTAAGTACAAGAGGACTGACACTCTAAGTTTCTATGATTTGAACCACTCCTGTGAGTCCAGTTTTAGATTCCGATGCTTCACTTCAGGTTTACTGTATCCCTTGGACCTTCTTATTGACGATGAAACACAGATATTGCCTCCAAATATTAAACAAAAGGCACAATGCCGACTTAAGTACAAGAGGACTGACACTCTAAGTTGCTATGATTTGAACCTCTCCTGTGAGTCCAGTTTCAGTTTCCGATGCTTCACTTCAGGTTTACTGTATCCCTGGGACCTTCTTATTAACGATGAAACACAGAAATTGCATACGAATTTAATACAAAATGCACAATGCCGACTTAAGTGCAAGAGGACTGACACTCAAACTTTCTATGATTTGAACCACTCCTCTGAGGCCTGATTTAGATTCCGATGCTTCACTTCAGGTTTACTGTATCCCTTGGACCTTCCTATTGACGATGAAAAACAGAAATTTCATCCGAATTTAGTGCAAAAGGCACAATGCCGACTTAAGTACAAGAGGACTGACACTCTAACTTTTTAAGATTTGAACCTCTCCTGTGAGTCCAGTTTTAGATTCCGATGCATCACTTCAGGTTTACTGTATCCCTTGGACCATCTTATTAACGATGAAACACAGATATTGCATCTGAATTTAATACAAAAGGCACAATGCCGACTTAAGTGCAAGAGGACTGACTCACTAACTTTCTTTGATTTGAACTTCTCCTGTGATTCCAGTTTTAGATTCTGATGCTTCACTTCAGGTCTTCTGTATCCCCTGGACGTTCGTATTGACGATGAAACCCAGAAATTGCATCCGAATTTAATACAAAAGACACAATGCCGACTTAAGTACAAGAGGACTGACACTCTAACTTTCTATTATTTGAACCTCTCCTGTGATTCCAGTTTTAGATTCCGATGCTTCTCTTCAGGTTTACTGTATCCCTTGTACCTTCTTATTGACGATGAAACACAGAAATTGCATCCGAATGTATTACAAAATGCACAATGCCGACTTAAGTACAAGAGGACCGACACTCTAACTTTCTATGATTTTATTCTCTCCTGTGAGTCCTGTTTTAGATTCCGATGCATCACTTCAGGTTTATTGTATCCCTTGGACCTTCTTATTGACGATGAAACACAGAAATTGCATCCGAATTTAATACAAAAGGCACAATGCCGACTTAAGTACAAGAGGACTGACACTCCAACTTTCTATGATTTGAACCTCTCCAGTGAGTCCATTCTTAGATGCCGATGCTTCACTACAGGTTCACTGTATCCCTTGGACCTTCCTATTGACGTTGAAACACAGATATTGCATCCGAATTTAATACAAAAGGCACAATGCCGACTTAAGTACTAGAGGACTGACACTCTAAGTTGCTATGATTTGAACCTCTCCTGTGAGTCCAGTTTCAGTTTCCGATGCTTCACTTCAGGTTTACGGTATCCCTTGGACCTTCTTATTGACGATGAAACACAGAAATTGCATACGAATTTAATACAAAATGCACAATGCCGACTTAAGTACAAGAGGACTGACACACTAACTTTCTATGATTTGAACCTCTCCTGTGGGTCCAGTTGTGGATTCCGATGCTTCACTTTAGGTTTACTGTATCGCTTGGACCTTCTCTTTGACAATGAAACACAGAAATTGCATCCGAATTTAATACAAAAGGCACATGCCGACTTAAGTACAAGAGGACTGACACTCTAACTTTCTATGATTTGAACCTCTCCTGTGATTCCAGTTTTAGATTCCGATGCTTCACTTCAGGTTTTCTGTATCCCTTGGACCTTCTTATTGACGATGAAACACAGAAATTGCATCGGATTTTAATACAAAAGGCACAATGCCGACTTAAGTACAAGAGGACTGACACTCTAATTTTCTATGATTTGAACCACTCCTGTGAGTCCAGTTTTAAATTCCGATGCTTCACTTCAGGTTTACTGTATCCCTTGGACCTTCATATCGACGATGAAACACAGAGTTGCATCCGAATTTAATACAAAAGGCACATGCCGACTTAAGTACAAGAGGACTGACACTCTAACTTTCTAAGATTTGAACCTCTCCTGTGATTCCAGTTTTAGATTCCGATGCTTCACTTCAGGTTTTCTGTATCCCTTGGACCTTCTTATTGACGATGAAACGCAGAAATTGCATCGGAATTTAATACAAAAGGCACAATGCCGACTTAAGTACAAGAGGACTGACACTCTAAGTTTCTATGATTTGAACCACTCCTGTGAGTCCAGTTTTAGATTCCGATGCTTCACTTCAGGTTTACTGTATCCCTTGGACCTTCTTATTGACGATGAAACACAGATATTGCCTCCAAATATTAAACAAAAGGCACAATGCCGACTTAAGTACAAGAGGACTGACACTCTAAGTTGCTATGATTTGAACCTCTCCTGTGAGTCCAGTTTCAGTTTCCGATGCTTCACTTCAGGTTTACTGTATCCCTGGGACCTTCTTATTAACGATGAAACACAGAAATTGCATACGAATTTAATACAAAATGCACAATGCCGACTTAAGTGCAAGAGGACTGACACTCAAACTTTCTATGATTTGAACCACTCCTCTGAGGCCTGATTTAGATTCCGATGCTTCACTTCAGGTTTACTGTATCCCTTGGACCTTCCTATTGACGATGAAAAACAGAAATTTCATCCGAATTTAGTGCAAAAGGCACAATGCCGACTTAAGTACAAGAGGACTGACACTCTAACTTTCTAAGATTTGAACCTCTCCTGTGAGTCCAGTTTTAGATTCCGATGCATCACTTCAGGTTTACTGTATCCCTTGGACCATCTTATTAACGATGAAACACAGATATTGCATCTGAATTTAATACAAAAGGCACAATGCCGACTTAAGTGCAAGAGGACTGACTCACTAACTTTCTTTGATTTGAACTTCTCCTGTGATTCCAGTTTTAGATTCTGATGCTTCACTTCAGGTCTTCTGTATCCCCTGGACGTTCGTATTGACGATGAAACCCAGAAATTGCATCCGAATTTAATACAAAAGACACAATGCCGACTTAAGTACAAGAGGACTGACACTCTAACTTTCTATTATTTGAACCTCTCCTGTGATTCCAGTTTTAGATTCCGATGCTTCTCTTCAGGTTTACTGTATCCCTTGTACCTTCTTATTGACGATGAAACACAGAAATTGCATCCGAATGTATTACAAAATGCACAATGCCGACTTAAGTACAAGAGGACCGACACTCTAACTTTCTATGATTTTATTCTCTCCTGTGAGTCCTGTTTTAGATTCCGATGCATCACTTCAGGTTTATTGTATCCCTTGGACCTTCTTATTGACGATGAAACACAAAAATTGCATCCGAAATTAATACAAAAGGCACAATGCCGACTTAAGTACAAGAGGACTGACACTCTGAGTTTCTATGATTTGAACCTCTCCTGTGAGTCAGGTTTTAGTTTCCGATGCTTCACTTCAGGTTTACTGAATCCCTTGGACCTTCTTATTGACAATGAAACACAGAAATTGCATACGAATTTAATACAAAACGCACAGTGCCGACTTAAGTACAAGAGGACTGACACTCTAACTTTCGATGATTTGAACCACTCTTGTGAGTCCAGTTTTAGATTCCGATGCTTCACTTCAGGTTTACTGCATCCCTTGTACCTTCTTATTGACGATGAAACACAGAAATTGCATCCAAATTTAATACAAACTGCACAATGCCGACTTAAGTACAAGAGGACGGACACTCTAACTTTCTATGATTTTAACCTCTCCTGTGAGTCCAGTTTTAGATTCCGATGCATCACTTCAGGTTTACTGTATCCCTTGGACCATCTTATTGACGATGAAACACAGAAATTGCATACGAATTTAATACAAAAGGCACAATGCCGACTTAAGTTCAAGAGGACTGACACTAACTTTCTTTGATTTGAGTTTCTCCTGTGATTCCAGTTTTAGAATCCGATGCTTCACTTCAGGTATTCTGTATCCCTTGCACCTTCTTATTGACGATGAAACACAGAAACTGCATCCGAATTTAAGACAAAAGGCACAATGCCGACTTAAGTACAAGAGGACAGACACTCAAACTTTCTATTATTTGAACCTCTCCTGTGAGTCCAGTTTTAGCTTCCGATGATTCACTACAGGTTTACTGTATCCCTTGGACCTTCTTATTGACGATGAAACACAGAAATTGCATCTGATTTTAATACAAAAGGCACAATGCCTACTTAAGTACAAGAGGACTGACACTCCAACTTTCTATGATTTGAACCTCTACTGTGAGTCCAGTGTTAGATTCCGAAGCTTCACTTCAGGTTTACTGTATCCCTTGGACCTCCGTATTGACGATGAAACACAGAAATTGCATCCGAAATAAATACAAAAGGCACAATGCCGACTTAAGTACAAGAGGACTGACACTCTGGCTTGCTATGATTTGAACAGCTCCTGTGAGTCCCGTTTTAGATTCCGATGCTTCACTTCAGGTTTACTGTATCCCTTGGACCTTCTTATGAACGAAGAAACACAGAAATTACATCCGAATTTAATACAAAAGGCACAATGCCGACCTAAGTACAAGAGGACTGAAACTCTAAATTTCTATGATTTGAACCTCTCCTGTGAGTCCAGTTTTAGATTCCGATGCTTCACTTCAGGTTTACTGTATCCCTTGGACCATCTTATTGACGATGAAACACAGAAATTGCTTCTGAATTTAATACAAAAGGCACAATGCCGACTTAAGTACAAGAGGACTGACTCACTAACTTTCTTTGATTTGAACTTCTCCTGTGATTCCAGTTTTAGATTCTGATGCTTCACTTCAGGTCTTCTGTATCCCCTGGACGTTCCTATTGACGATGAAACCCAGAAATTGCATCCGAATTCAATACAAAAGGCACAATGCCGACTGAAGTACAAGAGGACTGACACTCTAACGTCCTATGAGATGAACATCTCCTGTGAGTCCAGTTTTAGATTCCGATGCTTCACTTCAGGTTTACTGTATCCCTTGGACCGTCTCATTGACGATGAAACACAGAAATTGCATCCAAATTTAATACAAAATGCACAATGCCGACTTAAGTACAAGAGGACTGACACTCTAACTTTCTATGATTTGAACCTCTCCTGTGATTCCAGTTTTAGATTCCGATGCATCACTTCAGGTTTACTGTATCCCTTGGACCTTCGTATTGACGATGAGACACAGAAATTGCATCCGAAATTAATACAAAAGGCACAATGCCGACTTAAGTACAAGAGGACTGACACTCTAACTTTCTATGATTTTAATCTCTCCTGTGAGTCCAGTTTTAGATTACGATGCATCACTTCAGGTTTACTGTATCCCTTGGACCTTCTTATTGACGATGAGACACAGAAATTGCATCCGAAATTAATACAAATGGCACAATGCCGACTTAAGTACAAGAGGACTGACACTCTAAGTTTCTATGATTTGAACCTCTTCTGTGAGTCAGGTTTTAGTTTCCGATGCTTCACTTCAGGTTTACTGAATCCCTTGGATCTTCTTATTGACAATGAAACACAGAAATTATATACGAATTTAATACAAAACGCACAGTGCCGACTTAAGTACAAGAGGACTGACACTCTAACTTTCAATGATTTGAACCACTCTTGTGAGTCCAGTTTTAGATTCCGATGCTTCACTTGAGGTTTACTGTATCCCTTGTACCTTCTTATTGACGAAGAAACACAGAAATTGCATCCGAATTCAATACAAAAGGCACATTGCCGACTTAAGTTCAAGAGGACTGACTCTAACTTTCTTTGATTTGAACTTCTCCTGTGATTCCAGTTTTAGAATCCGATGCTTCACTTCAGGTTTTCTGTATCCCTTGCACTTTCTTATTGACGATTAAACACAGAAACTGCATCCGAATTTAATACAAAAGGCACAATGCCGACTTAAGTACAAGAGGACTGACACTCAAACTTTCTATTATTTGAACCTCTCCTGTGAGTCCTGTTTTAGATTCCGATGCTTCACTTCAGGTTGACTGTATCCCTTGGACCTTCTTATTGACGATGAAACACAGAAATTGCATCCGAATTTAATACAAAAGTCACAATGACGACTTAAGTACAAGAGGACTGACACTCTAACTTTCTATGATTTGAACCTCTCCTGTGAGTCCAGTTTTAGATTCCGATGCTTCACTTCAGGTTTACTGTATCCCTTGGTCCATCTTATTAACGATGAAACACAGAAATTGCATCTGAATTTAATACAAAAGGCACAATGCCGACTTAAGTGCAAGAGGACTGATTCACTAACTTTCTTTGATTTGAACTTCTCCTGTGATTCCAGTTTTAGATTCTGATGCTTCACTTCAGGTCTTCTGTATCCCCTGGACGTTCGTATTGACGATGAAACCCAGAAATTGCATCCGAATTCAATACAAATGGCACAATGCCGACTGAGGTACAAGAGGACTGACACTCTAACGTCCTATGAGTTGAACCTCTCCTGTGAGTCCAGTTTTAGATTCCGATGCTTCACTTCAGGTTTACTGTATCCCTTGGACCGTCTTATTGACGATGAAACACAGAAATTGCATCCAAATTTAATACAAAATGCACAATGCCGACTTAAGTACAAGAGGACTGACACTCTAACTTTCTATGATTTGAACCTCTCCTGTGATTCCAGTTTCAGATTCCGATGCTTCACTTCATGTATACTGTATCCCTTGGACCTTCTTATTGATGATGAAACACAGAAATTGCATCCGAATTTAATACAAAAGGCGCAATGCCGACTTAAGTACGAGAGGACTGACACTCTAACTTTATATGATTTGAACCTCTCCTGTGAGTCCAGTTTTAGATTCCGATGCTTTACTACCGGTTTACTGTAACCCTTGGACCTTTTTATTCACGATGAAACACAGAAATTGCATCAGAATATAATAAAAAAGGCACAATGCCGTCTTAAGTACAAGAGGACTGACACTCAAACTTTCTATTATTTGAACCTCTCCTGTGAGTCCAGTTTTAGCTTCCGATGATTCACTACAGGTTTACTGTATCCCTTGGACCTTCTTATTGACGATGAAACACAGAAATTGCATCTGATTTTAATACAAAAGGCACAATGCCTACTTAAGTACAAGAGGACTGACACTCTAACTTTCTATGATTTGAACTTCTCCTGTGAGTCCAGTGTTAGATTGCGATGCTTCACTTCAAGTTTACTGTATCCCTTGGACCTTCTTATTGACGATGAAACACAGAACTTGCATCCGAATTTAATACAAAAGGCACAATGCCGACTTAAGTACAAGAGGACTGACACTCTAAATTTCTATGATGTGAACCTCTTCTGTGAGTCCAGTGTAAGATTCCGAGGCTTCACTTCAGGTTTGCTGTATCCCTTGGACATTCGTATTGACGATGAAACACAGAAATTGCATCCGAATGAAATACAAAAGGCACAATGCCGACTTAAGTACAGGAGGACTGACACTCTAACTTGCTATGATTTGAACCACTCCTGTGAGTCCCGTTTTAGATTCCGATGCTTCACTTCAGGTTTACTGTATCCCTTGGACCTTCTTATTGACGATGAAGCACAGAATTTGCATCCGATTTTAATACAAAAGGCACAATGCCCACTTAAGTAGAAGAGGATTGACACTCTAATTTCCTGTGATTTCAACCTCTCCTGTGAGTCCAGTTTTTGTTGCCGAGGCTTCACTTCAGGTTTACTGTTTCCCTTGGACCTTCTTATTGACGATGAAACACAGAAATTACATCCGAAATTAATACAAAAGGCACTATGCCGACTTAAGTAAAAGTGGACCGACACTCTAACTTTCTATGATTTGAACCTCTCCTGTGAGTCCTCTTTTAGATTCCGATGCTTCACTTCAGGTTTACTGTATCACTTGGACCTTCTTATTGACGATGAAACACAGAAAATGCATCCGAATTTAATACAAATGGCATTATGCCAACTTAAGTACAAGAGGACTGACACTCTAAGTTTCTCTGATTTGAACCTCTCCTGTGAGTCCAGTTTTAGATTCCGATGCTTCACTTCAGGTTTACTGTATCTCTTGGACTTTCTTATTGACGATGAAACATAGAAATGGCATCCGATTTTAATACTAAAATCACAATGCCGACTTAAGTACAAGAGGACTGACACTCTAACTTTCTATGATGTGAACCTCTCCTGTGAGTCCTGTTTTAGATTCCGATGCTTCACTTCAGGTTTACTGTATCCCTTGGACCTTCTTATTGACGATGAAACACAGAAATTGCATCCGAATTTTATACAAAAGGCACAATGCCGGCTAAATTACAAGAGGACTGACACTCTAACTTTCTATGATTTGAAGCTCTCCTGTGATTCCAGTTTTAGATTCCGATGCTTCACTTCAAGTTTACTGTATCCCTTGGACCTTCTTATTGACGATGAAACACAGAAATTGCATCCGAATATAATACAAAAAGCACAATGCCGACTTAAGTACAAGAGCACGGACACTCTAATTTTCTCTGATTTGAACCTCTCCTGTGAGTCCAGTTTTAGATTCCGATGCTTCACTTCAGGTTTACTGTATCCCTTGGACTTTCTTATTGACGATGAAACACAGAAATTGCATCCTAATTTAATACTAAAGGCACAATGCGGACTTAAGTACAAGAGGACTGACACTAACTTTCTATGATTTGAACTTCTCCTGTGAGTCCAGTGTTAGATTCCGAGGCTTCACTTCAGGTTTACTGTATCCCTTGGACCTTCTTATTGACCATAAAACACAGAAATTGCATCCGAATTTAATACAAAAGGCACAATGCCGTCTTAAGTACAAGACGACTGACACACAAACTTTCTATGATTTGAAGCTCTCCTGTGATTCCAGTTTTAGATTCCGATGCTTCACTTTAGGTTTACTCTATCCCTTGGACCTTCTTATTGACGATGAAACACAGAAATTGCATCCGAATTTAATACAAAAGGCACAATGCCGACTTAAGTACATGAGGACTGACACTCTAACTTTCTCTGATTTGAACCTCTCCTGTGAGTCCAGTTTTAGGTTTCGATGCTTCACTTCAGGTTTACCTTATCCCTTGGACTTTCTTATTGACGATGAAACACAGAAATTGCATCCGATTTTTTTACAAAAGGCACAATGATGACTTAAGTACAAGAGGACTGACACTCTATCTTTCTATGATTTGAACCACTCCTGTGAGTCCCGTTTTAGATTCCGATGCTTCACTTCAGGTTTACTGTATCCCTTGGACCTTCTTATAAACGATGAAACGCAGAAATTACATCCGAATTTAATACAAAAGGCTCAATGCCGACTTAAGTACAAGAGGACTGACACTCTAATTTTCTGTGATTTCAACCTCTCCTGTTAGTCCTGTTTTAGATTCCGAGGCTTCACTTCAGGTTTACTGTATCACTTGGACCTTCTTATTGACGATGAAACACAGAAATTGCATCCGAATTTAATACAAAAACCACAGTGCCGACTTAAGTACAAGGGGACTGACATTTTAACTTTCTATGATTTGAACCACTCCTGTGAGTCCCGTTTTAGATTCCGATGCTTCACTTTAGGTTTACTGTATCCCTTGGACCTTCTTATTGACGATGAAGCCCAGAAATTGCATCCGATTCTAATACAAAAGGCACAATGCCGACATGAGTACAAGAGGACTGACACTCTAACTTTCTCTGATTTGAACCTCTCCTGTCAGTCTAGTTTTTGTTGCCGAGGCTTCACTTCATGTTTACTGTATCCATTGGACCTTCTTATTGACGATGAAATACAGAAATTGCATCCGAAATTAATACAAAAGGCACAATGCCGACTTAAGTACAAGAGGACAGACACTCTAACTTTCTATGATTTGAACCTCTCCTGTGAGTCCAGATGTAGATTCCGAGGCTTCACTTCAGGTTTACTGTATCCCTTGGACCTTCTTATTGACGATAAAACACAGAAATTGCATCCGAATTTAATACAAAAGGCACAATGCCGGCTTAAGTACAAGAGGACTGACACACTAACTTTCTATGATTTGAACCTCTCCTGTGATTCCAGTTTTAGATTCCGATGCTTCACTTTAGGTTTACTCTATCCCTTGGACCTTCTTATTGACGATGAAACACAGAAATTGCATCCGAATTTAATACAAAAGGCACAATGCCGACTTAAGTACATGAGGACTGACACTCTAACTTTCTCTAATTTGAACCTCTCCTGTGAGTCCAGTTTTAGGTTTCGATGCTTCACTTCAGGTTTACTGTATCCCTTGGACTTTCTTATTGACGATGAAACACAGAAATTGCATCCGATTTTAATACAAAAGGCACAATGATGACTTAAGTACAAGAGGACTGACACTCTATCTTTCTATGATTTGAACCACTCCTGTGAGTCCCGTTTTAGATTCCGATGCTTCACATCAGGTTTACTGTATCACTTGGACCTTCTTATAAACGATGAAACGCAGAAATTACATCCGAATTTAATACAAAAGGCCCAATGCCGACTTAAGTACAAAAGGACTGACACTCTAACTTTCTATGATATGAACCTCTCCTGTGAGACCAGTTTCAGATTCCGATGCTTCACTTCAGGTTTACTGTATCCCTTGGACCTTCTTATTGACGATGAAACACAGAAATTGCATCCGAATTTAATACAAAAGGCACAATGCCGACTTAATTACAAGAGCACTGACACTATAACTTTCTATAATTTGAACCTCTCCTGTGAGTCCAGTTTTAGATTCCTATGCTTCACTTCAGGTTTACTGTATCCCTTGGACCTTCTTATTGACGATGAAACACAGAAATTGCATCCGAATTTAATACATAAGGCACAATGCCGACATAAGTACAAGAGGACTGACACTCTAACTTACTCTGATTTGAACCTCTACTGTGAGTTCAGTTTTAGATTCTGATGCTTCACTTCAGGTTTACTGTATCCCTTGGACCTTCTTATTGACGATGAAGCCCAGAAATTGCATCCGATTTTAATACAAAAGGCACAATGCCCACTTAAGTACAAGAGGACTGACACTCTAGTTTTCTGTGATTTCAACCTCTCCTGTGAGACCAGTTTTTGTTGCCGAGGCTTCACTTCAGGTTTACTGTTTCCCTTGGACCTTCTTATTGACGATGAAACACAGAAATTGCATCCGAAATTAATACAAAAGGCACAATGCCGACTTAAGTACAAGAGGACAGACACTCTAACTTTCTATGATTTGAACCACGCCTGTTAGGCCAGTTATTAGATTCCGATGCTTCACTTCAGGTTTACTGTATCCCTTGGACCTTCTCTTTGACGATGAAACACAGAAATTGCATCCGAATTTAATACAAAAACCACAATGCCGACTTAAGTACAAGAGGACTGACATTTTAACTTTCTATGATTTGAACCACTCCTGTGAGTCCCGTTTTAGATTCCGATGCTTCACTTCAGGTTTACTGTATCCCTTGGACCTTCTTATTGACGATGAAGCCCAGAAATTGCATCCGATTTTAATACAAAAGGCACAATGCCGACTTAAGTACAAGAGGACTGACACTCTAACTTTCTCTGATTTGAACCTCTCCTGTGAGTCTAGTTTTTGTTGCCGAGGCTTCACTTCACGTTTACTGTATCCATTGGACCTTCTTATTGACGATGAAATACAGAAATTGCATCCGAAATTAATACAAAAGGCACAATGCCGACTTAAGTACAAGAGGACAGACACTCTAACTTTCTATGATTTGAACCTCTCCTGTGAGTCCAGATTTAGATTCCGAGGCTTCACTTCAGGTTTACTGTATCCCTTGGACCTTCTTATTGACGATAAAACACAGAAATTGCATCGGAATTTAATACAAAAGGCACAATGCCGGCTTAAGTACAAGAGGACTGACACTCTAACTTTCTATGATTTGAACCTCTCCTGTGATTCCAGTTTTAGATTCCGATGCTTCACTTTAGGTTTACTCTATCCCTTGGACCTTCTTATTGACGATGAAACACAGAAATTGCATCCGAATTTAATACAAAAGGTACAATGCCGACTTAAGTACAAGACGACTGACACTCTAACTTTCTCTGATTTGAACCTCTCCTGTGAGTCCAGTTTTAGGTTTCGATGCTTCTCTTCAGGTTTACTGTATCCCTTGGACTTTCTTATTGACGATGAAACACAGATATTGCATCCGATTTTAATACAAAAGGCACAATGATGACTTAAGTACAAGAGGACTGACACTCTATCTTTCTATGATTTGAACCACTCCTGTCAGTCCCGTTTTAGATTCCGATGCTTCACTTCGGGTTTACTGTATCCCTTGGACCTTCTTATAAACGATGAAACGCAGAAATTACATCCGAATTTAATACAAAAGGCTCAATGCCGACTTAAGTACAAAAGGACTGACACTATAACTTTCTATAATTTGAACCTCTCCTGTGAGTCCAGTTTTAGATTCCGATGCTTCACTTCAGGTTTACTGTATCCCTTGAACCTTCTTATTGACTATGAAACACAGAAATTGCATCCTAATTTAATACATAAGGCACAATGCCGACTTAAGTACAAGAGGACTGACACTCTAACTTTCTCTGATTTGAACCTCTCCTGTGAGTCTAGTTTTTGTTGCCGAGGCTTCACTTCACGTTTACTGTATCCATTGGACCTTCTTATTGACGATGAAGCACAGAAATTGCATCCGATTTTAATACAAAAGGCACAATGCCCACTTAAGTGCAAGAGGACAGACACTCTAATTTTCTGTGATTTCAACCTCTCCTGTGAGACCAGTTTTTGCTGCCGAGGCTTCACTTCAGGTTTACTGTTTCCGTTGGACCTTCTTATTGACGATGAAACACAGAAATAGCATCCATAATTAACACAAAAGGCACTATGCCGACTTAAGTACAAGAGGACCGACACTCTAACTTCCTATGATTTGAACCTCTCCTGTGAGCCCTGTTTTAGATTCCGATGCTTCACTTCAGGTTTACTGTATCACTTGGACCTTCTTATTGACGATGAAACACAGAAATTGCATCCGAAATTAATACAAAAGGCACAATGCCGACTTAAGTACAAGAGGACAGACTATCTAACTTCCTATGATTTGAACCACTCCTGTGAGTCCCGTTTTAGATTCCGATGCTTCACTTCAGGTTTACTGTATCCCTTGGACCCTCTTATAAACGATGAAACGCAGAAATTACATCCGAATTTAATACAAAAGGCTCAATGCCGACTTAAGTACAAAAGGACTGACACTCTAACTTTCTATGATATGAACCTCTCCTGTGAGACCAGTTTCAGATTCCGATGCTTCACTTCAGGTTTACTGTATCCCTTGGTCCTTCTTATTGACGATGAAGCCCAGAAATTGCATCCGATTTTAATACAAAAGGCACAATGCCGACTTAAGTACAAGAGGACTGACACTCTAACTTTCTCTGATTTGAACCTCTCCTGTGAGTCTAGTTTTTGTTGCCGAGGCTTCACTTCATGTTTACTGTATCCATTGGACTTTCTTATTGACGATGAAATACAGAAATTGCATCCGAAATTAATACAAAAGGCACAATGCCGACTTAAGTACAAGAGGACAGACACTCTAACTTTCAATGATTTGAACCTCTCCTGTGATTCCAGTTTTAGATTCCGATGCTTCACTTTAGGTTTACTCTATCCCTTGGACCATTTATTGACGATGAAACACAGAAATTGCATCCGAATTTAATACAAAAGGCACAATGCCGACTTAAGTACAAGACGACTGACACTCTAACTTTCTCTGATTTGAACCTCTCCTGTGGGTCCAGTTTTAGGTTTCGATGCTTCACTTCAGGTTTACTGTATCCCTTGGACTTTCTTATTGACGATGAAACACAGAAATTGCATCCGATTTTATTACAAAAGGCACAATGATGACTTAAGTACAAGTGGACTGACACTCTATCTTTCTATGATTTGAACCACTCCTGTGAGTCCCGTTTTAGATTCCGATTCTTCACTTCAGGTTTACAGTATCCCTTGGACCTTCTTATAAACGATGAAACGCAGAAATTACATCCGAATTTAATACAAAAGGCTCAATGCCGACTTAATTACAAAAGGACTGACACTCTAACTTTCTATGATATGAACCTCTCCTGTGAGACCAGTTTCAGATTCCGATGCTTCACTTCAGGTTTACTGTATCCCTTGGACCTTCTTATTGACGATGAAACACAGAAATTGCATCCGAATTTAATACAAAAGGCACAATGCCGACTTAAGTACAAGAGCACTGACACTATAACTTTCTATAATTTTAACCTCTCCTGTGAGTCCAGTTTTAGATTCCGATGCTTCACTTCAGGTTTACTGTATCCCTTGGACCTTCTTATTGACGATGAAACACAGAAATTGCATCCGAATTTAATACATAAGGCACAATGCCGACTTAAGTTCAAGAGGACTGACTCTCTAACTTACTCTGATTTGAACCTCTCCTGTGAGTTCAGTTTTAGATTCTGATGCTTCACTTCAGGTTTACTGTTTCCCTTGGTCCTTCTTATTGACGATGAAGCACAGAAATTGCATCCGATTTTAATACAAAAGGCACAATGACCACTTAAGTACAAGAGGACTGACACTCTAATTTTCTGTGATTTCAACCTCTCCTGTGAGACCAGTTTTTGTTGCCGAGGCTTCACTTCAGGTTTACTGTTTCCCTTGGACCTTCTTATTGACGATGAAACACAGAAATTGCATCCGAAATTAATACAAAAGGCACTATGCCGACTTAAGTACAAGAGGACCGACACTCTAACTTCCTATGATATGAATCTCTCCTGTGAGGCTAGTTTTTAGATTCCGATGCTTCACTTCAGGTATACTGTATCCCTTGGACCTTCTTATTGACGATGAAGCACAGAAATTGCATCCGAAATTAATACAAAAGGCACAATGCCGACTTAAGTACAAGAGGACAGACACTCTAACTTTCTATGATTTGAACCACTCCTGTGAGGCCAGTTTTTAGATTCCGATGCTTCACTTCAGGTATACTGTATCCCTTGGACCTTCTTATTGACGATGAAGCACAGAAATTGCATCCGAATTTAATACAAAAGGCACAATGACGACTTTAGTACAGGAGGACTGACACTCTAACTTTCTATGATTTGAACCTCTCCTGTGAGTCCAGTTTTAGATTCCGATGCTTCACTTCAGGTTTACTGTATCCCTTGGACTTTCTTATTGACGATGAAACACAGAAATTGCATCCGAATTTTATACAAAAGGCACAATGCCGGCTTAAGTACAAGAGGACTGACACTCTAACTTTCTATGATTTGAAGCTCTCCTGTGATTCCAGTTTTAGATTCCGATGCTTCACTTCAAGTTTACTGTATCCCTTGGTCTTTCTTATTGACGATGAAACACAGAAATTGCATCCGAATTTCATACAAAAGGCACAATGCCGACTTAAGTACAAGAGCACGCACACTCTAAGATTCTCTGATTTGAACCTCTCCTGCGAGTCCAGTTTTAGATTCCGATGCTTCACTTCAGGTTTACTGTACCCCTTGGACTTTCTTATTGACGATGAAACACAGAAATTGCATCCTAATTTAATACTAAAGGCACAATGCGGGCTTAAGTACAAGAGGACTGACACAAACTTTCTATGATTTGACCCTCTCCTGTGAGTCCAGTGTTAGATTCCGTGGCTTCACTTCAGGTTTACTCTATCACTTGGACCTTCTTATTGACGATGAAACACAGAAATTGCTTCCGAATTTAATACAAAAACCACAATGCCGACTTAAGTACAAGAGGACTGACATTTTAACTTTCTATGATTTGAACCACTCCTGTGAGTCCCGTTTTAGATTCCGATGCTTCACTTCAGGTTTACTGTATCTTTTGGACCCTCTTATTGACGATGAAGCCCAGAAATTGCATCCGATTTTAATACAAAAGGCACAATGCCGACTTAAGTACAAGAGGACTGACACTCTAACTTTCTCTGATTTGAACCTCTCCTGTGAGTCTAGTTTTTGTTGCCGAGGCTTCACTTCATGATTACTGTATCCATTGGACCTTCTTATTGACGATGAAACACAGAAGTTGCATCCGAAATTAATACAAAAGGCACAATGCCGACTTAAGTACAAGAGGACTGACACACTAACTTACTTTGATTTGAACCTCTCCTGTGATTCCAGTTTTAGATTCCGATGCTTCACTTTAGGTTTACTCAATCCCTTGGACCTTCTTATTGACGATGAAACACAGAAATTGCATCCGAATTTAATACAAAAGGCACAATGCCGACTTAAGTACAAGAGGACTGACACTCTAACTTTCTCTGATTTGAACCTCTCCTGTGAGTCCACTTTTAGGTTTCGATGCTTCACTTCAGGTTTACTGTATCCCTTGGACTTTCTTATTGACGATGAAACACAGAAATTGCATCCGATTTTAATACAAAAGGCACAATGATGACTTAAGTACAAGAGGACTGAAACTCTAACTTTCTATGATTTGAACCTGTGAGTCCAGTTTTAGATTCCGATGCTTCACTTCAGGTTTGCTGTATCCCTTGGACCTTCTTATTGTCGATGAAACACAGAAATTGCATCCGAATTTAATACAAAAGGCACAACGCCGTCTTAAGTACAAGAGCACTGACACTATAAATTTCTATGATTTGAACCTCTCCTGTGAGTCCAGTTTTAGATTCCGATGCTTCACTTCAGGTTTACTGTATCCCTTGGACCTTCTTATTGACGATGAAACACAGAAATTGCATCCGAATTTAATACGTAAGGCACAATGCCGACTTAAGTACAAGAGCACTGACACTATAACTTTCTATGATTTGAACCTCTCCTGTGAGTCCAGTTTTAGATTCCGATGCTTCACTTCAGGTTTACTGTATCCCTTGGACCTTCTTATTGACGATGAAACACAGAAATTGCATTTGAATTTTATACAAAATGCACAATGCCGGCTTAAGTACAAGAGGACTGACACTCTAACTTTCTATGACTTGAACCTCTCCTGTGATTCCAGTTTTAGATTCCGATGCTTCACTTCAAGTTTACTGTATCCCTTGGACCTTCTTATTGACGATGAAACACAGAAAATGCATCCGAATTTAATACAAATGGCACTATGCCGACTTAAGTATAAGAGGACTGACACTCTAAGTTTCTCGGATTTGAACCTCTCCTGTGAGTCCAGTTTTAGATTCCGATGCTTCACTTCAGGTTTACTGTATCTCTTGGACTTTCTTATTGACGATGAAACACAGATATGGCATCCGATTTTAATACTAAATGCACAATGCCGACTTAAGTACAAGAGGACTGACACTCTAACTTTCTATGATGTGAACCTCTCCTGTGAGTCCTGTTTTAGATTCCGATGCTTCACTTCAGGTTTACTGTATCACTTGGACCTTCTTATTGACGATGACACACAGTAATTGCACCTGAAATTAATACAAAAGGCACAATACCGACTTAAGTACAAGAGGACAGACACTCTAACTTTCTATGTTTTGAACCACTCCTGTGAGGCCAGTTTTTAGATTCCGATGCTTCACTTCAGGTATACTGTATCCCTTGGACCTTCCTATTGACGATGAAACACAGAAATTGCATCCGAATTGAATACAAAAGGCACAATGACGACTTAAGTACAAGAGGACTGACACTCTAACTTTCTGTGATGTGAACCTCTCCTGTGTGTCCAGTGTTAGATTCCGAGGCTTCACTTCAGGTTTACTGTATCACTTGGACCTTCTTATTGACGATGAAACACAGAAATTGCATCCGAATTTAATACAAAAACCACAATGCCGACTTAAGTACAAGAGGACTGACATTTTAATTTTCTATGATTTGAACCACTCCTGTGAGTCCCGTTTTAGATTCCGATGCTTCACTTCAGGTTTACTGTATCCCTTGGACCTTCTTATTGACGATGAAGCCAAGAAATTGCATCCGATTTTAATACAAAAGGCACAATGCCGACTTAAGTACAAGAGGACTGACACTCTAACTTTCTCTGATTTGAACCTCTCCTGTGAGTCTAGTTTTTGTTGCCGAGGCTTCACTTCATGTTTACTGTATCCATTGGACCTTCTTATTGACGATGAAATACAGAAATTGCATCCGAAATTAATACAAAAGGCACAATGCCGACTTAAGTACAAGAGGACAGACACTCTAACTTTCTATGATTTGAACCTCTCCTGTGAGTCCAGATTTAGATTCCGAGGCTTCACTTCAGGTTTACTGTATCCCTTGGACCTTCTTATTGACGATAAAACACAGAAATTGCATCCGAATTTAATACAAAAGGCACAATGCCGGCTTAAGTACAAGAGGACTGACACACTAACTTTCTATGATTTGAACCTCTCCTGTGATTCCAGTTTTAGATTCCGATGCTTCACTTCAGGTTTACAGTATCCCTTGGACCTTCTTATAAACGATGAAACGCAGAAATTACATCCGAATTTAATACAAAAGGCTCAATGCCGACTTAAGTACAAGAGGACTGACACTCTAACTTACTCTGATTTGAACCTCTCCTGTGAGTTCAGTTTTAGATTCTGATGCTTCACTTCAGGTTTACTGTTTCCCTTGGACCTTCTTATTGACGATGAAGCACAGAAATTGCATCCGATTTTAATACAAAAGGCACAATGACCACTTAAGTGCAAGAGGACTGACACTCTAATTTTCTGTGATTTCAACCTCTCCTGTGAGACCAGTTTTTGTTGCCGAGGCTTCACTTCAGGTTTACTGTTTCCCTTGGACCTTCTTATTGACGATGAAACACAGAAATTGCATCCGAAATCGATACAAAAGGCACTATGCCGACTTAAGTACAAGAGGACCGACACTCTAACTTCCTATGATATGATCCTCTCCTGCGAGTCCTGTTTTAGATTCCGATGCTTCACTTCAGGTTTACTGTATCACTTGGACCTTCTTATTGACGATGAAACACAGAAATTGCATCCGAAATTAATACAAAAGGCACAATGCCGACTTAAGTATAAGAGGACAGACACTCTAACTTTCTATGATTTGAACCACTCCTGTGAGGCCAGTTTTTAGATTCCGATGCTTCACTTCAGGTATACTGTATCCCTTGGACCTTCTTATTGACGATGATGCACAGAAATTGCATCCGAATTTAATACAAAAGGCACAATGACGACTTTAGTACAGGAGGACTGACACTCTAACTTTCTATGATTTGAACCTCTCCTGTGAGTCCAGTTTTAGATTCCGATGATTCACTTCAGATTTACTGTGTCCCTTGGACCTTCTTATTGACGATGAAACACAGAAATTGCATCCGAATTTTATACAAAAGGCACAATGCCGGCTTAAGTACAAGAGGACTGACACTCTAACTTTCTATGATTTGAAGCTCTCCTGTGATTCCAGTTTTAAATTCCGATGCTTCACTTCAAGTTTACTGTATCCCTTGGACTTTCTTATTGACGATGAAACACAGAAATTGCATCCGAATTTAATACAAAAGGCACAATGGCGACTTAAGTACAAGAGCACGCACACTCTAACATTCTCTGATTTGAACCTCTCCTGCGAGTCCAGTTTTAGATTCCGATGCTTCACTTCAGGTTTACTGTATCCCTTGGACTTTCTTATTGACGATGAAACACAGAAATTGCATCCTAATTTAATACTAAAGGCACAATGCGGACTTAAGTACAAGAGGACTGACACTAACTTTCTATGATGTGACCCTCTCCTGTGAGTCCAGTGTTAGATTCCGTGGCTTCACTTCAGGTTTACTGTATCACTTGGACCTTCTTATTGACGATGAAACACAGAAATTGCTTCCGAATTTAATACAAAAGGCACAATGCCGGCTTAAGTACAAGAGGACTGACACACTAACTTTCTTTGATTTGAACCTCTCCTGTGATTCCAGTTTTAGATTCCGATGCTTCACTTTAGGTTTACTCAATCCCTTGGACCTTCTTATTGACGATGAAACACAGAAATTGCATCCGAATATAATACAAAAGGCACAATGCCGACTTAAGTACAAGAGGACTGACACTCTAACTTTCTCTGATTTGAACCTCTCCTGTGAGTCCAGTTTTAGGTTTCGATGCTTCACTTCATGTTTACTGTATCCCTTGGACTTTCTTATTGACGATGAATCACAGAAATTGCATCCGATTTTAATACAAAAGGCACAATGATGACTTAAGTACAAGAGGACTGAAACTCTAACTTTCTATGATTTGAACCTGTGAGTCCAGTTTTAGATTCCGATGCTTCACTTCAGGTTTGCTGTATCCCTTGGAACTTCTTATTGTCGATGAAACACAGAAATTGCATCCGAATTTAATACAAAAGGCACAATGCCGACTTAAGTACAAGAGCACTGACACTATAACTTTCTATGATTTGAACCTCTCCTGTGAGTCCAGTTTTAGATTCCGATGCTTCACTTCAGGTTTACTGTATCCCTTGGACCTTCTTATTGACGATGAAACACAGAAATTGCATCCGAATTTAATACATAAGGCACAATGCCGACTTAAGTACAAGAGCACTGACACTATAACTTTCTATGATTTGAACCTCTCCTGTGAGTCCAGTTTTAGATTCCGATGCTTCACTTCAGGTTTACTGTATCCCTTGGACCTTCTTATTGACGATGAAACACAGAAAATTCATCCGAATTTAATACTAAAGGCACAATGCGGACTTAAGTACAAGAGGACTGACACTAACTTCCTATGATTTGAACCTCTCCTGTGAGTCCAGTGTTAGATTCCGAGGCTTCACTTCAGGTTTACTGTATCCCTTGGACCTTCTTACTGTTGATGAAACAAAGAAATTGCATCCGAATTTAATACAAAAGGCACAATGCCGACTTAAGTACAAGAGGACTGACACGCTAACTTTCTGTGATGTGAACCTCTCCTGTGAGTCCAGTGTTAGATTCCGAGGCTTCACTTCAGGTTTACTGTATCACTTGGACCTTCTTATTGACGATGAAACACAGAAATTGCATCCGAATTTAATACAAAAACCACAATGCCGACTTAAGTACAAGAGGACTGACATTTTAACTTTCTATGATTTGAACCACTCCTGTGAGTCCCGTTTTAGATTCCGATGCTTCACTTCAGGATTACTGTATCCCTTGGACCTTCTTATTGACTATGAAGCCCAGAAATTGCATCCGATTTTAATACAAAAGGCACAATGCCGACTTAAGTACAAGAGGACTGACACTCTAACTTTCTCTGATTTGAACCTCTCCTGTGAGTCTAGTTTTTGTTGCCGAGGCTTCACTTCATGTTTACTGTATCCATTGGACTTTCTTATTGACGATGAAATACAGAAATTGCATCCGAAATTAATACAAAAGGCACAATGCCGACTTAAGTACAAGAGGACAGACACTCTAACTTTCTATGATTTGAACCTCTCCTGTGAGTCCAGATTTAGATTCCGAGGCTTCACTTCAGGTTTACTGTATCCCTTGGACCTTCTTATTGACGATAAAACACAGAAATTGCATCCGAATTTAATACAAAAGGCACAATGCCGGCTTAAGTACAAGAGGACTGACACACTAACTTTCTATGATTTGAACCTTTCCTATGATTCCAGTTTTAGATTCCGATGCTTCACTTTAGGTTTACTCTATCCCTTGGACCTTTTATTGACGATGAAACACAGATATTGCATCCGAATTTAATACAAAAGGCACAATGCCGACTTAAGTACAAGACGACTGACACTCTAACTTTCTCTGATTTGAACCTCTCCTGTGGGTCCAGTTTTAGGTTTCGATGCTTCACTTCAGGTTTACTGTATCCCTTGGACTTTCTTATTGACGATGAAACACAGAAGTTGCATCCAATTTTAATACAAAAGGCACAATGATGACTTAAGTACAAGAGGACTGACACTCTATCTTTCTATGATTTGAACCACTCCTGTGAGTCCCGTTTTAGATTCCGATGCTTCACTTCAGGTTTACAGTATCCCTTGGACCTTCTTATAAACGATGAAACGCAGAAATTACATCCGACTTTAATACAAAAGGCTCAATGCCGACTTAAGTACAAAAGGACTGACACTCTAACTTTCTATGATATGAACCTCTCCTGTGAGACCAGTTTCAGATTCCTATGCTTCACTTCAGGTTTACTGTATCCCTTGGACCTTCTTATTGACGATGAAACACAGAAATTGCATCCGAATTTAATACAAAAGGCACAATGCCGACTTAAGTACAAGAGCACTGACACTATAACTTTCTATAATTTTAACCTCTCCTGTGAGTCCAGTTTTAGATTCCGATGCTTCACTTCAGGTTTACTGTATCCCTTGGACCTTCTTATTGACGATGAAACACAGAAATTGCATCCGAATTTAATACATAAGGCACAATGCCGACTTAAGTACAAGAGGACTGACACTCTAACTTACTCTGATTTGAACCTCTCCTGTGAGTTCAGTTTTAGATTCTGATGCTTCACTTCAGGTTTACTGTTACCCTTGGACCTTCTTATTGACGATGAAGCACAGAAATTGCATCCGATTTTAATACAAAGGGCACAATGACCACTTAAGTACAAGAGGACTGACACTCTAATTTTCTGTGATTTCAACCTCTCCTGTGAGACCAGTTTTTGTTGCCGAGGCTTCACTTCAGGTTTACTGTTTCCCTTGGACCTTCTTATTGACAATGAAACACAGAAATTGCATCCGAAATTAATACAAAAGGCACTATGCCGACTTAAGTACAAGAGGACCGACACTCTAACTTCCTATGATATGAACCTCTCCTGTGAGTCCTGTTTTAGATTCCGATGCTTCACTTCAGGTTTACTGTATCACTTGGACCTTCTTATTGACGATGAAACACAGAAATTGCATCCGAAATTAATACAAAAGGCACAATGCCGACTTAAGTACAAAAGGACAGACACTCTAACTTTCTATGATTTGAACCACTCCTGTGAGGCCAGTTTTTAGATTCCGATGCTTCACTTCAGGTATACTGTATCCCTTGGACCTTCTTATTGACGATGAAGCACAGAAATTGCATCCGAATTTAATACAAAAAGCACAATGACGACTTTAGTACAGGAGGACTGACACTCTAACTTTCTATGATTTGAACCTCTCCTGTGAGTCCAGTTTTAGATTCCGATGCTTCACTTCAGGTTTACTGTATCCCTTGGACCTTCTTATTGACGATGAAACACAGAAATTGCATCCGAATTTTATACAAAAGGCACAATGCCGGCTTAAGTACAAGAGGACTGACACTCTAACTTTCTATGATTTGAAGCTCTCCTGTGATTCCAGTTTTAGAAGCCGATGCTTCACTTCAAGTTTACTGTATCCCTTGGACTTTCTTATTGACGATGAAACACAGAAATTGCATCCGAATTTAATACAAAAGGCACAATGCCGACTTAAGTACAAGAGCACGCACACTCTAACATTCTCTGATTTGAACCTCTCCTGCGAGTCCAGTTTTAGATTCCGATGCTTCACTTCAGGTTTACTGTATCGCTTGGACTTTCTTATTGACGATGAAACACAGAAATTGCATCCTAATTTAATACTAAAGGCACAATGCGGACTTAAGTACAAGAGGACTGACACTAACTTTCAATGATATGACCCTCTCCTGTGAGTCCAGTGTTAGATTCCGAGGCTTCACTTCAGGTTTACTGTATCACTTGGACCTTCTTATTGACGATGAAACACAGAAATTGCTTCCGAATTTAATACAAAACCACAATGCCGACTTAAGTACAAGAGGACTGACACTCTAACTTTCAATGATTTGAAGCTCTCCTGTGATTCCAGTTTTAGATTCCGATGCTTCACTTCAAGTTTACTGTATGCCTTGGACTTTCTTATTGACGATGAAACACAGAAATTGCATCCGAATTTAATACAAAAGGCACAATGCCGACTTAAGTACAAGAGCACGCACACTCTAACATTCTCTGATTTGAACCTCTCCTGCGAGTCCAGTTTTAGATTCCGACGCTTCACTTCAGGTTTACTGTATCCCTTGGACTTTCTTATTGACGATGAAACACAGAAATTGCATCCTAATTTAATACTAAAGGCACAATGCGGACTTAAGTACAAGAGGACTGACACTAACTTTCTATGATATGACAATCTCCTGTGAGTCCAGTGTTAGATTCCGAGGCTTCACTTCAGGTTTACTGTATCACTTGGACCTTCTTATTGACGATGAAACACAGAAATTGCTTCCGAATTTAATACAAAACCACAATGCCGACTTAAGTACAAGAGGACTGACATTTTAACTTTCTATGATTTGAACCACTCCTGTGAGTCCCGTTTTAGATTCCGATGCTTCACTTCAGGTTTACTGTATCTCTTGGACCTTCTTATTGACGATAAAACACAGAAATTGCATCCGGATTTAATACAAAAGGCACTATGCCGGCTTAAGTACAAGAGGACTGACACACTAACTTTCTATGATTTGAACCTCTCCTGTGATTCCAGTTTTAGATTCCGATTCTTCACTTCAGGTTTACTCTATCCCTTGGACCTTTTATTGACGATGAAACACAGAAATTGCATCCGAATTTAATACAAAAGGCACAATGCCGACTTAAGTACAAGACGACTGACACTCTAACTTTCTCTGATTTGAACCTCTCCTGTGGGTCCAGTTTTAGGTTTCGATGCTTCATTTCAGGTTTACTGTATCCCTTGGACTTTTTTATTGACGATGAAACACAGAAATTGCACCCGATTTTAATACAAAAGGCACAATGATGACTAAAGTACAAAAGGACTGACACTCTAACTTTCTATGATTTGAATCTGTGAGTCCAGTTTTAGATTCCGATGCTTCACTTCAGGTTTGCTGTATCCCTTGGACCTTCTTATTGTCGATGAAACACAGAAATTGCATCCGAATTTAATACAAAAGGCACAATGCCGACTTAAGTACAAGAGCACTGACACTATAACTTTCTATGATTTGAACCTCTCCTGTGAGTCCAGTTTTAGATTCCGATGCTTCACTTCAGGTTTACTGTATCCCTTGGACCTTCTTATTGACGATGAAACACAGAAATTGCATCTGAATTTTATACAAAAGGCACAATGCCGGCTTAAGTACAAGAGGACTGACACTCTAACTTTCTATGATTTGAAGCTCTCCTGTGATTCCAGTTTTAGATTCCGATGCTTCACTTCAAGTTTACTGTATCCCTTGGACCTTCTTATTGACGATCAAACACAGAAATTGCATCAGAATTTAATACAAAATGCACAATGCCGACTTAAGTACAAGAGCACGGACAATCTAACTTTCTCTGATTTGAACCTCTCCTGTGAGTCCAGTTTTAGATTCCGATGCTTCACTTAAGGTTTACTGTATCCCTTGGACCTTCTTATTGACGATGAAACAAAGAAATTGCATCCTAATTTAATACTAAAGGCACAATGTGGACTTAAGTACAAGAGGACTGACACTATCTTTCTATGATTTGAACCTCTCCTGTGAGTCCAGTGTTAGATTCCGAGGCTTCACTTCAGGTTTACTGTATCCCTTGGACCTTCTTACTGACGATGAAACACAGAAATTGCATCCGAATTTAATACAAAAGGCACAATGCCGACTTAAGTACAAGAGGACAGACACTCTAACTTTCTATGTTTTGAACCACTCCTGTGAGGCCAGTTTTTAGATTCCGATGCTTCACTTCAGGTATACTGTATCCCTTGGACCTTCCTATTGACGATGAAACACAGAAATTGCATCCGAATTGAATACAAAAGGCACAATGACGACTTTAGTTCAGGAGGACTGACACTCTAACTTTCTATGATTTGAATCTCTCCTGTGAGTCCAGTTTTAGATTCCGATGCTTCACTTCAGGTTTACTGTATCCCTTGGACCTTCTTATTGACGATGAAACACAGAAATTGCATCCAAATTTTATACAAAAGGCACAATGCCGGCTTAAGTACAAGAGGACTGACACTCTACCTTTCTATGATTTCAAGCTCTCCTGTGATTCCAGTTTTAGATTCCGATGCTTCACTTCAAGTTTACTGTATCCCTTGGACCTTGTTATTGACGATGAAACACGGAAATTGCATCCGAATTTAATACAAAAAAACACAATGCCGACTTAAGTACAAGAGCACGGACACTCTAACTTTCTCTGATTTGAACCACTCCTGTGAGGCCAGTTTTAGATTCCGATACTTCACTTCAGGTTTACTGTATCCCTTGGACTTTCTTATTGACAATGAAACACAGATATTTGCATCCTAATTTAATACTAAAGGCACAATGCGGACTTAAGTACAAGAGGACTGACACTAACTTCCTATGATTTGAACCTCTCCTGTGAGTCCTGTGTTAGATTCCGAGGCTTCACTTCAGGTTTACTGTATCCCTTGGACCTTCTTACTGACGATGAAACAAAGAAATTGCATCCGCATTTAATACAAAAGGCACAATGCCGACTTAAGTACAAGAGGACTGACACTCTAACTTTCTGTGATGTGTACCTCTCCTGTGAGTCCAGTGTTAGATTTCGAGGCTTCACTTCAGGTTTACTGTCTCACTTGGACCTTCTTATTGACGATGAAACACAGAAATTGCATCCGAATTTAATACAAAAACCACAATGCCGACTTAAGTACAAGAGGACTGACATTTTAACTTTCTATGATTTGAACCACTCCTGTGAGTCCCGTTTTAGATTCCGATGCTTCACTTCAGGTTTACTGTATCCCTTGGACCTTCTTATTGACGATGAAGCCCAGAAATTGCATCCGATTTTAATACAAAAGGCACAATGCCGACTTAAGTACAAGATGACTGACGCTCTAACTTTCTCTGATTTGAACCTCTCCTGTGAGTCTAGTTTTTGTTGCCGAGGCTTCACTTAATGTTTACTGTATCCATTGGACCTTCTTATTGACGATGAATCACAGAAATTGCATCCGAAATTAATACAAATGCACAATGCCGACTTAAGTACAAGAGGATACACACTCTAACTTTCTATGATTTGAACCTCTCCTGTGAGTCCAGATTTAGATTCCGAGGCTTCACTTCAGGTTTACTGTATCCTTTGGACCTTCTTATTGACGATAAAACACAGAAATTGCATCCGAATTTAATACAAAAGGCACAATGCCGGCTTAAGTACAAGAGGACTGACACACTAACTTTCTATGATTTGAACCTCTCCTGTGATTCCAGTTTTAGATTCCGATGCTTCACTTTAGGTTTACTCTATCCCTTGGACCTTCTTATTGACGATGAAACACAGAAATTGCATCCGAATTTAATACAAAGGGCACAATGCCGACTTAAGTACAAGAGGACTGACACTCTAAATTTCTCTGATTTGAACCTCTCCTGTGAGTCCAGTTTTAGTTTTCGATGCTTCACTTCAGGTTTACTGTATCCCTTGGACTTTCTTATTGACGCTGAAACACAGAAATTGCATCCGATTTTAATACAAAAGGCACAATGATGACTTAAGTACAAGAGGACTGACACTCTAACTTTCTATGATTTGAACCTTTCCTGTGAGTCCAGTTTTAGATTCCGATGCTTCACTTCAGGTTTACTGTATCCCTTGGACCTTCTTATTGTCGATGAAACACAGAAATTGCATCCGAATTTAATACAAAAAGCACAATGCCGACTTAAGCACAAGAGAACTGACACTATAAGTTTCTATGATTTGAACCTCTCCTGTGAGTCCAGTTTTAGTTTCCGATGCTTCACGTCAGGTTTACTGTATCCCTTGGACCTTCTTATTGACGATGAACCACAGAAATTGCATCCGATTTTAATACAAAAGGCACAATGCCGACTTAAGTACAAGAGGACTGACACTCTATCTTTCTATGATTTCAACCACTCCTGTGAGTCCCGTTTTAGTTTCCGATGCTTCACTTCAGGTTTACTCTATCCCTAGGACATTCTTATAAACGATGAAACGCAGAAATTACATCCGAATTTAATACAAAAGGCTCAATGCCGACTTAAGTACAAAACGACTGACACTCTAAATTTCTTTGATATGAACCTCTCCTGTGAGTCCAGTTTCAGATTCCGATGCTTCACTTCAGGTTTACTGTATCCCTTGGACCTTCTTATTGACGATGAAACACAGAAATTGCATCCGAATTTAATACAAAAGGCACAATGCCGACTTAAGTACAAGAGCACTGACACTATAACTTTCTATGATTTGAATCTCTCCTGTGAGTCCAGTTTTAGATTCCGATGCTTCACTTCAGGTTTACTGTATCCCTTGGACCTTCTTATTGACGATGAAACACAGAAATTGCATCCGAATTTAATACATAAGGCACAATGCCGACTTAAGTACAAGAGGACTGACAGCCTAACTTACTCTGATTTGAACCTCTCCTGTGAGTTCAGTTTTAGATTCTGATGCTTCACTTCTGGTTTACTGTATCCCTTGGACCTTCTTATTGACGATGAAGCACAGAAATTGCATCCGATTTTAATACAAAAGGCACAATGCCGACTTAAGTACAAGAGGACTGACACTCTAATTTTCTGTGATTTCAACCTCTCCTGTGAGTCCAGTTTTTGTTGCCGAGGCTTCACTTCAGGTTTACTGTTTCCCTTGGACCTTCTTATTGACGATGATTCACAGAAATTGCATCCGAAATTAATACAAAAGACACTATGCCGACTTAAGTACAAGAGGACCGACACTCTAACTTTCTATGATTTGAGCCTCTACTGTGAGTCCTGTTTTAGATTCCGATGCTTCACTTCAGGTATACTGTATCCCTTGGACCTTCTTATTGACGATGAAACACAGAAATTGCGTCCGAATTTAATACAAAAGGCACAATGACGACTTTAGTTCAGGAGGACTGACACTCTAACTTTCTATGATTTGAACCTCTCCTGTGAGTCCAGTTTTAGATTCCGATGCTTCACTTCAGGTTTACTGTATCCCTTCGACCTTCTTATTGACGATGAAACACAGAAATTGCATCCGAATTTTATACAAAAGGCACAACGCCGGCTAAAGTACAAGAGGACTGACACTCTAACTTTCTATGATTTCAACCTCTCCTGTGAGTCCAGTTTTAGATTCCGTTGCTTCACTTCAGGTTTACTGTATCCCTTGGACCTTCTTATTGACGATGAAACACAGAAATTGCATCCGAATTTTATACAAAAGGCACAATGCCGGCTTAAGTACAAGAGGACTGACACTCTAACTTTCTATGATTTGAAGGTCTCCTGTGATTCCAGTTTTAGATTCCGATGCTTCACTTCAAGTTTACTGTATCCCTTGGACCTTCTTATTGACGATCAAACACAGAAATTGCATCAGAATTTAATACAAAATGCACAATGCCGACTTAAGTACAAGAGCATGGACAATCTAACTTTCTCTGATTTGAACCTCTCCTGTGAGTCCAGTTTTAGATTCCGATGCTTCACTTCAGGTTTACTGTATCCCTTGGACCTTCTTATTGACGATGAAACACAGAAATTGCATCTTAATTTAATACTAAAGGCACAATGTGGACTTAAGTACAAGAGGACTGACACTATCTTTCTATGATTTGAACCTCTCCTGTGAGTCCAGTGTTAGAATCCGAGGCTTCACTTCAGGTTTACTGTATCCCTTGGACCTTCTTACTGACGATGAAACACAGAAATTGCATCCGAATTTAATACAAAAGGCACAATGCCGACTTAAGTACAAGAGGACTGACACTCTAACTTTCTGTGATGTGAAGCTCTCCTGTGAGTCCAGTGTTAGATTCCGAGGCTTCACTTCAGGTTTAGTGTATCACTTGGACCTTCTTATTGACGATGAAACACAGAAATTGCATCCGAATTTAATACAAAATCCACAATGCCGACTTAAGTACAAGAGGACTGACATTTTAACTTTCAATGATTTGATCCACTCCTGTGAGTCCCGTTTTAGATTCCGATGCTTCACTTCAGGTTTACTGTATCCCTTGGACCTTCTTATTGACGATGAAGCCCAGAAATAGCATCCGATGTTAATACAAAAGGCACAATGCCGACTTAAGTACAAGAGGACTGACACTCTAACTTTCTCTGATTTGAACCTCTCCTGTGAGTCTAGTTTTTGTTGCCGAGGCTTCACTTCATGTTTACTGTATCCATTGGACCTTCTTATTGACGATGAAACACAGAAATAGCATCCGATATTAATACTAAAGGCACAATGCCGACTTAAGTACAAGAGGACAGACACTCTAACTTTCTATGATTTGAACCTCTCCTGTGAGTCCAGATTTAGGTTCCGAGGCTTCACTTCAGGTTTACTGTATCCCTTGGACCTTCTTATTGACGATAAAACACAGAAATTGCAACCGAATTTCATCCAAAGGCACAATGCCGGCTTTAGTACAAGAGGACTGACACACTAACTTTCTATTATTAGAACCTCTCCTGTGATTCCAGTTTTAGGTTTCGATGCTTCACTTCAGGTTTACTGTATCCCTTGGACTTTCTTATTGACGATGAAACACAGAAATTGCATCCGATTTTAATACAAAAGGCACAATGATGACTTAAGTACAAGAGGACTGACACTCTAACTTTCTATGATTTGAACCTTTCCTGTGAGTCCAGTTTTAGATTCCGATGCTTCACTTCAGGTTTACTGTATCCCTTGGACCTTCTTATTGTCGACGAAACACAGAAATTGCATCCGATTTTAATACAAAAGGCACAATGCCGACTTAAGTACAAGAGAACTGACACTATAACTTTCTATGATTTGAACCTCTCCTGTGAGTCCAGTTTTAGATTCCGATGATTCACTTCAGGTTTACTGTATCCCTTGGACCTTCTTATTGACGATGAAGCACAGAAATTGCATCCGATTTTAATACAAAAGGCACAATGCCGACTTAAGTACAAGAGGACAGACACTCTATCTTTCTATGATTTGAACCACTCCTGTGAGTCCCGTTTTAGATTCCGATGCTTCACTTCAGGTTTACTGTATCCCTTGGACCTTCTTATAAACGATGAAACGCAGAAATTACATCCGAATTTAATACAAAAGGCTCAATGCCGACTTATGTACAAAAGGACTGACACTCTAACTTTCTATGATATGAACCTCTCCTGTGAGTCCAGTTTCAGATTCCGATGCTTCACTTCAGGTTTACTGTATACCTTGGACCTTCTTATTGATGATGAAACACAGAAATTGCATCCGAATTTAATACATAAGTCACAATGCCGTCTTTAATTCCAAGAGGACTGACACTCTAACTTACTCTGATTTGAACCTCTCCTGTGAGTTCAGTTTTCGATTCTGATGCTTCACTTCAGGTTTAGTGTATCCCTTGGACCTTCTTATTGACGATGAAGCACAGAAATTGCATCCAATTTTAATAAAAAAGGCACAATGCCGACTTAAATACAAGAGGACTGACACTCTAATTTTCTGTGATTTCAACCTCTCCTGTGAGTCCAGTTTTTGTTGCCGAGGCTTCACTTCAGGTTTACTGTTTCCCTTGGACCTTCTTATTGACGATGATTCACAGAAATTGCATCCGAAACAAATACAAAAGGCACTATGCCGACTTAAGTACAAGAGGACCGACACTCTAACTTTCTATGATTTGTACCTCTCCTGTGAGTCCTGTTTTAGATTCCGATGCTTCACTTCAGGTTTACTGTATCACTTGGACCTTCTTATTGACGATGAAACACAGTAATTGCATCCGAAATTGATACAAAAGGCACAATGCCGACTTAAGTACAAGAGGACAGACACTCTAACTTTCTATGATTTGAACCACTCCTGTGAGGCCAGTTTTTAGATTCCGATGCTTCACTTCAGGTATACTGTATCACTTGGAGCTTCTTATTGACGATGAAACACTGAAATTGCATCCGAATTTAATACAAAAGGCACAATGACGACTTTAGTACAGGAGGACTGACACTCTAACTTTCTATGATTTGAAGCACTCCTGCGATTCCAGTTTTAGATTCCGATGCTTCACTTCAAGTTTACTGTATCCCTTGGACCTTCTTATTGACGATGAAACACAGAAATTGCATCCGAATTTAATACAAAAGGCACAATGCCGACTTAAGTACAAGAAGACGGACACTCTAATTTTCTCTGATTTGAACCTCTCCTGTGAGTCCAGTTTTAGATTCCGATGCTTCACTTCAGGTTTGCTGTATCCCTTGGAATTTCTTATTGACGATGAAACACAGAAATTGCATCCTGATTTAATACTAAAGGCACAATGCGAGCTTAAATACAAGAGGACTGACACTAACTTTCTATGATTTGAACCTCTCCTGTGAGTCCAGTGTTAGATTCCGAGGCTTTACTTCAGGTTTACTGTATCCCTTGGACCTTCTTACTGACGATGAAACACAGAAATTGCATCCGAATTTAATACAAAAGGCACAATGCCGACTTAAGTACAGGAGGACTGACACTCTAACTTTCTATGATTTGAACCTCTCCTGTGAGTCCAGTTTTAGATTCCGATGCTTCACTTCAGGTTTACTGTATCCCTTCGACCTTCTTATTGTCGATGAAACACAGAAATTATATCCGAATTTTATACAAAAGGCACAATGCCGGCTTAAGTACAAGAGGACTGACACTATAACTTACTATGATTTGAACCTCTCCTGTGAGTCCAGTTTTAGATTCCGATGATTCACTTCAGGTTTACTGTATCCCTTGGACCTTCTTATTGACGATGAAGCACAGAAATTGCATCCGATTTTAATACAAAAGGCACAATGCCGACTTAAGTACAAGAGGACTGACGCTCTATCTTTCTATGATTTGAACCACTCCTGTGAGTCCCGTTTTAGATTCCGATGCTTCACTTCAGGTTTACTGTATCCCTTGGACCTTCTTATAAACGATGAAACGCAGTAATTACATCCGAATTTAATACAAAAGGCTCAATGCCGACTTATGTACAAAAGGACTGACACTCTAACTTTCTATGATATGAACCTCTCCTGTGAGTCCAGTTTCAGATTCCGAGGCTTCACTTCAGGTTTACTGTTTCCCTTGGACCTTCTTATTGACGATGATTCACAGAAATTGCATCCGAAATTAATACAAAATGCACTATGCCGACTTAAGTACAAGAGGACCGACACTCTAACTTTCTATGATTTGAACCTCTACTGTGAGTCCTGTTTTAGATTCCGATGCTTCACTTCAGGTTTACTGTATCACTTGGACCTTCATATTGACGATGAAACACAGTAATTGCATCCGAAATTAATAGAAAAGGCACAATGCCGACTTAAGTACAAGAGGACCGACACTCTAACTTTCTATGATTTGAACCACACCTGTGAGGCCAGTTTTTAGATTCCGATGCTTCACTTCAGGTATACTGTATCCCTTGGACCTTCTTATTGACGATGAAACACAGAAATTGCATCCGAATTTAATACAAAAGGCACAATGACGACTTTAGTACAGGAGGACTGACACTCTAACTTTCTATGATTTGAACCTCTCCTGTGAGTCCAGTTTTAGATTCCGATGCTTCACTTCAGGTTTACTGTATCCCTTGGACCTTCTTATTGACGATGAAACACAGAAATTGCATCCGAATTTTATACAAAAGGCACAACGCCGGCTTAAGTACAAGAGGACTGACACTCTAACTTTCTATGATTTCAACCTCTCCTGTGAGTCCAGTTTTAGATTCCGATGCTTCACTTCAGGTTTACTGTATCCCTTGGACCTTCTTATTGACGATGAAACACAGAAATTGCATCCGAATTTTAGACAAAAGGCACAATGCCGGCTTAAGTACAAGAGGACTGACACTCTAACTTTCTATGATTTGAAGCTCTCCTGTGATTCCAGTTTTAGATTCCGATGCTTCACTTCAAGTTTACTGTATCCCTTGGATCTTCTTATTGACGATCAAACACAGAAATTGTATCAGAATTTAATACAAAATGCACAATGCCGACTTAAGTACAAGAGCACGGACAATCTAACTTTCTCTGATTTGAACCTCTCCTGTGAGTCCAGTTTTAGATTCCGATGCTTCACTTCAGGGTTACTGTATCCCTTGGACCTTCTTATTGACGATGAAACACAGAAATTGCATCCTAATTTAATACTAAAGGCACAAGGCCGACTTAAGTAGAAGAGGACTGACACTCTAACTTTCTGTGATGTGAAGCTCTCCTGTGAGTCCAGTGTTAGATTCCGAGGCTTCACTTCAAGTTTACTGTATCACTTGGACCTTCTTATTGACGATGAAACACAGAAATTGCATCCGAATTTAATACAAAATCCACAATGCCGACTTAAGTACAAGAGGACTGACATTTTAACTTTCAATGATTTGAACCACTCCTGTGAGTCCCGTTTTAGATTCCGATGCTTCACTTCAGGTTTACTGTATCCCTTGGACCTTCTTACTGACGATGAAACACAGAAATTGCATCCGAATTTAATACAAAAGGCACAAGGCCGACTTAAGTAGAAGAGGACTGACACTCTAACTTTCTGTGATGTGAAGCTCTCCTGTGAGTCCAGTGTTAGATTCCGAGGCTTCACTTCAAGTTTACTGTATCACTTGGACCTTCTTATTGACGATGAAACACAGAAATTGCATCCGAATTTAATACAAAATCCACAATGCCGACTTAAGTACAAGAGGACTGACATTTTAACTTTCAATGATTTGAACCACTCCTGTGAGTCCCGTTTTAGATTCCGATGCTTCACTTCAGGTTTACTGTATCCCTTGGACCTTCTTATTGACGATGAAGCCCAGAAATTGCATCCGATGTTAATACAAAAGGCACAATGCCGACTTAAGTACAAGAGGACTGACACTCTAACTTTCTCTGATTTGAACCTCTCCTGTGAGTCTAGTTTTTGTTGCCGAGGCTTCACTTCATGTTTACTGTATCCATTGGACCTTCTTATTGACGATGAAACACAGAAATTGCATCCGAAATTAATACTAAAGGCACAATGCCGACTTAAGTACAAGAGGACAGACACTCTAACTTTCTATGATTTGAACCTCTCCTGTGAGTCCAGATTTAGATTCCGAGGCTTCACTTCAGGTTTACTGTATCCCTTGGACCTTCTTATTGACGATAATACACAGAAATTGCAACCGAATTTCATCCAAAGGCACAATGCCGGCTTAAGTACAAGAGGACTGACACACTAACTTTCTAAGATTAGAACCTCTCCTGTGATTCCAGTTTTAGGTTTCGATGCTTCACTTCAGGTTTACTGTATCCCTTGGACATTCTTATTGACGATGAAACACAGAAATTGCATCCGATTTTAATACAAAAGGCACAATGATGACTTAAGTACAAGAGGACTGACACTCTAACTTTCTATGATTTGAACCTTTCCTGTGAGTCCAGTTTTAGATTCCGATGCTTCACTTCAGGTTTACTGTATCCCTTCGACCTTCTTATTGTCGATGAAACACAGAAATTGCATCCGAATTTAATACAAAAGGCACAATGCCGACTTAAGTACAAGAGAACTGACACTATAACTTTCTATGATTTGAACCTCTCCTGTGAGTCCAGTTTTAGATTCCGATGATTCACTTCAGGTTTACTGTATCCCTTGGACCTTCTTATTGACGATGAAGCACAGAAATTGCATCCGATTTTAATACAAAAGGCCCAATGCCGACTTAAGTACAAGAGGACTGACATTCTATCTTTCTATGATTTGAACCACTCCTGTGAGTCCCGTTTTAGATTCCGATGCTTCACTTCAGGTTTACTGTATCCCTTGGACCTTCTTATAAACGATGAAACGCAGAAATTACATCCGAATTTAATACAAAAGGCTCAATGCCGACTTATGTACAAAAGGACTGACACTCTAACTTTCTATGATATGAACCTCTCCTGTGAGTCCAGTTTCAGATTCCGATGCTTCACTTCAGGTTTATTGTATACCTTGGACCTTCTTATAGATGATGAAACACAGAAATTGCATCCGAATTTAATACAAAAGGCACAATGCCGACTTAAGTACAAGAGCACTGACACTATAACTTTCTATGATTTGAACCTCTCCTGTGAGTCCAGTTTTAGATTCCGATGCTTCACTTCAGGTTTACTGTATCCCTTGGACCTTCTTATTGACGATGAAACACAGAAATTGCATCCGAATTTAATACATAAGTCACAATGCCGACTTTAATTCCAAGAGGACTGACACTCTAACTTACTCTGATTTGAACCTCTCCTGTGAGTTCAGTTTTCGATTCTGATGCTTCACTTCAGGTTTAGTGTATCCCTTGGACTTTCTTATTGACGATGAAGCACATAAATTGCATCCAATTTTAATAAAAAAGGCACAATGCCGACTTAAGTACAAGAGGACTGACACTCTAATTTTCTGTGATTTCAACCTCTCCTGTGAGTCCAGTTTTTGTTGCCGAGGCTTCACTTCAGGTTTACTGTTTCCCTTGGACCTTCTTATTGACGATGATTCACAGAAATTGCATCCGAAACAAATACAAAAGGCACTATGCCGACTTAAGTACAAGGGGACCGACACTCTAACTTTCTATGATTTGTACCTCTCCTGTGAGTCCTGTTTTAGATTCCGATGCTTCACTTCAGGTTTACTGTATCACTTGGACCTTCTTATTGACGATGAAACACAGTAATTGCATCCGAAATTGATACAAAAGGCACAATGCCGACTTAAGTACAAGAGGACAGACACTCTAACTTTCTATGATTTGAACCACTCCTGTGAGGCCAGTTTTTAGATTCCGATGCTTCACTTCAGGTATACTGTATCCCTTGGAGCTTCTTATTGACGATGAAACACAGAAATTGCATCCGAATTTAATACAAAGGGCACAATGACGGCTTTAGTACAGGAGGACTGACACTCTAACTTTCTATGATTTGAAGCTCTCCTGTGATTCCAGTTTTAGATTCCGATGCTTCACTTCAAGTTTACTGTATCCCTTGGACCTTCTTATTGACGATGAAACACAGAAATAGCATCCGAATTTAATACAAAAGGCACAATGCCGACTTAAGTACAAGAAGATGGACACTCTAATTTTCTCTGATTTGAACCTCTCCTGTGACTCCAGTTTTAGATTCCGATGCTTCACTTCAGGTTTGCTGTATCCCTAGGACTTTCTTATTGACGATGAAACACAGAAATTGCTTCCTAATTTAATACTAAAGGCACAATGCGAGCTTAAATACAAGAGGACTGACACTAACTTTCTATGATTTGAACCTCTCCTGTGAGTCCAGTGTTAGATTCCGAGGCTTTACTTCAGGTTTACTGTATCCCTTGGACCTTCTTACTGACGATGAAACACAGAAATTGCATCCGAATTTAATACAAATGGCACAATGCCGACTTAAGTACAGGAGGACTGACACTCTAACTTTGTATGATTTGAACCTCTCCTGTGAGTCCAGTTTTAGATTCCGATGCTTCACTTCAGGTTTACTGTATCCCTTCGACCTTCTTATTGTCGATGAAACACAGAAATTGCATCCGAATTTTATACAAAAGGCACAATGCCGGCTTAAGTACAAGAGGACTGACACTATAACTTTCTATGATTTGAACCTCTCCTGTGAGTCCAGTTTTAGATTCCGATGATTCACTTCAGGTTTACTGTATCCCTTGGACCTTCTTATTGACGATGAAGCACAGAAATTGCATCCGATTTTAATACAAAAGGCACAATGCCGACTTAAGTACAAGAGGACTGACACTCTATCTTTCTATGATTTGAACCACTCCTGTGAGTCCCGTATTAGATTCCGATGCTTCACTTCAGGTTTACTGTATCCCTTGGACCTTCTTATAAACGATGAAACGCAGAAATTACATCCGAATTTAATACAAAAGGCACATTGCCGACTTATGTACAAAAGGACTGACACTCTAACTTTCTATGATATGAACCTCTCCTGTGAGTCCAGTTTAAGATTCCGATGCTTCACTTCAGGTTTACTGTATACCTTGGACCTTCTTATTGATGATGAAACACAGAAATTGCATCCGAATTTAATACAAAAGGCACAATGCCGACTTAAGTACAAGAGCACTGACACTATAACTTTCTATGATTTGAACCTCTCCTGTGAGTCCAGTTTTAGATTCCGATGCTTCACTTCAGGTTTACTGTATCCCTTGGACCTTCTTATTGACGATGAAACACAGAAATTGCATCCGAATTTAATACATAAGTCACAATGCCGACTTTAATTCCAAGAGGACTGACACTCTAACTTACTCTGATTTGAACCTCTCCTGTGAGTTCAGTTTTCGATTCTCATGCTTCACTTCAGGTTTAGTGTATCCCTTGGACCTTCTTATTGACGATGAAGCACAGAAATTGCATCCGATTTTAATACAAAAGGCACAATGCCGACTTAAGTACAAGAGGACTGACACTCTAATTTTCTGTGATTTCAACCTCTCCTATGAGTCCAGTTTTTGTTGCCGAGGCTTCACTTCAGGTTTACTGTTTCCCTTGGACCTTCTTATTGACGATGATTCACAGAAATTGCATCCGAAATTAATACAAAAAGCACTATGCCGACTTAAGTACAAGAGGACCGACACTCTAACTTTCTATGATTTGTACCTCTCCTGTGAGTCCTGTTTTAGATTCCGATGCTTCACTTCAGGTTTACTGTATCACTTGGACCTTCTTATTGACGATGAAACACAGTAATTGCATCCGAAATTGATACAAAAGGCTCAATGCCGACTTAAGTACAAGAGGACAGACACTCTAACTTTCTATGATTTGAACCACTCCTGTGAGGCCAGTTTTTAGATTCCGATGCTTCACTTCAGGTATACTGTATCCCTTGGACCTTCTTATTGACGATGAAACACAGAAATTGCATCCGAATTTAATACAAAAGGCACAATGACGACTTTGGTACAGGAGGACTGACACTCTAACTTTCTATGATTTGAAGCTCTCCTGTGATTCCAGTTTTAGATTCCGATGCTTCACTTCAAGTTTAATGTATGCCTTGGACCTTCTTATTGACGATGAAACACAGAAATTGCATCCGAATTTAATACAAAAGGCACAATGCCGACTTAAGTACAAGAAGACGGACACTCTAATTTTCTCGGATTTGAACCTCTCCTGTGAGTCCAGTTTTAGATTCCGATGCTTCACTTCAGGTTTGCTGTATCCCTTGGACTTTCTTATTGACGATGAAACACAGAAAATGCATCCTAATTTAGTACTAAAGGCACAATGCGAGCTTAAATACAAGAGGACTGACACTAACTTTCTATGATTTGAACCTCTCCTGAGAGTCCAGTGTTAGATTCCGAGGCTTTACTTCAGGTTTACTGTATCCCTTGGACCTTCTTACTGACGATGAAACACAGAAATTGCATCCGAATTTAATACAAAAGGCACAATGCCGACTTAAGTACAGGAGGACTGACACTCTAACTTTCTATGATTTGAACCTCTCCTGTGAGTCCAGTTTTAGATTCCGATGGTTCACTTCAGGTTTACTGTATCCCTTCGACCTTCTTATTGACGATGAAACACAGAAATTGCATCCGAATTTTATACAAAAGGCACAATGCCGGCTTAAGTACAAGAAGACTGACACTCTAACTTTCTATGATTTCAACCTCTCCTGTGAGTCCAGTTTTAGATTCCGATGCTTCACTTCAGGTTTACTGTATCCCTTGGACCTTCTTATTGACGATGAAAAAAAAAATGCATCCGAATTTTATACAAAAGGCACAATGCCGGCTTAAGTACAAGAGGACAGACACTCTAACTTTCTATGATTTGAACCACTCCTGTGAGGCCAGTTTTTAGATTCCGATGCTTCACTTCAGGTATACTGTATCCCTTGGAGCTTCTTATTGACGATGAAACACAGAAATTGCATCCGAATTTAATACAAAGGGCACAATGACGGCTTTAGTACAGGAGGACAGACACTCTAACTTTCTATGATTTGAACCACTCCTGTGAGGCCAGTTTTTAGATTCCGATGCTTCACTTCAGGTATACTGTATCCCTTGGACCTTCTTATTGGCGATGAAACACAGAAATAGCATCCGAATTTAATACAAAAGGCACAATGCCGACTTAAGTACAAGAAGATGGACACTCTAATTTTCTCTGATTTGAACCTCTCCTGTGACTCCAGTTTTAGATTCCGATGCTTCACTTCAGGTTTGCTGTATCCCTTGGACTTTCTTATTGACGATGAAACACAGAAATTGCTTCCTAATTTAATACTAAAGGCACAATGCGAGCTTAAATACAAGAGGACTGACACTAACTTTCTATGATTTGAACCTCTCCTGTGAGTCCAGTGTTAGATTCCGAGGCTTTACTTCAGGTTTACTGTATCCCTTGGACCTTCTTACTGACGATGAAACACAGAAATTGCATCCGAATTTAATACAAATGGCACAATGCCGACTTAAGTACAGGAGGACTGACACTCTAACTTTGTATGATTTGAACCTCTCCGGTGAGTCCAGTTTTAGATTCCGATGCTTCACTTCAGGTTTACTGTATCCCTTCGACCTTCTTATTGTCGATGAAACACAGAAATTGCATCCGAATTTTATACAAAAGGCACAATGCCGGCTTAAGTACAAGAGGACTGACACTATAACTTTCTATGATTTGAACCTCTCCTGTGAGTCCAGTTTTAGATTCCGATGATTCACTTCAGGTTTACTGTATCCCTTGGACCTTCTTATTGACGATGAAGCACAGAAGTGCATCCGATTTTAATACAAAAGGCACAATGCCGACTTAAGTACAAGAGGACTGACACTCTATCTTTCTATGATTTGAACCACTCCTGTGAGTCCCGTATTAGATTCCGATGCTTCACTTCAGGTTTACTGTATCCCTTGGACCTTCTTATAAACGATGAAACGCAGAAATTACATCCGAATTTAATACAAAAGGCACATTGCCGACTTATGTACAAAAGGACTGACACTCTAACTTTCTATGATATGAACCTCTCCTGTGAGTCCAGTTTAAGATTCCGATGCTTCACTTCAGGTTTACTGTATACCTTGGACCTTCTTATTGATGATGAAACACAGAAATTGCATCCGAATTTAATACAAAAGGCACAATGCCGACTTAAGTACAAGAGCACTGACACTATAACTTTCTATGATTTGAACCTCTCCTGTGAGTCCAGTTTTAGATTCCGATGCTTCACTTCAGGTTTACTGTATCCCTTGGACCTTCTTATTGACGATGAAACACAGAAATTGCATCCGAATTTAATACATAAGTCACAATGCCGACTTTAATTCCAAGAGGACTGACACTCTAACTTACTCTGATTTGAACCTCTCCTGTGAGTCAGTTTTCGATTCTCATGCTTCACTTCAGGTTTAGTGTATCCCTTGGACCTTCTTATTGACGATGAAGCACAGAAATTGCATCCGATTTTAATACAAAAGGCACAATGCCGACTTAAGTACAAGAGGACTGACACTCTAATTTTCTGTGATTTCAACCTCTCCTATGAGTCCAGTTTTTGTTGCCGAGGCTTCACTTCAGGTTTACTGTTTCCCTTGGACCTTCTTATTGACGATGATTCACAGAAATTGCATCCGAAATTAATACAAAAAGCACTATGCCGACTTAAGTACAAGAGGACCGACACTCTAACTTTCTATGATTTGTACCTCTCCTGTGAGTCCTGTTTTAGATTCCGATGCTTCACTTCAGGTTTACTGTATCACTTGGACCTTCTTATTGACGATGAAACACAGTAATTGCATCCGAAATTGATACAAAAGGCTCAATGCCGACTTAAGTACAAGAGGACAGACACTCTAACTTTCTATGATTTGAACCACTCCTGTGAGGCCAGTTTTTAGATTCCGATGCTTCACTTCAGGTATACTGTATCCCTTGGACCTTCTTATTGACGATGAAACACAGAAATTGCATCCGAATTTAATACAAAAGGCACAATGACGACTTTGGTACAGGAGGACTGACACTCTAACTTTCTATGATTTGAAGCTCTCCTGTGATTCCAGTTTTAGATTCCGATGCTTCACTTCAAGTTTAATGTATGCCTTGGACCTTCTTATTGACGATGAAACACAGAAATTGCATCCGAATTTAATACAAAAGGCACAATGCCGACTTAAGTACAAGAAGACGGACACTCTAATTTTCTCTGATTTGAACTTCTCCTGTGAGTCCAGTTTTAGATTCCGATGCTTCACTTCAGGTTTGCTGTATCCCTTGGACTTTCTTATTGACGATGAAACACAGAAAATGCATCCTAATTTAGTACTAAAGGCACAATGCGAGCTTAAATACAAGAGGACTGACACTAACTTTCTATGATTTGAACCTCTCCTGTGAGTCCAGTGTTAGATTCCGAGGCTTTACTTCAGGTTTACTGTATCCCTTGGACCTTCTTACTGACGATGAAACACAGAAATTGCATCCGAATTTAATACAAAAGGCACAATGCCGACTTAAGTACAGGAGGACTGACACTCTAACTTTCTATGATTTGAACCTCTCCTGTGAGTCCAGTTTTAGATTCCGATGGTTCACTTCAGGTTTACTGTATCCCTTCGACCTTCTTATTGACGATGAAACACAGAAATTGCATCCGAATTTTATACAAAAGGCACAATGCCGGCTTAAGTACAAGAGGACTGACACTCTAACTTTCTATGATTTCAACCTCTCCTGTGAGTCCAGTTTTAGATTCCGATGCTTCACTTCAGGTTTACTGTATCCCTTGGACCTTCTTATTGACGATGAAAAAAAAAATGCATCCGAATTTTATACAAAAGGCACAATGCCGGCTTAAGTACAAGAGGACTGACACTCTAACTTTCTATGATTTGAAGCTCTCCTGTGATTCCAGTTTTAGATTCCGATGCTTCACTTCAAGTTTACTGTATCCCTTGGACCTTCTTATTGACGATCAAACACAGAAATTGCATCAGAGTTTAATACAAAATGCACAATGCCGACTTAAGTACAAGAGCACGGACAATCTAACTTTCTCTGATTTGAACCTCTCCTGTGAGTCCAGTTTTAGATTCCGATGCTTCACTTCAGGTTTACTGTATCCCTTGGACCTTCTTATTGACGATGAAACACAGAAATTGCATCCTAATTTAATACTAAAGGCACAATGTGGACTTAAGTACAAGAGGACTGACACTATCTTTCTATGATTTGAACCTCTCCTGTGAGTCCAGTGTTAGATTCCGAGGCTTCACTTCGGGTTTACTGTATCCCTTGGACCTTCTTACTGACGATGAAACACAGAAATTGCATCCGAATTTAATACAAAAGGCACAATGCCGACTTAAGTACAAGAGGACTGACACTCTAACTTTCTGTGATGTGAACCTCTCCTGTGAGTCAAGTGTTAGATTCAGAGGCTTCACTTCAGGTTTAGTGTATCACTTGGATCTTCTTATTGACGATGAAACACAGAAATTGCATCCGAATTTAATACAATATCCACAATGCCGACTTAAGTACAAGAGGACTGACATTTTAACTTTCAATGATTTGAACCACTCCTGTGAGTCCCGTTTTAGATTCCGATGCTTCACTTCAGGTTTACTGTATTCCTTGGACCTTCTTATTGACGATGAAGCCCAGAAATTGCATTCGATGTTAATACAAAAGGCACAATGCCGACTTAAGTACAAGAGGACTGACACTCTAACTTTCTCTGATTTGAACCTCTCCTGTGAGTCTAGTTTTTGTTGCCGAGGCTTCACTTCATGTTTACTATATCCATTGGACCTTCTTATTGACGATGAAACACAGAAATTGCATCCGATTTTAATACAAAAGGCACAATGATGACTTAAGTACAAGAGGACTGACACTCTAACTTTCTATGATTTGAACCTTTCCTGTGAGTCCAGTTTTAGATTCCGATGCTTCACTTCAGGTTTACTGTATCCCTTGGACCTTCTTATTGTCGATGAAACACAGAAATTGCATCCGAATTTAATACAAAAGGCACAATGCCGACTTAAGTACAAGAGAACTGACACTATAACTTTCTATGATTTGAACCTCTCCTGTGAGTCCAGTTTTAGATTCCGATGATTCACTTCAGGTTTACTGTATCCCTTGGACCTTCTTATTGACGATGAAGCACAGAAATTGCATCCGATTTTAATACAAAAGGCACAATGCCGACTTAAGTACAAGAGGACTGACACTCTATCTTTCTATGATTTGAACCACTCCTGTGAGTCCCGTTTTAGATTCCGATGCTTCACTTCAGGTTTACTGTATCCCTTGGACCTTCTTATAAACGATGAAACGCAGAAATTACATCCGAATTTAATACAAAAGGCTCAATGCCGACTTATGTACAAAAGGACTGACACTCTAACGTTCTATGATATGAACCTCTCCTGTGAGTCCAGTTTCAGATTCCGATGCTTCACTTCAGGTTTACTGTATACCTAGGACCTTCTTATTGATGATGAAACACAGAAATTGCATCCGAATTTAATACAAAAGGCACAATGCCGACTTAAGTACAAGAGCACTGACACTATAACTTTCTATGATTTCAACCTCTCCTGTGAGTCCAGTTTTAGATTCCGATGCTTCACTTCAGGTTTACTGTGTCCCTTGGACCTTCTTATTGACGATGAAACACAGAAATTGCATCCGAATTTAATACATAAGTCACAATGCCGACTTTAATTCCAAGAGGACTGACACTCTAACTTACTCTGATTTGAACCTCTCCTGTGAGTTCAGTTTTCGATTCTGATGCTTCACTTCAGGTTTAGTGTATCCCTTGGACCTTCTTATTGACGATGAAGCACAGAAATTGCATCCGATTTTAATACAAAAGGCACAATGCCGACTTAAGTACAAGAGGACTGACACTCTAATTTTCTGTGATTTCAACCTCTCCTGTGAGTCCAGTTTTTGTTGCCGAGGCTTCACTTCAGGTTTACTGTTTCCCTTGGACCTTCTTATTGACGATGATTCACAGAAATTGCATCCGAAATTAATACAAAAGGCACTATGCCGACTTAAGTACAAGAGGACCGACACTCTAACTTTCTATGATTTGTACCTCTCCTGTGAGTCCTGTTTTAGATTCCGATGCTTCACTTCAGGTTTACTGTATCACTTGGACCTTCTTATTGACGATGAAACACAGTAATTGCATCCGAAATTGATACAAAAGGCACAATGCCGACTTAAGTACAAGAGGACAGACACTCTAACTTTCTATGATTTGAACCACTCCTGTGAGGCCAGTTTTTAGATTCCGATGCTTCACTTCAGGTATACTGTAACCCTTGGACCTTCTTATTGACGATGAAACACAGAAATTGCATCCGAATTTAATACAAAAGGCACAATGACGACTTTAGTACAGGAGGACTGACACTCTAACTTTCTATTATTTGAAGCTCTCCTGTGATTCCAGTTTTAGATTCCGATGCTTCACTTCAAGTTTACTGTATCCCTTGGACCTTCTTATTGACGATGAAACACAGAAATTGCATCCGAATTTAATACAAAAGGCACAATGCCGACTTAAGTACAAGAAGACGGACACTCTAATTTTCTCTGATTTGAACCTCTCCTGTGAGTCCAGTTTTAGATTCCGATGCTTCACTTCAGGTTTGCTGTATCCCTTGGACTTTCTTATTGACGATGAAACACAGAAATTGCATCCTAATTTAATACTAAAGGCACAATGCGAGCTTAAATACAAGAGGACTGACACTAACTTTCTATGATTTGAACCTCTCCTGTGAGTCCAGTGTTAGATTCCGAGGCTTCACTTCAGGTTTACTGTATCCCTTGGACCTTCTTACTGACGATGAAACACAGAAATTGCATCCAAATTTAATTCAAAAGCCACAATGCCGACTTAAGTACAAGAGGACTGACACTCTAATTTTCTATGATGTGAACCTCTCCTGAGAGTCCAGTGTTAGATTCCGAGGCTTCACTTCAGGTTTACTGTATCACTTGGACCTTCTTATTGACGATGAAACACTGAAATTACATCCGAATTTAATACAAAAACCACAATGCCGACGTAAGTACAAGAGGACTGACATTTTAATTTTCTATGATTTGAACCACTCCTGTGAGTCCCGTTTTAGATTCCGATGCTTCACTTCAGGTTTACTGTATCCCTTGGACCTTCTTATTGACGATGAAGCCCAGAAATTGCATCCGATTTTAATACAAAATGCACAATGCCGACATAAGTACAAGTGGACTGACACTCTAACTTACTCTGATCTGAACCTCTCCTGTGAGTCTAGTTTTTGTTGCCAAAGCTTCACTTCATGTTTACTGTATCCATTGGACCTTCTTATTGACGATGAAACACAGAAATTGCTTCCGAAATTAATACAAAAGGCACAATGCCGACTTAAGTACAAGAGGACTGACACTCTAACTTTCTATGATGTGAGCCTCTCCTGTGAGTCAGCCGGCCGTGGTGGCCGTGCGGTAAAAGGCGCTGCAGTCTAGAACCGCAAGATCGCTACGGTCGCAGGTTCGAATCCTGCCTCGGGCATGGATGTTTGTGATGTCCTTAGGTTAGTTAGGTTTAACTAGTTCTAAGTTCTAGGGGACTAATGACCTCAGCAGTTGAGTCCCATAGTGCTCAGAGCCATTTGAACCATTTTCTCCTGTGAGTCCAGTGTTAGATTCCGTGGCTACACTTCAGGTATACTGTATCCCTTGGACCTTCTTATTGACGATGAAACACAGAAATTGCTTACGAATTTAATACAAAAGGCACAATGCCGCCTTAAGTACAAGAGGACTGACACTCTAACATTCTATGATGTGAACCTCTCCTGTGAGTCCAGTGTTAGATTCCGATGCTTCACTTCAGGTTTACTGTATCCCTTGGACCTTCTTAGTGACGATGAAACACAGAAATTGCATCCGAATTTAATACAAAAGGCACAATGCCGACTTCAGTACAAGAGGACTGACACTCTAACTTTCTCGGATTTGAACCTCTTCTGTGAGTCCAGTTTTAGATTCCGATGCTTCACTTCAGGTTTACTGTATCCCTTGGACTTTCTTATTGACGATGAAACACAGAAATTGCATCCGATTTAAATACAAAAGGCACAATGCCGACTTAAGTACAAGAGGACTGACACTCTAACTTTCTCGAATTTGAACCTCTTCTGTGAGTCCAGTTTTAGATTCCGATGCTTCACTTCAGGTTTACTGTACCCCTTGGACCTTCTTATTGATGATGAAGCACAGAAATTGCATCCGATTTTAGTACAAAAGGAACAATGCCGACTTAAGTACAAGAGGACTGACAACCAAACTTTCTTTGATTTGAACCCTTTCCTGAGAGTCCAGTTTTTGTTGCCAAGGCTTCACTTTAGGTTTACTGTATCCCTTGGAACTTCTTATTGACGATGAAACACAGAAATTGCATCCGAAATTAATACAAAAGGCACAATGCCGACTTAAGTACAACAGGACTGACACTCTAAGTTTCTATGATTTGAACCTCTCCTGTGAGTCAGGTTTTAATTTCCGATGCTTCACATCAGGGTTACTGAATCCCTTGGACCTTCTTATTGACAATGAAACACTGAAATTGTATACGAATTTAATACAAAACGCACAGTGCCGATTTAAGTACAAGAGGACTGACACTCTAACCTTCTATGATTTGAACCTCTCCTATGAGTCCAGTTTTAGATTCCGATGCTTCACTTCAGGTTTACTATATCCCTTGGACCTTCTTATTGACGATGAAACACTGAAATTGCATCCGACTTTTATACAAAAGGCACAATGCCGACTTAAGTACAAGAGGACTGACACTCTAACTTTCTATGATTTGAACCTCTCCTGTGAGTCCAGTTTTAGATTCCGATGCTTCACTTCAGGTTTACTGTATCCCTTGGACCTTCTTATTGACGATGAAACACAGAATTTGCATCCGAATTTAAAACAAAAGGCATAATGCCGACTTAAGTACAAGAGGACTGACACTAACTGTCTTTGATTTGAACCTCTCCTGTGATTCCAGTTTTAGATTCCGATGCTTCACTTCAGATTGACTGTATCCCTTGGAACTTCTTATTGACGATGAAACACAGAAATTGCGTCCGAATTTAATACAAAAGGCACAATGCCGACTTAAGAACAAGAGGACTGACACTCTAACTTTCTAAGATTTGAACCACTCCTGTGAGTCCCGTTTTAGATTCCGATGCTTCACTTCAGGTTTACTGTATCCCTTGGACCTTCTTATAAACGATGAAACACAGAAATTACATCCGAATTTAATACAAAAGGCACAATGGACTGACACTCTAACTTTCTATGATATGAACATCTCCTGTGAGTCCAGTTTTAGATTCCAATGCTTCACTTCAGGTTTACTGTATCCCTTGGACCTTCTTTTTGACGATGAAACACAGAAATTGCAACCGAATTTAATACTAAAGGCACAATGCCGACTTAAGTACAAGAGGCCTGACACTATAACTTTCTATGATTTGTACCTCTCCTGTGAGTCCAGTTTTAGATTCCGATGCTTCACTGGAGATTTACTGTATCCCTTGGACCTTCTTATTGACGAAGAAACACAGAAATTGCATCCGAATTTAATACAAAAGGCACAATACCGACTTAAGTACAAGAGGACTGACACTCTAACTTTCTCTGATTTGAACCTCTCCTGTGAGTCCAGGTTTAGGTTCTGATGCTTCACTTCAGGTTTACTGTATCCCTTGGACCTTCTTATTGACGATGAAGCACAGAAATTGCATCCGATTTTAATACAAAAGGCACAATGCCGACTTAAGTACAAGAGGACTGACACTCTAACTTTCTCTGATTTAAACCTCTCCTGTGAGTCCAGTTTTTGTTGCCGAGGCTTCACTTCAGGTTTACTGTTTCCCTTGGACCTTCTTATTGACGATGAAACACAGAAATTGCATCCGAAATTAATACAAAAGGCACTACGCCGACTTAAGTACAAGAAGACCGACACTCTAACTTTCTATGATTTGAACCTCTCCTGTGAGTCCAGTTTTAGATTCCGATGCTTCGCTTCAGGTTTACTGTGTCCCTTGGACCATCTTATTGACGATGAAACACAGAAATGGCATCCGAATTTAATACAAAAGGCACAATGCCGACTTACGTACAGGAGGACTGACACTCTAATTTTCTATGATTTGATCCTCTCCTGTGACCCCAGTTTTAGATTCCGATGCTTCGATTCAGGTTTACTGTATCCCTTGGACCTTCTTATTGACGATCAAACTCAGAAATTGCATCTGAATTTAATATAAAAGGCACATTGCCGGCTTAAGTACAAGAGGACTGACACTCTAACTTTCTATGATTTGAACCTCTCCTGCGATTCCAGTTTTAGATTCCGATGCTTCACTTCAAGTTTACTGTATCCCTTGGACCTTCTTATTGACGATGAAACACAGAAATTGCATCCGAATTTAATACAAAAGGCACAATGCCGACTTAAGTACAAGAGGACTGACACTCTAACTTTCTCTGATTTGAACCTCTCCAGTGAGTCCAGTTTTAGATTCCGATGCTTCACTTCAGGTTTACTGTATCCCTTGGACTTTCTTATTGACGATGAAACACAGATATTGCATCCAACTTTAATACTAATGGCACAATGCTGACTTAAGTACAGGAGGATTGACACTCTAACTTTCTATGATTTGAACCTCTCCTGTGAGTCCAGTGTTAGATTCCGAGGCATCACTTCAGGTTTACAGTATCCCTTGGACCTTCTTATTGACGATGAAACACAGAAATTGCATCCGTATTTTATACAAAAGGCACAATGCCGGCTTAAGTACAAGAGGACTGACACACTAACTTTCTATGATTTGAACCTCTCCTGCGATTCCAGTTTTAGATTCCGATGCTTCACTTCAAGTTAACTGTATCCCTTGGACCTTCGTATTGACGATGAAACACAGAAATTGCATCCGAATTTTATACAAAAGGCACAATGCCGACTTAAATACAAGAGGACTGACACTCTAACTTTCTATGATGTGAACCTATCCTGTGAGTCCAGTGTTAGATTCAGAGGCTTCACTTATGGTTTACTGTTTCACTTGGACCTTCTTATTGACGATGAAACACAGAAATTGCATCCGAATTTAATACAAAAGGCACAATGCTGACTTAAGTACAAGAGGACAGACACTCTAACTTTCTATGTTTTGAACCACTCCTGTGATGCCAGTTTTAGATTCCGATGCTTCACTTCCGGTTTACTGTATCCCTTGGACCTTCTTATTGACGATGAAACATATAAATTGCATCCGAATTTAATACAAAAGGCAGAATGCCGACTTAAGTACAAGAGAACTGACACATTACGTTCTCTGATTTGATCCTCTCCTGTGAGTCCAGTTTTTGTTGCCGGGGCTTCACTTCAGGTTTACTGTATCCATTGGACATTCTTATTGACGATGAAACACAGAAATTGCATCCGAATTTAATACAAAAGGCACAATGCCGACTTTAGTACATGAGGACTGACACTATATCATTCTATGATTTGAACCTTTCCTGTGGGTCCAGTTGTAGATTCCGATGCTTCACATCAGGTTTTCTGTATCCCTTGGACCTCCTTATTGTCATTGAAACACAGATATTGCATCCTAATTTAATACAAAAGGCACAATGCGACTTGAGTACAAGAGGACTGACACTCTAACTTTCTCGGATTTGAACCTCTTCTGTGAGTCCAGTTTTAGATTCCGATGCTTCACTTCAGGTTTACTGTATCCCTTGGACCTTCTTAATGACGATGAAACACAGAAATTGCATCCGAATTTAATACAAAAGCCTCAATGCCGACTTAAGTACAAGAGGACTGACACTCTAACTTTCTCGGATTTGAACCTCTTCTGTGAGTCCAGTTTTAGATTCCGATGCTTCACTTCAGGTTTACTGTACCCCTTGGACCTTCTTATTGATGATGAAGCACAGAAATTGCATCCGATTTAAGTACAAAAGGAACAATGCCGACTTAAGTACAAGAGGACTGACAACCAAACTATCTTTGATTTGAACCCTTTCCTGAGAGTCCAGTTTTTGTTGCCAAGGCTTCACTTTAGGTTTACTGTATCCCTTGGAACTTCTTATTGACGATGAAACACAGAAATTGCATCCGAAATTAATACAAAAGGCACAATGCCGACTTAAGTACAACAGGACTGACACTCTAAGTTTCTATGATTTGAACCTCTCCTGTGAGTCAGGTTTTAGTTTCCGATGCTTCACATCAGGGTTACTGAATCCCTTGGACCTTCTTATTGACAATGAAACACAGAAATTGTATACGAATTTAAAACAAAACGCACAGTGCCGATTTAAGTACAAGAGGACTGACACTCTAACCTTCTATGATTTGAACCACTCCTATGAGTCCAGTTTTAGATTCCGATGCTTCACTTCAGGTTTACTATATCCCTTGGACCTTCTTATTGACGATGAAACACTGAAATTGCATCCGACTTTAATACAAAAGGCACAATGCCGACTTATGTACAAGAGGACTGACACTCTAACTTTCTATGATTTGAACCTCTCCTGTGAGTCCAGTTTTAGATTCCGATGCTTCACTTCAGGTTTACTGTATCCCTTGGACCTTCTTATTGACGATGAAACACTGAATTTGCATCCGAATTTAAAACAAAAGGCATAATGCCGACTTAAGTACAAGAGGACTGACACTAACTGTGTTTGATTTGAACCTCTCCTGTGATTCCAGTTTTAGATTCCGATGCTTCACTTCAGGTTTTCTGTATCCCTTGGGCCTTCTTATTGACGATGAAACACAGAAATTGCATCCGAATTTAATACAAAAGGCACAGTGCCGACTTCAGTACAAGAGGACTGACACTCTAACTTTCTATTATTTGAACCTCTCTTGTGAGTCCAGTTTTAGGTTCCGATGCTTCACTTCAGGTTTACTGTATCCGTTGGACCTTCCTATTGACGATGGAACACAGAAATTGCATCCGAATTTAATACAAAATGCACAATGCCGACAAAAGTACAAGAGGACCGACACTCTAACTTTCTATGATGTGAACCTCTCCTGTGAGTCCAGTGTTAGATTACGAGGCTTCACTTCAGGTTTATTGTTTCCCTTGGACCTTCTTATTGACGATGAAACACAGAAATTGCATCCAATTTTAATACAAAAGGAACAATGCCTACTTAAGTACAAGAGGACTGACAACCAAACTTTCTTTGATTTGAACCCTTTCCTGAGAGTCCAGTTTTTGTTGCCAAGGCTTCACTTTAGGTTTACTGTATCCCTGGGACCTTATTATTGACGATGAAACACAGAAATTGCATCGGAATTTAATACAAAAAGCACAATGCCGGCCTAAGTACAAGAGGACTGACACTCTAACTTTCTATGATTTGAACCTCTCCTGTGATTCCAGTTTTTTATTCCGACACTTCACTTCAAGTTTACTGTATCCCTTGGACCTTCTTATTGACGATGAAACACAGAAATTGCATCCGAATTTAATACAAAAGGCACATAGCCGACTTAAGTACAAGAGGACTGACACTCTAACTTTCTATGATGTGAACCTCTCCTGTGAGTCCAGTGTTAGAATCCGAGGCTTCACTTCAGGTTTAGTGTTTCGCGTGGACCTTCTTATTGACGATGAAACACAGAAATTGCATACGAAATTGATACAAAAAGCACTATGCCGACTTAAGTACAGCAGGACCGACACTCTAACTTTCTATGATTTGAACCTCTCCTGTGAGTCCAGTATTAGATTCCGATGCTTCACTTCAGGTTTACTGTATCACTTGGAACTTCTTATTGACGATGAAAAACAGAAATTGCATCCGAAATTAATACAAAAGGCACAATGCGGACTTAAGTACAAGAGGACAGACACTCTAACTTTCTATGATTTGAACCACTCCTGTGAGGCCAGTTTAAGATTCCGATGCTTCACTTCAGGTTTACTGTATCCCTTGGACTTTCTTATTGACGATGAAATACAGAAATTGCATCCGAATTTAATACAAAAGGCACAATGCCGACTTAAGTACAGGAGGACTGACACTCTAACTTTCAATGATTTGAACCTCTCCTGTGAGTCTAGTTTTAGATTCCGATGCTTCACTTCAGATTGACTGTACCCCTTGGAACTTCTTATTGACGATGAAACACAGAAATTGCGTCCGAATTTAATACAAAAGGCACAATGCCGACTTAAGAACTAGAGGACTGACACTCTAACTTTCTAAGATTTGAACCACTCCTGTGAGTCCCGTTTTAGATTCCGATGCTTCACTTCAGGTTTACTGTATCCCTTGGACCTTCTTATAAACGATGAAACACAGAAATTACATCCGAATTTAATACAAAAGGCACAATGGACTGACACTCTAACTTTCTATGATATGAACATCTCCTGTTAGTCCAGTTTTAAATTCCAATGCTTCACTTCAGGTTTACTGTATCCCTTGGACCTTCTTTTTGACGATGAAACACAGAAATTGCAACCGAATTGAATACTAAAGGCACAATGCCGACTTAAGTACAAGAGGCCTGACGCTATAACTTTCTATGATTTGTACCTCTCCTGTGAGTCCAGTTTTAGATTCCGATGCTTCACTGGAGATTTACTGTATCCCTTGGACCTTCTTATTGACGAAGAAACACAGAAATTGCATCCGAATTTAATACAAAAGGCACAATACCGACTTAAGTACAAGAGGACTGACACTCTAACTTTCTCTGATTTGAACCTCTCCTGTGAGTCCAGGTTTAGATTCTGATGCTTCACTTCAGGTTTACTGTATCCCTTGGACCTTCTTATTGACGATGAAGCACAGAAATTGCATCCGATTTTAATACAAAAGGCACAATGCCGACTTAAGTACAAGTGGACTGACACTCTAACTTTCCCTGATTTAAACCTCTCCTGTGAGTCCAATTTTTGTTGCCGAGGCTTCACTTCAGGTTTACTGTTTCCCTTGGACCTTCTTATTGACGATGAAACACAGAAATTGCATCCGAAATTAATACAAAAGGCACTATGCCGACTTAAGTACAAGAAGACCGACACTCTAACTTTCTATGATTTGAACCTCTCCTGTGAGTCCAGTTTTTGATTTCGATGCTTCACTTCAGGTTTACTGTATCCCTTGGACCATCTAATTGACGATGAAACACAGAAATGGCATCCGAATTTAATACAAAAGGCAAATGCCGACTTACGTACAGGAGGACTGACACTCTAATATTCTATGATTTGATCCTCTCCTGTGACTCCAGTTTTAGATTCCGATGCTTCGAATCAGGTTCACTGTATCCCTTGGACCTTCTTATTGACGATCAAACTCAGAAATTGCATCTGAATTTTATATAAAAGGCACATTGCCGGCTTAAGTACAAGAGGACTGACACTCTAACTTTCTATGATTTGAACCTCTCCTCCGATTCCAGTTTTAGATTCCGATGCTTCACTTCAAGTTTACTGTATCCCTTGGACCTTCTTATTGACGATGAAACACAGAAATTGCTTCCGACATTAATACAAAAGGCACAATGCCGACTTAAGTACAAGAGAACTGACACTCTAAATTGCTATGATATGAACCTCTCCTGTGAGTCCAGTTTTTGTTGTCGAGGCTTCACTTCAGGTTTACTGTATCCCTTGGACCTTCATATTGACGATGAAACACAGAAATTGCATCCGAATTTAATACAAAAGGCACAATGCGGACTTAAGTACAAGAGGACTGACACTCTAACTTTCATTGATATGAACCTCTCCTCTGATTCCACCTTTAGATTCCGATGCTTCACTTCAGGTTTTCTGTATTTCTTTGGACCTTGTTATTGACGATGAAACACAGAAATTGCATTCGAATTTAATACAAAAGGCACAATGCCGACTTAAGTACAAGAGGACTGACACTCTAACTTTCTATGATTTGAACCTCTCCTGTGAGTCCAGTTTTAGATTCCGATGCTTCACTTCAGGTTTACTGTATCCCTTGGACCTTCTTATTGACGATGAAACACAGAAATTTCTTCCGAATTTAATACAAAAGGGACAATGCCGGCTTAAGTACAAGAGCACTGACACTCTAACTTTCTATGATTTGAACCTCTCCTGTGATTCCAGTTTTAGATTCCAATGCTTCACTTCAGGTTTACTGTATCCCTTGGACCTTGTTATTGGCGATGAAACACAGAAATTGCATCCGAATTCAATACAAAAGGCACAATGCCGGCTTAAGTACAAGAGGACTGACACTCTAACTTTCTCTGATTTGAACCTCTCCTGTGAGTCCAGTTTTAGATTCCGATGCTTCACTTCAGGTTTACTGTATCCGTTGGACCTTCTTATTGACGATGAAACCCAGAAATTGCTTAAGATTTTAATACAAAACGCACAATGCCGACTTAAGTACAAGAGGACTGACACTCTAACTTTCGGTGATTTGAACCTCTCCTGTGAGTCCAGTTTTTGTTGCCGAGGCTTCACTTCAGGTTTACTGTATTCCTTGGACCTTCTTATTGACGATGAAACACAGAAATTGCATCCGAATTTAATACAAAGGCACAATGCTGACTTAAGTACAATAGGTCTGACACTCTAACTTTCTATGATGTGAACCTCTCCTGTGGTTCCAGTGTTAGATTCCGAGGCTTCACTAAAGGTTTACTGTATCCCTTGGACCTTCTTATTGACGATGAAACACAGAAATTGCATCCGAATTTAATACAAAAGGCACAATGCCGGCTTAACTACAAGAGGACCGACACTCTAACTTTCTATGATTTGAACCTCTCCTGTGATTCCAGTTTTAGATTCCGATGCTTCGCTTCAGCTTTACTGTATCCCTTGGACCTTCTTATTGACGATGAAACACAGAAATTGCATCCGAATTTAATACAAAAGGCACAATGCCGACTTAAGCACAAGAGGACTGACACTCTAACTTTCTATTATTTGAACCTCTCCTGTTAGTCCAGTGTTAGATTCCGAGGCTTCACTTCAGGCTTACTGTATCCCTTGGACCTTCTTATTGACGATGAAACACAGAAATTGCATCCGAATTTAATACAAAACGCACAATGCCGACTTAAGTACAAGAGGACTGACACTAACTTTCTGTGATTTGAACCTCTCCTGTGAGTCCAGTTTTTGTTGCCGAGGCTTCACTTCAGGTTTACTGTATCCATTGGACCTTCTTATTGACGATGAAACACAAATATTGCATTCGAAATTAATACAAAAGGCACAATGCCGACTTAAGTACAAGAGGACCGACACTCTAACTTTCTATGATTTGAACCACTCCTGTGAGGCCAGTTTTAGATTCCGAAGCTTCACTTCAGGTTAACTGTATCCCTTGGACCTTCTTATTGACGATGATACACAGAAATTGCATCCGAATTTAATACAAAAGGCACAATGCCGACTTAAGTACAAGAGGACTGACACATTACTTTCTCTGATTTGAACCTCTCCTGTGAGTCCAGTTTTTGTTGCCGAGGCTTCACTTCAGGTTTACTGTATACATTGGACCTTCTTATTGACAATGAAACACAGAAATTGCATCCGAAATTAATACAAAAGGCACAATGCCGACTTAAGTACAAGAGGACAGACACTCTAACTTTTTATGATTTGAACCTTTCCTGTGGGTCCAGTTGTAGATTCCGATGTTTCACTTCAGGTTTACTGTATCCCTTGGATCTTCTCATTGACGATAAAACACAGAAATTGCATCCGATTTTAATACAAAAGGCACAATGCCGACTTAAGTACAAGAGGACTGCCACTCTAACTTTCTATGATTTGAACCTCTCCTGTGAGTCAAGTTTTTGTTGCTGAGGCTTCACTTCAGGTTTACTGTATCCCTTGGACCTTCTTATTGACGATGAAACACAGAAATTGCATCCGAGATTAATACAAAAGGCACAATGCCGCCTTAAGTACAAGAGGACTGACACACTAACTTTCTCTGATTTGAACCTCTCCTGTGAGTCCAGTTTTAGATTCCGATGCTTCACTTCTGATTGACTGTATCCCTTGGACCTTCTTATTGACGATGAAACACAGACATTGCGTCCGAATTTAATACAAAAGCACAATGCCGACCTAAGTACAAGAGGACTGACACTCTAACTTTCTATGATGTGAACCTATCCTGTGAGTCCTGTGTTAGATTCCGAGGCTTCACTTCAGGTTTACTGTAACCCTTGGACTTTCTTATTGACGATGAAACACAGAAATTGCATCCGAATTTAATACAAAAGCACAATGCCGACTTAAGTACAAGAGGACTGAGACTCTAACTTTCTATGATTTGAACCACTCCTGTGGGTCCCGATTTAGATTCCGATGCTTCACTTCAGTTTTACTGTATCCCTTAGACCTGCTTATAAACGATGAAACACAGAAATTACATCAGAATTTAATACAAAAGGCACAATGCCGACTTAAGTACAAGGGGACTGACACTCTAAATTTCTCTGATTTGAACTTTTCCTGTGGGTCCAGTTTTAGATTCCGATGCTTCACTTCAGGTTTACTGTATCCCTTGGAATTTCTTATTGACGATGAAACACAGAAATTGCATCTGATTTTAATACAAAAGGCACAATGATGCCTTAAGTACAAGAGGACTGACACTCTAACATTCTATGATTTGAACCTCTCCTGTGAGTCCAGTGTTAGATTCCGACGCTTCACTTCAGGCTTACTGTATCCCTTGGACCTTCTTATTGACGATGAAACACAGAAATTGCATCCAAATTTAATACAAAAGGCACAATGCTGACTTAAGTACAAGAGGACTGACACTCTAACTTTCTATGATGTGAACCTCTCCTGTGGGTCCAGTTTTAGATTCCGATGCTTCACTTCAGGTTTACTGTATCCCTTGGACCTTCTTATTGACGATGAAACACAGAAATCGCATCCGAATTTAATACAAAAGGCACAATGCCGACTTAAGTACAAGAGGACTGACACTCTAACTTTCTGTGATTTGCACCTCTCCTGTGAGTCCAGTTTTTGTTGCCGAGGCTTCACTCCAGGTTTACTGTATCCATTGGACCTTCTTATTGACGATGAAACACAAATATTGCATCCGAATTTAATACAAAAGTCACATTGCCAACTGAAGTACAAGAGGACTGACACTCTAACTTTCTCTGATTTGAACGACTCCTGTGAGTCCAGTTTTAGATTCCGATGCTTCACTTCAGGTTCACTGTATGCCTTTGACTTTCTTATTGACGATGAAACACATGATCTGCATTCGATTTTAATACAAAAGGCACAATGCCGACTTAAATACAAGAGGACTGACACTCTAACAATCTATAATTTGAACCTCTCCTGTGAGTCCAGTGTTAGAATCCGAGGCTTCACTTCCGGTTTACTGTATCACTTGGACCTTCTGATTGACGATGAAACACAGAAATTGCATCCGAATTTAATACAAAAGGCACAAAGCCGACTTAAGTACAAGAGGTCTGACACTCTAACTTTCTATAATGTGAACCTCTCCTGTGAGTCCAGTGTTAGATTCCGAGGCTTCACTTCAGGTTTACTGTATACCTTGGACCTTCTTATTGACGATGAAACACAGGAATTGCTTCCGAATATAATTAAAAAGGCACAATGCCGACTTAAGTACAAGAGGACTGACACATTACTTTCTCTGATTTGAACCTCTCCTGTGAGTCCAGTTTTTGTTGCCGAGGCTTCACTTCAGGTTTACTGTATACATTGGACCTTCTTATTGACGATGAAACACAGAAATTGCATCCGAAATTAATACAAAAGTCACAATGCCGACTTAAGTACAAGAGGACAGACACTCTAACTTTCTTTGATTTGAACCACTCCTGTGAGGCCAGTTTTAGATTCCGATGCTTCACTTAAGGTTTAATGTATCCCTAGGACCTTATTATTGACGATGAAACACAGAAATTGCATCCGAAATTAATACAAAAGGCACTACGCCGACTTAAGTACAAGAAGACCGACACTCTAACTTTCTATGATTTGAACCTCTCCTGTGAGTCCAGTTTTAGATTCCGATGCTTCGCTTCAGGTTTACTGTGTCCCTTGGACCATCTTATTGACGATGAAACACAGAAATGGCATCCGAATTTAATACAAAAGGCACAATGCCGACTTACGTACAGGAGGACTGACACTCTAATTTTCTATGATTTGATCCTCTCCTGTGACCCCAGTTTTAGATTCCGATGCTTCGATTCAGGTTTACTGTATCCCTTGGACCTTCTTATTGACGATCAAACTCAGAAATTGCATCTGAATTTAATATAAAAGGCACATTGCCGGCTTAAGTACAAGAGGACTGACACTCTAACTTTCTATGATTTGAACCTCTCCTGCGATTCCAGTTTTAGATTCCGATGCTGCACTTCAAGTTTACTGTATCCCTTGGACCTTCTTATTGACGATGAAACACAGAAATTGCATCCGAATTTAATACAAAAGGCACAATGCCGACTTAAGTACAAGAGGACTGACACTCTAACTTTCTCTGATTTGAACCTCTCCAGTGAGTCCAGTTTTAGATTCCGATGCTTCACTTCAGGTTTACTGTATCCCTTGGACTTTCTTATTGACGATGAAACACAGATATTGCATCCAACTTTAATACTAATGGCACAATGCTGACTTAAGTACAGGAGGATTGACACTCTAACTTTCTATGATTTGAACCTCTCCTGTGAGTCCAGTGTTAGATTCCGAGGCATCACTTCAGGTTTACAGTATCCCTTGGACCTTCTTATTGACGATGAAACACAGAAATTGCATCCGTATTTTATACAAAAGGCACAATGCCGGCTTAAGTACAAGAGGACTGACACACTAACTTTCTATGATTTGAACCTCTCCTGCGATTCCAGTTTTAGATTCCGATGCTTCACTTCAAGTTAACTGTATCCCTTGGACCTTCGTATTGACGATGAAACACAGAAATTGCATCCGAATTTTATACAAAAGGCACAATGCCGACTTAAATACAAGAGGACTGACACTCTAACTTTCTATGATGTGAACCTATCCTGTGAGTCCAGTGTTAGATTCAGAGGCTTCACTTATGGTTTACTGTTTCACTTGGACCTTCTTATTGACGATGAAACACAGAAATTGCATCCGAATTTAATACAAAAGGCACAATGCTGACTTAAGTACAAGAGGACAGACACTCTAACTTTCTATGTTTTGAACCACTCCTGTGATGCCAGTTTTAGATTCCGATGCTTCACTTCCGGTTTACTGTATCCCTTGGACCTTCTTATTGACGATGAAACATATAAATTGCATCCGAATTTAATACAAAAGGCAGAATGCCGACTTAAGTACAAGAGAACTGACACATTACGTTCTCTGATTTGATCCTCTCCTGTGAGTCCAGTTTTTGTTGCCGGGGCTTCACTTCAGGTTTACTGTATCCATTGGACATTCTTATTGACGATGAAACACAGAAATTGCATCCGAATTTAATACAAAAGGCACAATGCCGACTTTAGTACATGAGGACTGACACTATATCATTCTATGATTTGAACCTTTCCTGTGGGTCCAGTTGTAGATTCCGATGCTTCACATCAGGTTTTCTGTATCCCTTGGACCTCCTTATTGTCATTGAAACACAGATATTGCATCCTAATTTAATACAAAAGGCACAATGCGACTTGAGTACAAGAGGACTGACACTCTAACTTTCTCGGATTTGAACCTCTTCTGTGAGTCCAGTTTTAGATTCCGATGCTTCACTTCAGGTTTACTGTATCCCTTGGACCTTCTTAATGACGATGAAACACAGAAATTGCATCCGAATTTAATACAAAAGCCTCAATGCCGACTTAAGTACAAGAGGACTGACACTCTAACTTTCTCGGATTTGAACCTCTTCTGTGAGTCCAGTTTTAGATTCCGATGCTTCACTTCAGGTTTACTGTACCCCTTGGACCTTCTTATTGATGATGAAGCACAGAAATTGCATCCGATTTAAGTACAAAAGGAACAATGCCGACTTAAGTACAAGAGGACTGACAACCAAACTATCTTTGATTTGAACCCTTTCCTGAGAGTCCAGTTTTTGTTGCCAAGGCTTCACTTTAGGTTTACTGTATCCCTTGGAACTTCTTATTGACGATGAAACACAGAAATTGCATCCGAAATTAATACAAAAGGCACAATGCCGACTTAAGTACAACAGGACTGACACTCTAAGTTTCTATGATTTGAACCTCTCCTGTGAGTCAGGTTTTAGTTTCCGATGCTTCACATCAGGGTTACTGAATCCCTTGGACCTTCTTATTGACAATGAAACACAGAAATTGTATACGAATTTAAAACAAAACGCACAGTGCCGATTTAAGTACAAGAGGACTGACACTCTAACCTTCTATGATTTGAACCACTCCTATGAGTCCAGTTTTAGATTCCGATGCTTCACTTCAGGTTTACTATATCCCTTGGACCTTCTTATTGACGATGAAACACTGAAATTGCATCCGACTTTAATACAAAAGGCACAATGCCGACTTATGTACAAGAGGACTGACACTCTAACTTTCTATGATTTGAACCTCTCCTGTGAGTCCAGTTTTAGATTCCGATGCTTCACTTCAGGTTTACTGTATCCCTTGGACCTTCTTATTGACGATGAAACACTGAATTTGCATCCGAATTTAAAACAAAAGGCATAATGCCGACTTAAGTACAAGAGGACTGACACTAACTGTCTTTGATTTGAACCTCTCCTGTGATTCCAGTTTTAGATTCCGATGCTTCACTTCAGGTTTTCTGTATCCCTTGGGCCTTCTTATTGACGATGAAACACAGAAATTGCATCCGAATTTAATACAAAAGGCACAGTGCCGACTTCAGTACAAGAGGACTGACACTCTAACTTTCTATTATTTGAACCTCTCTTGTGAGTCCAGTTTTAGGTTCCGATGCTTCACTTCAGGTTTACTGTATCCGTTGGACCTTCCTATTGACGATGGAACACAGAAATTGCATCCGAATTTAATACAAAATGCACAATGCCGACATAAGTACAAGAGGACCGACACTCTAACTTTCTATGATGTGAACCTCTCCTGTGAGTCCAGTGTTAGATTACGAGGCTTCACTTCAGGTTTATTGTTTCCCTTGGACCTTCTTATTGACGATGAAACACAGAAATTGCATCCAATTTTAATACAAAAGGAACAATGCCTACTTAAGTACAAGAGGACTGACAACCAAACTTTCTTTGATTTGAACCCTTTCCTGAGAGTCCAGTTTTTGTTGCCAAGGCTTCACTTTAGGTTTACTGTATCCCTGGGACCTTATTATTGACGATGAAACACAGAAATTGCATCGGAATTTAATACAAAAAGCACAATGCCGGCCTAAGTACAAGAGGACTGACATTCTAACTTTCTATGATTTGAACCTCTCCTGTGATTCCAGTTTTTTATTCCGACACTTCACTTCAAGTTTACTGTATCCCTTGGACCTTCTTATTGACGATGAAACACAGAAATTGCATCCGAATTTAATACAAAAGGCACATAGCCGACTTAAGTACAAGAGGACTGACACTCTAACTTTCTATGATGTGAACCTCTCCTGTGAGTCCAGTGTTAGAATCCGAGGCTTCACTTCAGGTTTAGTGTTTCGCGTGGACCTTCTTATTGACGATGAAACACAGAAATTGCATACGAAATTGATACAAAAAGCACTATGCCGACTTAAGTACAGCAGGACCGACACTCTAACTTTCTATGATTTGAACCTCTCCTGTGAGTCCAGTATTAGATTCCGATGCTTCACTTCAGGTTTACTGTATCACTTGGAACTTCTTATTGACGATGAAAAACAGAAATTGCATCCGAAATTAATACAAAAGGCACAATGCGGACTTAAGTACAAGAGGACAGACACTCTAACTTTCTATGATTTGAACCACTCCTGTGAGGCCAGTTTAAGATTCCGATGCTTCACTTCAGGTTTACTGTATCCCTTGGACTTTCTTATTGACGATGAAATACAGAAATTGCATCCGAATTTAATACAAAAGGCACAATGCCGACTTAAGTACAGGAGGACTGACACTCTAACTTTCAATGATTTGAACCTCTCCTGTGAGTCTAGTTTTAGATTCCGATGCTTCACTTCAGATTGACTGTATCCCTTGGAACTTCTTATTGACGATGAAACACAGAAATTGCGTCCGAATTTAATACAAAAGGCACAATGCCGACTTAAGAACTAGAGGACTGACACTCTAACTTTCTAAGATTTGAACCACTCCTGTGAGTCCCGTTTTAGATTCCGATGCTTCACTTCAGGTTTACTGTATCCCTTGGACCTTCTTATAAACGATGAAACACAGAAATTACATCCGAATTTAATACAAAAGGCACAATGGACTGACACTCTAACTTTCTATGATATGAACATCTCCTGTTAGTCCAGTTTTAGATTCCAATGCTTCACTTCAGGTTTACTGTATCCCTTGGACCTTCTTTTTGACGATGAAACACAGAAATTGCAACCGAATTGAATACTAAAGGCACAATGCCGACTTAAGTACAAGAGGCCTGACGCTATAACTTTCTATGATTTGTACCTCTCCTGTGAGTCCAGTTTTAGATTCCGATGCTTCACTGGAGATTTACTGTATCCCTTGGACCTTCTTATTGACGAAGAAACACAGAAATTGCATCCGAATTTAATACAAAAGGCACAATACCGACTTAAGTACAAGAGGACTGACACTCTAACTTTCTCTGATTTGAACCTCTCCTGTGAGTCCAGGTTTAGATTCTGATGCTTCACTTCAGGTTTACTGTATCCCTTGGACCTTCTTATTGACGATGAAGCACAGAAATTGCATCCGATTTTAATACAAAAGGCACAATGCCGACTTAAGTACAAGTGGACTGACACTCTAACTTTCTCTGATTTAAACCTCTCCTGTGAGTCCAATTTTTGTTGCCGAGGCTTCACTTCAGGTTTACTGTTTCCCTTGGACCTTCTTATTGACGATGAAACACAGAAATTGCATCCGAAATTAATACAAAAGGCACTATGCCGACTTAAGTACAAGAAGACCGACACTCTAACTTTCTATGATTTGAACCTCTCCTGTGAGTCCAGTTTTTGATTTCGATGCTTCACTTCAGGTTTACTGTATCCCTTGGACCATCTAATTGACGATGAAACACAGAAATGGCATCCGAATTTAATACAAAAGGCAAATGCCGACTTACGTACAGGAGGACTGACACTCTAATATTCTATGATTTGATCCTCTCCTGTGACTCCAGTTTTAGATTCCGATGCTTCGAATCAGGTTCACTGTATCCCTTGGACCTTCTTATTGACGATCAAACTCAGAAATTGCATCTGAATTTTATATAAAAGGCACATTGCCGGCTTAAGTACAAGAGGACTGACACTCTAACTTTCTATGATTTGAACCTCTCCTCCGATTCCAGTTTTAGATTCCGATGCTTCACTTCAAGTTTACTGTATCCCTTGGACCTTCTTATTGACGATGAAACACAGAAATTGCTTCCGACATTAATACAAAAGGCACAATGCCGACTTAAGTACAAGAGAACTGACACTCTAAATTGCTATGATATGAACCTCTCCTGTGAGTCCAGTTTTTGTTGTCGAGGCTTCACTTCAGGTTTACTGTATCCCTTGGACCTTCATATTGACGATGAAACACAGAAATTGCATCCGAATTTAATACAAAAGGCACAATGCGGACTTAAGTACAAGAGGACTGACACTCTAACTTTCATTGATATGAACCTCTCCTCTGATTCCACCTTTAGATTCCGATGCTTCACTTCAGGTTTTCTGTATTCCTTTGGACCTTGTTATTGACGATGAAACACAGAAATTGCATTCGAATTTAATACAAAAGGCACAATGCCGACTTAAGTACAAGAGGACTGACACTCTAACTTTCTATGATTTGAACCTCTCCTGTGAGTCCAGTTTTAGATTCCGATGCTTCACTTCAGGTTTACTGTATCCCTTGGACCTTCTTATTGACGATGAAACACAGAAATTTCTTCCGAATTTAATACAAAAGGGACAATGCCGGCTTAAGTACAAGAGCACTGACACTCTAACTTTCTATGATTTGAACCTCTCCTGTGATTCCAGTTTTAGATTCCAATGCTTCACTTCAGGTTTACTGTATCCCTTGGACCTTGTTATTGGGGATGAAACACAGAAATTGCATCCGAATTCAATACAAAAGGCACAATGCCGGCTTAAGTACAAGAGGACTGACACTCTAACTTTCTCTGATTTGAACCTCTCCTGTGAGTCCAGTTTTAGATTCCGATGCTTCACTTCAGGTTTACTGTATCCGTTGGACCTTCTTATTGACGATGAAACCCAGAAATTGCTTAAGATTTTAATACAAAACGCACAATGCCGACTTAAGTACAAGAGGACTGACACTCTAACTTTCGGTGATATGAACCTCTCCTGTGAGTCCAGTTTTTGTTGCCGAGGCTTCACTTCAGGTTTACTGTATTCCTTGGACCTTCTTATTGACGATGAAACACAGAAATTGCATCCGAATTTAATACAAAGGCACAATGCTGACTTAAGTACAATAGGTCTGACACTCTAACTTTCTATGATGTGAACCTCTCCTGTGGTTCCAGTGTTAGATTCCGAGGCTTCACTAAAGGTTTACTGTATCCCTTGGACCTTCTTATTGACGATGAAACACAGAAATTGCATCCGAATTTAATACAAAAGGCACAATGCCGGCTTAACTACAAGAGGACCGACACTCTAACTTTCTATGATTTGAACCTCTCCTGTGATTCCAGTTTTAGATTCCGATGCTTCGCTTCAGCTTTACTGTATCCCTTGGACCTTCTTATTGACGATGAAACACAGAAATTGCATCCGAATTTAATACAAAAGGCACAATGCCGACTTAAGCACAAGAGGACTGACACTCTAACTTTCTATTATTTGAACCTCTCCTGTTAGTCCAGTGTTAGATTCCGAGGCTTCACTTCAGGCTTACTGTATCCCTTGGACCTTCTTATTGACGATGAAACACAGAAATTGCATCCGAATTTAATACAAAACGCACAATGCCGACTTAAGTACAAGAGGACTGACACTAACTTTCTGTGATTTGAACCTCTCCTGTGAGTCCAGTTTTTGTTGCCGAGGCTTCACTTCAGGTTTACTGTATCCATTGGACCTTCTTATTGACGATGAAACACAAATATTGCATTCGAAATTAATACAAAAGGCACAATGCCGACTTAAGTACAAGAGGACCGACACTCTAACTTTCTATGATTTGAACCACTCCTGTGAGGCCAGTTTTAGATTCCGAAGCTTCACTTCAGGTTAACTGTATCCCTTGGACCTTCTTATTGACGATGATACACAGAAATTGCATCCGAATTTAATACAAAAGGCACAATGCCGACTTAAGTACAAGAGGACTGACACATTACTTTCTCTGATTTGAACCTCTCCTGTGAGTCCAGTTTTTGTTGCCGAGGCTTCACTTCAGGTTTACTGTATACATTGGACCTTCTTATTGACAATGAAACACAGAAATTGCATCCGAAATTAATACAAAAGGCACAATGCCGACTTAAGTACAAGAGGACAGACACTCTAACTTTCTATGATTTGAACCTTTCCTGTGGGTCCAGTTGTAGATTCCGATGTTTCACTTCAGGTTTACTGTATCCCTTGGATCTTCTCATTGACGATAAAACACAGAAATTGCATCCGATTTTAATACAAAAGGCACAATGCCGACTTAAGTACAAGAGGACTGCCACTCTAACTTTCTATGATTTGAACCTCTCCTGTGAGTCAAGTTTTTGTTGCTGAGGCTTCACTTCAGGTTTACTGTATCCCTTGGACCTTCTTATTGACGATGAAACACAGAAATTGCATCCGAGATTAATACAAAAGGCACAATGCCGCCTTAAGTACAAGAGGACTGACACACTAACTTTCTCTGATTTGAACCTCTCCTGTGAGTCCAGTTTTAGATTCCGATGCTTCACTTCTGATTGACTGTATCCCTTGGACCTTCTTATTGACGATGAAACACAGACATTGCGTCCGAATTTAATACAAAAGCACAATGCCGACCTAAGTACAAGAGGACTGACACTCTAACTTTCTATGATGTGAACCTATCCTGTGAGTCCTGTGTTAGATTCCGAGGCTTCACTTCAGGTTTACTGTAACCCTTGGACTTTCTTATTGACGATGAAACACAGAAATTGCATCCGAATTTAATACAAAAGCACAATGCCGACTTAAGTACAAGAGGACTGAGACTCTAACTTTCTATGATTTGAACCACTCCTGTGAGTCCCGATTTAGATTCCGATGCTTCACTTCAGTTTTACTGTATCCCTTAGACCTGCTTATAAACGATGAAACACAGAAATTACATCAGAATTTAATACAAAAGGCACAATGCCGACTTAAGTACAAGGGGACTGACACTCTAAATTTCTCTGATTTGAACTTTTCCTGTGGGTCCAGTTTTAGATTCCGATGCTTCACTTCAGGTTTACTGTATCCCTTGGAATTTCTTATTGACGATGAAACACAGAAATTGCATCTGATTTTAATACAAAAGGCACAATGATGCCTTAAGTACAAGAGGACTGACACTCTAACATTCTATGATTTGAACCTCTCCTGTGAGTCCAGTGTTAGATTCCGACGCTTCACTTCAGGCTTACTGTATCCCTTGGACCTTCTTATTGACGATGAAACACAGAAATTGCATCCAAATTTAATACAAAAGGCACAATGCTGACTTAAGTACAAGAGGACTGACACTCTAACTTTCTATGATGTGAACCTCTCCTGTGGGTCCAGTTTTAGATTCCGATGCTTCACTTCAGGTTTACTGTATCCCTTGGACCTTCTTATTGACGATGAAACACAGAAATCGCATCCGAATTTAATACAAAAGGCACAATGCCGACTTAAGTACAAGAGGACTGACACTCTAACTTTCTGTGATTTGCACCTCTCCTGTGAGTCCAGTTTTTGTTGCCGAGGCTTCACTCCAGGTTTACTGTATCCATTGGACCTTCTTATTGACGATGAAACACAAATATTGCATCCGAATTTAATACAAAAGTCACATTGCCAACTGAAGTACAAGAGGACTGACACTCTAACTTTCTCTGATTTGAACGACTCCTGTGAGTCCAGTTTTAGATTCCGATGCTTCACTTCAGGTTCACTGTATGCCTTTGACTTTCTTATTGACGATGAAACACATGATCTGCATTCGATTTTAATACAAAAGGCACAATGCCGACTTAAATACAAGAGGACTGACACTCTAACATTCTATAATTTGAACCTCTCCTGTGAGTCCAGTGTTAGAATCCGAGGCTTCACTTCCGGTTTACTGTATCACTTGGACCTTCTGATTGACGATGAAACACAGAAATTGCATCCGAATTTAATACAAAAGGCACAAAGCCGACTTAAGTACAAGAGGTCTGACACTCTAACTTTCTATAATGTGAACCTCTCCTGTGAGTCCAGTGTTAGATTCCGAGGCTTCACTTCAGGTTTACTGTATACCTTGGACCTTCTTATTGACGATGAAACACAGGAATTGCTTCCGAATATAATTAAAAAGGCACAATGCCGACTTAAGTACAAGAGGACTGACACATTACTTTCTCTGATTTGAACCTCTCCTGTGAGTCCAGTTTTTGTTGCCGAGGCTTCACTTCAGGTTTACTGTATACATTGGACCTTCTTATTGACGATGAAACACAGAAATTGCATCCGAAATTAATACAAAAGTCACAATGCCGACTTAAGTACAAGAGGACAGACACTCTAACTTTCTTTGATTTGAACCACTCCTGTGAGGCCAGTTTTAGATTCCGATGCTTCACTTAAGGTTTAATGTATCCCTAGGACCTTATTATTGACGATGAAACACAGAAATTGCATCCGAATTTAATACAAAAGGCACATTGCCGACTTAAGTACAAGAGGACTGACACTCTAACTTTCTTTGATTTGAGCCTCTCCTATGAGCCCAGTTTTAGATTCCGATGCTTCACTTCAGGTTTACTGTATCCCTTGGATCGTCTTATTGACGATAAAACACAGAAATTGCATCCGAATTGAATACAAAAGGCACAATGCCGGCTTAAGTACAAGAGGACCAACACTCTAACTTTCTATGATTTGAACCTCTCCTGTGATTCCAGTTTTAGATTCCGATGCTTCACTTCAGCTTTACTGTATCCCTTGGACCTTCTTATTGACGATGAAACACAGAAATTGCATCCGAATTTAATACAAAAGGCACAATGCCGACTTAAGTACAAGAGGACTGACACTCTAACTTTCTCTGATATGAACCTCTCCTGTGGGTCCAGTATTAGATTCCGATGCTTCACTTCAGGTTTACTGTATCCTTTGGACTTTCTTATTGACGATGAAACACAGAAATTGCATCCGAATTTAATACAAAGGCACAATGCCGACTTAAGTACAATAGGTCTGTCACTCTAACTTTCTATGATGTGAACCTCTCCTGTGGTTCCAGTGTTAGATTCCGAGGCTTCACTTCAGATTTACTGTATCCCTTGGACCTTCTTATTGACGATGAAACACAGAAATGGCATCCGAATTTAATACAAAGGCACAATGCCGACTTAAGTACAATAGGTCTGTCACTCTAATTTCTATGATGTGAACCTCTCCTGTGGTTCCAGTGTTAGATTCCGAGGCTTCACTTCAGGTTTACTGTATCCCTTGGACCTTCTTATTGACGATGAAACACAGAAATTGCATCCGAATTTAATACAAAAGGCACAATGCCGGCTTAAGTACAAGAGGACCGACACTCTAACTTTCTATGATTTGAACCTCTCCTGTGATTCCAGTTTTAGATTCCGATGCTTCACTTCAGCTTTACTGTATCCCTTGGACCTTCTTATTGACGATGATACACAGAAATGGCATCCGAATTTAATACAAAAGGCACAATGCCGACTTAAGTACAAGAGGACTGACACATTACTTTCTCTGATTTGAACCACTCCTGTGAGTCCAGTTTTTGTTGCCGAGGCTTCACTTCAGGTTTACTGTATACATTGGACCTTCTTATTGACAATGAAACACAGAAATTGCATCCGAAATTAATACAAAAGGCACAATGCCGACTTAAGTACAAGAGGACAGACACTCTAACTTTCTATGATTTTCACCTCTCCTGTGAGTCCAGTTTTAGATTCCGATGCTTCACTTCAGGTTAACTGTATCCCTTGGATCTTCTTATTGACGATAAAACACAGAAATTGCATCCGATTTTAATACAAAAGGCAGAAAGCCGACTTAAGTACAAGAGGACTGACACTCTAACTTTCTAAGATTTGAACCTCTCCTGTGAGTCAAGTTTTTGTTGCTGAGGCTTCACTTCAGGTTTACTGTTTCCCTTGGACCTTCTTATTGACGATGAAACACAGAAATTGCATCCGAGATTAATACAAAAGGCACAATGCCGACTTAAGTACAAGAGGACTGACACACTAACTTTCTCTGATTTGAACCTCTCCTGTGAGTCCAGTTTTAGATTCCGATGCTTCACTTCTGGTTTACTGTATCCCTTGGATCTTCTTATTGACGATAAAACACAGAAATTGCATCCGATTTTAATACAAAAGGCAGAATGCCGACTTAAGTACAAGAGGACTGACACTCTAACTTTCTATTATTTGAACCTCTCCTGTGAGTCCAGTTTTAGATTCTGATACTTCACTTCAGGTTTACTGTATCCCTTGGACTTTCTTATTGACGATGAAAAACAGAAATTGCATCTGATTTTAATACAAAAGGCACAATGATGACTTAAGTACAAGAGGACTGACAGTCTAACTTTCTATGATTTGAACCTCTCCTGTTAGTCCTGTGTTACATTCCGAGGCTTCACTTCAGGTTTACTGTATCCCTTGGACCTTCTTATTGACGATGAAACACAGAAATTGCATCCGAATTTAATACAAAAGGCACAGTGCCGACTTCAGTACAAGAGGACTGACACTCTAACTTTCTATTATTTGAACCTCTCTTGTGAGTCCAGTTTTAGGTTCCGATGCTTCACTTCAGGTTTACTGTATCCGTTGGACCTTCCTATTGACGATGGAACACAGAAATTGCATCCGAATTTAATACAAAATGCACAATGCCGACATAAGTACAAGAGGACCGACACTCTAACTTTCTATGATGTGAACCTCTCCTGTGAGTCCAGTGTTAGATTACGAGGCTTCACTTCAGGTTTATTGTTTCCCTTGGACCTTCTTATTGACGATGAAACACAGAAATTGCATCCAATTTTAATACAAAAGGAACAATGCCTACTTAAGTACAAGAGGACTGACAACCAAACTTTCTTTGATTTGAACCCTTTCCTGAGAGTCCAGTTTTTGTTGCCAAGGCTTCACTTTAGGTTTACTGTATCCCTGGGACCTTATTATTGACGATGAAACACAGAAATTGCATCGGAATTTAATACAAAAAGCACAATGCCGGCCTAAGTACAAGAGGACTGACACTCTAACTTTCTATGATTTGAACCTCTCCTGTGATTCCAGTTTTTTATTCCGACACTTCACTTCAAGTTTACTGTATCCCTTGGACCTTCTTATTGACGATGAAACACAGAAATTGCATCCGAATTTAATACAAAAGGCACATAGCCGACTTAAGTACAAGAGGACTGACACTCTAACTTTCTATGATGTGAACCTCTCCTGTGAGTCCAGTGTTAGAATCCGAGGCTTCACTTCAGGTTTAGTGTTTCGCGTGGACCTTGTTATTGACGATGAAACACAGAAATTGCATACGAAATTGATACAAAAAGCACTATGCCGACTTAAGTACAGCAGGACCGACACTCTAACTTTCTATGATTTGAACCTCTCCTGTGAGTCCAGTATTAGATTCCGATGCTTCACTTCAGGTTTACTGTATCACTTGGAACTTCTTATTGACGATGAAAAACAGAAATTGCATCCGAAATTAATACAAAAGGCACAATGCGGACTTAAGTACAAGAGGACAGACACTCTAACTTTCTATGATTTGAACCACTCCTGTGAGGCCAGTTTAAGATTCCGATGCTTCACTTCAGGTTTACTGTATCCCTTGGACTTTCTTATTGACGATGAAATACAGAAATTGCATCCGAATTTAATACAAAAGGCACAATGCCGACTTAAGTACAGGAGGACTGACACTCTAACTTTCAATGATTTGAACCTCTCCTGTGAGTCTAGTTTTAGATTCCGATGCTTCACTTCAGATTGACTGTATCCCTTGGAACTTCTTATTGACGATGAAACACAGAAATTGCGTCCGAATTTAATACAAAAGGCACAATGCCGACTTAAGAACTAGAGGACTGACACTCTAACTTTCTAAGATTTGAACCACTCCTGTGAGTCCCGTTTTAGATTCCGATGCTTCACTTCAGGTTTACTGTATCCCTTGGACCTTCTTATAAACGATGAAACACAGAAATTACATCCGAATTTAATACAAAAGGCACAATGGACTGACACTCTAACTTTCTATGATATGAACATCTCCTGTTAGTCCAGTTTTAGATTCCAATGCTTCACTTCAGGTTTACTGTATCCCTTGGACCTTCTTTTTGACGATGAAACACAGAAATTGCAACCGAATTGAATACTAAAGGCACAATGCCGACTTAAGTACAAGAGGCCTGACGCTATAACTTTCTATGATTTGTACCTCTCCTGTGAGTCCAGTTTTAGATTCCGATGCTTCACTGGAGATTTACTGTATCCCTTGGACCTTCTTATTGACGAAGAAACACAGAAATTGCATCCGAATTTAATACAAAAGGCACAATACCGACTTAAGTACAAGAGGACTGACACTCTAACTTTCTCTGATTTGAACCTCTCCTGTGAGTCCAGGTTTAGATTCTGATGCTTCACTTCAGGTTTACTGTATCCCTTGGACCTTCTTATTGACGATGAAGCACAGAAATTGCATCCGATTTTAATACAAAAGGCACAATGCCGACTTAAGTACAAGTGGACTGACACTCTAACTTTCTCTGATTTAAACCTCTCCTGTGAGTCCAGTTTTAGATTCCGATGCTTCACTTCTGGTTTACTGTATCCCTTGGATCTTCTTATTGACGATAAAACACAGAAATTGCATCTGATTTTAATACAAAAGGCAAATGCCGACTTACGTACAGGAGGACTGACACTCTAATATTCTATGATTTGATCCTCTCCTGTGACTCCAGTTTTAGATTCCGATGCTTCGAATCAGGTTCACTGTATCCCTTGGACCTTCTTATTGACGATCAAACTCAGAAATTGCATCTGAATTTTATATAAAAGGCACATTGCCGGCTTAAGTACAAGAGGACTGACACTCTAACTTTCTATGATTTGAACCTCTCCTCCGATTCCAGTTTTAGATTCCGATGCTTCACTTCAAGTTTACTGTATCCCTTGGACCTTCTTATTGACGATGAAACACAGAAATTGCTTCCGACATTAATACAAAAGGCACAATGCCGACTTAAGTACAAGAGAACTGACACTCTAAATTGCTATGATATGAACCTCTCCTGTGAGTCCAGTTTTTGTTGTCGAGGCTTCACTTCAGGTTTACTGTATCCCTTGGACCTTCATATTGACGATGAAACACAGAAATTGCATCCGAATTTAATACAAAAGGCACAATGCGGACTTAAGTACAAGAGGACTGACACTCTAACTTTCATTGATATGAACCTCTCCTCTGATTCCACCTTTAGATTCCGATGCTTCACTTCAGGTTTTCTGTATTCCTTTGGACCTTGTTATTGACGATGAAACACAGAAATTGCATTCGAATTTAATACAAAAGGCACAATGCCGACTTAAGTACAAGAGGACTGACACTCTAACTTTCTATGATTTGAACCTCTCCTGTGAGTCCAGTTTTAGATTCCGATGCTTCACTTCAGGTTTACTGTATCCCTTGGACCTTCTTATTGACGATGAAACACAGAAATTTCTTCCGAATTTAATACAAAAGGGACAATGCCGGCTTAAGTACAAGAGCCCTGACACTCTAACTTTCTATGATTTGAACCTCTCCTGTGATTCCAGTTTTAGATTCCAATGCTTCACTTCAGGTTTACTGTATCCCTTGGACCTTCTTATTGGCGATGAAACACAGAAATTGCATCCGAATTCAATACAAAAGGCACAATGCCGGCTTAAGTACAAGAGGACTGACACTCTAACTTTCTCTGATTTGAACCTCTCCTGTGAGTCCAGTTTTAGATTCCGATGCTTCACTTCAGGTTTACTGTATCCGTTGGACCTTCTTATTGACGATGAAACCCAGAAATTGCTTAAGATTTTAATACAAAACGCACAATGCCGACTTAAGTACAAGAGGACTGACACTCTAACTTTCGGTGATTTGAACCTCTCCTGTGAGTCCAGTTTTTGTTGCCGAGGCTTCACTTCAGGTTTACTGTATTCCTTGGACCTTCTTATTGACGATGAAACACAGAAATTGCATCCGAATTTAATACAAAGGCACAATGCTGACTTAAGTACAATAGGTCTGACACTCTAACTTTCTATGATGTGAACCTCTCCTGTGGTTCCAGTGTTAGATTCCGAGGCTTCACTAAAGGTTTACTGTATCCCTTGGACCTTCTTATTGACGATGAAACACAGAAATTGCATCCGAATTTAATACAAAAGGCACAATGCCGGCTTAACTACAAGAGGACCGACACTCTAACTTTCTATGATTTGAACCTCTCCTGTGATTCCAGTTTTAGATTCCGATGCTTCGCTTCAGCTTTACTGTATCCCTTGGACCTTCTTATTGACGATGAAACACAGAAATTGCATCCGAATTTAATACAAAAGGCACAATGCCGACTTAAGCACAAGAGGACTGACACTCTAACTTTCTATTATTTGAACCTCTCCTGTTAGTCCAGTGTTAGATTCCGAGGCTTCACTTCAGGCTTACTGTATCCCTTGGACCTTCTTATTGACGATGAAACACAGAAATTGCATCCGAATTTAATACAAAACGCACAATGCCGACTTAAGTACAAGAGGACTGACACTAACTTTCTGTGATTTGAACCTCTCCTGTGAGTCCAGTTTTTGTTGCCGAGGCTTCACTTCAGGTTTACTGTATCCATTGGACCTTCTTATTGACGATGAAACACAAATATTGCATTCGAAATTAATACAAAAGGCACAATGCCGACTTAAGTACAAGAGGACCGACACTCTAACTTTCTATGATTTGAACCACTCCTGTGAGGCCAGTTTTAGATTCCGAAGCTTCACTTCAGGTTAACTGTATCCCTTGGACCTTCTTATTGACGATGATACACAGAAATTGCATCCGAATTTAATACAAAAGGCACAATGCCGACTTAAGTACAAGAGGACTGACACATTACTTTCTCTGATTTGAACCTCTCCTGTGAGTCCAGTTTTTGTTGCCGAGGCTTCACTTCAGGTTTACTGTATACATTGGACCTTCTTATTGACAATGAAACACAGAAATTGCATCCGAAATTAATACAAAAGGCACAATGCCGACTTAAGTACAAGAGGACAGACACTCTAACTTTCTATGATTTGAACCTTTCCTGTGGGTCCAGTTGTAGATTCCGATGTTTCACTTCAGGTTTACTGTATCCCTTGGATCTTCTCATTGACGATAAAACACAGAAATTGCATCCGATTTTAATACAAAAGGCACAATGCCGACTTAAGTACAAGAGGACTGCCACTCTAACTTTCTATGATTTGAACCTCTCCTGTGAGTCAAGTTTTTGTTGCTGAGGCTTCACTTCAGGTTTACTGTATCCCTTGGACCTTCTTATTGACGATGAAACACAGAAATTGCATCCGAGATTAATACAAAAGGCACAATGCCGCCTTAAGTACAAGAGGACTGACACACTAACTTTCTCTGATTTGAACCTCTCCTGTGAGTCCAGTTTTAGATTCCGATGCTTCACTTCTGATTGACTGTATCCCTTGGACCTTCTTATTGACGATGAAACACAGACATTGCGTCCGAATTTAATACAAAAGCACAATGCCGACCTAAGTACAAGAGGACTGACACTCTAACTTTCTATGATGTGAACCTATCCTGTGAGTCCTGTGTTAGATTCCGAGGCTTCACTTCAGGTTTACTGTAACCCTTGGACTTTCTTATTGACGATGAAACACAGAAATTGCATCCGAATTTAATACAAAAGCACAATGCCGACTTAAGTACAAGAGGACTGAGACTCTAACTTTCTATGATTTGAACCACTCCTGTGAGTCCCGATTTAGATTCCGATGCTTCACTTCAGTTTTACTGTATCCCTTAGACCTGCTTATAAACGATGAAACACAGAAATTACATCAGAATTTAATACAAAAGGCACAATGCCGACTTAAGTACAAGGGGACTGACACTCTAAATTTCTCTGATTTGAACTTTTCCTGTGGGTCCAGTTTTAGATTCCGATGCTTCACTTCAGGTTTACTGTATCCCTTGGACCTTCTTATTGACGATGAAACACAGAAATCGCATCCGAATTTAATACAAAAGGCACAATGCCGACTTAAGTACAAGAGGACTGACACTCTAACTTTCTGTGATTTGCACCTCTCCTGTGAGTCCAGTTTTTGTTGCCGAGGCTTCACTCCAGGTTTACTGTATCCATTGGACCTTCTTATTGACGATGAAACACAAATATTGCATCCGAATTTAATACAAAAGTCACATTGCCAACTGAAGTACAAGAGGACTGACACTCTAACTTTCTCTGATTTGAACGACTCCTGTGAGTCCAGTTTTAGATTCCGATGCTTCACTTCAGGTTCACTGTATGCCTTTGACTTTCTTATTGACGATGAAACACATGATCTGCATTCGATTTTAATACAAAAGGCACAATGCCGACTTAAATACAAGAGGACTGACACTCTAACATTCTATAATTTGAACCTCTCCTGTGAGTCCAGTGTTAGAATCCGAGGCTTCACTTCCGGTTTACTGTATCACTTGGACCTTCTGATTGACGATGAAACACAGAAATTGCATCCGAATTTAATACAAAAGGCACAAAGCCGACTTAAGTACAAGAGGTCTGACACTCTAACTTTCTATAATGTGAACCTCTCCTGTGAGTCCAGTGTTAGATTCCGAGGCTTCACTTCAGGTTTACTGTATACCTTGGACCTTCTTATTGACGATGAAACACAGGAATTGCTTCCGAATATAATTAAAAAGGCACAATGCCGACATAAGTACAAGAGGACTGACACATTACTTTCTCTGATTTGAACCTCTCCTGTGAGTCCAGTTTTTGTTGCCGAGGCTTCACTTCAGGTTTACTGTATACATTGGACCTTCTTATTGACGATGAAACACAGAAATTGCATCCGAAATTAATACAAAAGTCACAATGCCGACTTAAGTACAAGAGGACAGACACTCTAACTTTCTTTGATTTGAACCACTCCTGTGAGGCCAGTTTTAGATTCCGATGCTTCACTTAAGGTTTAATGTATCCCTAGGACCTTATTATTGACGATGAAACACAGAAATTGCATCCGAATTTAATACAAAAGGCACATTGCCGACTTAAGTACAAGAGGACTGACACTCTAACTTTCTTTGATTTGAGCCTCTCCTGTGAGCCCAGTTTTAGATTCCGATGCTTCACTTCAGGTTTACTGTATCCCTTGGATCGTCTTATTGACGATAAAACACAGAAATTGCATCCGAATTGAATACAAAAGGCACAATGCCGGCTTAAGTACAAGAGGACCAACACTCTAACTTTCTATGATTTGAACCTCTCCTGTGATTCCAGTTTTAGATTCCGATGCTTCACTTCAGCTTTACTGTATCCCTTGGACCTTCTTATTGACGATGAAACACAGAAATTGCATCCGAATTTAATACAAAAGGCACAATGCCGACTTAAGTACAAGAGGACTGACACTCTAACTTTCTCTGATATGAACCTCTCCTGTGGGTCCAGTATTAGATTCCGATGCTTCACTTCAGGTTTACTGTATCCTTTGGACTTTCTTATTGACGATGAAACACAGAAATTGCATCCGAATTTAATACAAAGGCACAATGCAGACTTAAGTACAATAGGTCTGTCACTCTAACTTTCTATGATGTGAACCTCTCCTGTGGTTCCAGTGTTAGATTCCGAGGCTTCACTTCAGGTTTACTGTATCCCTTGGACCTTCTTATTGACGATGAAACACAGAAATGGCATCCGAATTTAATACAAAGGCACAATGCCGACTTAAGTACAATAGGTCTGTCACTCTAATTTCTATGATGTGAACCTCTCCTGTGGTTCCAGTGTTAGATTCCGAGGCTTCACTTCAGGTTTACTGTATCCCTTGGACCTTCTTATTGACGATGAAACACAGAAATTGCATCCGAATTTAATACAAAAGGCACAATGCCGGCTTAAGTACAAGAGGACCGACACTCTAACTTTCTATGATTTGAACCTCTCCTGTGATTCCAGTTTTAGATTCCGATGCTTCACTTCAGCTTTACTGTATCCCTTGGACCTTCTTATTGACGATGATACACAGAAATGGCATCCGAATTTAATACAAAAGGCACAATGCCGACTTAAGTACAAGAGGACTGACACATTACTTTCTCTGATTTGAACCACTCCTGTGAGTCCAGTTTTTGTTGCCGAGGCTTCACTTCAGGTTTACTGTATACATTGGACCTTCTTATTGACAATGAAACACAGAAATTGCATCCGAAATTAATACAAAAGGCACAATGCCGACTTAAGTACAAGAGGACAGACACTCTAACTTTCTATGATTTTCACCTCTCCTGTGAGTCCAGTTTTAGATTCCGATGCTTCACTTCTGGTTTACTGTATCCCTTGGATCTTCTTATTGACGATAAAACACAGAAATTGCATCCGATTTTAATACAAAAGGCAGAAAGCCGACTTAAGTACAAGAGGACTGACACTCTAACTTTCTAAGATTTGAACCTCTCCTGTGAGTCAAGTTTTTGTTGCTGAGGCTTCACTTCAGGTTTACTGTTTCCCTTGGACCTTCTTATTGACGATGAAACACAGAAATTGCATCCGAGATTAATACAAAAGGCACAATGCCGACTTAAGTACAAGAGGACTGACACACTAACATTCTCTGATTTGAACCTCTCCTGTGAGTCCAGTTTTAGATTCCGATGCTTCACTTCTGGTTTACTGTATCCCTTGGATCTTCTTATTGACGATAAAACACAGAAATTGCATCCGATTTTAATACAAAAGGCAGAATGCCGACTTAAGTACAAGAGGACTGACACTCTAACTTTCTATTATTTGAACCTCTCCTGTGAGTCCAGTTTTAGATTCTGATACTTCACTTCAGGTTTACTGTATCCCTTGGACTTTCTTATTGACGATGAAAAACAGAAATTGCATCTGATTTTAATACAAAAGGCACAATGATGACTTAAGTACAAGAGGACTGACAGTCTAACTTTCTATGATTTGAACCTCTCCTGTTAGTCCTGTGTTACATTCCGAGGCTTCACTTCAGGTTTACTGTATCCCTTGGACCTTCTTATTGACGATGAAACACAGAAATTGCATCCGAATTTAATACAAAACGCACAATGCTGACTTAAGTACAAGAGGACTGACACTCTAACTTTCTGTGATTTGAACCTCTCCAGTGAGTCCAGTTTTTGTTGCCGAGGCTTCACTTCAGGTTTACTGTATCCATTGGACCTTCTTATTGACGATGAAACACAAATATTTCATTCGAAATTAATACAAAAGGCACAATGCCGACTTAAGTACAAGAGGACAGACACTCTAACTTTCTATGATTTGAACCACTCCTGTGAGGCCAGTTTTAGATTCCGAAGCTTCACTTCAGGTTAACTGTATCCCATGGACCTTCTTATTGACGATGATACACAGAAATGGCATCCGAATTTAATACAAAAGGCACAATGCCGACTTAAGTACAAGAGGACTGACACATTACTTTCTCTGATTTGAACCACTCCTGTGAGTCCAGTTTTTGTTGCCGAGGCTTCACTTCAGGTTTACTGTATACATTGGACCTTCTTATTGACAATGAAACACAGAAATTGCATCCGACATTAATACAAAAGGCACAATGCCGACTTAAGTACAAGAGGACAGACACTCTAACTTTCTATGATTTGAACCTTTCCTGTGGGTCCACTTGTAGATTCCGATGTTTCACTTCAGTTTTACTGTATCCCTTAGACCTGCTTATAAATGATGAAACACAGAAATTACATCAGAATTTAATACAAAAAGCACAATGCCGACTTAAGTACAAGGGGACTGACACTCTAAATTTCTCTGATTTGAACCTCTCCTGTGGGTCCAGTTTTAGATTCCGATGCTTCACTTCAGGTTTACTGTATCCCTTGGAATTTCTTATTGACGATGAAACACAGAAATTGCATCTGATTTTAATACAAAAGGCACAATGATGCCTTAAGTACAAGAGGACTGACACTCTAACTTTCTATGAATTGAACCTCTCCTGTGAGTCCAGTGTTAGATTCCGACGCTTCACTTCAGGCTTACTGTATCCCTTGGACCTTCTTATTGACGATGAAACACAGAAATTGCATCCGAATTTAATACAAAAGGCACAATGCCGACTTAAGTACAAGAGGACTGACACTCTAACTTTCTATGATGTGAACCTCTCCTGTGGGTCCAGTTTTAGATTCCGATGCTTCACTTCAGGTTTACTGTATCCCTTGGACCTTCTTATTGACGATGAAACACAGAAATCGCATCCAAATTTAATACAAAAGGCACAATGCCGACTTAAGTACAAGAGGACTGACACTCTAACTTTCTGTGATTTGAACCTCTCCTGTGAGTCCAGTTTTTGTTGCCGAGGCTTCACTTCAGGTTTACTGTATCCATTGGACCTTCTTATCGACGATGAAACACAAATATTGCATCCGAAATTAATACAAAAGGCACAATGCTGACTTAAGTACAAGAAGACAGACACTCAAACTTTCTATGATTTGAGCCACTCCTGTGAGGCCAGATTTAGATTCCGATGCTTCACTTCAGGTTTACTGTATCCCTTGGACCTAATTATTGA